>NC_059109.1:88422021-89031566 GCF_020740685.1 Jaculus jaculus
CCTGAGTGCCTCAGCAGGGTAGAGAGAAGGAGTTTATTTCATATCCCACATTATTCCAGGTAGCAGGATATAAGCAAACTTAAGCATAGGAAATTCTGGTCATTTCTGTTGGCAGGTACCCATCACTGCTATAGGTTCCTGGCATGATTCTGTTGAAGGACAGAAGAATAATCTCAGCCAGAAGAGAAACAAAACACCTGTGAGGCAGAGATCCTACAAAGGGTGAGAACTCTGTGGCCCATCACCCTGATGTGGACCACATCTCCACAGAACATACCATGCTTAATGTTGAAACTGCCTAGCTTTTCTGCAAAAATTGTGAAATGATGCTGAATTTTCAGTTTTATGAAAAGCAGAAACTGCTTCTGGAAAATTAAAAATGAAGGAGAGGGATAATGGCCCAAACACCTAATAACAGCAAGAAACATCATATTGCAGCAACATTTCTACAATTGATCACTACCAACCAACTAAGAGAACTGATTACTAATACACTCAGCAGCCTTCACAGAGGAAGGGCAGAAGATTCCTTTTTTTATTTTTTTTTTATTTTTTTTTATTAATTTATTTATTTGAGAGCAACAGACACAGAGAGAAAGACAGATAGAGGGAGAGAGAGAGAATGGGCACACCAGGGCTTCCAGCCTCTGCAAACGAACTCCAGACACGTGCGCCCCCTTGTGCATCTGGCTAACGTGGGACCTGGGAACCGAGCCTCGAACCGGGGTCCTTAGGCTTCACAGGCAAGCGCTTAACTGCTAAGCCATCTCTCCAGCCCGGGAAGAAGATTCTAAAACTAAATACACACACTACATGGCCCCATTTATATAAAGTTTAAAGTCGATCAATGCTAATTAGTGCCAATGGGAGACAATCACTTCTGAAGTAATGGGAGTAATGGGTACCGTGGGAAAAGAGTGAACCATTCAATATCTTGATTTGAGATGTTATCTATAATGCAAAATTTTCTACCTATATATTTAGTTTTCCACTTTATACACTCACTGTACACATTTTATGCCATTAAAAGAGAAAGCTCATGGGAAGGCTCAGGAGTTACAGGTATTTGCTTACAAAGCCTGACAACCTGGGTTTGATTACCCAGTAACAATGTAAAGCCAGATACACAAAATGGCACACACATATCTGAAGTTTGTTAGCAGTGGCAAGTGGCTCTGGCATGCCCATAGTGTCTCTCTCTCTCTCTCTCTTTCTCTTTCTCTCTCGGAAAATAAATAAATAATTTGAGTAATTTGGGGTTTTAGAGATAGCTCAACAGTTAAAGCAACTAGCTTACAAAAAGAAATAAAATGCAACAAAATAAAAATTCAAAAGCTAAAGAGTAGATGGAATCTTTAACTCAACAACCAGCTCCTTAGCAAGATGAAGGAGAATCAACAGTGTACAGGACCCAACAATATTTTTTTCACTGCTTTCAAGATGGTTCAAGTATACTCTATGGTACACCAAATACCAAGCAAGTGCACTGCTTAGTGAAACTATCTTTTTTCCTACTGCCCTGTCTTCCAGCATAGTTCTAGAAACTTGGTTTGGAGATTGTTTGGACAATTAAACAATAAGTACATGGGTCAAAGCATCCTGCGGAACCCCATTAATATGTGTAATGCTTATATTTTATACAATGGCTTAATAATAAATTTATCTGATAATTTAAAAGTCAAAGGAATAACAAAACAAGTTTATTCAAAATTATTATTAAAAAATAGTATTGTTCTATTTGGACTAGATACTATCTTTAAAAAATGTTTTATTTTTCTGAACAAGAGTAAGATACACCATAAAACATTCAGTTGTATTGAGACATTAGTCATATGGGAATCAACCTTCAAAGAAATAGGGTGTTAAAAAGTATAACCTTCCAGAAAATCACACATGATAGCCATCCATTCCAATTCCACCCATTGCTACTTTCTCAGCATCATGAATCTAACTGTTGTGTTTTCTAGAAACTTCCAATACTTCAAATATGTGCTTATAGTGTAAGAAGCACTGTCTTAAGGATAAATAAGTACAATGCAGGTTAATAGTGAGATCAATATCTTTTTACCTTGCTTCACTACCTCCAATTTCATCAGAGGATATCTTTTGTTTCCCAACACGTTAGCCAGCCAGGGAATGACGTTATCTAAACACATTTTCAATGTTTTCTTTTTAACAGTTAATATATTTCCAGGATGCAAGTCTATTTCTTTCTAAAATGTTCCTAGGACACACATTGAAAAGTCAAAAGCAATGAACGAAAAGGGATCACTATTTTGTGGGAGAAGAACGACACCCTTTGTATGAAAGTGGAGAGTTACAGACTGTGGTCACCCTCTGCACAGTGTCTCTTTGTCAAGTCATACATGCGGAAAAAAATAATACAGATGGGAAAATATTGTGCACTGTCAGATCTTGGAAACAGCCAAAGGATTTTTCCTCACCAATGTCTTGTCAATGACTTTCACATTCTGGCACCCTGAAAAAAATAATGCATACATTTAATATGAAATGAATGCAATAATAATCAGGCAGGTAATCGTTTTCCCAAGGAATGTAAAACTTGACAAATGTAAGGTTTATGATTCAAGGTAGGCTTGCCAAATCTTATGTGGCATGAGACCATTTTTATTACCTAAACAGTCCTTAACACAAAATGACTGGCACATATTTTTATTAACACAAAGAGTGTATTCTTTCTGCCACATTTAATAGAAAGCCAGTGGCTGAAAGCTCTCTTTTAGGATAAGTCTGTAGCAAATTAAAATGTGTAGTGAGGATTCACAGAACGGTATTCTTCTTGAGAAGGTTCTGACAGGCTCCGTCAGCATGTAGCCAGTAGACAGTTTATCTCCAGCCTTGTAGATACCAGGAGGGATGAACTGTATGATATACATTATAGAAAAGGAATCTTTCTTGACCTTTCCAAAGATGAGGAAGTTGATCATTTAGTCAAGGCCAATTTTTGTGGAGTTTTTTGTATCTGGAGATTATTGCTGAATCAAACTCAAACAATCCTTAGTAATCACAAGAGTTATTTAGTTTTTAACAAACATTTATTGCTTGTGTGCCAGGCACCACTCAAAGCCCAGAAAATACTACAGTGAACACACAAGATGAAGAGCTCCATGCTTCAAGCTTTTTATATTGTAGATAACAAACTAATATTCATAATACATGTAATCAAAAAATAAATCATATAACACACAGGAAATGCTAAGGAAAAAGAATGAAAGAAGGATAGAGAAAAAAATGAATGTGAATAGATGAATCATGTACACCAAGGCTCAAAGAGTGGCAGGACTTATTGACATAAAGACAGGGTGGGGAGGCATCCAGAAGGAGAAGCAAGTGTGGCCTGAGTGCAGTAAGCAAGGGCAACAGTGGTGACAGAGGTGACCAAAAGGTAACTGGGCGAGGAAGAGGCTTATAAGCTACTGTAAAGAATTTTATTGAGTCAGGAAAGAGCCATTAGAAATTTCTGATCATGAGAAGAGGAGCATGAGCTCCATTAATCTGTAAAATGACAGTGCTGGTTGCCATGGCCAACAGAGACTGTAAGAGACCAAGGAGGCAAAGCTACAGAGGAGATGCCCAATACCATGGGAAATGAAAGGATGATAGTGCAGCAGAGAAGTGCTGAGGACAGCCAAATTCCAGTTATACTTAGTGCATCCCTATGAACATATAACCAAGCATGACACTTCAGTATGGCCATGAACTGAGACTGGAGATACTCTGTGAGGAATGGGTATAAGAGAGCTTAGTTTTAGACAGATAGAAAGAGGGTGATACTACTTCACCGGCATAGCCCTGATCACATTGTCACAAATAAAGGCAGTGTTACTGCTTTTGATCTATGTACATTGTAAATTCCCTCAGTCTAAGAATGTTCTACCCTGAAACTTTACCTATGAAGCCAACACCAAATTCAATATGACAGAGGAGATTCTATCTGCTTCCCCCTAAAATTGACTCTCCATCAAGGAACCTGGCTTAACGAGGACAGAAAGAAAAAAAGTGGTAAATAAGAATGAAAGCCTGGGCTGGAGAGATGACTTAGTGGTTAAGCGCTTGCCTGTGAAGCCTAAGGACCCGGATTCGAGGCTCAATTCCCCAGGACCCACGTTAGCCAGATGCACAAGGGGGTGCACATGTCTGTAGTTCATTTGCAGTGGCTGGAAGCCCTGGCGCACCCATTCTCTCTCTCTCTCTGCATCTTTCTCTCTGTCTGTTGCTCTCAAATAAATAAACAAAAAAAAATTTAAAAAAGAATGAAAGCCTGTCATGAGTTGAATCTGGAGTTCTGCCCACAGTTTTTGTGTTTTGAGCCCTTGTTTCCCAGCTGGTAGTGTGCTTTCAGACATCATGGGACATTTGGAAGGTGAAGATTTAGGAGTGAGGCACTCTTAGCAGGTCTTTGACAGTTATAACCATACCCAACCTCTAGCTCTATTTCCACTACCTCTATTCCCTGTTCCACCACAATATAAGCCATCTCTGTATGATGCTCCCAATAAACAGCTCTGAGAGAGCTGCTGTGACCTTCATGCTGCTTTTCCTATCATGAGGGACTGAGACCTTTTGAAACCATAAGGCAAAATTGATCTTTCTTCCCACAAGGGGTGTCTAGAAGGTATTTTGCTGGAAAACTGATGAATGCAGAGCCTTACCACTCAGAGCCATAGCCAGTCGGAATTCTTCCTTTAGTATCTCAAGGACATCTTGAACACCTTTCTCCCCCTAAGGCAGTAAAAGGTATAAAATTATTGGGTAAGTCAGTGTAACTCGTTTCATGCATTTACTTCTCTAGGAGATATTTTGTTTTATATATTTATTTCGTTTTTTTTCTTTCAAGGTAAAGCAGATTTTACAAGTTTATTTTTAAAATAGTCAATGTACATCAACATTTATGCTGATTTCACCAAAGGTAACACTGAAATATCTGATGAAAAGCTTTTAAAAGCATTAGGATGCTGTCTTAGGTTTCAGGTACTTTATCAGGTCTCAGAGTAATTCTAGAGCTAAAGTAGTTTATAATCAACCTTAGATTCAGAATACATGCCACCTCATCATTGACCCATATTTATTTCTTTGTTCTCTTACCTGGAAAGCCAAGCCCCAGATGATAGGTCTCCCCACAAATACAGCCTTGGCACCCAAAGCCAGAGCTTTGAGAACATCAGTGCCTTTCCTCACACCACCATCCAGAAAGACTTCTACTTTCCCTTCCACAGCCTCCACAATTTCTGGCAGAGCATCAATCTATGAAAAGAAGAGGACACTGTAACCCTATTAATATTAAAATCAACATTAACTTTACCTCCTATGGCCCTAAATACAGCCACTAGAGCTCATGGAAGAAAAGAGTGAAGTTAAGTTTAGAATCAATAAGAAAGCCATTTTACACAGGGGTTTTGAGGGGAGGGGGAGTGAAAATACTATTAACCAACAAACCAAAAAGTCAAGGAAACTTAGAATTGAATAATTTGTTTTTTTTTTAATTATTTATTTGAGAGAGAGATATATATACAGAAATGGGCAGGTAGAGAGAGAGAGAGAATGGGCACACCAGGGCCTCCAGCCACTGCAAACGAACTCCAGACGCATGCGCCCCCTTGTGCATCTGTCTTGTGCATGGGTCCTGGGGATTCGAACTTGGGTCCTTTGGCTTTGCAGGCAAGCGCCTTAACCACTAAGCCATCTCTCCAGCCTGAGTAATTTGTTTTTTACAAAGCCAAACATTCAATTTTTTTCTGTTTCTGATATACAAATTCAAGTATTAAGATCACAAAATAATAAATGTAATTTGAAACACTTGATGTTTCATATTATCTCTTTTATAAAAGTAAATGAATTATTTTGCTGATAAGTTATGCTTAACATTTTTCATTAGAACTCAATGGCTAAAATTCACATTTAATATTGCAAGTAGTAGGGTATAAGAAATACACACATAGTCATTAAAAACATACTCTGATTTCCCTGTGTATCATGTCATTAGATAATTCTCCTTTACATATATTCCTTCCTTTTGAAGTATTATGACCACATGGATCCTGAAGTTTCTTGCCCTGAGTAGCATTTGTTAACAGGTTTAAGTTGACATTATAGAATGCAAGATCCTCACAAGGCTGAGCTGGTTATGTACATTATTCTACTTGATTTGTCATACCTCTCTGAACACATTTTCTTTCTGAGACAACCTCATAGTCTCCCCCACTAAAAGAAACAGAATGTGCTTGCCTATTCATTGACACTGCCCTTGGCCATGTATTCTACTTTGGCAAATAATACATAGGTCTTAAGCAACCACAAGTACTTCTGATTTTGCACCTTTGCCATTAGTCATGCGATAAGTAACCACTAGGTCCTATTCTCCTCACAGCCTTGGCTCCAGCAGATCTATTCAGGAAGCAGAGTTATCTGAACCAAGCCTAACTGGACCTGTGGAGCACTGCCAGCTACCTGGTCCCAAGTCCTGGTTCAGGAGGTGTCTGGTCACAAGTGGTTTCAAGTGAATAAATGTCAATGTAATTCACTGAGCTTGGGATCTTTTGTGTTGTACCCACAACAGTGCCTACTAGTTCATCTAAAGTGGGTGAAAAATCTAGAGAAATTCATCTCAAAACTTTTAGATCTAAAATTGAAGTCCTGACTCCATTAAAATGATTGCTGAGAAGGTACCATAAACTTAAACTGCACCTTTTCCAGAAATAATTATGCTGAAATCATTCAAAGGCTTTCCTACTTTGCCTCTAAAATTTTAGTGGCTAAACTTAAATAGAGTTTTATGTAAAAGGTTGAAAACCAAACATAGCTACGATTTGGAGGAAGTGGAGGCAACACTTGGCAAGTGGCCTCTAAATGTTTGGCAGGTAATGTGATTTTCCCCTTTCCCTTCTGGCTTCTCTGCCTTGCCAAACATGCTCTGGATCCATTTACATATGTCCCCTTACCTATACATAGTCCTCCTTTTACATTCAGGCAAGTTACATCAACATATAAATGCTACAATTTCCAAGCGATGATGCAAGCCATAATTAAGCATATTTCCCCATTTGAAACCAGAACCAAAGAAAAATATTAGCTAGCTTGGGTTCAATACACATTTTCAAAGTAACACAAATCAAGTCTGTTTAGGTTATTTCCAATGCCTAACCTGGCCTAAAAGCACCCTAATAAGGATATTTCAAATGTGAATCCCAGGTCATAAAACAGGGCCTACATTTGTGTTTCCTGTGTCTATGGACAAGAAGGCCATACCCAATGTTGATATTTCTAACCTCCTTCTTTCTTTCAGTAGCTGCACTTGTACTAGGCAGACACTACATAAAATGAATGTGATCAAGGCAGACTGAATAAATAAATACAACAGACAAGCCCACTAGTTATAGCCCTGTTTATGTCTCTTCCTTTTCCATTGCTACACATCCATATAATGTCCATTGTTGTTATCTTGATTTGTGACATTTCAAGCATGGAACCTAAAATGCTCAAACCAATGTAGCTCAACAAAAACAAAATCAGGTAAAACTGAGCTGTTTTAGTTAGAAGTAAAGGAGACTGGGACCAAGCTACAGCCAGGAATTCCTCCCCTGAAGCTTACTCCACCCATCACACTTTACCACGCAGACTTCACAAGCCCACAGAGGTTTAGCTCATTGTTGGCAAATGTAAAAATGGTACCAATGGTTTTCTGCTCTATCTTCACTTCCTAGCAGGATTATGATTCACGGCATGGAGGGCAGAGGGAGAGCTGAACTGGCCTGTAGCTTGCTCTCACCAATAGAATGTGAGGAACATCGACAACGTGACTTTTAAGCCTAGATCTGGAGAGTGGAAACCTGTCTCTTCATGAGAACAAGCCATAGTGAATTTATCTTACATCAGGCTATCCCAGCTGGAGCAGCACCTGCCCCAGACATCCAGGATCAAACCCAGCCAGGACCAGGTCCCCAGTACCCAGCAGTTCTAAGACAAAACTGCCAACTGACAAAAAATGTGAAATAAAATTAATGGATATTGTCTTCTGACAATCAGTTCCAGGACGATATGTTACACAGTAAAGGCCAACTGATGGATCAAATATATCTGAAGGATGAGATTACACGAGCCCTTTTATTGTGTTCTTTATTTTATTTTATTTTCTTAGTGCAGTGTATCTGTGGTGAGAGCAGAGGCACAGCTCCATAGCCACTCCCAGCAGCCTGAGGAGTTTTCTTAGATTTTTAGGAATAACAAGTTAAATGCAGGATTTGTGGCTTTGATGCTAAAAGGAAATTTCAGTATGAAGCAGAGTTAGAGATATAGATTAGGAAAGGTTAGATTGGGGTTGGAAAAGCAGAGGGTGAAAGCCCCAGTGAGAGCATGGGTATGGGCTTCTCGAAGGGAGAACATCAGTTAAGTGACATAGCACTAGCCATATACACCATCATGGTGGCTCTCAAATTACATCCCAAAAAGTTGCTAAGGAACTCCCCTCCTTCTGTATTTTAATAAGTAGCATTACCTGTTGGCTCTGGAGATGCCATGGTTGGAACCATTGCTTGATAAGGTAAAACCAGAAGTTGCTGGGATTGTCCTTTTCCTACAAATGGGATTTCTGGTGAATTCCTAGAAAACTGCAGGTTTAGAAAGTTTTGAGCAGTAATTGATAGTATTGGAATTGTTGCTTCTCTGATGATGATAGTCTTCTAACAGCCTCCTGGGTGAAGGATGTTTTGTCACGTCTCATGTCCCCATATTTTCCCTGTCTACCCTGTATTACCTGGAATCGAACCCAGGTCCTCCCTAACGCTAAGCAAGCAGTCTACCACTGAGCTCTACCCCTTGCCTCATGGACCTCCATTACAAAGACAAGAAGATCATACAGCACACCCCAAAGGACTCAATTTGAGAAGCACCAACTTAACAAAATAAATATTAAGTGAAAGTGTTTTGCACATGTAAGTTAGAGCTAGGTTGGATGTAGTTATCATCAAACTGAAATGAAAAAAAAAGTTCTCAGGATGCAAACACTCTAGAATGTTCTTTCATATTGTGTGTGTCTCTATGTATGTGTCGATGAGTATGGGGTGTTTGTGCTACCAGTGCATATGTGGAGGTTGTGGTGGTTTGATTCAGGTGTTCCCCCCTAAACTTAGGTGTTCTGGATGTTAGGCTCCCTTGCTGATGGCAATTGGAAATTAATGCCTCCTGGAGGTGGTATATTGTTGGGGGAGGGCTTATGGGTGTTATAGACAGTTTCCCCAAGCCAGTGTTTGGCACACTCTCTTGTTGCTATTGTCCATGTTATGTTGGCCAGGGGGTGATGTCCACCCTCTGTTCATGCCATCGTTTTCCCCTGCCATTGTGGAGCTTCCCCTTGAGCCAGTAAGCCAGAAGCTGCTTTTTGTTGGGTTATTTCTACCAGCAAAGCGAACCTGACTGCAACAGTAAAGTGGTACTGAGGAGTGGGATTGCTGCTAGACACCTGACTATGTGGTTTTGGCCTTTTGGGGCTGATTTTTAAGAGGAATGGGGAAGGATTTAAATCCTTGGCCTAAGAGATGCTTTGCAGTGCTGTAAGTACAGCTTCATGGACTATTCTGGTCAGAGTTGAAAGACCTGAATGCAGGAAGAACTATGGACTGTGAAGTTTGGCTTAGGAGGGTGAACAGGAGCTTTGTTTGGACTGGGCTAGTTGTTTGTGTGAAAAGCTTGCTGTTATGCCTGTATCTTGAGAAGTTGTGCAGAGTTAGTTTTGGGTAGAAATGAACTGGTGTGAGCAGAGGGATATGGCACAGAAAGAAAAATCTCTGGGTGAATTGTTGCCTGTTCAACTGCAATTGAGAGATTACAACCTTTGAGATTGGGCCAGCTGACCTGCACTGGGGCAACAGGAAGAATGTAGACTCTTTTGAAGGGGTCTAAGTGTTCAAAGAATGTCCTGTTCTTCAAAGTCTGCTTTATTCCCCCCTGGATTAACAAACTGGCACCCTACCTGGTATTGTGGAGTATAAGAAATGCTGGAAAGATTCACTGAATTTGCAACACGGTCATGTGTTTTGGAAAAGGCCATGGGCAGTATGAAGCTGATTTGCTGGATTCCTGCATGGAGACCCCATGGGGCCATGAGGATGAACCATGGATTGCAGTGGAGACCCATTGCAGATGCCCATTGGAGCTGCTCTTGGTTGAATGATTTCTACCAGCCATGCGAAGCTGACTGAAACAGAGGTCTAGGAATAATCTTAGAGTGCCTTCCCCTTCTCCTGTGCTTGAGACAGAGTCTCCCTTGTTATTTTGTTTTAGTCACTTTACTTCATACACACCAGCCTGAATGGCCCCAGGGCTTCT
Source organism: Jaculus jaculus (assembly GCF_020740685.1). Taxonomy (NCBI): domain Eukaryota; kingdom Metazoa; phylum Chordata; class Mammalia; order Rodentia; family Dipodidae; genus Jaculus; species Jaculus jaculus. The sequence continues at coordinate 88,432,363 of NC_059109.1, forward strand.
GCATATCCTGAAACTTGGGCCTCCCATTGAAGAAGGTCTATTGGGATCACAGCAGCACGCTACTCTTTGCATTCAGCTTTACATGGGTGGTTAGGAGTTGAACTCAGGCAAGCAGGCTTGCAAGCAGGCAGCTTTAACTGTTAAACCATCTAGCCAGCCCAGAATTGTCTTTAAACCTAAGTTTAAGAAGCTAAAATGCTGTGGGTTTTAGAAATTAATTTGATTCTGTCATATTTGCCTCAGATTACTTCAAGGCCATTCTGGGTCACATTACAATGAAAATAGAATTCTGAGATGAACTTATCATTTTTTGATTACTTTTGTGAAAAACAGAGGGCTGGCAGTAGTTCGTAGAGCAATGTCTTGAGAAGGACTGAAGGTAAATTCCTGGTTTAGGAATTCAAGTGGCAAGTATTTCTCCATGGTAGGAAACCCTGTGAGGTATATAGAATTACAATGGCCTAGCCACTTTCTTTATGCAAACAATACAAGACTAGGAGAAGCTCAGCCATAAACATCTGAGTGACCTGCTATTTTATTGTTCATCCCTGAAGAGAAGCAAGACAATGAGTCAAACCCAAGACTCTCTCTTTCATGTTGCCATGACATCAGCTTGCCCTGTGCTCTGGTGATGTGGTAACCCAAACTGTAGGACAATAAGACCTAATGCAAAATTTCACATCACAGCCACCTTCAAGCCTTTGCACACTTCAGAACACTCACACCAAGGAGAAAACACCAGTTACCCTCCACCAAGTTCTTTCTTACATTTCTCTCATCATTATGGGGCCTTAGTTTTGCCTAAAGCATGAGGCAAAGCTGGAACAAGTCTCCTCTCCATGCGCACAGCATGCAAAGGGGAGAGTTATTGTTTTTTTTAAACAGTCTCTGAGACCACAACTCAAAAAGCCCTTTTAGATAAGTTTCCATATGCCCTCAGCCAGAGGGAAAGAAACCACACCATTTAGATATTTTTTCCCTTAAAATCAAGTTAGAATTGATTTCAGTAGATTTATATTTTATTTTTAGAAAACAAACTTCATTTGGCCCGCACACTGAGTCTATGTCTTCACACACAAGTGAGGCATAAATTTGGGAAAAAGCTTTGAGCTGTGACCAACTTCTCCACCCAGCTTCAAAGAGGGCGTCACTTTCCACCTCTTTTACCTGCAGGCAACATTTAATATCACCCAAAATGTCCTGTCTCCTGTATGAAGGCTGAGTTGGAAAGGGCTGACAACCTCCAGCTATTTATGATTTTAAATCGTTGACAGTATAATCCCACAGTATGTACACTTGGTTGGTTGCAACCTTTAGTGATTTAGGAAAAACTGTGTGAGTGCCCTGTGCACACCCAATATTCCCTGCTGGCATGTACTCTGTCATAAAACTCACTCAGCTGGTCTAGGGATTTAGCTAAATCAACCTGCTAGTGCAATGAAACAGTCATTCACTACTACTTGGTTAAATTATTTGTCTTATCCTCTTTTCAGCTGCTTGAATAATTTCAGCTGCTCATCCCATTGATAGCCATTCATGTGACTACCCCTAGTATGAGAAAGAATAGTGCATGTAATGACCCAGTTCAGAGAAAGGTGGCTCTGCAAAACCTAGCATATTTTTGAACAAATGTACACTTAAGCTTTATTATGATATGTAATTACCTCATGTGTGATAAAACAAACTACACAACTTCACAGTTGAAAGGCACTAAAGAAATCATCTAGTTAATGTCTAACTCCAAAAGATAAGGAGAAAATTCAGAGGAAAAGTAGATTGCCTTTGTCCCTAGACACTTCTTGTTCTTCTTTTCTATTTTCTTGTTTATTATAATTATTAAGGGCACACAATTGGTTTCCCTGCCCTTTGTCATGTCAAAATCCATCTTACAAGACACATTGCTGTTAAACTAATGACATAGAATATTCAAGAGGTCCATCACTTTCCTATCCAGCCAGGTATACTTCTCAAGACTTTTCCACTCATGACAATGCAATGAGTTACTTCTCAACATTGCTCAGGCATATCTCATTCTTTCCTATTCTACATGCATTAATTACTGTTCGCATTGCTGGGACAAAAACCTGACAAAAAAAAAACATCCTAAAGGAGGAAAGGTTTTTTTCAGGTTACAGCTGATCATAGAAGGCAAGGCATGGTAGCAGGAGCTGGTCACATTCAGTCTAACACTGAGGCAGCAGAGCAGAGAGATGAATGCTGCTACTCAGCCAGCTTTCTCCTTTGTATACAGACCCAGGATCTTGCCCACAGTTAAAATAGGTCTTCCCATCTCAATGAACCTAATGAAGATATTCTCTCACAGGGATGCTTGGTCCCATCAAGTTAACAATCCACATAAGCCATCATATCACCGACTCACTTATGATGAGTGCACCTTGGGACAGGGCAGAGATAAAGGACACTTATTATATCCTTTATGAGAAGAATATTTGCCAAGTTCTCACAAGTGGACAGCATGTCCACTTTTTAACACTTCAACAGCTCTAGCCACATTCTAGATCATGCATCTGTGACATCCACCCCAGGATATGTATCTGTGTTCATGATTCTTTATTTAAAAATATTTATTTATTTATTTATTTATTTATTTAAGAGAGAGAATGGGTGTGTTAGGGCTTCCAGCTAATGCAAACAAACTCCAGATGCAAGTGACACTTTGTGCATCTGGCTTACGTGGGTTATGAGGAATCAAACCTGGGTGGGTCCTTTGGCTTTGCAGCCAAATGCCTTAAACCACTAACCCATTTCACCCCATCTTCCAAGCTTTGTTCTTAAAATCTATCCTACAACCCCTGTGTTTTTCTGGGCTTTGGGTTCCCTTGGGGCTATCTGTTCTTCATTATTCTTAGCCCAGTACCTTACTTTGTGGGACAGTTTGATTTACTTTTATATCTAGATTTTGGTTTATGATTTGTTTAGCACAGTGTGAACTCCTCAAAGCACATTGGAATCTCTTAGATAACTAAAAAGCACTGGTGCCTGTGTATTTCCCCTTGACCCTGAGATTGTGATGAAATAGTTTATCATGCAGTCTGGACCTCAAGGTTCTTTGAAAATCTCTAGATTGATGAAAATGTGTAGTAAAATTATCTTACCATTTTTTTTCTGAGTCTCTGCTTTCAGCTGGCTTTCCCTCTTCTGTGACACAGGGTTTCTTTCTCTTGTCCCCACCCCTCACCCTCCTTCTTCACTTTTACTTGGCCACCTCCATTGGAAATTCCAGCCTGTCTCTCCTCCCAACTTCTTACCACTGTGCCCATGATCTCAACCCCACCAAAGGCTTTTGTAGTTCCCACAACTGCCAATGCCTTCATCTCGGAATTGGCATGGCTTAAGCTTTACTCTCACACTCTACATTGCATCTACTGGTGTGCCTATGGTTACAAGCCAAAGGAGGCTACAACCATCAAAATATCTCTTAATTAACTGTTTTCTCTTTCACAGAAGGCTGTGAAAACTGGGAGAATCAAAAGCCATCAATGTGATAAGAAAACTTAGATGACTCCATTTCATGAGATGAGTCATCTCTTGCACATAAGCCAGGGTCCAGGTGAAATCACAAAGGAATTGTCAAGTTAAGCATGAGTGCAGCTCTCATGGCAAGCCAACCTGCACCAGGGAGATGGTGATCGATACTGAGGACATTCAAAATGTATCAAAGCAGAAATCCAGAAGTTGCTGAGAGCTTAGTACTAATTTAGACTCTAACATACCTGCCAAGGCTCAGAAAACATTGAGGAAGTGGAGGCAGAAATATTTTAAGAGTCAAAGGGCAGAAAGGAGTACCAAGACACATGCCCCGCACAATGACTGACTCCTGTTCTCATAACCCATAACCCCATGGTGAATATCAGTAATTCCACCAAGGAAGGCCCTCATTGGAACGGGTGTAGGGAGAATAGAAATGAGGACCAACACATGATTTGTCCATATAACAAAGTTTCTAATTAATTTAAAAAGTAAATAAAAATAATCACTACACATACATTTCTTGTGACTTAAGATGTTAAAATACATAAAATTATATATCTGGATAATCAAAAAATATTATATTCAGGCTAGAAAGATGGCTTAGCAAATAAGGTTCATGCCTGCAAAGCCAAAAGACCCATGTCTGACTCCCCAAGATTCACACAAGATAGATGCACAAGGTGGAACATGTGTCTGGAGTTTGTTTGCAGCAGTTGGAGACCCTGGCATGCACATTCTCTCTCTCTCCCCCTCTTTCTCTATCTGTCTCTCTCTCAAATAAATAAATATTGAAAAAATTATATTCACTAATTTGAAAAAAAATGTGTCAATTAAACACTGAGATCTCACATAATCACACCTAATTTTCTTAAGACTCCTAACATGAACCTGCCCAAGATGCTGACATACCTACCTAATAAGCATCTTGAGGACTGAACAATAGGAAGGGTGGGCATAAGGGAAGGGTAAAGGTGGGGAACACAAAACTGGACCCAAATGACAATGGTACCATAAATTTCTATGTCCTAAAAGACAGAGTAAATGGTTGAACAACAGGGCCCTGGAGAGGGTATGATGCAGACTAACCTTAATCTTCTCCTGTTTCTCTCCCTCTTACTCTGTCTCTCTTTCTCTCTCTCTCTCCCTCCCTTCTTCCCTCCTTGCCTCCCTCCCTCTTCTCTCTTTCTCTTTTATATTGCCTCTCCATTTCTTCCTTCTTTTCTTTAGCAATGGCCTGTAACTACTCCCAGTACCACCATGTGGTTAACATCCACAATGAGCTATTAATCAAAGAGACCTACAAGGTTTCCCAAAAGTAGATTTATGTCAGAGTACTTGATGACCCATCAAAGGCTAGTGGTAAGACCCTACTGATGAAGACACAATATGCTGTAGGTATGGAACATGGAGTGACCTGACTGCAATTTGGAAGAGAGTCAGTTCCCAGACAGTTAACTCCTCTAGTGCCAGAAGGTGCTACATGAGCAACTGAGGGAAAATAACCAACACTGTCCAAGCAACTTGTTTTTTAAGCTATGTAGCAGCAAACAACCTGATGTGATGCTCACACAAGGGCAATAGAGGCACAGTTGGTTAACCAACTGCTCTTGATTTGGCTAATGGATCCACTCAGTGGAATGAAACTCATAGCTGGTTCTGGAAAACAAGTCAGAACCATATCCAAAACCATGAGCCCACTCTCCAGTATCAAGCTCCCACCAATCATGGGGTACAAGAGATCCTACACCTATTAAATTCTCTCTAAAATAATAATGGTTATCTCATTTATCTGGTGCTGACTTCACTCTCCATTGGAGAATTTGCTTCTCTTTTTCAGATGGCTGCAGATCCTGAAGAGAGAATTAGCCTGTCAGCATCTCAACAGGGCCTCAACTGAAACTAATTAGGGAAATGAGCAAGAGTGCTGCTTTCTTGGTGAACCTGGTACCAGCACAAGAGTAAAGGAGATATACCCAGAGAAAACTCAATACCTACCAAACCAGATATCCAAAGACACAGAGCTCCCAAGACTTAATCACTAAAGTAGACTTAAAACAAACCCAACATGGCTCAGAGGAATTTGCAGAAGAGGGGGTGGAAAGATTGTTAGATCCATATATAGGGACATTATGCACAGAGACATTGCCTCTCACCCATAAATGATGGCTACCCCACAATGCATGAGCCATATTCCCCAATGAGGAGGGTCCCTTCAGAAGGGGGAGAACAGAGAGGAGAATAATGATGGTACCAATATAACTTTATACACTGTATACATACCTAACAATTGTAAAACGTATCACACAGAACAGTACAGAGAGAAGATATATTGGTAGGACTGTACTACAATAGAAAAACCCAAGGAGAAATCCTTTCACTTGCATTCACTCACAGTGGCTGGTACCCCATCCAGCTGTCGAGCACCATGATTGGACACCAAAATCCCATCAACACCACATTTCACTGCCTCCCTGGCATCATCACCTGGAAAAAGCAAAACATAATTTTATTGAAAAAGCAACTTGACAAAAGATTTGTACATCAATGCTTTAACATACAAGAAAAAGAAGGCTGATCAGCACTTTTACTATTGAAATACACCCAAAGACCCTGGCTCAGAATGACAAACATTGTATGTTCATATTCTCTGTCATTTGCAGACCTTAGCTTTGAATTTAAGATATGTGTGTTTGGGCTGGAGATACGACTTAGCAGTTAAGCACTTGTCTGTGAAGCCCAAGGACCCTGGTTCGAGGCTCGATTCCCCAGGACCCATGTTAGCCAGATGCACAAGGGGCACTTGCATCTGGAGTTCATTTGCAGTGGCTGGAGGCCCTGGCATGCCCTCTCTCTCTCTCTCTCCCTCTCTCTCTTTCTCTCCCTGTTTCTCTGTCTGTCACTTTCAAATAAATAAATAAACATAAAAAGATATGTGTGTTTAAGTGGAAGTGAGTGTTGATAGAGTACAGAAAGCTAGAAAGTGGCCCTGGGTGGGGAGAGACTTAAGAAGGTGAATAGTAGAACATATGTGATATGGAAGTAGAGAGGAAAATGCAAAAGGCAAAAAGGATTAAGTGAGCATATGGAGCAGAGAAGGTGAGAGATAAACCAAAACTAAGGATATATGAAACAAATAAGGAGAACTACAACTTTGTAAGTTAACTTGAAAATATAAGTAAAAAAAAATTAACAGTGGTGTCCTGGGTGGGTATAATATGTTGTTCCTAGAAGCCACTAACTAATAAACAGAAAAAACAGGACCAGGAGTGCTTTATGAGTTGTTGATAAGGGCATTCTCAGGAACCCAAAACAATGTTATTGACAATGTTCTTGATTACACACAAAATTACATAGTTTCTAAAGATACCACATGCGTTGGTTGCAGGTCATTGAAAAATCAAGCTGGATGTTTCCTCTTTTATGGTGCTAGAAGGTGCTATGCAGGCTTGTTAGGAGCCGCGCAGACGCTATTACAAGCTGGCGCCGGTTTCTGGCCTCTTATTGGTCACAGCTGGTGTAAATTTAGCACAGTGCGCATGCTCCAACCCGTTGCGGGCCGATGCTAATGAGGCATCCAGAAAGTAACCAATCACTGGTGGCCACATATCCACAGTTGACCAATCATTTGTGGGTAAGCAGCCTAAACCCTATATAAACAGTTGCCTTTCGTGGTTCTGGGTCTTCGCGTCTTTGCATCTAGCAGTTTGGCAGTCCCCAATAAAGTGTGTTCAGAAGAATCCTGATTGTGGCGTCCTCCTTGCTGGCGAGGCGGGCGTGACAAGTGGTGCCGAAACCCGGGAATTGAAGAACATCTTGCACCAGCGAAGACCCCTGTTTTAAGGAGGATTCAGAACTGACACACGGGACGGACGGATCCGGACTTTTTTCTGAGAGGTATGCTGCCCTGGGAGGTTGATGCTATTGTTATGATTTTCTTCTTGCCCTGTGTGCTCATTAAAGTGAAAGAGGGCCAGAGGACTTTAGCGGAACATCAGGACAGTATGTCAGAAACAGAAAAAAGGGAACAAAAAGGAAAACAGAATAAAAGGAAGGAACAAAATGTAATGAAGGTTAATGGTAAAAAGAAAACTAAGGTTAATGGTAAAAAGAAAACTAAGGTTAATGGTAAAAAGAAAACTAAGGTTAAAGATTTAGAAGGTAATAAAAGGAAGGAACAAAATGTAATGAAGGTTAATGGTAAAAAGAAAACTAAGGTTAATGGTAAAAAGAAAACTAAGGTTAAAGATTTAGAAGGTAATAAAAGGAAGGAACAAAATGTAATGAAGGGTAATGATAAAAAGGAAACTAAGGTTAAAGATTTAGAAGGTAATAAAAGGAAGGAACAAAATGTAATGAAGGGTAATGATAAAAAGAAAACTAAGGTTAAAGATTTAGAAGGTAATAAAAGGAAGGAACAAAATGTAATGAAGGTTAATGATAAAAAGGAAACTAAGGTTAAAGATTTGGAAGGTAATGATTTGTATCCTTTATTAAGTGAATTCAAACATTTACATGTGGCAAGCTCATCAAGTTCTGAGACTGCTTCTGTAAGATCTTTTGAATCTTCAGATAGCGAAGGGGAGTTGGACTTGTATGATGAGGCTCTGTTAGAGGAGGAAGCTGACAGGCATCAGGCTGAGAGATATCGCCCTGACCCGCCTGTTGTGCCTTCTGCCCCACCTTTAACAAATAGGGAAGTACTGAGATACATGGAGGGAACTTCTTTCTGCAAGCCAAAAGAAATAAGAAAAATTCAACAAATATTTCCAGTGTTTGACGATCCAGCTCAGGGCCAATATCATGAGCCCATAGGACATAAACAGTTAAAAGATCTTGCAGAGTCAGTTAGGACGTATGGGACTAATGCCTCCTTTACTCAGGCTCAGGTAGAGAGGCTCACTGCTCATGCAATGACTCCTGCAGATTGGTATAATACAGTGAAAGCCTGCTTAACAATGGGACAATATCTTGATTGGAAATCTATCTATCAAGATGCCTGCGCCACTCAGGCTAGACACATTTAATTTTTTAAATTTGGACGTGATGGGTAGGTCAGCAGCAGACAGGCATTGCCTGCCACCATCACCAGTTTCAGAAAAATAAAATGGAAAGATGTTATATCTAATCAATGGAAGGGCCCGGATCTTGTTTTAATAAGATCCAGGGGAGCTGTTTGTGTTTTTCCACAGGATCAAGACAATCCCATTTGGGTTCCTGCCAGACTGACGCGAGTGGTCAAAGAGAGTCCAGAAAAGGATGAAGATCGTGATTGCTGTGCTGATGATATTACCCCTGTTCAACCTGCTGGGGATATGGACAGAACCCCGTTGGGGAATACTCTCAGTATTCCCAAAACCTCTACCTGTAATACATGATGCTGTTCTCCTAGTTCTATGACTTTGTTTAGAACCAAAAAGAGATTTTGGGATTACTACAGCCATTGTGGCTGCTATTACTATATGCTGTTCTCCTAGTTCTATGACTTTGTTTAGAACCAAAAAGAGATTTTGGGATTACTACAGCCATTGTGGCTGCTATTACTATATGCTGTTCTCCTAGTTCTATGACATTGTTTAGAATCAAAAGAGATTTTGGGATTACTACAGCCATTGTGGCTGCTATTACTATACAAACTGCTGCGACTTTGAATAATTTATCAGCTAATGTAGCTAATACTTTGGATGTTCAAACTTCTATTAATGCACAATTAAGAGGAGGGTTAATGATTGTTAATCAAAGAATTAATTTAGTGTAAGAACAAGTTGATACTTTATGGTAATTGGCACAATTGGAATGTGAATGGAAAATGGATTGTGTATAATCTGTCACGCCAGTTATCACATTATTTGCTTACTAACTGGACTGCTGACCCATTAGAATTCAACATGAGTGGACTTGTTTTTGGTTACGGGATTATTGGATTGGATATAGAAAGCTACCCTTTATTTGAAGGAATGGGCTGGAATGGGTTCCATAATGCTGTTTATGATTGCTGTTGCAATCGGATGTTTTTGGTGTTTCTGTAAAATGCGAAGTCAAAGACTCAGAAACAATGCTATGCTAGTGCAAGCATTTGCTGCACTGGAAATAGGACATTCACCTAATGCTTGATTGATAACTCTGAAACAATAGGGAGCTGAAACCAGTGATTGGTGCTTACTCTGGGCCTCGTTGGTACTTGCATGATGTGCCTGTGTGTAATTTTGCTATTGCTTGACCTGGACGTTTTCTCCCTTCGTTTGAGCTGTCTTGTGGCCTTTGCACCCTGAGAGCTTATTCTCATTGCACCAGGTTAGGCATAAGACTTTTAGTTTTATTTCACACTCAGCCTTTGCACATCCCTGAGGAATAACTCATTGCACAGGATAAGGTGAGTTGTGAGTTTTCCAAGGCCTTATAACCTTGATCGCCTGTTGCCAGAAGTGGGAAAGGCTAGATCGGTGATTTGGTCCCTTGGTGTCTAAATAATAAAAAAAGGGGGAGATGTTAGGAGCCGCGCAGACGCTATTACAAGCTGGCGCCGGTTTCTGGCCTCTTATTGGTCACAGCTGGTGTAAATTTAGCACAGTGCGCATGCTCCAACCCGTTGCGGGCCGATGCTAATGAGGCATCCAGAAAGTAACCAATCACTGGTGGCCACATATCCACAGTTGACCAATCATTTGTGGGTAAGCAGCCTAAACCCTATATAAACAGTTGCCTTTCGTGGTTCTGGGTCTTCGCGTCTTTGCATCTAGCAGTTTGGCAGTCCCCAATAAAGTGTGTTCAGAAGAATCCTGATTGTGGCGTCCTCCTTGCTGGCGAGGCGGGCGTGACACAGGCTGCTTGGAGAGAAAAGTCCATAGTCTTATTCAGCTATAGATCTTTGGAGCTACAATATTGACCTGCCAGGCAATATTTGCCCTTGATGCAATAGTGGGTACATCTTTTATGACTCCTCTGACCCATTGGTGCAAGAGAGGCATAACTCTTATGAGAGTAACCAAGAAGGAAAGTGCAAAGAAAACTGTTTGGGCTCCCAGAGAATTATATCTTCAGATGGTGTTTTCTCTGCACTTTGGTTCCATACATTGTGTTTCTTTCACAAATTTCCCTGCCATTTGTGCTCTTCATGTTCCTCTGCTATTACTAGATTAAAGAGATTTGAATTTCTTTCATTTCAGTAAGCTTTTGGGTGTTATCAGATGGTAAGTATGTGTTCAATCCATCATATTGAACTGAAAGTACAATGTGCTGTCATTTAAATACTTAGGAAGTAGTTTCCCAAATGTGTTGCCTTTCCACTTTGCTCTCTAATAGAAATGCCCATGATTATGGGAATGTTCCAGACCTGTGCAGTTCTATATGGTAACACATATGTGGATCTTGACTATTAATGTTTATGTTTTGTGAGTAAGGGAATGTGAGGCAATGATTTGCTATAGGAGGCCACAAGAGGGGAACAGGAAGTGATGAGATGAAGGAATACTAAAGGAAACAGTAGTATAAAAGTAGAAAGAAGGCTATGTTGGAGGAACAAGATGGGGAGGGAGTAAGGAAAGCATGGGCAAAGAAAAAAAATTGCCCAAAAATTCCATATAAAACTTTGGTGTGTGGCTGGAGAGATGGATTAGTGGTTAAGGCACTTGCCTGCAAAGCTAAAGGACCCAGGTTCAATTCTGCAAGACCCACATTAGCCAGATGTACAAAGGGGTGCACGAGTCTGGAGTTCTTTTGCAGTGGTTGTAGGCCCTGGAGCGCCCATTCTCTCTCTCTCTCTCTCTCTTTCTCTCTCTCTGTCAAATAAATAAATAAATAAATAAATAAATAAATAAATAAATAAATAAAATATTTTTAAAAAATTTTGTGTGCTAATAAAATATAACCAAATTTTAAAAAATTAATTAGCTTAGCAGGGTATGGTGGTGCACGCCTTTAATCCCAGCACTCAGGAGGCAGAGGTAGGAGGATCACCATAAGTTCAAGGCCACCCTGAGAATACAGAGTGAATTCCAGGTCAGCCTATGCTAGAGTGAGACCCTACCTTGAAAAAACAAACAATAAATAAATAATAATAATAATTAGCTCACTTAGCCCCCATGACTACTGCCTTGGACATCTCACCATCAATGTTGACATTGCCTTAGTTTCCAAATAAAGAGACATTTCACAATATTTTTTAAAAGTTTAGATGTAAGCTGCCATGGCGGTGCACACCTTTAATCCCAGAACTCAGGAGGCAGAGGTAGGAGGATTACCATGAGTTCAAGGCCACCCTGAGAATACAGAGTGAATCCCAGGTCAGCCTGGACTAGAATGAAACTCTACCTCAAAAAAAACAAAAAAAAAGTGTAAATGTAACCATAACTAGCAATGTAAAATTATGCTTTTATAAAATTATGTTCTTAAATGGGGTGACATCTTCTGGCTATCTTGTTATGTACAAATGTATAAGTCATGTATATAAGCAAGAACTTAACATATACAAGTTATTGTAGTTTATGACCCTATAATTGAGCATTTGTGCAGTCTTCCATTATAGTCTGCCATCAAGTAGCTCCAGGGTGCATCCTGAGATATCAAACATTATCAACATACACTATGGAGAAGTGATTGATGGCTTAAACCACATCCACCTGGATTGAAATTCCACAGCTGTTGTTCACTTGCTGTGCAACTGGCCATTTCCTAAAGTTCACTGTATATCAGTGTCCTAAAGTAGCCCACAAGGGTGAAAGTCCATAGCAGATTTATTTGTGGAATAAATGAGAAGAGTGTGGAGAAAATGTCTGACATATATTGCATCTTCAGTAAGTATGAATAATTTTTACTTTCATCTGATGATGCAAGGAATAGGTGTGAACAAGATGAGTATGTGGTTAGGAAAGAAGACACTTTAAATACTTTGGGCCACTCTATGAGTTTTATTTACTACAGAAAAGTCATATTCTAGTCAGGTTGCAATGAGAAGGACCATCCACTTGAACTAAATGCTACTTTAAAAGTTTATTTCAAGTGGTCTTCCATGTTCTCTAGGCAGTATGGTAATCAAGGGTTTGTTAAAATGGCATCATAAGTCTGAGAAGAAAAGACAGTGAAAGTAACTCATGGTCAGATATAAAGCACTGTCATTAGTGCCTTATGACAGCTGTTAGCAATTTTATATCTAATTATATATTTCTTAATTTTATAACCCAGATAGAAAAGCAGTTTTGCCTTCATGAAAGGGTGAAAATGCTCTGGCTTAGAAAAATACTCATAAATCTTTGACATTTTTACTAATTCTCAGAGAATGAGGCTGTGACATTTTATTTCTGAATCTGCCACTAAGTGAACTGTTTAAGAAAGACAATAGTCAATGAGTAATAGTATGGCTGGCTACCCTTTTCATAAATTGTCTCCATTTTTAAAACCTCAAAGCAAATTCAAAACTTCAAGTTTTGCTCTCAAAATGTTGGAGTTTTTGAGCCAGGACTCTTAACTGACATATTAGCTTAATAATTAATTAATTCAGGAATATCAAGTGACTATTCCTTAAAAGTTTCCTAAACATGTCTACATAAAAAAGTACTAATTAGCAAACAGTTTCTCATAAGCAAAAGCCATAATGAAAGCAAGAGCCAAGTTAGACAAAAAGAAGAAGAAATTTTAAAAAGCATTATCCTTTTCCTCATAAAAGCCATTTGTTTGTTAGCGTGAGTTCTGGGGAAGACCAAATACTGTCTGAAGCACATGTTTGAGTTTTGTTAAAGTTCTCCCAGGGCAGAGCTTAACCACAGCAAGAGATTACATCCTGTGTGCCAATTAGCATTCATTAAAATGCTGTTCTTAAAATCGTAGTAAGAATGGGATGTTGCATCTATATCTTTCCAGTTGCCCATGACTTCATGTTCCTGCAAAGAAATTCTTCACTTTTCTGGTAAAAGGAAAATGAAATAAAATGATGAGTCTCAGTGAATCCATGTGCTTCTGGATGAAAACCTGGGTTTCTCAGAACTGCTCATCTCCCTTCCCCCATCTAGACTGAGCACATGTGCTAATGGTGCAGCTTTGCAGTTGTTGCTATGGAGATGATATTTGTTTGATAAATAAATGAAGAAAATAGTTACAGGAAAGCTAGACAACACAGACCTTTCATGTATAAATAACTTCCTCTTGAATGTACTGCTTTCCTTATCTTGCTGTTTTAGCTCTCTACAATGATAAAACCTCACATAGTTTCCACAGAAGACTTTACCCAACAATCATGTGACTTGTGTAGAAAACACCATGAAAGCATGAAAACACAAGCCAGAGAATCCATGTGGATGCGGTGAAAAGAGAGATGATAAAGATGGTGGCAGGGTAGCTATACTTGGTGAAATAATCACAGACTAATGCTTTAGATGTCAAAGTATTGTTTTCAGTGGAATGCATTATATTGAATCTAATTTAATAAATATGTAGCATATCCTAGAGAACCCAGTTATATAAGATGGCATAAACTGAGAATCCTAAATTGCAAGGCAGTCAAGGTGAAATGACCCCTTTCTTTTATGTTTCCTTTATTTAACTGAGACAACCAGGAGACTTCAGTAAACACCTATTCTTCCTAGTGTTTTCAGTTCAGTTCCCCTAGGGTTAATAGTATTTAATCCTAATTGAACTACAGCTGATCAGTCTCTTCTGTGGTATTAGTCTAGATGTGCCCACAATCGTTTCTTGCCTGTGCCATAGATGATCTCCCTGAGTTCAGGTTGTCCACCATCATCCATAAAGTACATTGTTCAAAACATGGTTTTAAACTGGGGCATGGTGGCGCACACCTTTAATCCCAATACTCAGGAGGCAGTGGTAAGAGGTTCGAGGCCACCCTGAGATTACATAGTGAATTCCAGGTCAGCCTGGATTACAGTGAAACCCTAACTCAAAAAAACAAAACAAACAAAAAAGACATGGTTTTACTAAGATGCTAAAGTAATAAAGTAGCTTCTCAACTGCCTTTAAGTCTACCTCCTTTAAGGTGGCTTTATGTCACATATATGATTATCCACAGCTTCTTCATTCTAGCAGCATTTCAGCCAAAATTAGCTGTTGATCTCAGATGAGGGCAAAGTCCAAGCATCATCTTTCATGCCAAAATGAAATATTTTCTAATGCTTCTCAAAATTGTCTGAAGCCAGTTTAAACTGACTGCATTGTACTGCACAGATATTTATCTCAGCATTGACATCTTTGCAGTTTTATTATATCCACAATGCATGTTCATATTTCTGACCCTACAAGAACATGCTCTCCTTTCAGCCAAGGAAACTAAATTATTAATTTTAAAAAGTGAGTTCTAAGTCAACATGATAAACGTCTATGGAATGAGTGAATGAGAGTAGATAAAGAATGAACAGAACCTCCTGGCTAGTATTCTTTAGTACTCAGAGTATATTGAGGCCATAGAAATGGGTGATCAATAAGGTAAGCTGGTTGTTGTCAAAGTTATGTGTAAAGCAGGACATAAACACCCGAATAGAAAGTGTGCAGAAATTCTGAATTAGGACAATAAACAATAAGAAACAATGTAAAAATCTTGAAAAAAATAAGAATTAAGACTGAGTTCTATTCAGACATATCTTTTCCAGCATTTAAGAGCTGCACTAGACCCATTCTTTGTTTTATTTGTAGGACCTTCATTTGTATATGAGATTACAAAGTTTGGATAGATGGTGGTCCTCGAGCTTTATAAACAGGAGCCACAAGACCCACTTGTTCTAAGTTAAATCTGTAACAAGGTCTGTGTCTATGCACTCAGACTCTGAGATGTTAATAGACTCATCCTAGTGTTTCTTACTCAAACATTTATTTTTCTTTTTAAAAAGCATATATTTTGGTAGCCCTTCTATAGTCATCACTTTGCAAATGTATTACAAAGTTTTAAATGCAAGAAAATACATTAATACTCCAGAATTACTATAGTCATCTTATCTTCCTAAGGAATTTGAATACATGTGGAAGCTGGATTCAAAGCTATACCCCTTCTGCCAGTGGCTTGGTAATTAAGGATGTTATAGTACTTGTCCACCACTCTCCATAGAGAGATGATATTGATTTTGACATACTCGTCAACTAGTCCTACCTATTGGAAGGAAAACAAGAAAAAGACACAAGGCTCTTAAAACAGGTCTGGTTTCTCTTTTGGGCTTCTCTTTGGCTTGAGAGCAACTATTGTAGCTTTTAGGTAAAGCAATGAGCTCATAATGTTGTACTGATACTTTGCCAAGCTCTGTGACTCAGTAGCAGCTAGAAAATAAGGAAAAGATATCTCAATATTTTGGAAAAAGGTAACTTTCTACTTAGGGAGAGTACTAATCTGTCTCAGAATATTATCTACAGATGAAGTAAAATTTGATAACACTAAAAGGGAGAACTGAGAGCCAAAATGTCTATTTCAAGTCAGATGATAATTTTTCCTGATCATTTTATCTTAAAATATCATTACTGGACTTGATTATCCAATAGAATTTAGTGGTAAGACACTACTGCTGAAGACACTATGTGCTGTTGACATGGACCATGGAGAGACCTGGTTGGAATCCAGAAGAGAGCCAGTTCTCAGACAGTCCATCTAGTGCTAGAAGGCGCTACATGAGCTACTGGGGAAAAGTGGCCAACATCTGTCTGAGAAACTCAAAGTATAAGCTACCCAGAAGCAAACAACATGATATGATGTTCACACAAGTGCAATAGTGGCACACAGCCATGGTGGAAAACCAACTGCTCTTGGATTGGCTAACAGATCCACTCAGTGGAAGGGAAACCATATCTGGGACTGGGAAATAAGTCAGAATCATATCCAGGTAACAATTCCACTTTCTAATGTCAAGATCCCATGAATCTTGGGCTATAAGAGGTTCTACACCCCTTAAATTCTCTCTAAATTAATAATCTTTGTCCCATTTAACTGGTGCTGACTTCACTCTCCATTGGAGATTCTGCTTCTCTTTTTCAGAGGGTAGCAGTATGGGAGGAGATAAATGACCTGGTATACTTCACCCAGGCCCCAGATAAAACCACAGAGAAATGGGGAAATAAGCAAGGGTGCAGCCTTCTGGGGAAATCTGATATCAATACAAGGGTAACAAGGGTAAAGGAGAGAGACACTGAGGACATCCAATACCTAACAAAGCAGAGATCCAGAGACTCCTAAGAGCCCATCACTGAAGGAGATTTAAAATGCACCCAACATGGCCCAGGGAATTTTGTGGAAGAGGAGGCAGAAAGATTGTTAGAGCCACAAGTTGGAACATTTTGCACAGAATCATTGCCTCTCCCCCGTAACTGACTGCTGCTCCCACAATGCATGACCCACAATCCTCATGGGCTTGACCTGCGTCCCCAAGGAGGAGGGCCTCTTTGGAAAAGGCCAGAGATGAGGGAAATGACAGTACCAACATGTGTTGTTTATATACTAATTATGCCCATTTATAATAAAAATAAATTTTAAAAATAGAAAAAATCATGGCTGGGCTGGGAGAGGTGACTCAGCTGTTCAATTTCCCAGTAACCATGTAAAGCCAGATGTATAAAGTGGTATATGTATCTGGAGTTCATTAGCAGTGCCAGGAGACCCTGTTACACCCATATATTCTTCCCCCCTCCCCACCTCTCCCTCTTCCCTTTAAAATAAATAAATAAAAATGTGTTTTTAAAATATCCTGAATATTTCCAGTGATATTATGAAAGCAGTACACACCCAGGTAGAGAAATAAGCAAACCTCTCAATATGCCCTTTGCAACAATAGGCAGCGATGTCAGCCGTCTAAGCCACTGAATATCATTCCAGCTGAGAGATGGGTCTATTGCTTTTGCCACATATTCAGCAAGACCACTGTTGTCTCCAAAATTTCCCTGAGGAGAAAATGCCAAGTCATTCCTTTCAAAATTTTTCATCCTGAAATAGATATATAAAATAAGAGTTAAAACTATTCTACAAGGGTTGATTCAATGAAAAAAAAAAAAATGTGGCCCTTTTAAATCAGTGAGTGCTTCTCTTTTCAGTCTCGTACAAGTTAGATGTATGCATATTTCCATGTTTTTATTGGTCACCTAAAGTTAATTTTGCATTGCACATTTATTCAGACAAATCAGTTTCAAGGAACAATATGTGGCCATGTTCAAACATTTCCTGTTTCAGTCAGTTTCAGTCTGTGGACAATAGACTCTGTGTTATTTCTAGCCGGCAATGCAAGTTAATCATAATGAAAACCATTTGCATTGTGCTTTATAGTTGACAAAGACCTTTTGTAGTCCTGTATTTTCAGTTTCTCTTTCAAAGACCATTGTTGGGTACAATTAATTCAATGATTGCCATTTTACATAGAAAATAGTAAGAGAGAGAAAATAGTAAGAGAGGAACAAAATGAGAAGTCTCAGGAATCAAGCTATCTAATGGCCTTATTTGGGATCCTATCCAGGCCTCTTGACTTAACATCTTTTCTTATACAAGTTGCGTTTTGATTATTGCATCTGACCTTGGGAAATCTTCAATGCTCTCAATTCTCTCTTTGGGGGTTGGTCTCTCCTCATGTATAGACAATAAATTGACACAGAGTTAGATTGCTCCAGAGGAGGCTGGAACTGAAGAAACATGTGCACCTCCCTCAGTCAGTGTGGCCCTGTGGCTTCTTTGACCTGCAGCTTCTGTGGTGGTCACACAAGAACAAGGATGGGTTTCCTAGCAGAGGATTACCAGTATTGGCCTTCTCTGCTGCATACTCTGGGACTCTATGGCAAAGCCTGATCTAGATAACTCCAACAAGACGCTTTCCAGTGATCCTCACCTTCCTTTGTTTCCTGTGGCTTTTCTTGATCCTGGACCTGAGTTACACCCACTGAAACTTTCAGTGCCACCTCCTACACCCCTCAGTAGACAAACTCTCCAAGAATGTCCCCATAGGTTCAGGTGTAAGTAATCCACAGTTATACAGTTGCCTTGAAATAAGCCTCCTTTTTTGCTTCTTCCCTGCTCTTGCCACTAAACTTTTAAGGAGATTCCCTTCGCTTTCCAAATGGACCAATTATGTTTAAATAACTGGTTCACAGTCTCCTAATAGGGATCCAAGAAGAAATATGTTACCAGTGAGCTGGTGCCTTCCCCTATGTAACCTAGTTGGCCTAGTTTAGCCCAGTATTTCTTTCACTCACACCTCACATCTACTCCTGCATCACCTTTTGACTGGTTCATTATTCTTGGCCTAAAATTCTCATATCTTGGTTATATTTGGGCAGTTGTCCAAGCTAAGGACAGAGTTCTTTCTGCTCATGGTTCTGACCATTACATGGATGGATGGCAAGTTGGATATGCAATGGCGCCTTCGGTGTGGTTTTGCTACCAGTCCCCAGCCCCAGGTTATTTGCAAACTAATTTCTTGAAAGGCTGTTTTTGAATAAGGAGAAGGAGGACCTAGATTTACTTTATACTGGTAGGTAAGCATTCTCCTTTTGGATACAAACATAGCTACCTATTGACCTCTGACTTTAATCCTATCTCTTTTTTCCATTTCACAAGCTCTGCCATTACATGTAGAAAATGTCTTGGGCTATCTCTATAATATCTGATAGAAAGATAGATGATAGACAGCTAGATAGATAGAGCTATAACTAACTTAGGCACAATATTTTAAATTATTTTCATACAATCCTATAATACAACTGTATTTGATGCTTTTACTCTTCATATATTTCAGATAAAATAAGTGATGGTGTGGCTTATGCAGTGTGTATTATCAGTCCTATAAAACTCTATTGAATATGGCAAAGTTTTCTCAATAGGATTGAACTGTTAGATTTTTTACTTTCAAAAACACAGAAAGATCATATAAATATCCAAATCTTTGAGAGTCATATGGATATCCATTTAGCTGTTGGGCTTTAGAAGGGATTTGAGGGGGAAATGCCTGGGCTTTTCCTGTTTTATTCAAACCATTTAGGGTTCTAAGTTTATCACACTCCTTGGTTTTCTGTGGTCACTTAACTTGAATTGAATTAAGCTTTCTGTTCAATAAACATATCCTAATGAGGGAGACCCACTTAATTATTTCAAAATGTCATTAAATTTGAAGCTTTTAAATAATATGGTTAATAAGTAAGAGTCCAGACTATCTATTCCATAACAAGAGCAGGATGAAAAAAAATGTGTATGTGTCTACTCTGCATGGAACCCCACCCCCATCCCAAACAAACTACAGTCCTTCAGCAGGGGTGGGGTGAAAGGGTTAAAGGGATAGGAAAAAACAGAAACATGGATAAAATTATATAAATAACTGTTGTTATTCTTGGACGGTGCAATGCAGATCAACACTTGAATGAATGTTGCCTTACAGAAATCTCCAGGCACAATGAAGCCTTGTTGTTACTCTGAAACTTTGTTCAAAGCCAGAAGCCAAGAAAAAGTTTGCAGATATCTTGACAGAGAACCACGATGGAGTGTTTTAGCAATGGATCTGAAAGAAACTGCCATGAATGCTATTTTTATTCAGATTATGACATATATGTGTATATATTTGTAATACTTAAGGCAGCCTCTGGTAACAAAATCATTCCATTTTGTAAGGGGCTACTTAAAAATATCAACATAACTAAGCAGAGCTTACTTTTCAGAATCACAAGCAGCTTTATGACACAAAAATGAAACAAGGTTTGTCCTTGCTTTTCTTAAGTGTATATTATTTGTTTGTTTGTTTGTTTGTTTGTTTGTTTATTGGAGAGACAGAGAGAGAGAGAAAGAAAGAGGCAGAGAGAGAGAAAAACATAGAATAGGTAAGTCAGGGCCTCCAGCCACTATAAATGAGCTCCAGATACATGTACCCCCTTGTGCATAAGACTTATGTGGGTTGTGGGAAATCAAACCTGGGTCCTTTGGCATTGAAGGCAAATGCCTTAACAATTAAGTCATCTCTCCAGCTCAAGTTTTCTCCTTCCTTTTAAGGTAATTGTTATGCTTTGAGTGGTTCTTAATATACTTTTGAATCTAATATAGAATTTGTTTTAGCTTTTTGTAAATTAGTATCATAGAAATAGTAATGATGACTAAACTTAAATGTTATAAACAGCTAGTTGTAACATTAAAACTGATGGGCATTATTTGGTAAAATATATTTATTTAGATAGATAGATAGATAGATAGATAGATAGATAGATAGATAGATAGATAGATAATATGGTAAAAGAGAAAACCATATATCAATATTGGGGGGAAAAAACTAAACTAAAATGAAATAAACTGAAAACCAGTAGGGCTAACAATATGATCAGAGAAAGAGTGGGAGAAAGTCACAGTGTACCAAAGATGAGGTGAGGGCCTGCAGCCTTTAATTCGGTAGTTAGGAAAATCTTATGTTCAGAACAGGCCCCTGGTAATTTCCTTCTCAATGTTTCCAGGTGATTAAAAAGACAGGCTAAGGCCATACATTTGAATTCCTAGTTATGCTGTATTGGAAAAATCTCAAATAATCTTTTATGTTTTTATTGATTCAACAATTACTTATTGAACATTTATTATGGGCTATTATTTTAAGTATTTAGGGTCTACCAGTAAATAAAGTCAATATATATGCACAGAACAAGATGTACATGAGCTGGCAGGAGGTCAGGTTAAATGAAAATCAGGGTTAGCCTCATTTCAAAGTACTTTACAAATGAAATCCATGGTGTCATTTTAAAATTTATTGTTGTTGTAATAAATGATCACAAATATACAGCCTCAAAATACTACAGAATTATTATCATTCTGAAGGTCAGACAGTCCAATATGTTCTCACTGGGCTAACTTCAAGTCTATAGAATATCACTCCCTCTCCAGTTCCTAGGGGTAGACAGGTTCCCTTGACTCGTTCCACTGTAGATACCACCTAATCCCCTGACTCTTGGCAACATCATTGCAACCTCTGCTTCTTTCATCTTAGCTTCTCTGTGACTCCCAAACATGTCTGTCTTTGATGAGCCCTTTTATGACTACTAGGATAAAACAGGACCATTTTCCCAACTTAAGGTCCTTAACTATCACATATGCCAAGTCTATATTTCCATGTAAAGTGACCACTTCCTTGGTTGAGGATATGGACACCTTCAGCTATCACACTTATCAGAGAACATGCTTTGTTTTGTTTTGTTTTGTTTCCTAATAGCAATCTGCCTGGATCATAATTAATAATAAGATATCACTTTTATTCTCTAAATTGCCTTGTACATCACTGAAAAGCCAATTCTTAATCCAGGAAAATGAAGCATCTCCAGGAGCTATGGGCAAAGCAAAAGGCTATTGTCTCAAAACCCCAGAATTCTATGA
Organism: Jaculus jaculus; assembly: GCF_020740685.1. Lineage (NCBI taxonomy): Eukaryota > Metazoa > Chordata > Mammalia > Rodentia > Dipodidae > Jaculus > Jaculus jaculus. The sequence continues at coordinate 88,454,150 of NC_059109.1, forward strand.
GGTGAACAGGCTCAGTTTCTCACCTTCAGAGCAAAGGAGACCTCTCTTTGCCCCTCTTATTTTCAGGAACCTCTGTGCCACTTTCAAAGTGCTCACATATGTGTGTTTTACATATAGACCAAGCAGAGATTACCAAACCCCTGAACTCCTGCTGCTCCCAGATGCCAAGAGTGAGGACACCTCCACCCCCCCACTTCCCCAGCCAGAGGAAGTAACAAGGGCTGGAGGGAGCCACTACTCACCGACTCATTCTCCTCTGGATTTCCTGTCTCCCTTGCCTGCCAAACCTCACTTCTGAGAAGCCAGGCTTCACCTTCTATGAGTCAGGTCAGTGCAGAAAGAAACTGATTTCACATCTTGCAATTAACAGATGAGTTTTGGGGTGTATGTGGCCTAAAACAGAAGGCCTCAATTTTCATCTATGTGTCCTGCTTTTGAGAGCTGCATGTAGGCCAGTGAGGAGCTGAGGAGAAGATACTGGCCACCGTGATCCCTCATAACAAACCCTGCCAGAGTGCAGGCTGGGGCTGGGCTGCACCCAGCTGCAGTGTTTTCTTGTTCTCCATAACCTGGATGTGTTGCTCATTGTTTGATCATCTTCAGACCAGAGCAGTGACAAGCTAGAGAGACACTGCCACTTCTATCATACAGACAGCTGAAAGGGTCTTTGTTTCATGGCCCTCCACATCATCTGGATAGAAGTCCAAGAGCAAAGGGAAAGGGGGAAGCAAATCATCCCCCACTGCTCCTCACCAGGTAGCCCCAGCACTGAAGGACTGACAGGACCCAGCTAAAGTTAATTGTCAGGTCCAATGCTCAGCTAACCAGATAACTGTGAAAAGCATCTTGCCATCCAGACCAAGAAAATCTTAGGCTGCAAAGAATATACAAACCAAAAGCAAACATTGAAATGTCATTTGTTATTAGAGCACGAGAAGTAGTAGTGTTATGGATGGAGGGTTATAAATTTCTTTCCAAATGGCCAAAGGGAAATAATGAGGAATGTTTCCTGTAAGAAGCCAAGATTGTGAGAAACTAATTATTTGACAAAATCTACAAGAACTGGATAGTAAAAGTACAGAAAGAATAAATGCAGATCTCCTACTAGAAAAACTGGAATTTATCTGCCTCCTGATAACTTTGGCAAGGGTAGGACTGTATCATGACCTTTTGTCTTTGTTCTCTTCACTAGCAGGGTGTCTGGGTATCCCTGACTTGGGGATATGAGGACTAACCTCGTTATCAAGTCCATCATTGTCCCACGGCAGGTCTCACATACAGAAATAATATTCTAAACCTACCTGGAAGTAATAGGGAGGTATTGCAACTAATGACATTGGTAATTTACCTATGGCTCAACAGAAAGATTTTATGTGCAACAGTTTAAACTCTCATGGGTACACACATGGTAGAGGTAAATGATGACTATGTGGTTCCTACACAAACTAGATATGGAGTTAGGAAACATAAATTGTTTCTACAATGCATAAAATCCCCACTTGTCAGCAATTTTTTGTCCTTATAGGAAAATCTAACTTGACTTTTGAAACTGTTAATTTTGGATTATTTTAAAATGATAAACAGACTATGCTAACATGTGGCTTCATTTGTTCTTAGTCTTTTATCTTTCTTCAATCTTTCTAGCCCTTATTGTTTCAAACACAATTAAAGTGTAGACAGTGTGAGCAATGATCCTTGTGGAATAAACTCAAGATTCCCAGAAAGCCATCTCTGATCACCTCTCATACACTGTTATCAAAATGACCTCCATTAAAACTAAGAGTGTGATCCTAGTTCAAATACTTTTATCACCAAGAGCTACTACACATCAGTCACAACTGGTATAAAAAATCCAAGAGATGGTTATTTCCACTGAGCCTTCTCCCCAGCCCGATTTTGGTATCAAATGTAGGAAAGAAACAGCAATGAAGAAAGAGGTCTCTAGCTATGGGAAAATGCATTCTTTTCTCTGTGAGCTCCACTGAGTTCCTGGATCTGAGTCAAGCTGATTCTAATTGTTCAATACTACAAGGAAAGTTAATAAAAAGGTTGGCTGATAGGGAAAACTCATTATGGTTCAATTTTATATTATTTGATATACTGTTTTGCTGGCACAAGTGAATGAATGAATAAATAAGAAAACATTGATCAGTAGAAGAACCCTATGAAAGAAACAGAAGAAGGGTCCAAAGCATGGCTTCTTTCACCTCCACTTTTTTTGCTTCTTCCATCTTCCTAGCCCTATTTGTTCTTAATATGATTGAAAATAAATATAAAGGAAAATGTTTGCATTTGGAACAATTAGGGCTAGAAAGAATAAAGAAAGATAAAAGTAAATATAGGATATCAGGCTCTCAATAACCAACACTTGTCTGTGTAAAGTGAAATTTTTTCCTCCATCTAATTACTACTTCATGCAGTCCTAATGTACTCTGGTTAAAAAAAAAAAGGGGGGGGTTGATTTTATAAGTATATACATACCAATTCCTATTTTGTTTTAACAGTTCAAATATGTCATTCCCATGAAAACACATGTTATTTAGGTATTTAGCACTAACACTATCTCTAGATCTCAAAGCCCAACAATCCCAGACAAGATCTACTTTAAGCACACTTACCTAAGTTGTGATGGCAGCTTGAACCTGTTACGCACATCATCTAGGCGGTTGCCCAGGTAAGGGGTGTCCACGGTCACAAATATGGCCTTGTAACCCATCTGCTCAGCTCGCTTCACTAGCTGCTTGGTGACTTCGCGGTCCTTGTAGATGTACAGCTGTAGCCAGCGAAGTGCCTTGGGACCAGCCTCTGCCACCTCTTCAATTGAGGAGGTGGCCCAGGAACTCAGCATCATCCCAGTTCCTAGGGCTTGACAGGCTATTTAGAAAAAAAAAAAAAAAAAGAGGAGACATGACACAGGCCTAGCATAGCTCCTCTTGCCCCTAAGCCTTTAAGTTATGGTTCAAAAGGGAAAAAAAAAAAAAAAACTTTTTCAATGCCATAACAGCATTAATTCAAATATTTGTAAACATAAAACATTTGTTTCTTTTAATATTATGTGGACTCCTAAACAAAAAGGAACAAATAGCCAAAGAAGTTCTATCATCTAATTAATTGAAGGCCTTTATAGAGCACTGACCTTGAGACTAGCTGACAGCAAAAATGCTATGCTGCATGCAGTTCCATGGGGGAGAGACAAATCATCAGTGGAGATAAACAAGAGTGTACACTGCAAGCCTAAAATTTGTCCAGCCAGGCCAAATGAGCCAACTGGTACAATAGTGGCAGTCTGTTATGGGGGAATCCAACTGCTCTCTAATTGGACTAGGGGCCCACTCCATGGGAGGGAAGACATGCCTGATACTGAAAACCTATGAGGGGGAAGTCATGAGCTCTAGGGGAGTGACATCTGTTGGTGTCTAGCTAAATGTATATACTATGCTCACCAAATTTCCTGGTAAGCACTTCTCTTAATGTTCATACTCATGTGTTAATGTTGCTCTCATTTTTGGTTACAGGAGCTTTATTTTCAGATGGTGGTGACCTTGGGATGATATCACCATAATGTTGAGAAGTGACAGAGGAGTGTTCAACACTGAAACATCTCTATCATACCTTCCAAGGCTCAGGGTCCATTACAGAAGAAATGACAGAAGGAATGGAAAAGCCAAAGGAAGGGTAGGACTCTTACATTCAATCATTCAGACAGAAATTGGCCTCGATATACATGACCTCACAGTGTCCAGCACTACCTTCACAAGACCTTCATAATAGGAGGAAAAGATGGTGACATTAAAATAAAAGAGACTGATTGAGAGGGGTAAGATGCATGATGGAGAGTGGAGTTGCAAAGGGAAAGTGGGCAGGAGGGAATTACCATGGTTTGCTGTCTATAATTATGTAACTTGTCAATAAAAAATTTTTAAAAAGGAAAGAAGAAGGAAACTTCTCAGCTGACTACCACTGGACTTGACCTGTAACATCATCTCACTAGGTATCCAGCCTGCTGTCCACCCTGACAATTAGGGGTTTTTAAGAATCACCATAGTCATCTAAGCAAATTCCTTTTTCAAAAAAAAGTCATAGCCAGGTATGTACACTTTTAATCCCAGCACTTGTGAGGCAGAGGTAGAAGGATCAATAACTGTAAGTTCAAGACCAGATTGGGACTACAAAGTAAGTGCCAGGTCAGCTGTGGCTAGAGTGAGACCCTACCTTAACCCCCCCCAAAAAAAAATCCCTATTATAGGTAAGTAAGTAGATAGGTAGGTAGGTATATAATACAGAGAGAGATAATAAATGGGAAGGTTATAGGTAGATAAGTAAATATAAAGTTATTATACATATGTAATTTGGTAGATGATAGACAGATAGCTAGATGGGTAGGTAGATTAGATAGATAGATAGATAGATAGATAGATAGATAGATAGATAGATAGATAGATAGATAGATAGATGATAGATAGATAGATTTTGAAAGATAGAGATACTATTAATTCTGTCTTTCTGGAGAACACTGACCTTTATAATCAGAATATAGATACATCAAAGAAGGAAATCATTCCATATGTCAATATATATAACACAATTCCAAATTTGTGAAAAATGTAATTTTTAACATATGATGGTAGGAGATTTATGGATAAGTTCAATATTTTCTCCTTTTTAATTTTTTAAATTTAATTTTTAAAGTTTATAGTAAGTTGTATCCCTACCATTTATGTGAGCTTTTAAAAATGTATAAGCAAGTTATCATAAAGAGGCATATCCTTGTAAGCAATGTAACAAGAAAAAAGCAAGTGAAAAAAAAAAGAGTCTTAGAAGACGTGGAAGAACATGTACAATGTACTTTCCTCCAAAACATTAATGGAGGAGAAACGGATTAGATGTTTCATGCTATATAGAAAACTTTAAGAGATAAATCATAATTATCTCTAAACTGGCTATGTGACTCCAAGAAGTTTGGATCATCTGAGTGCTCAGAATGCACCAAACGGGAGCAAAAGGTGTTACCTGAGTGATTCGCTGAGATGGTGATGGGAATCTAGAGAGATGCCATTATAAAGCTTCTCTGAGAGATTCAAGAACTCCCTTCAGGGCTCAATAGATTGCTTAGTAGTTAAAGCACTTACCTGTACAACCAAAGGACCTAGGTTCAATTCCCCAGGACCTATGTAAGCCAGTTGCACAAGATGACACATGTATCTGAAATTTGTTTGCAGTGGCTGGATGCCCTGGCATACCCACTCTCTCTCTCCCTCTCCCTCTGCCTCTTTCTCTTAAATAAATAAATAAATAAATAAACATTAAAAAATAAGAACTCACTTCACTTCGAAACTTTAGTCAACAATCAGTACCCATGGGGATGATGAAACTAGACCCTGGGTCCTCTCCACAGTTTCTGACCCATAGGCTCAAGATGGGAACCAGGAACTTGGCCTTCCAGTCAGTTTCCAGACATTGCTGCAGTCTGGGCATTGACACTTAAATAGAAGCAGCAGCAAATAATAAAAGTATAAGTTCAAATAGCAATAAGGTGAATTTGTTTTTTTTAAAAAAATGTTGCTTTTCATGACTTTGACAGTGTTTTCATCAACATTCTCAAATCACAAACTACATACAAAAGCCATGAGGTAGAGAGGACCATGTCCATGGGCCACAAATCTGTTCCTCTCTCCCAGGAGCTCCTTGGAGAATTTCTATCATATTTCACCTAGCTTGCAAAACACATCCTCAAAATCTATGTTTCCCTAGGTAATAACACATACAAACATCTGGAACATTGCCCAACTTTCATTAAGTTTAGAAATGTCAAAACAACACCAGAGGGTATTGATCATTTGGGTCAAAATCTTTTAATCATCAATTCATCACAAAGAGACTATGTCTTGCAAAAGATTTAACCTAAGGTCACACAGAGTTTGGAAGTAAAACAGGACAAAATGCAGAAAGTCTATTTGTCCAAGGTTATGTCTACAAGACTCTCTGGTACCAAGCATAGATAAATAGCCTTCCTGAATATTTCACGGCCATGACACCCAAAAGAGTAGGTTAACCATGTGCCTAGGATGCTCACATGCCAACAGGTCTGGGAAGGCATATAACTTTGAAATCTAGAGGGAAGCCTGGCTATAGGTGCAGAGGGAATTGGCACAAAGCAGTGAGTAGACCAAGAACCTTCATGCAGGTAAATGAAAAGTACTGTGTACACTCCACAGCAACTCTACAATGGGAACATTAAAACCTACAAAAATATGCCCCTGATTTCACTAGAAGTCTCTAAACAATGCACAGATAATACTGACACCCAAACCATTTAATTTTAACAGGGTGCCTTCCTTCATAAACAAATAGTCTGGGATTGTACAAGGCCCATTTAGGGAGAGACCAAAAGATTTGCCCATTTTAGTAAGATCAGATCTGAGATTAGGCTGGAACACATCAGCATGGCAATTATACTTGTTCATGTATTAAAATAATCCCAAATGTGGGTGCTTGTGACTGCAATATACAGAAGGATGAAGAAGGAGGCATAGAAGTTCAAGACCAGCCTGAGTTTTATAGTGTGTCTTTGACTCAAACAAAAACAAAAAGAATGGAAATACTTCCATTCTAATAGGTAAGTAACCACAGCTGCAAAGTAAATCTTCCTCTGTCCTCATTTCCCTTTGAATGTTCAAAAAGCTTCAGTGTGTCATCAGTTCCTTCATTCCTCAGGGAAGCCTCAGAGCTTTCTATACCCAGCAACCTTATTAAAGCCTGGAACACCTTGGGTGGCATCTCCACTTAGACCAGCACTTGAGCATCACCTTTAATGGGTCAAGGTCCTTTGCTATACTAGTTGCTAAGAATTTCAAATGACAGCCAGGAGTGGTGGCGCACGCCTTTAATCCCAGTACTCAGGATGCAGAGGTAGGAGAATTGCTGTGAGTTTGAGGCCACCGTGAAACTCCATAGTGAATTCCAGGTCAGCCTGGGCTAGAGTGAGGACTCTACCTCAAAACAAAACAAAACAAAAAATTCAAATGTCACCTTTACTTGAGAGATAAAAATAAATATTTCTAGCTCACATTGATCTTTGGAGATAAAAATTATAACCTTTAAAATTTTATAAGTATCTTAGCAGGGTCAGGCATTGTTAGTCCAGGGCTTGGAAGCATATATGTGTTTCATCCTTCTATTCAGTTTGACTCTCCCTGTGAAATTTGAATCTCTGACCTCCCACCCTCAAAGTCAAGAACCATCAGATGCCATTCTACAAAGGACAGGATCCCACTTTTATTTCTGCACACTATGTGCCTATTCACCACGTGAGAACAGAAAACGCCAAGATGTGCTTTTTTTCTAGCACACCTGGGAAGTACAGCTCTCAGCTGTATTGTGAAAGCACAGCCTGGCTCTTACCTAGAGTGAAGGTTTCTGATGCAGTTCCGAGGTTGAAAACACATCCTAAAGATAACACATCTAAGAATGCATACCATCAAATGAATGACCATTGAGCTCTAGTAACAGCCCAGAACTTTCCTTTCTCATCCCCTCTTATAATTTCCTAAGATACAACTGAAAGAATAGATCTCTAATGTCTGTCTGTTTGCTATTTTTGTTGAGATAGAGTCCTATATCATACTGTAGCTTGACTTATAACTTGGTGTATTCCAGGCTATCCTAATACAGATGAGGGTCCTTTTCCACCTTAGTGCTAGAATTTCAAGTATGCACTACCATGCCCCCCCAAAAAACCTTTGATGCACTGGCTTTATTCAGACTTTATTAATATATTTGGCATTTCTTTCTCTTCTTGATTTACAAGCAACAGCACTTACCATTGCTCTAGAGAAAATTCAGAACAAGCATATCATTTTCAAAAAGGCACTGACATTGTCACAGGTACATAAGTACTAAAGACAAAACTATGTCTATGACTTGGGAGATAACACTGGCATCTCAGAAGGGCAATGGAGGATCATAGGTTCAAGGCCCAGATTACAATCCCAGTTTTGCCATCTATGAGGCACATTCCAACTGCAAAATGCCTTAAGCACTGATGGATGGGTATTTGTGACAAGGTTTTCAAACAATGTCTATATGCTTTAGAGCACACAACTGCAAATAGCTGGGTAGAAGGATTCTTAAGGCCAGGTAGAACAAAAACTATGAGATAGCTGTGATTTTATTTATAATTTTGCTCAAGACCAGAGTTTTGTTTAACATTATTATACATTAACCTTTCCCATAGCTTCTTGTGGCAATATTTTTGTTCTTTTAATATATCAATTTCTATATATTTCAAATGACAAGTAATAATGATTACAATATTCAGTCATGCTAAATAACATATCCAACTTAATTTTCATGATAAGAACATTCAAAATCTATTACTTGTAGTTGGAGATGTAGCTCAGTACAGTACTTGATTATCATGTACAAGGCTCTGAGTTTAATCACCAGCATTAGAAAACTAAAAAAAAAAAAAATAGAAATATGTTTCAGTATTGAATGTGGTTACATGCAGTGCAGTGGTTCACTACCACTTTTTCCTCCAGTCTAATTGAAACTTTGTAGCATCTGACCAACATATTCCTGTTCTGTCCTTCTTCCCCACCCCAGATTCTGGAAATTATCCTTTCTATTTTCATGAGATTGACAGGTTCCACAGACAATGATGTCACATAGTATTTGGTTTTCTGTGTGTGCTTTATTTTATTCCAGTTCCATCCATGGATTGAGGACAATAGAATTTATTTCTTTTCTAGGCTGTCTAATATTCCATTGTATGGTCACACCATAATTTCCTTATTTATTCATCTGGTGATGGATGATTAGGTTGCTATATTGGCTATTGTGAATAGTGGTGAAATCAACATGGGAATGAAAATGTATCTTTACCTTAGCAGTTTCAATTCCAATACTTATTTGGGGGTAGGATTACATGATCATGTGTTACAATTTTCATATTTTAAGGGATTGCATCAAACTATAAAGCATTAATACAGAAAACAATTATCAAGTGAAGCAAGAACATGTTGACTGGGTTAAGATATTAGCAAACAATACATCTAATAGGGGGCTATTATAAATAGTATCTGAGGTACTTGATTCAATACGAAAAAAATGACCCAAAGGGAAACAATTAGTGTTTTCAGGGTTACAAAGTGAAAGCTTCCCTATACTCAGTCATAATGAAGCTTTTTAAATTAAATTTTTAATTGCATACACTAGGGTGTGACAGTACTACAAGAGTCTTTATCTTCAGTGAGTGTGGCTCTGTCTCACTAGACCAATGTTCAGCAGATGGTCAACGGATTTTTATATCAGTTCAGATCTGAATGGAGCTACCTCTGGGCATTATACAAACCCTAAGCTCCAGTGCCCAGTAACTTAAGGAAGCTGGAACAGGTAAATATCCTTGGAAATCATCATGGATAGTCAGTATCCACCCTATGGCTGAGGAATTAAATTGTGCTTTTGGATGTGGGCAACTTCTTCATATCAAGCATCAATGCAAACATACATATTTGGTTCAGACAATATGGGTATGGAGGAGTGAAGATAGGAAAGCTGTCATGTGCTTACATTTTAGGTGATTATATGCTAAGCCTGTGCAGGCCAGGTCTTTACTTGAAAATTCAAAAATTCACCTCTCTCATTGACTAGAGTTGACTTATCCCCTCATTACTTCTGGTGCTTACTCTGAAATTGGAAGATTCCACAAAGACTGGGAAGTCTTAGGGTCTTCAGAAAGGAATGAGTTTCTTCTACATCCAGGCCTGTTCCATATTCAAGGATATAACTATACCTTTGGGAACCATTAAGAACTTTCTTCACAGGTTCTATCAGATTATTCTCAAGCTTGATGTCACAGAAACTGTTGGGATGTTGAGGAAACTCAGATTATGTCCAAGTAGCCCATAGGGAGTCTTGATATTGTGCATTTCCCTTAAGCTCCCAAGTGATTTTAGTGCTTCATGTATATGTTCATAGGAACTCTTATCATAGGAACGCTTGTCAGTTAAGTGGAATACTTTTGATCATCTTCAAAGACAGATTTTATAGAAAATGAAAGGCAGAAACTGACCAGTGATGGCAAAGTGGGCAGTGGCTGTCACATGCCTTGTCAGTGACCACCCATGCTCTGTTGAGGCAGTTTTGCTGTCTGTTGGTGGAGACTGGACAAAAGCATGGTTTCACAGGCCACATTTGCTCACTTGTTCACCCTTCACTACTTTTAAGAGTCAAGAAACTTAAAATCATTAGGGTGAAAACCCCTCAACACAACCATAACTAAATGTATTTTGTAAAGTCACTTGCCCATGATTTCCCCAGCTTCCAGATTTCAGATTCAATCCTATTGGATCAAAATTAAAATGACCAAAATTAAGAAAAAGAGAGAGAGCTTACTCAGAGCTGATAAGGTACAATTTACCAAGTTTTGAATAGCTTCCAAATGTTAGCATCAAGTCAACCTTGCAAATAGCATGCCAGTCATCAGTCAAAAGCATGATGACAGACCTCATACCCATCCACAGTGACTTCCATCCCTACCTCACCAGAGGAAAAAATAGTATTTACCAATGGGACCAAGTGGAATATTAATTTCTGTGAGTTTGTAATGTACTCATACTAGAGCAGAACAGTTCAACAATGTGTTCCTTTGAATTCAAGTGACATCTTTGAGCATAGCACTGAGTTTCCAAAGTTACATGTTTAAAGGAAAAAGAAAGGAAAAAAGGGAAGGAGGGAGGAAGGGAGAGAGAAAGGAGTTACCCAAAAGTTTTAAGACATTTTAAAAGTGTACTTGATTATAAAGCTCCTACAAAACTTAGTCACTATAACAGATGCACTGGAAATAATTGTGTTGGAAAAATGAATTTTGTCATTTATACAGGAAGTCCTTGTGTAATAGGGAAACTATGCAGTGACAAAGTATCCAGTCATTGTGTGGCTCTATACTCGAGGTCTGACAGGCCGAAGTGTTTGCATAAGTGTTCACTGTAACATCCATTGCGTATGTCAGCCTGTCATTGTGCAGAAACTAGTTACACAAGTTTGTTAAAAACACAATGTTGTAAGAATGTCTAAAATCACTACTAAGAGAACCTACAAAAGTAAAATTCTCAAGCAATTAATCTAAGTGCAGAACAAATTGTGCTTGAAATAGTTAAAAGTGGTCAAATTACTGTTTGTTTGTTTGTTTTTCATGTAGTGAACTGAACTAATTGAAGCACTCTTAAGAAAGGCCAGGAAGCCAGGCTGAATTTTAGTGTTCACATGAAGTTTCATAGTCTGAGTCTGGAGCAGTACATTCTGCAGTGATCACACCACATTGCCCTTGACCCTGAAACCTCTTTAAGACCACAAGGAAGCATCTGTAAGAAACAGTGAGTCCCAGCGACATCTTACACCTCCCTGCCTTGCTTCCACTTGGTCTCTAGAGTGGGACACTAACAAAATACAGCATCACCTAGATTGCAGTGCTTCTCAGGTGACTGTCCTGTAGTCTGACTATTTGGGTCCTGACATACTGCAGGGTAAGATGCTTTTCTCTTAAGGATAGTTTGAGGAGCATCAATTTATACCTGAGGACCTCAGTCAAGTTCTCACAGCTTAACAGCCTCAGTGTTAGGACACATTTCTGTTCTTTGCTTCTTACTAAAAACTCACAGAAATAATTTCGTGCAACTCTACAAAGTGACTTGATTGATTACATTTTGGTGTAAAGTCCTTGTTATCATATTCCACTTGATGTTGATCTTTAACACAGCTTGGTTGAAAGTTTTAATAGCCATCTTTGAAAAATAAATTTTAACTTCATTAAAGTGATTTGATCATTGAATCCATTTTAGACAAAATGCAATTATAATGTTCATAAATATTTTCAGAGAGGAATTACACACCTCATACATGTAATCTTCAACTTATAGTAGGCCAACTTACTATTTCCAGTTTTAGGATATAAGGAAACAAATGTGTATTTAGAAGAAACCATACTTCAAATTTTGAATGTTGATCTTTTATAGGCTAGCAATATGCCAAATGATAATTTCTTGCTATGCTCAGCAGTAACAGTGAGTTATAGCTCCCATGACCCTCAGGAACATCAGAGCTGACAACAATGCAATGTCCTGGCTTGCTGAGCTTAGAGGTCAGTTGACTCAGTATATTAACTCATGTGTCTCCTTCACCAGTTTTGGTTGCTGGAAAGCAGATTCAAATCACAAAACTAAGCTAAAACTGGTTGAAACAAATATAAAAACAGTGTGGACTACTAGTTATCTGTTTGGATTTTTGTTTTTTTGTTTTTTTTTAGGCATTCTCTTCTAAATATTTAGGTAACATAATTTGGGCAAAGCTTTAGGCAATTAATTCTCCTTTATTCCTAAATTTGCTTCTTAATGGTTAAAGTGCAGAAAATACTGGGCAATGACAAACAACTAGGTCAGAATTCAGAGTGAAACAGACTTGCATTAAACTCTGTCTACTATGGGAGAGGCCTTATTCAAGGGGTTCCTTTGCCTTTACTGACAATGACAAAGACAATGACTTTGTACATCTGCCCTGAGAATGACAGGGGTATACAGCCCAACCATTAGACAGGATGTATAAGACACTTTTGAAGGAATGAAAGAGTCTTAAAACATGCTCACTATTTTGCATGGATTGGGGAAAGTTAAGAACAATGGGGATATTTTCCTAGGAGGAATGCAGCAATGTATATCTCCTCGGTTGCCTGCTGCAACACATAAATATATAAATCAATAAAACTTTCAAAACGACACCATTTGGGTTGGAAGTAAAGGAAATGATAGTTTTTTTTTTTTTGTTTTTTTTTGTTTTTTTTCTGCTGAATGCTCTTTCAGTCAGTGTTAAAGCTGATCACTTAATCTTAGCAAATCCAGAAAATTCGACAGCTAGAGCTCTCACCTACATCCTAATTCATTCTTGGGGTTTGCATGACTCTTTGTGTTACCAGGAAGTCTCTTCCACCTGCACCTTAATAGGTGGCCAGATCATAGCCGAATCCCCAAAACTTCACTTTGGAATGTTCTGCCCTTTTAGGCTCAAAGAGAAAGTGTTTAGATGTAATGGTTTTATGGCCCATCAAATCCTGTGTGGTATCCTCTAATTGCATGCAGGGGCAGGGATTTCTTTTCAAACTCTTCTCTTTTTTGGACAGTTTAATAAGAATTTGCTAATATACTGAGCATTCCTGGAACGCATTAGGTGGGTTTTAATTTTTCTCTAAATGAGGTCCCAGTACTCCCTCACGTGGCACTTGTCCACATAACAAGTCAGAAATAAAAGAATAAATGAGCATTTATTTTTTTAAATTATTTCCCATTTTAAAAGCAAGGAAGAGGAAAAAAAAAAAGATGAAGTAACTCCATGGAAGACAAAGTAAAGTTTAATCATGGCTGCAGGGCATAAAGCAGAGCATGGAGCCGCACAGCACTCGTTCAACATGACTGAAATAAAGCCACACAATTCCACCTGTTTTATCAGCTAGTAATTTATGTTCATTATTTCTAATTCTTTCAATATATGAAAGACCTGTAAAAATAATTTTATATTCTCCCCTGAAGAATATTAGGGACAAAAATTTCAAAACAAAAATAAATGGAGCCCCAAATACATGTATCATTAGGTTGGAAACAATTCACATTAAATATCATGTCTTTTGACAATTATTAAAATATTGAGTAAATATTTTTCATTCATACATAAATATATATACAATCTGTGTAGTCAATTCACTTCATAACAGCTATAGAAACTTTGATTTTTTTGATTTATAATTCAAGATTTCTTACATATGCTCCTAATTTTTATAGAACATTCATATTTCTGAGTTTCATTTTCTGTCATATATTTCATCTTCTTAAAATTAAAAGGATAAAACTATTAAAATAACATTTCAATGACAAATCCTATAATATAGATGGGGATGACCTTCAAGCTCCTCATTATAGCTCATTATATTTGGGAATAACTGTGCCAACTAGAAGAATGTAGTGGGAATTGCCTGGGAAACATGAAGTACTCAATAAGCATTGGCTATCGTTTCTACATTTGGAGGGGCCAATTTTTGAATTTATGTAATATTTACTAAATGACCAAGATGCAAAGGTAAGTATGCATCTGATTCCTATCCTACATCTCAAGAATGTAATATAAGAAACAGAAATCAAATGCTCACTCCCACCTCATCTCCTGCCTCATCCGCCTGCTGACATATAATATAGTAGACAAAGGTAAAATATCAGAAAATGAAGAAAGGGCATCTATATAGTTGAGCTTTCTTTCATTTGGTAATTCATGAAATTTTAAATGTAGAAAAACCATCTATCATTTTCAAAAGTATCAAAATCACTTACTCTTATAGGACATTTCCTCCTGGTTCTTGTTTGGTTTTCATTGTTTTGTTTTTCAAAGGAGATTCTCACTAAGCTTCGTGACCTGTAGCACATTCTGTGGCCTCAGGCTGGCCTCAAAGTCACTGCTATCTCCTGTCTCAGCCTCTACAATGTTAGGTCTAAAGCAGAACTCAGATGTATCCAGCTCTATGGTGTATTTTGTTTTGTTTTGTTTTGTTTTTTGACAGCATCGTACTATGCAGTCCTGGTTGGCATGGAGCTATGTAGCCCCTCCTGGCTTTGAACTCACAGCAATCCTTCTGCCTCGGTCTCCTGTGTGCTGGGAATGTAGACATATGCCACCATATCCAGCTGTTTTTGTTTGTGAAGTTTAATAGTTATAATTTTTACCATATTTTTGTTTTTGAAGTAGAACTCTTTCCTTTGAACTTTAGTGCAACATAGCAGCTATGTGCTCAGTGACAGCTAAATTCTCTAGGATCCCTTAGAACAACCCTGAGCCCTTTGGGACTTACTATACAAACCACTGGCCTCGCTTAAGCAGGTCTCTTTATCAGTGAGGAAATGTAATCCTAGAGAGTGAAAATGACCTGCCACAAGAAGCAAAACCAGTTAGTGGTAAATTTCCACATAAATCAGATGCCCCAGCTGAACAGCCCTGGGGACAGTTGTTGCCCACAAAAGTATTTGCTTTGGCCCACATATTGTTGCCCCAAATACTGTTTTAGAGAATTTTGATTTATTTGCCAACATATAAAAAACAGGAGATTGTACATAAAAAATGGAGATTTCTGGCCTCTTTTAAGAGATTTGATGATTTGGCAGGCTTCCCTCCTCACTCTCTCAAGAGCAGTCTGCGAGAACAAGGACATGGCTGCCCCCTTTGGGAGAGAGCCGGCCATCCCCTCCTGATGGCCATGGCCCTCTGCTTGCACTGCTGTTTTCTCACCTCTGTCCTTCTTTAGAATTAAAACACTTCAAGCTTGGCTTTAAATGTAATTTTTTAGGTCCAGACAAAAGTCAAAAATATTTTTAGCTAAATAAAAGGAGTGATTTTTCATTCCAACTAAGGTGGAAATGGAGTGTACTTTCTTGAAAGATTTTGTAAAAGCAAGAGACTTTGAGACTTGGAGCTCTAAGAAAATAAAGTGGTGGCATGCCCTGTTTCTGTCAGCTTTTCTAGCATCTATCTCATGAATGTTTACAAGAATCCACGAGAGTTAAGGCTCTTACTTATATCCTTATGTACCAAGTGAACTTGTTGCTTATTAAAATTTATTTTTAAAAAATGGCCCTCTGCATTTTTCTGTCAACCCTATATTAATTGGCCTTTTAAAATGAAATGAAGCATAGTTCTGTTGGGTACTGTACAATCAAGAAGCAGTATTAAAGTGTAGAATCCTGCCCTTGGGTCTAGTTCATACCCAGCTGTGGTGATAGGAAATGGTGAAGGGTCCTTGGCGTTGTACTCTAAAGATCACATAGGGAATGTATGTCAAGGCAACAGCAGGATACACATGCTAATTATGCACACCAGTCAATACCCTATGAATATGATTGGCCCTCTCTTTTTCTCACAAACAGTGATGATCTTGATACTTTTTCTAGAAAGACTAAAAATTAACCTTTGTCTTCTGAACTTGGCCCCAACCTCTGTTTCTCACTGGAGGCTATCACCCTGGAAATGGAGAGAGGCCAAGAAGTTTAAATGGTGACAAAACAATTTTTCACAGTAATATTTATTGATTTCATAATATTCCTTAGGATGAAATCTATCAGGAGAGATTTCCATATTCTTTCTGAGGGTGATAAAAAAATCAAATAATAACTCCATATCTCCATGATGATTTTCTGAGTTTCACAAAGGAATCTCTACTAAATGTAGATAGAATTCCATCCTTGCTTCAATATTCCAATGGCTAGCTATAATCTTCACTAAGCTTCAATCTTGAGCTACATTCCTGAAGATGCCAGAAATGACAATAAGATTTAAGCACAAATCTTTTTAGTTGGGAGAGGTCCAAGTTGAGTAGGAAAAAGGGGAAAGTGACTGAGAGCAAGGCAGCTCATGGAGAAAAATGTTAATGGGCAAACAGTTTTTGTGGACACCTTAGCCAGATTTACACTGCTGTGATCAAGGGAGCTGGGTGGTCAGCCACTAATAGCTGCATTACAGGCTAAAGGATCTGGCCTACTCCCAGCTGACCAAACAGTGGACTTTTGTGGACAAACATAAAATGTCAGGCAAAAAGTTTTAGATTCTGAAAGGAAGAATTAATAAAGGACTCTGTTATCCTCTGTTGCAGCAGCAACAACCCCAGAGCCTCACCTTTTCTTTCCAGGTTACTCATTATCCTACAGCCAAAGTCCACTGACCAAGGAATATTGGTTATCAGGTGATAGGCCAGTAGTCTACAGGATTAGTTGCAATATGAAACAGCAAAACAACCTGCAGATACTCGTGGGAAAACAAATGCAAAGCTTAAGAAGGCTGAAGTCCTTAACAGAGGTTTCTAGTATTCTTGAGGTCAGCGCATATGGCCTGGCACTGTGGTTTCCAATGCCTCTGCAGACTTGGAGTCACTGCATCCATTTCCCTCTGCTTTTCCTCCTTGTCCACATGCCTATTGTGTATGTCAATCTCATGGGGGACCTGCTGCGCATGCACCCAAATCTATAAACTAATGACTTCTGAGAACTGTAATTGAGATATTAAATGGGCTTTGGAAATTCAAGCAACACAAAGTGGTTAGAAGTCCCAATTCTGGAGACAGAAAGCACGAATCTGAGTCTTATGACATGTGCTTCATTTTCTCACATGTGATATGGGCTTAATGATATAACATGCTGCTCTGTTCTTGCTAAAGATTCAGTGACATTATACTTGTGATAGTGATAGACTTTTTAAAGTAAAATTAACAATGAGACTCTAATGGGCAATAACATCTAGTCATGGTTGGTGCCAGGGGATGTAATGATGGGCATATAGGCCTGTCTTAAGTTATCAGCTCAGTTTCTAAGGGAGCATTTTTAACTAATCTTCAGCCCATTCTCACTAGAATAGGCAGTACTGGCCTTTGAACCATTGAAAGTGAGCAGAAGAGTAAAACACTCATGTACCAGCTATGAAACAAGCTCTAGAACACGACCTGCTTGCACAATGTAACAGCAACATTCAGTGAAGAGGCCCATGTAAACATCACATTCTTCCTCCATAGTATCAGAGCAGGAGAGCTCAGCCTAATGCTTTCCCTATTTCTTCTTGTTGTTTCCAACCTCTTTATGGGTTTCTGGTTTGGTCTGCTCTTTTAAATTTATTTTTATTTTATTTTTCCTTCTTACATAAACAGAAGAGCATAATAGTAAACTCACCACTCAATAACAACAGAAGGCATCTTCAGAATATATTTAGAACCTATGTATTGTTTGTGACTGCTTTAAAAAAATATATTCAAGACAGAGAGAGAAAGGGAAAGAGAGAGAGAGAATGGGTGCACCAGGGCCTCCAGCCACTGCAAACAAACCAGACTCATGCACTACCATGTGCATCTGGCTTACATAGGACCTGGAGGATCAAACGTGGGTCCTTAGGCTTTGCAGGCATGTGCTTTAACAACTGAGCCATCTCTCCAGCCTTGTGACTACTTTTTATAAGAACTAAATTACAGCCATGTATGGTGGTGCATGTATGTGATTAAAGCATTCAGCAGGTGGAAGCAGTAGGATCATGAGTTCAAGGCGAGGATGAGGTACACAATGAGAACCTGTATCAAACATGTAAATAAATGAATAGAAGAGAATGAAAATAGCTATGATAACTTTATTGAGTTTTATAGAGAACTTTATTATATAAACATAATTCAAATTGGTCTTATTCCCAGAAGGCTGCACTCTTATGTTTCCAGTGCCCTGCTCTCCTCAGAGGGGTTACCAAGTTATCTCTACCCCATCTGCCAGGGCCCAGGAAACATTACAGAGGAAGTGGCAGATGGAAAATGACTTCTGGACTAGAGAGATGGCTTAGCTGTTAAGGTGTTTGCCTGCAAAGTCAATGGATCCAGGCTCAGTTCCCCAGACCCATATAAGTCAGATGAACAAGGTATCATATGTGCCGGGAGTTTATTTGCAGTGGCTGAAGACCTTGACATGCCCATTTTCATTCATTTTTCTCCCGCTCTCTCTCTCTTCCCTCCCTCTTTCTCTCCCTCAAATAAATAAAATTTTAAAAAGTGAGTTCTGCTCTCATTGCTAGCCTGAGGTTCTGAGGTTCTGCAGGGAGATGGTGGTTGACACTGAGGAGACTCAAAACTCATCAAAGCAGAAAATCAGAGGCTGCTAAGAACTCAACATTAAAGGAGACTTATAACATTACTTGTATTATTAAAAAAAATAATTTTAGGGCTTGAGAGATGGTTTAGTGGTTAAGCGCTTGCCTGTGAAGCCTAAGGACCCTGGTTCAAGGTTTGATTCCCCAGGACTCACATTAGCCAGATGCACAAGGGGGTGCATGTGTCTGGAATCTGTTTGCAGTGGCTGGAAGCTCTGGCACACCCATTCTCTCTCTTTCTCTCTATCTGCCTCTTTCTCTCCCTCTCTTTCTGTCACTCTCAAATAACTAAATAAAAATGAACAAAAATATAATTTTATTTCTTTATACACTCAAATTTTAACCTATCTCCAATTTTGGGACAGACTTTCCAATTTTAAGCCTACTAAAAACAGCTGATATGTAAATTCTTAAAAAAAAGTTATTCCTCAAAATAATCAGTGATTTCTGGGGATTTCTAGAAGGTAACTGATATCATTCACATTTCTGGAAGTATAAAAGTAATTTTATAAAAATTAGTTAACTTTACACTCTTCCCATCCATGTTGAAAAGGAACATTTATTCTGAATCTCATCAGACTATATATTAATTATTTATAAGTGAAATTAAAAGTTTTCGTCTGTTGATTGGCTATTGTTATACCTCCATTTGTTAACTTCTTATTTACATTTTATTGTTAATTTATATCTGTCTCTTCGTACTCAAAAACAAATGTTCTTTACATTGATGGGTATTAACCTTTTGCAGTCACATATTTTCTCAATTGTTTTTCAATTTGCCTTTGATAGCTATCTTAATTTTTGGAACACTGAAGTTTTAATCTTTTATGTTCATTTTGTTTGTTTGTTTGTTTTTTTCATTTTGAGGCAAGGTTTCAATGTAGCCCAGAATGACCTACAACTCACTCTGTAGACCAGGCTGGCCTTAAACTCATGGCATTCTTCCTACCTCAATCTCCTTAATGCAGGTTGTGTTTTCTTTTATTTTTAATATTTTAATATTTATTTAAGAGAGGGAGACAGAGAAAAAGAGAGAGAGAGAATATGAATGAGTGCACAAGGGCCTATAGCCACTGCAAAAGAAATACAGATGCATGTGAATCTGGAGTATGTGGGTTCTTCACAGGCAGATGACATAACCACTTAAGCCAACTTTCCAGCCCCTGCTCATTTATTTTTAAATTGTGTATATGTGTGTGTGTAAGACAGAGACAGACAGATAGGAGAGATAGTCTTGCTACTGCCAACTGAATTCCAGATGCTTGTGCCATTTTTGAGGTCAAGTATATCTGGATTATGAGAAATTAAATTTGGGCCAGCATGCTTTACAAGAAGTGCCTTTTTGAGATGCACCATATTCCCAGCCACATGTTCATTTATCCACTTTTGTTTTACTCGTTGTTGTCTATAGCTTCTTAACCCACCTTTGAATACCCAATTAGCATATCCCTCACTCCCAACTTTTCCTTTTCCTACTCCGTTTTTGGATTGCAATAAAATGCCCCAAATATCTAAAGCTTCTTACCTGACTGTATTCCCAAAACTGCCAGTCCCTGGCCTAAGCCTGTGCCATATAACCTCTTTGTTCCATGGCAGAATTTTGATGTTCCTGGCAGAATTCTGTGGCAATCATTTCAAGGAGTAATGTAAATCCATGAGATCCTTCATTCTCAAACCAAAACACAATAAAATAGTATTTATTTTATGTTCTCTTGGCCTTCATTCTCTGCCCTGATTATCATCCAAAGATGTCAAGGAGAATTCATTACAAAGTTTTCTATGAGTTTCTAAAGCAAAATGTGAAGATATCTATGCACAGCTTTTTAAATGTTCATCATTGCTAGGCAACTAGGACATTCATATATTAGCCATGGAAAGAAACTTCTTTACATCATATTTTCTTTTCTCTTTGCTTCCTTCTGAGATAGCTGGAAATTCTCTACTGGCAATATAACCCATCCATAAAATATAACCACATCCTAAAGCCATGGAAAAAACCAGAACCAATCAGTTCGTTGGGCTTTCCCCTTTAGTATGAAAATCACTTGAGTTTGGAAGGAGCAGATCTATGAAGAAAGGTATCACTTGGTTGTATCCCACTTCCGCCAGTACCTACCTATGGTTGTGGGTGAGCCATTTATCAGACCATTCCTTTTAAAGATGTTTATATTATTCATAATGCAAGAAATATTTTTGGAGGCATAGGTACAATCCTCAAGTAAACCAATGAGACAACTATTTATATCCCCACTTTATAGCTGAGAAAACCCAAAGCAGTGTGTCATGCCCAGATCCAAAAAGTAAAAACTTCAAGAAGAGTAATTTTAAAGGTAGATCCAATGGATATAGGCTTTGTGAATACAAAAGCATCCAAGGAAGTATTCATTTGGCTCATGTAGGAAGGGAGCCACTGTTAGCCCCCTACTGCCTTGGTGCGGAGGACTCCTTCCTACCTCTAACAGTAGCCAGCTCCCCATCCACATGCGCCATGCACTGCATGGCTGTTGCCCCGGCACATACTGGCATGCTGACTCTCTGTCCTAAAACAGAAGTTGACAGATCGATGTCAGCAACATTCCGGAGCATCCGCGGGTAGAGCTTCCATCTAGAATTTTTTAAAAATTGACAACTTTAGAATGTTAAATGTATAGCCAAAACTTTAACAGTTGCAGTAAACTAAAAAGAGAAAAAAATTGTATTTTTAATTATGCAAATTACTTTTTATAACACTAAAGGAAAACATGAAATTTTAATATTTATTGGCATGGGAAGCAATCTGATGATCATAAACATTAAATAGTGTATACCTGTGTAGAAGATTACATGCTATTATTCCACTAACATACATTACTTTCATTTTGTGTGCATCAGTTAAAATTTTTAAATGTAAGAAAAACGACAATGAATTCCTAAGCAAATTTCACTAACACATAGCTAACAGGAAGAATATTTCATCTATGCAATGTACTCAGTTCTTGGAATTGTGACAGACAGACAGACAGACATAGTGGTTTAATAGCGAAGGCAATCAAAATTAGAACACTTCACTCATGCCCAAATTTCACCTCAGTCATCTGACAGCCACTGGACTGTTTTGTTTGTCCTCACAATTTGCCTTTAAAGACTATCATATGCATGGATTTACGGCCTATGGGTAGCTTTGGAGCCTGACTCCTTCTGGGAACTGTAATGTGGTCGGTACTCACCATGGTGCTGACTGGGTTTGTCAGTCCTATGTGCCTTTGCACTGGTGAATTTCATTCCACCACACATGAGTCCTGCTATTGTTAAACCATTCCCAAGCTAAAGAACATTTGGATGGTTCTATGTTATAGTGACTATACACAGTGTCATGATGAATATTCTGCTATAGGTGGTTGGGAGAATGAATGTAGATTTTATTTTACTTTTCCTAGGCCATTCTGAAAATGTCACACAAACACATAATAGGTAGATTTGAGTTTAAGAAAATAGGTTACATATACTTTTTTGCTTTCTGTAATAGACAGTAGCTCAGTAGCTAGAGGAATTTATTTTTAAGATTATAATTTGCCTTCTTCAAGGTCCTTCAACTAAATGCTTATCCACTAAAGAATGATGATTAGGAATGAGTTGGGGATTTTATTTGTTACTTAAATATTTTTACTAAAAGTACTAAAAGGAGAGCTGGAGAGATGGTTTAATGATTAAAGGCACTTGCTTGCAAAGCTCATTAGCCTGAGTTTGATTCCCCGGCACCCACATAAAGCTGGATACAAAGAGACACATATGTTCCCACCATACACATACATATGCACACAAATATGTAAATGAATGAATTACAAGTTTTAAATAATTAATAGAAACTAACAATTTTATTTAAAGATTTTTTTAGACTAAATAATTTTGTATGACTTATTCTGTAATTATTCTATACTGAAATAAAAAAAATCATCATTAAGCCAAAAACAAATATTAACTAAAAAGATTATAGGAAAACAACTTCTTTTTCCTGTCAACAAAATATATATCTCCTACTTGTTCGGGTTCACTATGTTCCTCACTAGTAAATGATTTAAAGTAAATACTGCCTTATTTTAAGAAGAATTAATGTAATCACTGTGTACAGACATACACACAAAGACCTAACCAACACTCACATCTCACTTTCTGGATTTAACTCTACCTTCAGAGAGACTGAACTATTTTAAAGTAAACAAAGCTAAGTATGACTTAGGCAAGGATAAAGCAAGAAATAAAAAGCCCTTCACTGAATCACATTTCCTGTAGCAGAAATTTTGCTTTAAGAGTCTGTAAACTAACAGTGGTCACATAATAAAGCAAAAACCTCCAGTCCCTGAACAATATAATAAAGAAGTTTTACTGTGTGATTTCTATGTTATTCCTTTGGACATCATAATTGTCATTATTTTATGTCACACCACATGCTCTGTTTCTGGAAGTCTTTTCTTCTCCACCTGACCCTCACAGTAGGACGCTTTGATCTCCACTTCGAAGCTGGAGATGTAAGAGCCTTCAAGAGAGCTTTTATTACCAATCATCTCTAAGTGTGTTATTAGGATGAATAAAAGAGGTTTTAATAACAGCCACTGGTATGGCAACCTTGGAAGGCATGAATATTTACTTAGGGATGAAGGAACAATGAGCGCTTTTATGAACAGAACACACAAAGCTGTAGGGCATCAGCTGTGGTACGTGCATGCATGTATGTGTGTCTGTGTATGTGCACACGTGGATTTTTAAATGTCACATTTCCATTTATAAGCCATGGCTCAATCTTTCCATCTGGAGACAGCAGCCTGTGTTCCTCCACGTGGTGGCGCAGTCTCCTTAATAACCACGAGCCCTTGTTTTCCCATAAATATCATTTTCTGTTCTGAGATGTTACAGAGACTTGTCTGCCAGTGCATGAAATGCAATTCCCGGGCAAAATTAAATAAAGATAGTGGGTAGAAAAAGTGTACGTCTTCCAAATACTAATGACAGTAATTGGCCCGATCATTTCTATAGCTTTCCAAACCTCACCCACTATGCCTTAACATAACCTTATACTGTGTCATTACAAAGCCAACAATGTGGGGAAATGTTGTGAAGATGGACGGAGAACATTAATCAATGGGATAATCAGTATTTTTGAATAGGTAGAAAATGAGTTAAGGAAGCAGGTGAAAAGAGGAATGTTCCAGCAGGACTTTCTGCCCATGCTTTACATCCATACAAGAGTTCAGTTCTAAATAATCAATCAAGCAATATTCCTCTACCAAAAAGGTAACTTCTCTCTGAAGACATTCGCAAGTTACCTGACTTTTTCAAGCCATGTGCTGAATAGTCACACCAACTGAACACTCCAAATTAATGTTTAAGTCCTACAAAACAATTGCACAAAATTCCAGGTTCTTCAACTTAACTTCTTCAAAAATGTAAAACAAATGATTCAGAAAGCAACTTCAGCATCTATTTAACATATTAACTGAGAAGCATTGTGACATTTATATCCATAAGAATAATACTCATGAGTCTCTATTGCTGTTCAACATAGTGAAGATTTTACCACTTGATCCACTGGTCATTAAAAGTAAAGCCACACATTTGTCAGCATTAATAGCTGATACCACAGGGAAGAGAAGAGCTCCATTTCCAATGGCATAAAGGGCTACTGCACACCGAAATTGTGGACCTCTTCATCATATATAAATTTCAGAAAAAGCCACACAGTATATGCAGACCCAGTGAGTTTGAGTCAATGTGGAAGAGAAATGCTGTAGTATTATCCTTTAAACTAATGCCACTCAGGTAGGCTATTTAGAGTGAAACACCCTGACCTTCTGACATTTGCCCTATCTCTGTTATATTTGCAATAGAAAATTTCATTTGTCTGAGTAGTTTCATTTTTACATGCTCTTGTGATTCTTTTCTTTTATCATGATAATATTGGAGTCCAAGGCATATCTAGAAATGTCTCCCAGCAGTTACTAGTTCAAATAAGTAGCCCAAGTCCTCCTACCTCCAAAATGTGGTTGTTAGATTGAGTATTCTTTGATAAGTGCAGCCACAGAGGATTTTCCATTGTACTTATGAGATGGGAAAGTGCAGAAAATTTATACACATTTTAGAAATGCCCTGACCTTATGTCAAAACAGGTTATCTAAGGGTTCGATGGTTTGCAGCATTTATTTGGATCAGAAGGAGAAATTTCAGAGTGAGTCCTTCATGTACTGACCAGCATGAGACAGAAGGTGTTTAAGAAATGATGAAGGTACCTTAGAGATGTACTATGTGATTACCAGCAACAATGATGAGACACTAATCCTATGCATCTGTGAAGCTTTGAAATTTCCTTGGCTATAATGTCCTATTTAGGCCAAGGTGTTCTTTAAGGGAAGTACTCATAGAAAACCCATTTACCTGGTAAACAGAGCTGGCATGGTCTCCAGAAGGAATATCTAAGAAGAGCAGAGACTTTTGAGAAGACCCCTACATATTAAATGGGGATTTTTTTTTAAGTGCAGAACTTTAACCTCTTTACTCTTAGCAAACATTCCCTTTCACAATTTCCCAAGAAATTGCAGGAGCTCAATGGAGTTTCAGTGAAAGCTGAAGTCAAAGGATTTTGGTGGCAGTGGGGGCTGCTGAGGAGACACTCCGCTCTCCAACCCTCACCATCCTCGGGTTTTACCACTGACTTGTGATGAGCCAGTGCTGCCAGCCAAAGACTTCCTGGATTTCACCTCTCCTAAATTAGATAGAAAAGTAATTCTGGTGTACACCAAAGAAGGAAGTTAAAAAGAAAGGCAAATTTTACCTCCTTGTTTTCTAAAACCTCTACTGAATCACCATGTACGAGGACTTACAGCAGCACTGCTATTTCTCGGCACTATAACAGACGATGGGCAAAACTGGAAGAATACAGGGTGATGAAGGCTGCCCTGAGCAGCTGAGAACACTCTTTTACAGCTATTGCACATCTTGTTTTTACTACAAACAGAAAACAAACTGTGACACCATTCTATGCTTTGAAATATGAAAGTCAGGGGAAAGTTAATTAGGAAAACGAGATGAAGAATCTTGAAGGAAAGATGAACCAGCAGGGTTGAAAGATTAATGCCACGTAGACAAACTGAAATTTAAAGTGAATATTTAGACAACCGTATTCAAAATGAATGACAACATGGGAAGCCAACAGGATGGGAACAAGGGAGGCAATAATCTTATCTAGCATGCAAGCAGGATTGATGGCTGTCATGCAAGTAATGCTACTTTCCTGCACCACCCAGAAGCACTCACTGTACTCGCAGAGGAAAAGAAAATGGCACCAACAGACTTTATGAATGTTTCTACCAGTAGCTAAATAAATGATCATATGGAAGTAAGACAAGGTAAGGTTGTCTTAGTTATAAATTGTTCAAGATGCCCAGATTTTGAATAATTTTAAATATTTTAAGAATTGGGTTGGAATGATAGCTCATTGGTTAAGCTGCTTGCCTGTGAAGCCTAAGGACCCAGGTTCAGGTTTGATTTCCCAGCACCCATGTAAGTCAGGTACACAAGGTGACACATCTGTGTGGATTTCATTTGTAGTAGCTGGAAGCCATGGTGCACCCATTCTCTATGGGCCAGTCTGTCTCTCTTTCCCCCTCTCTCTTTTTCTCTCTCTCTTTTTCTCTGTCTCTCTCTCAAATAAATATA
Organism: Jaculus jaculus; assembly: GCF_020740685.1. Lineage (NCBI taxonomy): Eukaryota > Metazoa > Chordata > Mammalia > Rodentia > Dipodidae > Jaculus > Jaculus jaculus. The sequence continues at coordinate 88,480,532 of NC_059109.1, forward strand.
ATGTTAAAAAATATTTTAAGAGGCCATCTTATCATCCCTGAAGTGTTTCCCTCTCTTTTATACACAAATTCCTCTAATATGATACTATGTATACAAAAGTGGATATTTTTTGTATGCAATCTTTCTACTAACACACGATGACAAATTTCATAATAAATTTTAATAACCAATTTCTTACCTGGAAAATGCTGTAATATTGTCAGCCAAGGTCTCCTGATCATTTGCCCCAGACCTGTAGTAATCATACACTGACTTCTGAAGCACTGACCTAGCATGTTGTTCATAGTCATTGATGCAGACCAACCGGGGAAACATTTTCACAGTACTGCAACTGTAGATGTTGTCAGGGTTTCTAAATAGAGTGCCTTCTATACCCTGACAGTTCCGTTATTCATCAATTATTACTAGACTTTTGCCTAAATTCACTTTTAGTTCTCCCTTGTTTGCCCAGTGTGAACAAACACCACGTGCTTAGGCTCTGACATCTTGATCTGCCAAGGAACATCACCACCACAGAAACTGAGGCTAAAGAAGAAGCAGTGGTTGAGTCAGTCATGCTCAAAGAGATGAGTTAAAATTTAAGGGTTATAAGGTGCTTTACTCTATTTCAAACCCAGAATAGGTTGATTTATTATCTAAAACCTCAGGAGAAATATCATCCTGAAATAACATGTATTTATGCAGCCAGATTTTTTTTCAACTGTCACTTCATGCTTTATAAAGCTTCATAAATTAAATAGGATTGGATGGAGAGTCAAAATATCTTGCACCAGGTAAGGACTGGAGGGAAACTCTAACTTACACTGGGTAAGGGTCTTCTAAGTGTATCTGGTAGAAAGTATAGTATCCAAGATGAGAAAGACTTACTTAGAGCTTCCTATGCAATCTGAGACTTAGTTTTGACCTGTGACCACATATACACAGAGCCCATTCCAATGTCATGTAAAATTCCCATGCTGTGAGTCACGGAAAGAAGCAGGATACAGGGTGTGGATCAAGTCTTCTGACAGAGCAATTAGAAATCAAAGATCCTTTTCCATGGTGACACACTGGGCAAACTGGGAATGAAACCAGCACCAAAAGAGCCTGACTAGGTCTTCCCCAGGGGGGAAAAAAATGCATAATAAATAAAAGTGTTTCAACTGAATCAAAGATTTATCTGGATTATTGCTTACTTGCTTAGGATGATATTTAATTATACATAGGTCTATTCTAAAGCTCACAAGCACTTTTTGCATCACAGTAATGATAGATAAGAGGACTTATTAAAATTACTATATCAAAGTTTATTACCCAGCAGTCTCCCTTCAAAAAAAATAACTCCATCAATTTTTAATTGATATTGGAATGTGAACAATTTATTTCTATGATCAGCAGGTTGCACTTAGTTTGACAGTTAACAAATTAACAGTAAATAGTAATTGCTATGTTCAAGTGGATCTTAATTGCAGCTGAGTACAGATGCAAAAATTTCAAATTAAACATAATCTTCCATTTGCATATTCTACCATTTGTAACTTTAGCCATTATGAAAAATAACTAGCTGTGCCTTGCAACTAATAAGATGAGGATGATGAGGAAATTTCTTACTGTATAATAAGTTTACACAGGTCAGATCTTGGCAAAGCTAGAGAAATGAAATAAGGGTCAGAATTTTCCTGAGTCCAATAGCATCAGCCTCACCTGGAAGCTGTCAGCAATGCACATTCTCAGAACCGCTCCCAGTGAAACAATGCAAACTCTTGGGCTATGTATCACAAGCCCTGCAGGTGATTCTGACACATAACACTGTGTGAGGTGTCAGGTTGGGCAAGCAGGGGCCTAAATTTAAAAGCAAACTGACCAACCAGTCCCCTACTCTTCAGTACTGTTGCAGTCCAACAACTGATTGTCTTAGAAAAGAAACTGAATTTCAGCCCTCACGTAGCCTCATTAATCTCTTGCTGGACAGGAGTAAGCAACATGGTTGGAGTTTTAAAACAGCTTTTGCTAATTTACGATAACTACATTGTCTAAATATCCCACATTCTTTCAGCAATAACACAGTCTATAAACTCCCCTGGAGGCTGCTGTGAGAGGAGATGTTGAAGAGGCACCAGAGCAAACCCCAGTTGCTTCTGTTCCAGCTGCTAAAGCCTGCCTTCCTGCACATCTGCACCCACCCTGCTCTCAGACTGGAGAAACCAGAATGGTAACTGGCAATGTAGATGGCACTTGTACACTAAGGTCCCCCCTCATGCATTCAAAGTGGCCCAAAATCTTGTTGGTTCTGTTTTATTTTTAAATTGCAATTAATATAATTTTATTTTACTTCTAATCTCCCTCCATACTATCCTAATAAAATCTAAATAATACTGCCTCAGTATATGCACATCCTACAGATTTCCAAGTCACAAGGTTGTCTGATGAACTCTCATCTGCACCTTTGACCTTGAGTGAAACTCAAGTGTAACCTGAAAGGACTCTATGAGCTTTCCATATCCTCAACTGAGTTCACAGTGCCATCTGTCCCACTTAGCAATTTAGAGTATTGGTTGCAGAATGTCCAATTTTCTACTCATATTGTTTTAAAACTATTTATTTATTTTAAATATTTTTATTTATTTGAGAGAGAGAGAGAGAGAGAGAGAGAGAATGGCACGTCAGGGCCTCTAGCCACTGTAAATGAGTTACAGACACAAAACCACTAAGTCATCTCTCCAGACCCTCACTCACCTTCTACCCTTCCTTTTCTCCTTCCCTTCCTTTTCCTTCCTTCCTTCCTTTTCTACCTTTTCTTTGATTCTTTATTTTCTTTCATCTCTCTCTTCATGCTTTCGTCTATTACTGCAATTTGTTTTCTTTTATTAACTTCATTCCCCATCTTTCTTCAACTAATTCTCTTCTTTTTAGTTTTCTACCTCTGCCCAGAGCCATTCTCTTATAGCCACGTTCTAGACAGGCAACTTACCTCTACCTACATAGGACACTTTCTACAACTTAAAAGGTTTAAGTTAAAATTTTAACATGTGGCTTGCTTTCCTTTGAGGCCTTGGCTTGAGCTGAGGTTAAAGGGTACACAAATGTTTACAAACGTCTGTGAAAGATTTCTCTTTCATGTGTTGCAACAGGATAACTTTGCAATCAGTCACCTGGAGGTAGTGTGAAGGTTGAAATAAGGGGTACAGAGTGTTGACCTTTGTGTGAGTTAATAATCTTTGGAGTCTTTACCTTGGGTAATAAGATCTATCTGCCTTTTCCTCTTATTTGTTTTATTTGCCCATTGCCCCACACCCCATATGTGGAATGGACAGTTGTGTATTGATCTTCCCTTAGAGCTAAAGACCCACCCTACCCTGTCCTTTCGCTGGCCTTGTGCTCCTCCAGCTTCCCTAGGGGTGGGGTCTTCTGCTGCCTTCTCACCCAGGCAGTTGCTGAATGGGCTGAGGAACCAATGTTTGGAAACTCCAGCTCAATGCACATTAGCCAAAGCTGACCTGAAATTCACTGTGCAGTGTCAGGGTGGCCTCGAACTCACAGCAATATTCCTACACTGCCTCCCAAGTGCTGAGATTAAAGGCATGCACCACCAGGCCCGGGAGCAACTAAAATATTCTGGAGTCAGACGTGCTACCGTTGTGCCACGAGGTCCTACTGGCAACTAAAATATTCTAATGCAAGTACACAACACCAATAAGGACAGAAGCTCTGAGAATATCCACAGTGCACAATCAAAGTTACTGATTATCACATGAGGAGAATAATTAATTCCTCTCAAATTTCCTTACAACATATGATTTCAAAATTACATGCCAAGAGCTATAGGAATAGCCAACTCAGAGGTACAGCTCTTACTTAGTATGCATAAGGACCTGGGTTTAAGCCTCTGTACCAAAAAAAAATTTTTAAAAGATAATTAATTAAAAGAGAAGGCCTTGGACTGCAAAGATGGCTTAGTGGTTAACATGCTTGCCTGTAAAGCCTATGGACCCAGGTTTGATTCCTCAGTACCCACATAAGCCAGATGCACAAGATGACACATGCAGCTGGAGTTCATTTGCAGTAGCTGGAGGCCCTGGTATGTCCATTCTCTCTCTCTTCCTCTCTCTCTCTCTCTCTTTCTCTCTCTCTCAAATAAATAAAATATTTTTAAAAGAGAAGAGCTAATACTTTATAGATTTTCTTTTATTGGTAATGAATAAAATACCTAGGGAACTACTCAGCCAGGTCACTTGACATTTAAAAAAAAAAACATGAAAAATTTTCTGCTGGATTTGGGTAGCTAAGACAGAAGCCCACTCCCTGGATGAATGGACATTACCCCTCACAGCTATGGCAGAGTAGTGCTAATGTGATTTTGCTCAGTTAATGTCAAGTTCAAAGAAAGACCCTTTCAATCTAGTAGATTAAATCAGCAGTATTCCAGTTTTCTCTCCTTCTCTCTGGAAAAAAAAAATTAAAAAAACCCAGAATCTTCCCAACGTCCTGTGAATTATTACTAATTGATCTCATGCCAAGAGCTTCATGATATTGGGAAAAGAAAAAACTACATTTTAACAAGTGAGGTCTATCAGTCAGCTCATTATAGGACATAGAAGCAGAAAAATATTCCATTGTTTGAATATATATCTAGAAGACCTCATTGATGGACAACTGCTTTTGTGAAAAGGAAAGTCATATTTCATGACTAGCTTTATTTTCAGGTTATAATGAGACAATGTAGAATAAAACCTGGTAGCTTTTTTCCTTTCTAAACCATTCTTTCCTCATTGTGGAATAACTCCCATAAATTAGATACACATGTGCTTAAGAATCCTATTGCAGTCTTCATTTAAAAGCAAGCAAGCAAGCAAGCAAGCAAGAAAGAAAGAAAGAAAAGAAAAATCACACAAAAAATACAGGTTGTAATTTTGAAAATAATATGCTGAATTTGCCACAGAAAGACAATGGAAGTAACCCATCTATTGCAGTCCGGTTCGCATTGCTGGTAGAAATCACCCAACTAAGAGCAGCTTCTGGGAAAAAGAGATTTATTTTGGCTTAGAGGCTTGAGGGGAAGCTCCACGATGGCAGGGAAAACGATGGCATGAACAGAGGGTAGACATCACCCCCTGACCAACATAAGGTGGACCACAGCAACAGGAGGGTGTGCCAAACACTGGCATGGGGAAACTGGCTATAAAGCTCATAAGCCTGCCCCCAACAATACACTCCCTCCAGGAGGCATTAATTCCCAAATCTCCATCAGCTGGGAACCTAGCATTCAGAACACCTAAGTTTATGGGGGACACCTGAATCAAGCCACCACATTCCACCCCTGGCCCCCATAAACTGATATCCATACATGATGTAAAATACAATGCATTCAGTCTGAATTTAAAAGTCCCCATAGTTTTTATCAATCCCAATTATGTTCATACATCCCCATAGTCCAAGATCTTTTAACTGAGCCATAATACCAAAAAATAACCTCAAAAAACCCATAATGGCACAGAATAAATAGTCATACTGCAAAAGATGGCATTGTGCATAGCAAAGAAACATTCAACCAATACAAGATTTAAAACAATCAGGGCAAACATCATACTCTGTAGCTTCAAGTCCAGCAACTCTAGCCAGTGACAAATCTCCAAGTCCAATAATTCTGACCAGCAATAAGTCTCTGGCATTCCAATTCCACCCCTCCAACTAGGCTACTCACAGTCCTGGAAAACTTCGTAGGGCTGGCAGCTCCTTGGCAGCCATCTCATGGTCCCGGCATCTCCACTGCAAGCCACGGTTCATCCTCATGGCCCCATGGGGTCTCCATGCAGGCAACCAGCAAACCCACTTCACACTGCCCATGGCCATTTCCAAAACAAAAGACTGGGTTGCAAACTCAATGACCCTCTTTCCATCATTTTTTTATACTCCACGATACCAGGTAGGGTGCCAATTTGTTAATCCAGGGGGGAATAAAGCAAACTTTGAAGAACAGGACACTCCTTAAGCACTCAGGCCCCAGTCGACATTCTTCTTGTTGCCCCAGCGCAGGTCAGCTAGCCCAGTCTCAAAGGTTGTGATCTCTCAGTTGCCGCTGAATGGGCAACAGTTCACCCAAAGATTTTTTCTTTCTGTGCCATAGCCCTCTGCTCACACCAGTTCATTTCTACGCTAAGCAACCCTGCACAAATTCTCAGGACATGGGCATAAGAGCAATCTTCTCACATAAACTACTAACCCAGTCCAGGCAAAGCTCTTTCTCATCTTCATAAGCCAAACCTCATAGTCCATAGTTCTTACTACATTCAGGTCTTGTAGCTCTGACCATAATAGTCCATCAAGCTGTACTTACAGCACTGTAAGGCATCTCTTAGGCCAAGGTTTCAAATCCTCCCACATTCCTCTTGAAAATCAGCTCCAAAAGGTCAAAGCCACACAGTCTGGTGTCTAGCAGCAACCCCACCCTGGTACCACTTTACTGTTGCAGTCCGGTTCGCATTGCTGGTAGAAATCACCCAACTAAGAGCAGCTTCTGGGAAAAAGAGGTTTATTTTGGCTTACAGGCTTGAGGGGAAGCTCCATGATGGCAGGGAAAACAATGGCATGAGCAGAGGGTAGACATCACCCCCTGGCCAACATAAGGTGGACCACAGCAACAGGAGGGTGTGCCAAACACCGGCATGGGGAAACTGGTTATAAAGCTCATAAGCCTGTCCCCAACAATACACTCCCTCCAGAAGGCATTAATTCCCAAATCTCCATCAGCTGGAACCTAACATCCAGAACACCTAAGTTTATGGGAGACACCTGAATCAAACCACCACACCATCTAAACATTCTCTACATCAAGAGGTTCTCAAATTATTATCTGAAACAATTTTCCCATTGGGTATTTATATCATCTCTGAACACAGTACAATACATCAGTACTAGTGTTTCCTTCCAAGATCTCAATATACCCACCTCTACAATTTTCTTCCCTCCCAGTCCCCACATTCATCTTAGTGGGCCACAGCTAGATAACACTGGGAAACAGGACAGCTCACAGCTCTTAGCCCTTTTATCTTAATAGGATTTTCCAGAAGTCATGTGGATAAGGAGCTTTTTTAGCTCTCAGCGACAAGATAGTATCTGTTAATGTGATTTCAGTATTGATAAATGTTAACCTTTTCCAGAAATAATATGGCATAATTTTCAATATGCCAGAAGCAATATCTCAATAGGTTCAAAAAGCACAGGAAATGTAAAAGAATAGAATTAAAATTCATGGTCATATGGGCAGATTGCTTATTTTAGCCAGTATTCTTAATCAGAAATATAGGATGTTTTATTAAGTGCTTTATGATTCTTCCCATGGGGAGTCAGCATGACTGGTTCAAAAAAATAACATTTAATAATGTTAAATAATTCCTGCCTATAGAGGATATCTAGGTTCTCAAAATGTTTGGATATATATAAAATGAACAGCACTTATGTGCCCTTTCCTGTTCCCTTCACTGGTACTCTTACAGGAAGGTGACAACTCTTCAAGAAGTTCCCCATGGTGGGCTACATGGCTACTAATAAATGTTCACAGAAGGCATATATATGTATGGGGAAATGAGTTCAATGACAAACTATCACTATTTAGATAACAAACTACCAGACTATTGAATTATGGACTATTATCTTACACTAACTTGTCAATTGTAGATTTCTTATGGAAATACAAAATGACATGAACATTCAGTCCATAAGAGTAGTTTAATCCAATAACTTTTTATTTGTCATGATCACACAGGTATCTAAACTCTAAAGAAATACTAGTAATTTTCATTCCCTTATACCATCCATAGCTAACCCAGGAGAAAGTCTTAGTGACTTTAACATTAAATTATATCCCAATTCCTATGTATTTCAACCATCCTAGACCAAGCCATCTCTTTCTTCACTTGAGATGAAACTCAAATGATGGACTTCAAACCTTAAATGAAATCACATTTTCACCCTGCTTTCAACCCCTTACTACGGCTTTCCATCTCAAAGTAAAACCTATACCTCGGACTGGGTAGATGGCTCAGCTGACACGAGAGCTTGTAGCACAAGCATAAAGACCCAGGTTTGACCCCCTAGCACCCACAAATAAAGCTGTGGACAGGCATGCCTATAACGGGGATTCACATGTCAACCAACCTGACTAAAAAACCAGCAATTCTGGGTTCAGTGAGAGACTCTGCCTCAAGGAGGAGGACACTCCTTGGCCTCAGAATACATGCTGTCAGGGCAAGCACTTCTGCACACCCATACACACAATTTTTAAATTTCTTATAAAGTGGCAGTCATGGTCTGTTAAACAGTTTCCCTCTCTTTCTCTCTCTCTCCCCCACACCCTCAGTCATATAGAGTGTACATTTTCCTGTCTTCTTGCTCATTTTCATTTGACGATATCAACTCATTCTACTGAAGCCTTTACAATTACTCCTCCTTCTGCAAGACATACTTTTCATCTCCCTATCAATAGCTGGCTCCCCAGTGAAATCAAAACTGCTAGAAAGGTGCTTTGAGGGAGAAAGCTGCCTCCAATACCCTACTAGGAATTGTGCCGTTTTTTCCCAAGTTCCCTGCCCTTACTTCAATTTTCTCTTCAAACTTCTTGGAACGATCTGGGACTACATTATTTATTCACATCTATGTCTAGTAGTCAGTGCCCTTTACATGCTGTAAACTTGAAATGACAAATTGATCTCTCATTTTCCCAGTTGACTCTCCAGTGTTTGGACTTAGGCAAGGTATGCACAATGCTATGGTTAAGGGGTAGAATAACTCCCTTTATCCCCATAGGTTCTCATCCAGATACCTAAAACCTGTAAAGATACTAAGTAGCAAAGGACTTTATAGATGAGAATAAATAAGGGCCTTAAAATAAGAAAATGATCCTTGTTTATCTGAGTGGCCCAAAATGCAATCACAAGATTTGTCATTAAAGAAAGAAACACTGTCTATGGGGGAGATGATGATCCGACACGAAAACTGGCAACACTGAAAGCTGGGAGAGGCAGAGAACAGCTACCCCATGCAGGCTTCAGAGGGCAAATAGTCTGCACAGACACAAAGTCTGAACTCCACAACTTCAAGATTAAATATGTATAGTTTGTGATTATTGCTTACAGCTGCAACTGCAAACAAATGCAGATATATTCAACAGATTGTCGATTGATAAATACTTTAACTGTGAGACTATAATAATTATTTAGGCAAAACCAACAGAATAAGACTTTTAGATTCAGATTGCTTTGTCACATTAAGGCTATCATTTGTGTACAGTATATTATATAACCATCCAGCTAATACCAAGTGATGTTGTTCTTGGGTTTTCTAATTGAAGAGAGGTTCTATCTGTGTGTTTCTTAACCTTGGTTGCACACTAACATTCTGTAAGTATAGATGCTCTCACTTTATCTCCCAAAGCCAGGGCCAGCTACATAATTTGTAGGGCCTCATGCAAAAGGAAAGTACAAGGCTCCTTATTCACAAACTATTAATAATCTTTAAACCACGGCTATAGGGTAGCACTAAAGCCAAGCTCTGATCCATGTAAGTATGACTGGACAAGTTATATTTACATGGCTCTCTCTGTCTAAAGGATGCTGGAATAATTTACCCTTTTGAAACTGTAACACTTAAAAACCCAAGTGACTCTAGAATAAAACACAGTTGGAAACACTAATATGTCTGATAATAGCATTTAATAAATCAAGGACTAGCTGGGGGCATCTCTAGACCATCCTGCTGAAGAGATAAAGTCGACCTTGTTTCATTTTGGCTGGGCTTCACCTCAACAGTATTTAGTGGAATTCAAAAGTCTCTTTCACAGAGCTGGGGTTGTTTGGAGTGGTTGGGGGGGTTGGTTAGGACTGTGTAAGGACCAGAATGTAATTATATAGGAACAGTGAATGCTGTAAGGCAGAAAGACTTGTAAATGTCCATGTGTTATTCTCTGTTGACCAATCTGATGGGTTGAGAAAGTTTCTGGAAAGAACATACAAAGTTGTTGCATTTCAGCCAGCATGGTACAACACCTCTTTAGACCCAGCACTCTGAAGGCTGAGATAGGAAGATCACCATGAGTTCAAGGCCAGACTCAGGCTACAGAGTGAGTTCCAGGTCAGTTCCAGGTCTAGCCTTTGGCTCATAAAAGCCAAAACCAAAATGTCACTTTTGTTCTTGGGTATCTTTGGAAAGTAAGGTTCAGTTTTCAGCAAAATGAATTAAGTGTGATTGTATCAAGTTCATACAGACAGTGAACACTGTGGGTATATTGGAGACTCACCAGGGAAGTGACATGTCTTACAATATTACACAAGTCCTGGATGAGTCAAGGCAGACTGAAGTTCTGACTCAAGTGAATTAATATTTTACATCTTACAGGCTTCTCCCATACAACACAGTATCTAAATAAAACTTCTTGCAAAAATAAATAAATAACTTCTTGGATTATAGTCAAAGTTTTCACAAAATTTCATTCAAACTATAGTATCTTTTTAATTATTTATTTATTTATTTGCAAGGAGAGATAAATAGAGAGAGGATAGAATGGGTGCATCAGTGCTTCAAGCCACTGGAGACAAAATCCAGAGGCATGAGCTACTTTGGGCATCTAGCCTTATGTGGGTACTGGAGAGTTAAACCCAGGTCATTAGGCTTACAGGTCTTAACCAATGAGTGATCTCTTAAGCCCTTAGATCTTTAATAGATATTGTGCTGCCATGAAAATTGTTAAATAGTAACTTCCAACTAAGTGAGTAATTATAACAGTAGCTCAAAGTATTCTTTTAGGGCTGGGAAGATGGCTCAGTGGGTAAAAGCACTAATTGAAGGACTGCTGGCCTTTGTTCAATTCCCCAGTACACACGTAAAGCCAGATACATAAAGTGGTACATGCATCTGGAGTTCCATTGCAGCAGCAAGTAGCACTGGAATGCCCATATTCATTCTCATTCTCTCTCTCTCTCTCTCTCTCTCTCTATATATATATATATATATATATATATATATATATATATATCTGTGTGTGTGTGTGTGTGTGTGCTTGCAAATGAATATTTTAAAAATATTTTATTATTCACATATTTATTTGAGAGATAGACAAAGAGAGAGGCATATATAGACAGAATGGGAGCACCAGGGCCTCCAGCCACTGTAAATGAACTCCAGACACATGCACCATCTTGTGCATTTTGCTTACGTGGATTCTGGGGAATCAAACCTAGGTCCTTTGGCTTTGCAGGCAAGTGCCTTAACTGCTAAGCCATCTCTCCAGTCCCCAAGTCTCTAATATTTTGAGAAAGTGTCTTATTCTATTGTTTTATATTCCTTATGTTCTAAATAACTTTATTGTCTCAAGGACAAGTCTAACCTGTCCTTCTGATGAGTAACTGGTGTGATTTCCAATTTGGAATTGTGAGTTCATCTTTAGTGATTATTTTTTTAATCAGTAGGAATCTTTAAACCATGGTGAGGATGTTTTCAAGAGCAATTTTTTGCTGTTTTTTTCTATTAGTTATGTACAGTGTGTATACAGCCATGTTGGTGCCATCAATAGCCTCCTCCCTGTCCTTCCCCTCCACAGGGACCATCCTTGTTGGGGAATGTGGGTCGTGCTTGTGGGATTAGCCCTCAGGTATGGCTTAGAGGCAATATCTCTGTACAAAATGGTCCAACATGTGGCTCTAATAATGTTTCTGCCCCATCTTCCACAAATTTCCCTGAGCTATGATGGGTTTATTTTAGGTCTATTTCAGTCATGAGGTCTTGGGAGCCTCTGTGTCTCTGAATATCTGGTTTGGTAGGAGTTGAGTGGTCTCTGTGTCTGTCTCCTTCACCCTTGTGCTAATACCAGGTTTTCAAGAAAGCAGCACTCTGCTCATTTCCCCAGTTACTCTTGGTTTCAACTGGGGCCCTGTTGGGGTGCGATTGGCCAATTCTCTCCTCAGAATCTGTGTCCATCTGAAAAAGAGAAGCAAATTCTCCCACAGAGTGAAGTCAGCACCAACCATTATTTCAGAGAGAATTTAATAGGTGTAGGCCATCTTGTAGCCCATGACTAGTGGGAGCTTGATAATGGAGAACAGACTCTTTTTTGGATATGGTTCTGACTTGTTTACCAGCTCCAGCTATGGGCTCTGTTCCACTGAGTAGATCGGTTAGCCAAATCAAGAGCAGTTGGTTATCCATCATGGCTGTGTGCCACTATTGCGCTTGTGTGAGCATCACGTCATATTGTTTGCTGCTGAGTAGCTTAGACCACAAGTTGCTTGGACAGACATTGGTCATTTTCCCCCAGTTTCTCATGTAGCACCTTCTGGCACTAGATGAGTTAACTGTCTGGGAACTGACTCCCTTCCAAATTCCAGTCAGGTCACTCCATGTTCCATACTAACAGCATATTTTGTCTTCATCAGTAGGGTCTCACTACTAGCCTTTTGCAGGTCATCAAGTACTCTGACATAAATCTACTTTTGGGAAACCTTGTAGGTCTCTTTGATTAACAGCTCATTGTGGATGTTAACCACATGGTGGTACTGGGAGTTACAGGCCAGTGCCAAAAAAAAAAAAAAAAAAAAAAAAAAAGGAAGAAAAAGATACGTAATATAAAAGAGATAGAGAAGAGGGAGAAGATTGGGAGAGAGAAATAGGAGAAGATTAAGGTTGGTCTTCTCCAGGGCCCTGTGGTTCAGGTGTTTCTTCTAAGGACCTGATGTTCAACCGTTTCGTCTGTCTTTTAGGATGTAGAATTTTATGGTGCCACTGCCATTTGGGTCCAGTTTTGTGCCCCTCACTCTTACTCTCCCCTACTGCCCCATCGTTCCTATTGTCCAGACCTTGAGACGCTTATTAGGTATGTCAGCATTTTGGGCAGATTCAGGTTAGGAGCCAGAAATGAGTGAGACCATGCAATGTTTATCTTTCTGCAACTGGGTGATTTCTCTAAGAATGATCTGTTCCAGGTTCAACCCTTTTTCTTCAAATTTCATTGTGTCATTTTTCCTTAATGCTGTGTAGAATTCCATCATGTAGATATAACACATCTTGGTTATCAATTTGTCTAATGATGGACATCTGGGTTGATCCCCCCATGTTTGGGGGACTGTGAATCCATAGCCAGCCTGTCTATATAGTGAGATTCAGAGAAGCCTGGGATAGCCAGCAATATCCCGTTTCAAACAAAAATAAAATATTAATAAAGAGACTTGTGAATGGCCAAACTACTTAATACTGCTTACTTTTAATATTATTTATGTGAATGAGACTCAAGATTAGAATGTATTGCACAGAGTGAGTTTGAAGGGCAATTCCATAATTAGCTCAGTAACTAGTGGTTTGAATGTAAAATGTTCCACATAGCCTCATGTGTTTATTGTTGGGAGCTATGAACCAAACAAACCTCAGCCATGTTAACAGAGACTGCCATATAGCAAGTTTTTACTTCCTCACCTAATATTCAACTACCAGAAACAAAGACTGCCATATAGCAAGTTAACTTTCTACTTCCTCACCTAATATTCAACTACCAGAAACAATGGGATCGTACACCTGGCTAAACACTCCCCCATCCTGCTGGTAGCTGATGAAGAAACAAAGGCATTGCGGTTTAACCAGTAACTCTGTGACCTTTGCCCTATGTCTCCTTCCCCCTACAACTACTTGCCCTGACCATGTCCCCTTCTCCCTACAACTCTGTATAAGCCTACATGTAAGAATAAACTCTTGAGGCCTTGACAAACATCTAGCATGGTCTCCTTCTTGTGTCCGTTTGCCTCCTTTCACCCAGGTTAGCTTATCCTCGAGTCCTTGTTCAACTCCCTGCTGGCCGGGGCAAGTGGCACCCAACGAACGTGGGGCCTGAGGTACGCAGTGTGACCTGGGCGTTGCTCAAGTGGACAGCTGTCCTCGCCACTGGATCACCACCCCACCAGGGTGAGTGAAGATTCTCATAAGATCACTACAGGCAATACAACTGTAAAACAGATCTGCTTCGTGGTCACCACAGAAGAGACCCACCTGTGATACAGACCTGCTAAGGTAAGACAAGTGATGCAGACTTCTAGGCAAACCATTTAAGACTATTTAGTCAGATTTGCAAGGCACAAGAACTGTGGGTTTTCTTTTTGCACTTCTTTCCCTCCTTTTATTTTCGATTGGTGCCATCGCATGGAATTGCAACATAGCGACAGGGCAACTGAAGCCTCTTGGCCAGGGCTACCCTCTGGCATTGGCTGAAGACCCCTAGCTCCCTGTGCGAACCCCGACATCCCATTCGGGCATTGGCAAAGACCTCCTAACTAGCCTCTCTTCCTATCAACAAAACTGGGTACGCAACAGCCAGTAAATGCTCTTAGAGCAGCTGCCAGTTCTTAAAATTTTGGTCAGGCTCACGTAAGGCCCATCAGGGACACCCCCCCCCCCCAATGCCGCTTCTCCGACTAGGAATGTTGCCCTCTGGTCTTACCATTTCTCCTCTTTCCTTTTCTATCATGGGACAGACCCTAAGTAAGCATAAATTGTTGAAAGGCTTAAAACTTCTCTTGAGGCACAAGGAACATGGGTTAAAGAAAAAAAATTAACAAAGAGTAAAAAGGAGCTAATTGCCATAGTAAAAGATATTTTAAAAACACAAGGAATTGAGATTGCTTCAAGTTCTTTTTGATTTTATCAGGAGCATATTTTTTTTATATGTGTGTATATGTGTTTATGTGTGCTCATTGTGCTTACTAGTCATATCATGTTTGTGACTGTTTGTAACTAAAGAGATGAGATGGACGCAGGTGACATTCCTTTCTCTTCTAGAGAACCATTTCAAGGAACTCAAAGACCTAAGCATAGAAACTAAAAAGGAAAAGTTAAGTGTCTTTTACAGGAGTGAATTTGCCAGATATTTGTTCTAGATCAAGTTCACCTTATATAGAGGATTATTAAAAACAACAAAACTTCCTCTAAAGAGGTAACTTATAATTTGTCAGATATTTTAAAAAAGATTGTAATGTCCTGTTACTTAAAAGGAGGAGGCAACTGATCTGACTTCTGAGCCAGCCTGCCTCAAGATAACAACACAATTTGCCTTAGTTACTCCTAATAAAAACATTTCCAAATGTGTTATTGGTATTAATGATATCAAATTGTATTAAAACTACTTTCTTTTTTTTTTTTAAAAATTTTTTTTTTGTCCATTATTTATTTATTTATTATTTGAGAGCGACAGACACAGAGAGAAAGACAGATAGAGGGGGAGAGAGAGAATGGGCGCGCCAGGGCTCCCAGCCTCTGCAAATGAACTCCAGACGCGTGCGCCCCCTTGTGCATCTGGCTAACGTGGGACCTGGGGAACCGAGCCTCGAACCGGGGTCCTTAGGCTTCAGAGGCAAGCGCTTAACCGCTAAGCCATCTCTCCAGCCCAAGACTACTTTCTTTTTAGTAATAGGATTAATCAATTTGGTGTAATTTTTTAATAGCCTTTTAAGAAAGATAATCACTTCTCAGCCTTTTGGCTAAGATCAAGTGTAGTATCTGTTCTTATCAGTTTAATATCTGATATGTCCTCTATCCGAGGACAATATATTAAATGGATTTTTGGAGCTTGGAGTTGGAATAGGAGCTTGCTCCGTCCACTCCATGCATCAACCTGGTATTGCAGTACTTCCAGGAACGGTACACACCCTCGGGGGAATAAAAAAAAAAAGAAAAGAAAAGGTAATTAATGATGGGGTGAGATGAATTGATTGAAGGAACTGGGAAGGAATTTTTCAATGATTACTTCTTAAAAATGCCTTTTGAGTGGTACTTAGGTCAGAATGTTACAGTATATAAATAAAGGTGTGCGAATGTAAAAAAAAGACAAGAAATTTTCAGGCCAAACCTAAACACCTTGCCTAAAAGTTAAAGGTTCCTAAACTGTTTACAAACTTTAAGAAAAAAAAAACAAAAAACTAATTTTCAGGGTAAAATATGTTGGGATTTCTTGCTTAAGTTTTATCAAATTTAAGTCTTGGGTAAACATAAAATTGTTTTATGTTTATAAGAATTTCTGTGGTACATAAAATCAATCGCTATCAAGTTTAAGCCAAAATCATTGGTTGTCAAATAATGTTTTTTCTTTCAAAAAATTTTTATCAACAGTTAGTTTAATATTTAGTTAACTATTTTGGCTCAGAAAAACCAAATTCTACTCTATTGCATGTAAAGTAACTGTCTCAATTTTTACATCTTAAGTCCAGTGCTTATAACAAAATTAACTCTTAAGACATATTCCCTACTTTAGGGTACAGCCTTATGCTCAAACAATGGTCCTCATCTGAAAAAAAAAACTATATATAATATATATATATATATATATATATATATATATATATATATATATATATACACACACACACACACACACACACACACATATATATATATATATATATAAAATTCAAGCTCCATGGTTCTGTTTCCAATGTTCTCTGGGTAATTTGTACCCACACAGGTATCTGAACTATTCAAAGATGTTTTCACTCAGGTGCTAAGACCTTATACTGTCTTACTTGTTCTTTTCTGATAATTTCTAGGTTAAATTAGTTAAGTTTATAAATCAATTGGTACTGTTTTCAAAACTGGTAACAGGTTCTACCTATAATTATAAATGTTAGATATTTAAAATGTGAGATGTGCCTACTTCCTATGCCTCGGATATATGGCTTATGCTGCCACAGTACAAAAATTTTAAAGATAGGACAAAATGATTTTAGAAGCCCTTGTGCCATTCTTTAACTAAGTCTATTTCAGTAATCAAATGTGCTCTATATGTACATACATCCAGGCTGATGTAACTTCCTTTCTGATTGTGTTAATCACCTATGTATAAGCCAAAGCCAACAAGAATCATTAGAGTAAAAGGTGTCAATATTTTGGCCTGTACTCCCATGTCATGAGGCCACTGGAGATGATGGGACACTTCTACACTGGCCCCCTGAGCAGGGAGGATATGGAGACCCAAACAAAATTGGTGTACGTTCTAAAACAGGAGAGCCACAATTGAACAATTGGCCCTCCTGACTTCCCAAAGAAGGGAAAATTACTTGGCCAGCATGGCCCTGACTCATCCTAACAGGCAAGACTCCAGCAAACTATGTGGCCACTCCTGTGTCCCTAAAGTCTCTTTGGGGAGCCATTAATGACCTCTAAAATTAATCCTTAATTAACTTTTGGCTATCTACATGGTCTGAAACACTCAGAGAGAAATATATAACCAAAAAATTAAAAAATAAAATACCTTAAATACATAAATGGCCCTTAACTTCTGAAATTAGCTACACCCACAATGTTAGTGCAGGAACAACTTGCCGCAGGCCATATTGAACCTACCACCTCTCCTTGGAATATTCCTATCTTTGTTATAATGAAAACACCCTTAAAATGGAGATTGCTCCAGGACCTTAGAAAAATTAATAAGGCCATGGTATCTATGGGGCCCTACAACCAGGCCTCCCCACTCCAGTACCAATTCCTGCAGGATATTATAAAATCATTATTGACCTAAAAGATTACTTTTTCCCTTATACCCTGAGAATTGTCAACATTTTACATTTAGTTTACCTGTGGTAAATTTTAGAGGCCCTGAAGATAGTGGAGGCTACAATTCTGAGCCAAAGAGTCACTTTTATCTCTTATAAAAAGCCTCTTCTCCGGGTCATTTGTGCCACTGACTTTACACCCACTGGGGTGTTCTGGCAAGAGGGGCCCCTCTTCTGGGTCCATTTACCCTCCAAAAGTTAAAAATGGGGGGTTTATATCCCATAAAAGGCTCTCCAAGAAATATCCTTCATCATGCCTTGTTTGTCCTAAACTTTTTAATCCTTGATACTCAGGGAAATTCAGCTGCTGATCACTTTTGGCACACAAATACAAAAAATACCTTTGCCAAAGCCATGTGGAAAAGATCCTTTAACTTTAAAATGGAATGGCCCAGACCCAGTACTCATTTGGGGCCAAGGATCAGTATGCTTGTCTGACACCAAAGAAAATGCTGTGAGATGGCTGCCAAAGAGACTTGTAAAACAAGCTGATGATGCTCCAGTGACATCTCACATATCCAGGGAAGAAATACTTCCCTGAGAGAATCTCCCTTTTTTCACTAACAGGACAAAGCTGGAAGGACCTCTACTTATCTTAATCCTCTCACTCACAACTGGACCCATTATTATAATTAAAATTATGTCTTTTATAGGTCAAGAGATTAAAGCCATTAAGGTGCAGCCTTTACAGGTCCATTATCACAGACTGGAGCTGGTGGATCAAGGTGTTGCCACTGAAGACTTACCACCTGCAGCTGTCACTCTCCCTTTATCTCACATTCTGTACTCATTTACTATACTCTACACCTCTGCTATCACTGCGGTCTACCTGTCATGGCCAAATAGCTACACCTCCTATGGGAGCTGCATGAGGATCCAGTCCTATGCATGTGGACTCACAATGAAGTGAGTATATGGGTACCAACATGGGTGCGGGGCAAAGCACTGCAGGGGAAGGTCCTTATCTGACCACTTCTGATTCCCTGAGAGGTATACCTGGCTTGCATGGAGGTTGGTACCATAACTGTTATCACTAAGGCCGTGCCTCACTCTCCAACCACATAGGCCCTGCCTCCCCTCCCCAAAAGGTGCCAAGGGCCAAAGATTGTGGGAAAAAGACATCCCCACGGGAGGAGTTGGGTCCCTACTCCCCCAGTTGGTTAATTCCCACCGCTGCAAAGTGGGCCTTCCCCTCTTTTTGTATAAAAGAAGGGAGGAGATGTTGGGAGCTATGAACCAAACCTCGGCCATGTTAACAGAGACTGCCATATAGCAAGTTAAGTTTTTACTTCCTCACCTAATACTCAACTACTAGAAACAAAGACTGTCATATAACAAGTTAACTTTCTACTTCCTTACCTAATATTCAACTACCAAAAACAATGGGATCGTACACCTGGCTAAACACTCCCCCATCCTGCCAGTAGCTGATGAAGAAACAACAGCATTGCAGTTTAACCAGTAACTCTGTGATCTCTGCCATAACTATGTCCCCTTCCCCCTATAACTCCTTGCCCTGACCACGTCCCCTTCCCCCTACAACTCTATATAAACCTACATGTAAGAATAAACTCTTGAGGCCTTGACAAACATCTAGCATGGTCTCCTTCTTGTGTCTGTTTGCCTCCTTTCACCCAGGTTAGTTTCTCCTCAAGTCCTTGTTCAACTCCCCGCTGGCCAGGGCAGTTTATGATTAAACCTCCTCCGCCATCCCCAGCCCTTGGGAAGTCTGTCACTAAGGGCGGGCCTTGGGGTGCCATAGCCCATCTCCACTTGCTGTACTTTAGCTGAGCTACTCCCTCTCTGCTGCTATGGCAATATGACACCTCCTGTCTGCTCTTTCTCGATCACGATGAGAATTAGCCTAGAAACTGCAAGCTGGAAATAAACCCTTTTCTTCCATAACTGCTCTGGTCAGGTATTTTGTCCCAACAAGAAGGTAACTACAGTAACTTTGAGAAACTAGAAGTTTAGGGTACAGATATTCTCTGGGTCTATTCCATGATCTCTACCCAAGAAACAATATTAATTTCAGGGAATGGCTTTGTGTATGACATCAAAATGCAATGAATTCTGATGTCTAAGACTTTCCAATGGTCAATATTAAAGTTACTATGACTAATCAGAATCTTGTTTTGCAATAATTATGGGGTCTAAACAATGTGCGAATATCAAAAACACTTAAATGGGAGAAAAAAAAACTTGTGTAAAATCAATAAGAGAATGTGCATCCATTACTCCCTCATCAGAAGGAATATGAGGTCCCCAAATTACCCTGTTAAGTTAGCAAAGAACCTTCCCCAAGGGTGGAGCCAAGTTCATCTAGGCCAAGTTAAAGTCAACAGATGTATTTTTTTCTGTATGAGCAAGAATTCTGAGCTTTACTTTGGCAACTACTGGTATGAAAATTTAGTAACTGTCTTCTTCCTGTATATCCCACTACCATGTTCCAAAATGGTAAAATCAAATCTCCATTACATCCACGTCTGAGAGGCCACCTCATCTCCTTTGCGCTTTTTCTAAACCACTGTGGTGGGGAAGGCTGGGTGGAGAATGGAGTCCTCTGAAAGTCCTAGGAGCCCAGGGAAGTCTAGCATCTCAGAGGAATAGCAGCAGCATACCGTCCCCCACCCAGACTGTAAGACTCAGTGGACATAGGAGGTTAAGTATAGTGAATTTCTACAGACAATACAGTGCCCTGTGATGAGATGCCTTGGAGTTGTTGGATTTAATCCTTACACATTTACATCATAAAATTGGAGATGAGGGAGGTGGGAAATCAACAGATGGAGAATAAGCATATAAGAGAATTTTTTTTTTAACAAAGTAATATTTTAACTGCCTACACAAATGATTTACTATGGAAATACTTATATGAAAAAGCAATCCACCTTTCTGTTTTACTTAGTCATCACTAGCACTAGGTTTTGATGAAAATGGAAATTTATAATAAAGTGAAATCACAAAGGCTCAAGGGTTATATACAATTTTGTGATCAGGTAACTTGTAATTCAGGCAATGTACTGCTTGAAACAAGATCTTGATTTCTCATTTCAACTACTGCACATCTACTTGAAGAAGCAAAAAATACACGACTGTAGAGAAAAATAAATAAACTGGGCTTAATAATTCAAACTATTACATAAAACATGAACAATTTATAATGTTCTGAAATACAAATAAGCAATGAGGGGGAAAAACTGAACATCTACAAAGGCACTGACAAGCAATTATGATTAAACCATGTTGGAAACACATCAAAGTCATGAGTCACATATACAGTGTCACAATCTACAGAAAACTTTATAGAGAATTTTCCACCTGAAGTTCCATGTCATGTGCTGAAGCTGTCGATGCCTTTCAGCTGAGCCTCCTGCTTCTGGTCCTTTCAGGGCACTGCCCCGTCAGGTTTCACTAGACTGCACAATTGTTTTTTGCAAAGCCAGATATAACCTTCTCAAGAGGATCAAAATAAAAGATTGAGGTAAAGAGAGGCTACATGAGAAGAAGCTTTTCCATTGGCACAAAAGGCTTACATGAATACCAATAGATGGTAGACTGGCAGGCTGGGTCAACCAAACATGCAGATAACACTCGCAAAAGGAACAGTGCAACACTGGGATGAGGGACACAGAGATATATGGATGCACACCAGCAAGAGCAGGACTCCTCTTCTTGCTCTCCTCCTTCATGCTTAAAATTTTATACTCAAAGCTCAGGTTTACTCTGTTCGATTTTATTATTTTCCTTTGACCACTTTACTATTTCCCATCCTGTAAAGTAGTGTAACAAGCCACAGAGTGAGCAGCATCTTGCTTCATTAATCCCAAACGTGTTACAAAATGCAGTTCTGCAGACTCAAACACCTACCAATACAATAGTTATCAAGGGGTCTCCACTGTCTAAAGCCAACCTGGCAAAAGATTGTTTACTTTTACTACAGTAGTTATTTGTAGCTAACAGAGCTATGCTATGCAAGAAGAGGTGGTAATAACTGTCATGCAGTGCAGTCTTTAAGAATGGAAAGGACCATTCTTTTGTGTGATATTTTATTTATTTATTTATTCAATAGAAAGGAAGAGAGAGAAAGGGGTGGGGTGGGAGAAAGAATGGGTGTGCCAGGGCCTCCTTCTACTGCATATGAACTCCAGACATATGTGTCACCTTGTGCATCTGTTTTTATGTGGGTACTGGGGAACTGAACCTCGGTCCTTAGGCATTGCCACTAAGCCATCTGCTTACCCTCTAATTTCTTATGAAGAAAGAAAATACATTTTCTTATTATATAAATAGGTACAATCTGGGGTCCAATTAGAAATTGGGTTTACATTTATGGAAGGTACACTGCAAATTTTCATGTCTTCCTCTCTAATCAAATAGTCTAGTAAAAGATGAGTATTTTGGACTGGAGAGAAGGCTTAGCAGTTAAGACACTTGCCTGAGAAGCCTAAGGACCCATGTTCAACTCTCCAGCTCTCATGTAAGCCAGACCACAAAGTTAAGTATGTGCAAAGTTGCACATGTGCACATGGTGGCACAAGCCTCTGGAGTTTGATTACAGTGACTGGAGGCCCTGGCAAACCAATTCATATTCATTCTCTCTCTCTCTCATATAAAAAAAATTACCAGTTTGTTGAGCTTGCTTACAAAAAAAAAAAAAAAAAAAAAAAAAGAGTATTTCATTTGGGGGCTAGGGTATCACACAAACCAAACTGTGAAATCTTTTTTACTCCATCACTCTGTCACTCTGAGAATGAAGTTACCATTCCTTGAACACTTTGTTCAGTTGACGACAGAACAAAGAAGACCAATAATAGGAAGGCAGGTATAGGTTAGCTCTATAAGGAAGGTAGAACAGCCACTAAGAACCACAGCACTTTGGATGAAGAGGCTCTGTCTGAAGGGCAGAAAAAAACACAAGGAGTCTCCCATTCAGCTCTGTGCTAGCCTTGGGCTTAAAGTCATAATGTTGTCTGAAGACAGTTATTGGTAACTCTTAACAAAGTGATGATAGTCAACTAAATTAGAAACATGAAAAGGCCTTTTCTAAAAATGGACTGTCAGAACAGAAATCTTTGTGCAAGTTTTGGAGACATCATGTAACAGAGGGCAGTTACTGAACCTTCCCCTACCAGCAATCTCCATGTAGACAGGGACAGAGAAAGGGATTCTTTTAAAAAGATGACCATAAAGCTATACTTATTACTCTGTGTCAATTCAAAGGATATAAGACTGACTTTTTGCATCTCTCTTATGCCTAGAATCTAATTTTAAGGGTTTATTCTAAGACATATCAGGTAAGAGAGGAGATAAATGAATTTCTTAGAAGAAACTGGGCTCCATCAATACTCACAGTATATTGAATAGTGAGAGATTTACAAAGATATCATTCACTAGAAGATTAAGGAAACAAGTTCAAATCTTTTCCATACTGATACTGATTTCCATTAATTTTTTTTTTTTTTTTTTTTTTTACCAAAAGCACATCACTGAAAAAGAAGCAGAACTGGTTTTCCAATTACTATTAAAGCAGTTCAGGTGGCATGGGATCTTGAGTGGGAAACTAAACAACACAGCATTGAAGTTGGCTCCACAGGACAGACTAATGTGTACTGGTAAGACTAAGAGCACTTCCGGCTTAAAAAAAATGCAGCTAAAGGAATTACTTCTGAAAACAAAACAAAACTAAAAAAAAAAAAAAAAAAAAAAAAAAAACGAGGGTGGGGGAGAGTGGTCAAGGAAGGCTAGTGGAAGGGAATGTTACAGGGACAGAGGAAGACTATGTGTTGGCCAAAAAGATAAACTGAAAACAAAACAAAACAACAATAACAAAATAAATCTGTTCTATAAAACTCCTACTTCCTTTTGAGCCTTCTCAGAGGTTCTTGGCACTCCTGGCTTCATGGGGTATGGATTCTGATCACTAATCATTTCAATCAGGAGGAGGGTGGTGGACGCAAACCTGGCTGCTCTTAGTAAGGAACTGCTGTGATGAGCAGGGAATTTGCAGGCCCACAGTGGAGAAGATAGAAAATTTAAAGGTAAGAAATAAAGCATAACCAGAGTGGCCAAGAGGGATGGCATGTACTTCTAAGCTCCTTTCTAAAGCTGTAGCTATATCCATGGCCCTTGCAATGTCTATCTGTAAAAATCATTTGTAAGCTGTGATATCTGGTGTTTCTTTACATGTGATGAAAATAACTGCTCAACACATGAAAAGCAAGGCTTCCACTGCACTTCACGGATGTTCAGGAGTATGGTGGTTTTATTCATTTCATGAGGCCTGCATCCTCACCTCTAACACTCTAATGAGGACTTGAGGGAAGGCGGTCCTCTGGTTGACTCTGGACCCCCAAGTGTATGAATTTGTTCCCTTCCCAAGTCCTGGCATACATTCTAATACCATGCTGACTGATTGTGCCCAAAAGACTCTCCCTAGCACACAACAACTTCCAGCCATGCAACCCGTGAGACTAGGATCATACTTTAAGAGAGGCTTGTTCACTCGGGAAATTTTCAGGAGTTAAAGAGAAACTGACTTTTCTTCTGTGTCCTTGGAAACGATGCCAGGAAACCTAGGGTCCTTTACTGGCATGCTGACTCTTGCGCTGCCTCAATGAGTCCTCTGTCACCTCCTGTGTGCCAGCTGGACAGGGCTGCTCAGGGACATCTCCAGTCTCACCAGATTCAAGTGCCTCCTGGACTGCAATGCCCTGCCGTGAGAGCTCTTGGTCATTGGTGTCACACTTCTCCTCATCCACGCTGCCAGCCACATTGTCCTCCTCTTCCTCCTCCTCGTCTGCTTCCTCCTCATCACCAAGGTCTTCTTTTTCTTCCTCATCATCCACAAGGCTGTCCTTGTTTTCTTCTTCATTCGAGTCATCTTTTTCCTCCTCTGCATCCTGCAGCTGCTCAGTCCCTGGAGGCCCCTCAGGCCTCTGATCCTGTTCTGTGGAGAAGAGAAAAAAAGCATCTTCTGGACAAAGAGCAGCAAATGAGTGTATTTTGCTGTGAAGTAAAGAACTGGGAAGTGACAACTTTCTGCAACTAGGGAGCATCAGTTAGATTTCCTGGTGGGACTTTCACCATACCAAGGCTTTTGTAGATCTTTGTAAACTTTACTGACCATGTTGACTTTGGTAAGAGTAAACAAAAATGCCTTCATGCTATGTACTTTATACTGTGTACAAGACTCAGCTACCCACTGATAATAGTGACTGTTTCAGATGTAAGCTGAGCAAGTTTGGAGTCAGAGTCATTAAGACCAGGCCTCCTCTTCCTATAAGGTTGCTAACACTTAAAAATGGGAGTCAAGACTGTTGGAAGCCATGGAATGAGCCAAATGACACAAACATAACACCATTTGGACTGAACTTGAAACCAGAAACCCCTATGATACTTTATACTGGGTTTCTGTGACATTTAACAATGAAGTTGTGGTTTGAATATAAAAGGTCCCCCATAGGCTCATATGAATGAACATCTGTTCTCCAGTTGGTAGCACTTTTGGGGAAGGTACAGAACCTTTAGCAGTTGGACCCTTGTTGGAGGAAGTGGGTTAGTAGGGGCGGGCCTTAAGATTTTATGGCCCAGTTCCCCTTCCTGTTCTTGCTCTACTTCCTGCCTGTTGATGTGCCAATGTGAATAGTGGCATCTGCTCCTGGCACCATGTAATCCCCAGCATGAAAGTTCCTCTTTAAACTGTAAACCACAGTAAACCCCTTCCTTCCCCAACATGCTCTGGTTAGGTACTTGTTCACAGCAACAGGAAAGTAACTTACAAGAATATTCTCCAACTATCTATAAAAGTCTCAAGGCCTCAAAAATTTCAAAACTAAAAAGGTATACAAGTTAATTTAAACACCCAATAAAACTCAAACCTAGTAATAAAGGTATCTGAATCTAAGCCATTTAGCCCAGAACCAGGATGAAGCAATATAAGGACTTGGAAAGACTCCTGTTGAAGGACTTGAGATAGTGGCACACAGTAGAAAATCTTCAGAAACATGAGTTTCTGACTTTTCGTTCCAACTGGAAAGAGATCACACTGCCCACTGAGGAATGAAGGACACAGACTGAAGGGGAAATGCAATCACAATGTGAACTATTTTCTAATTTTAAAAAGCAGAAAATACATTTTATCCCAATTTATGTAGTGAACATATATTTAGGGAGAATTTGATAGTTGCAGTATTTTGGTCACCCCACAAATCAGGTGGGAAATTTACTATTTATAAGAGCCCAAGAGAGAATGTTAAGCTACAGATCACCACATAATTCAAAAAATACCTACATGAGCATATCACACTTACCACGTTCAGATGCAGTCCTTGGAAGTGGCACATAGAAGCATTCTGATATTATCACCAAGATCTGGGGGGAAGGAAGGTGATTCATGGTGAGTGTACAGTGCATGTACTTCCCAAGAGCCTCCGAATTATGCTTTGTATCCACTGACCAGACAGATGGTCCATTAGGCTCAATCTATAACAGCTATGGGAAAGTGTTGAATAGGAAAATGTGAGCTTAATATAAAGTCATATGGCACATGAGTGCCATATAAACAATGAGTAAAGCTCTCTGAGAGATTTCATCTAGTCATGGGAGAAGAAGGATCCAGACTTCCACTTGAAGGAGGTGGACCTGAAGGCCTGAGCACCATCAGGAAAAGGTGGGCATCATAGCTGCCTATCTACTCTTAAGTCATCTAAGTGGGATTCCTGTGGCTCAGGGATTCAGAGAAGGCCCTGAGTGCTAGGCTAGGACACCTGCAATGGAAAGAATCAGAAAGTATCTGTGGGCAGTAGGCACACATTAACAATACAATTAGTAGAAGAAAACAGGACATGACTGGGCCATTCATACAGGTAGCTGTGCTTCACCCCACATCTAAGGTTAACAGCAACCAATCTCAAAGATGAGTTAGGATGGGGCTAAACAATTCTCATGACAAATGAAAATCAAGCCTCTGGCTTTTAGGAGTTACTTTGTTGTACCCATATGTGATTTATTAAAATGCCAATTGAGAATCAGTTTTGGTTGTTTTTAAAGTCCTTTCTAGAGAGCCAAATTTAATTGTGAAGTTTAAACAGCATTTCCTAATAATATATTATTGGATATAAACTTTTGGTACTCAGCAATTATTTCCACCTTAGAGTGTTTAAAACTATGTAATTATGACCAATATAAGAGTTTAAGACGATCAAGTATAAGAGGAAGATAGAACAGATTCAAATCTGTGACAAAGCATGACAAAAGTTGTAAAGCCCTATGAAACTAAATGAATATGTTGTTGCAACTCATCCATACAGCTGGGAGAAAATACAAACATCACTATGGGATATTAATCTTCATATACAAAAAGGATATCTAATTTGAGTCTTATTTTTCTATAATAATTACAGTCTTTGGTTTGAATTATCTAATAAAATCTACCTCAGGAAAGCCAGTGTATCTGTATATGTAGGTGACCAGGATTAGAGGTTCATTTGGAGGATATACACAAGAAAAACATCTCTCATCTACCCTCTTGGGTATATTCACAACTTGCCTTACTATCACACTATTCTAACCAAGTAGAGAAAATTTGAAATCACAGCTTATATATGGTTATCTAAGATGAACATCAATTCAAGTAAGATCATCATTAAGTCTTTAACCACTGTCTATATTCCGGGCAACAGACATCTTCAGAATATTTAAAGGACAGGATTGGGGAATTATAATTCAATTCATTTTTCATTTTGTCTCACATTAACTTTGAAAACAGTACCAAAGAAGCAAATGATGTTTAACTGTTCAGATTAAACACAAAAGGATGCTTATGTGCTTGACTGTAGAGGCCACATTTCAATCTTAGGAAAACACTGTTTTGAAGACAAGGACAATGATTGGCATTCTCTCTTACCAGACCCATGAACAGGCCAAAAACCAAAGTAGCGAAGACGAAAAAGACATAAGAACACCAAGCAGGAATTCCAAGGGTCACCGTGAAATAGTTGTGAAGGTGCTGAAATCAAAAGGAAACAAAAATTACTGAGCATGTAGGTTGGCCACCTGCAAATCTAGTCCACATGTGGTAGTACTTTCTAGCTGTAATTCCAATCTACATGTGGTGGTATTCTCTATCTGTAACTCCAGTCTACATGTGGCAGTATTCTCTAAGTGTAACTGCACTATTCATGTTCTCTACTTGTAACTCTATCTACATGTGGTATAGTTCTCCAGCTGTAACCCCAGTGTACATGTGGTGATGTTCTCTACCTATAATTCTATCTACATGTGGCAGTGTTCTCTACCTGTAATTCTATCTACATGTGGTAGTATCCTCTACCTATAACTCCAGTCTACATGTGGCAGTGTTCTCTACCTATAACTCTATCTATATGTGGCAGTGTTCTCTACCTATAACTCTATCTACATGTGGCAGTGTTCTCTACCTGTAATTCTATCTACATGTGGTAGTATCCTCTACCTGTAACTCCAGTCTACATGTGGTAGTGTTCTCTACCTGTAACTCTATCTACATGTGGCAGTGTTCTCTACCTGTAATTCTATCTACATGTGATAGTGTTCTCTACCTGTAACTCCAGTCTACATGTGGTAGTGTTCTCTACCTGTAACTCTATCTACATGTGGCAGTGTTCTCTACCTGTAATTCTATCTACATGTGGTAGTATCCTCTACCTGTAACTCCAGTCTACATGTGGCAGTGTTCTCTACCTATAACTCTATCTACATGTGGCAGTGTTCTCTACCTGTAATTCTATCTACATGTGATAGTATCCTCTACCTGTAACTCCAGTCTACATGTGGCAGTGTTCTCTACCTATAACTCTATCTACATGTGGCAGTGTTCTCTACCTGTAATTCTATCTACATGTGATAGTGTTCTCTACCTGTAACTCCAGTCTACTACTCAGATGATTTTTAAATAACAAGTCAAATTTCCCAGCACTGGGAAACTGTAAACCTGAGGAGTTTTTCTTTAGAGTTCCAGATCTGTACAGAACTCTGCTCAAACTGTTTTGCTAGCTCTTTCTTCTATTACAATAGATTTTGTCTCCCTCACCTAATAATTATACATCATGCTTAATCATAACACAGCACCCATTAAAAATGAAACCTCTTGGGCTGGAGAGATGGCTTAGCATTTAAGCGCTTGCCTGTGAAGCCAAAGGACCCCCGTTCGAGGCTCGGTTCCCCAGGTCCCACGTTAGCCAGATGCACAAGGGGGCGCACGCGTCTGGAGTTCGTTTGCAGAGGCTGGAAGCCCTGGCGCGCCCATTCTCTCTCCCTCCCTCTATCTGTCTTTCTCTCTGTGTCTGTCGCTCTCAAATAAATAAATAAAAAATTAAACAAAAAAAAATGAAACCTCTTGAGCCATTATAATTTTTTATGTAATGTGAAATGTTAACTTAAGAATAAAATCATTTTCAAGTTTTTTATTTAGTCTTTAAATCACCAGGTACTTATAAGCCTTAAAATTCTGTTACATTCATGTAATAAAAATGGGAAGCAAGCCTAAGGACCCCGGTTCGAGGCTCGGTTCCCCAGGTCCCACGTTAGCCAGATGCATAAGGGGGCGCACGCATCTGGAGTTCGTTGGCAGAGGCTGGTAGCCCTGGTGTGCCCATTCTCTCTCTATTCCTCTATCTGTCTTTCTCTCTGTGTCTGTTGCTCTCAAATAAATAAAAAAATTTTTAAAAAAATGGGAAGCAGTATGCATCACGTAGACTGTTCAAGGATGTAGCATTTCTTATTAAATTATGCCACACATGTACATCCTTTCATAGTAATAGTAATGCTTAGGAGAGCCTCATGGAACACCATATTATCACCAAATCCAATAAAATAATGTTTTAAATACCTTAAGCAAAGTGTACATAAGTATTCATACAAATATACATTAGGTAAACCATCACCGAATTTTATCTTAAGACTGCTATTACTAGCCTTAGTTCAAAAGTAAATAAAATTAAAGTATCCTCTGTTTCCCATACCAAGGGGAAAAGTTAAAACATGAAGTCACCACAGCTAATACCCACAATTAAAAACATGTAGTTGCCAAGTACATCCTAGGGGCCAGGGTTATGCTAAGTAGTTTGAGTTCTGGTCTATAGCAGAGGTAGCAAATGCAGTTAAATACATGTATATAAGGTGGAAAACACTGGCCATGTTTCTACAAATAACAGAGTAGTATCAATGTCTAGCACTGCAGCCAACTGTGAAAAGAGAAAAGAAGGTGAAGGCTGAGGCACCTCTCTCCGTAAATACGCCATCAGATAAAATCTCAGCCAAAGGACTACTAGTCCTGCGTTGGACCAGACCCAAAGGCAGTACTTCCTGAAATTCAATCTTGTGTACATCACTTTCATGACATTTACTTTATTCAACAGCATCCTTTACAGTATTAATATTTTCCAGTATGTTTAGTTACTTTTTAAAAATTGAAAGTATTATATTGCTACTATGATGGGAAATTAGAACCAATTCTGCAGTTTGCAGCTGTCTCTTCTGAGAAATTGGAATTGTATATTAACTAGGTTTTCTGTGAATGAGGTAAGTAGAATGTCAACACTACTGTGAAGACAGGTATTACAGCTAACATACAATTACTCTATGAGTTTATACAACAAAATACATAGCCAGATAGTATCATGGTAGGAGTGAAATAATCTGAATGAAAATAGATCATCTACTCAGCACATTGTGGTACAAATTACCTACCAATTTCACTAGGTGTCAGAAAGCTTACAAGAACTAACGTACAAAGATAACGTATAAGGCAAGACTTCCTCATTCAGGGCTATTCAAACATGAACATAAATAAATTGGTTTAAAGTTAGGGAGGGCAAATGCAAACCAAACAAAAGCCCTCAATTCATAGAAATTTTGCCTTACAATATCTCAGTGCCAGGACAGGACTCTGAAGACCAGCTTTTATCTTTACATGTCAGAAAAGGAAGCTGGCATCACTCCTATGGAAAAAAACAAAGACTAAGAAATCACGAGTTCTGTGAGCTCTGCTCTTCTAGACATTGCTACTGTTTCACTGCTTTTCATTACAAAAACAACAACAAAGAAAAAAAAATCAAAGATTACAGGGGCTATGGAGGTGTGGTGTTTTTTTTTTTTTTTTGATCAGCTATAATTCCACTATCAAAGAAAATCAAGGCTGATGGCTGCTTGACCTCTCTCCAGTTATTTTTCTACAGACACAATACCCATGTTTTGTTATCTCTTTCCCTAATCAATCCTCTTCATCTTTCTTTTGAAAAGTATTCACATCTCTCTATGTGCTCATGCAGGTAAGTCTCTCAGTTTCACACCCACAGAACATGAGCTGACATCAACCACCCTGTCCCACTGGCATCAGCCATTCTGATTCTTTCCTACACAAAGGTTTCTATTTTCTGTGACTTTACCCGTATGGGTTCTCTCTCTCCTCTTTTACCATATGGTGGTTATAACTGCATTGCAGCAACACATTAGCTAGAGATGACTAGCAAGTAGATGATGTTACCCACAGTTAAGATATCCAACCTTTATACAAAGCAAATGGGTGAAGTGAGTAGGCAGGGTACTCCTCTAGGACTGGCTGAGTTTGGAAACCAGACACCTATGGGATGTCAATGACTGGATCTCACTAGGCCAGAAACCAAACCTTATGAATAGGAAGACCAAGGGCAGACTCTAGTCTGCATC
This sequence comes from Jaculus jaculus, assembly GCF_020740685.1. NCBI lineage: Eukaryota > Metazoa > Chordata > Mammalia > Rodentia > Dipodidae > Jaculus > Jaculus jaculus. The sequence continues at coordinate 88,511,791 of NC_059109.1, forward strand.
AGTTATGCCTGTTCCTGACAGTCTTCAGAAGCCATAGTCATGCTCAATGTCTATCTGACCTCTTAGCCTGAAAAAGAAACCCATCTCTTCATGCACACTTATCTTAGGTTCGGTGCCAAAATTTTACTGTCAGTGTTATATGATACCACCTATCATGATTATTCTGTTGAATTAGACATTAAGATGTTAGAGAGCTCAGATAGCTCACAGATTATATGACTCAACAAACTGCAAGTGGAAAAGCTCCCAGTTTGCTCAGTGCTTGTGAATTTGTCACCAATGTAAATAAAAGAGCATAGAAATCACATGAAATACAAACTACATAGATAAAAAATACCAGGTATGTTATTGTTTAATGTGATATCAAATAGTAAAATAAAAAAAAATCAGTTAAATTTTAACCCGAAAAGACTAAATCCCTTAATCTAAATTGATTAACTTCTATTGTTAGAAAACAAAATAAAACAAAACCCTCCAAAACTCTGAAGTAGATCTCCATCTTAGAAGGCAGGATATACAAGAAGAAAGTAAGATATAAAAATATTCTTAAATGTTCCTCAATAAGCATCAGTGTGCTTGAGAAACAATCTTACTATTTTATCATATCAACATCACCTTTTTAATTTGAACTAAATATAAAATAAACCCAGCTTCACACAGTAAATTGAATATTTAGTTCTAAAATTACATCATAACCTTCAATCATAACTTTAAAAAGATTTAAATTCACTAATATTTTTTAAATTTTTTGTTGACAACACCAATTCTCCTCTCTCCCTCCCTCTCCCTCTCCCTTTCTCTCTCCCTCCCTCACTCCCTCTTTCTCAGTCAAATAAATAAAAATATTTTTTTAAAAAACACAGGTAGTTTCTCTCAGTCTGTATTTTGCTAATCCTAAACACACAGAGTAACTTTCGTGCCTGCTGAGACAGTCAGTGATGAGAACAGATATTTCTTAAGGAGAGAGTGGGGTGAAGTGAAACCACATAAGACCTTTTGCTGTGAGAAGGACTTCGCCATCCACCTCAGAAAATATGAGTGACATAGCTGTTACTGGTCCCTGTTCAAATTATGCCTTTCTATAAACACACATTACCACAAGAAGCTCTACATTAAGAAAACTGGAATTATAACATATATCTAAGAGCTGGGTCACTCCTTAGAGTACTAGCCTCACTATCACAAGGGTCTGAGTTCAATCCCAGCACCCGTTAAAAATGCTGGGCATGGGCTGGAGAGATGGCTCAGAGGTTAATGCTCTTGCTTGCAAAGCCTAACAACCCGAGTTTGACTCCCCAGTACCCATGTAAAGGCAGAACATAACGTGACACATGAGTCTGGAGTTCATTTGCAATGGCTGGAGGCCCTGGCATGTCCATTCTCTCTTTATCTGCATCTTTCTCTCTCTCAAATGAATAAATAAAGTATTTTTAAAAGAATGCTAGGCATGATGGCATGCACAGTGACTAGAGTTAGGGAAGTAGAGACAAGAGGATTCCCAGGACTCACTGGCCACAACTCTACTCTTGGTGAGTTCTAGGCCAGTGAGACAGAACAGGCCTTGGCTTTAAAAAGAATAGGGTGAAGAGCAGTGGTTAAAAGCACTTCCTGAACAAACATAGGAAGTGAGGAAGCCTGAGAAACAGCTGGAGTTCATCCCCAGGGCACACATAAATAGCTGGACATGGCCACGTACTTCCATAAAAATCACTGGGGCTCATTTAAAAAAACAGTTAAACCAGGCGTGTTGGCACATGACTTTTAATCCCAGCACTTGGGAGGCAGAGGTAGGTGGATCACCGTGAGTTCAAGGCCACCCTCAGACTACATAGTGAATTCCAAGTCAGCCTGGACTAGAGCGAGACCCTACCTCAACCCCCCCCACAAAAAAGTTACAGATTAGGCACAAATAAGAACTACAAAAAGAGTGATGGAGCAGAACTCCAGGTGAGTACAAAGGATATAGCATGGGCACATAGATGTGCATTACACACACACACACACACACACAGAAATGGTGGGCGGCATTCCTAAGAACAACACTGAGGTTGTCCTCTGGCCTCCGTATACATGTGCCCATGTGGGAAAGAATATACACAGTCACACACACATACATATACAAAAAAGTATTTATAAGTGTGCATTTTCTTATTATTAAGAGCTGTAATTTTATTCATAAAACCCTCTCTTCAAATTTGAGTACTCACCCAAATCTTACCAGAGATGCTAAAAAGACCAGCCATTCCAGACATCCTAAAAAAGAAAAAAAAAAAAAGTACCCATGGTCATATTAAATATGGAGAAATAATCAAAACTTTAGAGCAGGAGTATTGTACCTGTACTGGTCACCCTACTTTTAGTTTTCTTGCTGGATTCACTTCCCTTTTTACATTTAGATTCCATGAATACTCTGCTGCAAATACGTTCTGATAGTCATCCTGTTCTCTCTTCATCCTGAGCCCTTCTCTCTAGAGAAGACCATGCATTCTGGTGGCTCTTGGGAAGTACAAGAAGGCCCCTGCTCCACCTTCTAGGCTGAAGCTGAGATCACTGCTTTTTTCCTTTTCTTTTTCCTTTCAAACCTCATACACTACTCCAGACACTCCCTTAGAAGCCTTTGGGTGATCTCTCTTATCTTTCTTCCAACAAATCTGAGCCTGGTATACACCCATAAGCCCCTGGCTCTGTCAGCAGGCTGCCCCAACTTGTGCTTTGGATTTTACTCCTTTGTCCTGTGGAGGGCATGGTTTCCTGCCATCCCTTCTTCCTCCACTAGCACTTACTCTGCCCCTGCGAGATCAGCCACCGCAGCATGCAGTATCTGCCACCTTCAGAACAAATTCTCCCAAAGTGCAGTCTTTGCTAGTTCTTCTTCAGCACCATGTCTTTAACCCATTGAAATCTGTCTCTATCTAGCCTTACCACTGTACCGTCACTATTTTCCAGGCCTATAATGTCACCATGTCATTGTCAGTCTTGATCTTTCTGATCTTTCTTGCTTCCTGGAATCATGGGACACAAGTTCCTAACTGTGGCCACAGGCCCTGTGCAATTAATCTTCATTTTATCTATGACACAACTTAGGCTGCCGTTCTCCCGTTTCACTGTACTCTGGCCACCACACTGCTCCCCAGTCTCTTTCTGAAATCATGCAGCATGTGTAGGTTACACTCATTCCCAGGAATATGCTTCCTCCTGCTCTTTCCCTGGGCTTTTGTTCTTCCCATTCTTCAATCTTAACTTGCAGTCTTCTCCTAGCAAGTCCACCTAAAGCAGACAAAGACCTCACAGTATTTCCATCTTGATACAGTGTGTTCTCACCAGTTCTAACTAGAGTTTGATTCTTTGCGGCTCCAATGTGACTTACTAACTTTAATTATCCAAAGGGAAGGCTATTGAGGAACCAAATCTGTGCCATTCACTTTTCAACACCCAGCACCTACAGCAGTGTCCAGCATACTGTTATTATCAAATGTGTAGATTCAAATGCCAGAGGTGAGTTAGTTCTGGCATAACTTATGTGTCTCCTGAATATTAATACAGATGCCATTTATTTCTGAAATGTTGTCAGTTATTTCTATGCTAATAGAAATATACCAATATGTCCAAATAAAATTAGTTACAAATATAGCCATTAAAAGTTAAAACCAACCATGGAAATAGTTGTTATGGTTCAGCCTTACCTATCTTACCATGTCTTACATGGTTCCCATCATGTGAAAAATCCCGGGCTGGAGAGATGGTGTAGCGGTTAAGCGCTTGCCTGTGAAGCCTAAGGACCCCGGTTCGAGGCTCGGTTCCCCAGGTCCCACGTTAGCCAGATGCACAAGGGGGCGCACACGTCTGGAGTTCGTTTGCAGAGGCTGGAAGCCCTGGCACGCCCATTCTCTCTCTCTCTCCCTCTGTCTGTCTTTCTCTCTGTGTCTGTCGCTCTCAAATAAATAAATAAAAATTAAAAAAAAAAAATCCCTGGCAAAATCCTATCAGGCAGCCAAATATATCATTGATATTATTTTCTATATAAGATACAATGATATTTCCTATACTAAGTATAATTAATGAAACCCTTGTCCCTCCATCATATCAATTATTTAAAAGGAAGAAAGAATGGCAAACAGCACTCAATACCATGTTTGTAAAGAGGAAATAGTCAACATGGCTTGGTACAAAAGCTGAAGGAAAGGCTTTCTGTAACTCACACAAATCAATTCCTACTCAATTCCCACTAGATTACAACTGCTTGAAACGTGTGAATTACAAAATCAGAAAAACTACGTGGACCAATCACAGAAAACTAGATTAGAATGTTAAGAAAAACCTAGACTGCTAAGGCCCATAAGCCTTATTTTACTGATATGATTTAGGATTAATAACTAATATAATTTTATTAAGTAGTACTTACGTTAAGGAAGCTGGGGATTTCCAACCAGTCAAAGGCTCAACTGATTGCCATTTCTTCTCTAAGATGTAATTCTGTAGATCTTCAAAGATTCCTGGTCCACGGTAACGGCGGAATATTCCATCTTTTGCACTACAGAATATAAAAACAAGTAAAAAATAAATTAATTAAAACAATGGATTTTACATATAATAACAATAGTTATAATAATTGCGGACTACACATGTGAATGCTTGTTGTATTTTAAATAAGATCAACTGAAGAAAAAGTATAATTGGACATAAATCAGACAGCATACATTAATTTCATCTATTACAAGTGAGATATTCTCTTCACTAAAAGCACTGGGTATTCTATTTTAACACTGAACAATCTGTACTACCAGCAAAATGCCCAGTGGTATATAATTTGGCAAGTCACTTTTCATCACTTTACAGCCAATTATTTTGAAATTTTTGGCAAGACAGTCATTGTCATCACATTAAAAAATATTATATCCATTTTTCAAATTGCATGTCATCCAATTTCCTAATCTTGTAATAGACACTGCAGCTTAAACTCATATCTACCTTTCATTTTTCTTCATTTGCTTCTCTGCCTAGTTAGACTTCCCAGGGAAAGTCTACATTTGTCATTTTCTTTCCATTTTTCATATAATACTCAGTGAGGCTGGGAGCTTGGCTCCCATATCTCTACTTAACTTGCTCAGCCTGAAAGGGGGCATCCCCAAAAGAATCCTAAGTGCCATATGTATGGAACACTTTCCTGCTGTATTTCTTTCACCTCTCCTTAGCATTGTCCAAGAGCAGCACCCTCTTTAGTTTTTATTTTGTTTCAGCAATACTCAGAACAGAGCTTGGGGCCTTGTCCACTAGGCAAGTGCTCCTGCAAGCTGAGATGCCTTAGTTTAACTTTTTTGACATGAGCTCTCTAGATTTCTTCCTACTGGTCTGATCACTCCATGGAAGATGTCCTAAATTGGCCAACCCTAGCTTCTCTCCTTCCCTGCTTCTCCTTTCATTACGTGTGTTCACTCTAGATATATTGCAGTATATGCTGTTTACCTCAATGGTGAGGGATTTTCAGTATGTATCTCTGGTTCATCTCATTCTGACTGAACTTCTCCATTTGGAATCAGCACAGATATTTGACATTATCTTCTCCATTCTAGCTCCAATCTCCCAAATCTCACCTGACTTTCTGGGCTCCAGCAATAGCACTTACTACTTACAAATGGCTGTTCACAGGTCTTCCTTCCCACAGATAATCCTACTGACTCCACCACAAAGACTCTTCTTTCTTCTACCCTGCCACACCCAAGGCTCTCACCCTATATAATCCAATTGCATCTTGTGGACCAGATATGCAGAAACAGCCACACATCCTAGACGGTGTTTCACAGCTTGTTCATGGTATTATCTCCTTTATTGGAAAAGACTTTCTTTACTTGGTTGGCTTCAATACCTACTGAGATTACCCCACCCTATGTTTATCAGTAAGGTATCCTCTGAACCTTCCTTACTACCTTTCCCTGACTGAAACAAAGTCCCCAACGTCCAGGCATCCTCTCTCCTGACAGTTATCACTGTAGCAACATCATCTTCTCTCCTCAGACATTATGTTCTGGTATAGTTACTGCTTTCTAATCATTGTAAGATTGATAAATTCTTATAACTTACTGGAAAAATGCTGGGAGAGTGGTGACAAAGAAACGGCCACTCAAACCTAGGAAGAATGTCAACAAAAAGTTATAAAATCAGGTAATCCAAGCACATAACTAAATTCTAAGTAAAAGCATCTTTAAGCTTACTTTCACAATTATGTTATTACCAAGTACTAAATCACATTTATCACTTCCAACTTAAAGAACTTTCATTTTTTGCTCATTTTGATTTACCCAACACATTCCAGTCACTGACACACAACTTGCTTCTCCTCCATGCGCTACCCTGGAACTTTCTGCTGTGTATCACCTGAGATGGTAGAGAAGCTGAAAGGGTAGAAACAGAGTCACAAATCCAAACTTAAATACTAACTTTCCCTACTAGCCTTATGCAGTTGGATTAACTGTCTGTCCTTTCTGAGTTTCAGTAACGTCATCTCTAAAATTCGTATATTAAAGCTGAAATGGTTGTTCTAAGTTTAGATTAGAGCAACAATGAAGGACTCAACAAATTAAAAGCATTAATTCTTCAGTTGTCACTCTAAAAGGACAGAAAAGGCTATCCAGCATGGTGATGCACACCTTTAATCCTAACATTTGGGAGACAGAGGTAGGAGGATCGCTGTGAGTTCAAGGCCAGCCTGGGACTACAAAGTGAGTTCCAGGTCAATCTGGCCTAGAGTGAGAACCTACCTCAAAAATCCCAAAAACAAAACAGACAAATAAAAACTCTAGCCACAGGGATTTGGGGGCTGGAGAGATTGTTTAGTGGTTAAGGCATTTCCCTGAAACGCCTAATGACCTGGGTTCGATTCCTCAGCACATACATAAGGACATGCACAAGTTGGAGCATGCATTTGGAATTTGTTTGCAGTGGCTAAAGGCCCTAGTGTGATCATTTTCTCTCCCTCTCCCGATCTCTCTCTATCTCCCCTAAATAAATACATAGAATTTTTTTTTATAAAGAACAGGAAAGGACTTAAAGTGCCAGTTGGTCTGGTGAAGCACAATGGTAATCACGCATTTAGGAGACAGAGGCAGAAGAATTGTCACTAGCCTGAGACTAGCCTAGTCTACAGACCTAGCTTCAGACCAGCTAAGGCTGCATAGTGATACTCTGTCTCCAAAAAGAAGATAAAATAATACAACTCCATCCCATTACAAGTCATAATTATTTTAAAAGAAATTTAAAATTAAATTTAAAGTTAAAGAAAAAATAGTTACATATAAACTGTAATATGTTCATAAAATTTGCAAGTACTATAAAGGGAATATATGTACATAAACCAAACATTTTTTTATTTGTTTTAGCTAATGTTTTACTGCACACCAAGCACATATCAACTGCTATCCAATGCATTAGTAAAGGCAAATAAAAGCTTATATGATCCAGGGCTGGAGAGATGGCTTAGCAGTTTAAGGTACTTGCTTTTAATTCCTAATGCCTGGGGTTTGATTTCCCAGTACCCATATAAAACAGATGCACAAAGTGGTACATGCATCTTTAGCTTCCAGTGGCAGGTGTCCTGGCACATCCATCTACTTTCTCTGTTTACAAATAAATAAGTAAAAAATGTAAAACATAAGAACGTATGTCGCAGGGATTAACATGAGTACTACATAAATACAGCTACAGCTTTCTATATTTAATCCCACATTAAGCAAGTAGATTTAATACATGCTAACTGCTTTAGTCTAGGTGTTTTGGAAATTTCACATACTTTTACAAAACAAACTATATCTATACAAAAAAATATACCATGAACTTCAGTGAGTAAAACTGCTATTATTTCCTGCAACTACAGAGCTGTCAATTAAGAGACATTAAAAATAAAGACCACTGTTAATAACTGCATCACCTCAAGAACACCTGATTTTATCACTTCCTTTGTCACCATGTCCTCAAATTTGAAAGCCCACATGGAATTATTAAGTCAGGTTGGTAACATGGAAGACCTGTGTGAGTTTACTCTCTAGAACAAGACTGTCACTGAGGGTGAATTTACTAAATTCACCAAAAAAAAAAAAAAAAACCCAGAAGAGCCTAAGTCATCCTTTTATTGTGACACACTACTATACCCTTGCCAGTGTCACAACAGTGGAAATTTATCTCAAGTAAATGTCATCTCTGAGAGGCTGAAAGAAAGCTGAAAACACTGGGTGTCACTTCACTGCTCCAAATATAAGTTCCCTTCTTTTACATTCATGCTACGAGGTGCCAAGGAGATTTTCATCACATACAAAGCAAAATCACAAGTACTTTGGAAAAGAGAAGCACCTGAGGCTACAGCTATAGAGTTTAAAGACATTAAGGGAGGCATGGGCTCTGTGAAGGATCTGGACAGTAAGACCAAAGCTATTTCTGGACCTACATACTGCAGCAAGCTTCCAGCAGCTTCAGAAATAACAGAAGCACCAGGCGTATGGCTCAACTACACCTGTAATCCTGGCTACTCAAAAGCCTGAGGCAGGTCTACTGCAACTTCAAAGACTGCCTGAACTACAGTGCAAGTTCAAGGACAGCTGAGGTAATATTGTGAAACTGTGACTGAAATTCAAAAGTACAATTTTAAAAGAGCACTAGGGATTTAGCAGAAGCAATGCACTTGCTGAGCATGTGTGAAGGCCTGAGTTTGATCCCAGGTACATAACCCCCAAACAAAGAGGAGGAGGAAAGAAGGAAAGATGAGAGGAATGAAGAATAAGAAAGGGGAAAAAGGAAGTACACACTTAAACCTTCAAACAAAAGACCAAGGTGTGACCATATCTCCCAAAATTTCTACATGACTTTTCTACTGTAAATATAACTTCCACTTTAAAATAAAGCCTGGCATGCATTAAAAGGGCATAAATCCAGAATATACAAAATTTAATTTCTTACCAGAAAACTTATCTAAGCATTACAAAAGAAAAAAACTAAAAGTTAGGAAGAAATTAGCTGATGTTAGGGAATTAAATGTTGTATATAAAAGAACACAGAAAGGTAACAGCATTTGTTCTACTATGTATGTATAATCTATGATACCTGTGACTAAACATGTCTGAGCCTTAGTTTTCCAAAATATGGATAAACAGTCTTCTTTCAGTTGTTATAAAGCTAAAATGCAGTAAGTATGTAACACAGTTATAAGCAAAGTAAATATTTATTACTGGTAGTCCTCCCGAAAGAGAGTAGAGGGAAAGGTAATGGGGAAAAAAAAAAAAAACAAACATAAAACTAATCTTACCTTTGAGACTGCAATAGAGCTGCCAAAAAAATAGAATACAAAAGGCTTGTTTCTAAATTTGCAAGACTGAAAATGTAATACTAACTACATTATAGAAAGTATGTTGGCTTCTGTATCAAATTGGCAGCCCTAACCATTCCTGTCTGGGTTAAGAGTCTGGCTCCACTCTAACCACCCATGGTTAGAATAGGTATCAACAGCTGCTTGTGTTACAGTCCTTGACAAGTACTCTCATTGGAATGGAACACATGATTCAAGTACATATTCATCAGACTTAATTTCACAATGTAACACCTGAAACATTGCCTGACCTCTGTATTATTAACCAGGCATATAAAGTAACTTAGTCCTAGACTATCTTAGATGTGAAAGTACATGCTTACCACCTCTAGTTTTGGTAATTCTGAAATATTAGTTTTGTTTAAAATATATACAAGAATCTCTAGATATATTGATGGAACAATTATAGACATAACTAGTTAGTATGCATAAATACTTCAAAAATTCTTGCTTTTCCCTCATCTTAAATTTTCCTTGTACAGAAAAGAAATAAAATCATTTCTGACAGCACTCCTAGGGGCAAGGCAGACTTGATGAAACAATATACAAAAAATTCCAGGGCTGGAGAGATAGCTTAGCAGTTAAGGCATTTGCCTGCAAAGCCAAAGGACCCACATCAGCCAGATGCACAAAGGGGCGCAGGCATCTAGAGTTCCTTTGCAGTGGCTGGAAGCCCATTCATTCTCTCTCTTTCTCTGTCAAATAAATAAATAAATAGAAATAAAATATATATTTTTTAAAATTCCAGTATGTGCTGAACTGGGGAAAATGGTATCATCATAATGGCTTTCATCTGCTCATCCACGAAATTATATTTTGTAATTATAAAGTAAATACTCAAAATGCTTTCAAGAATTGAGACAAGCTGCCCTGGGCACCTGCCCTGAACTGGTACGACAGGAGATGTCCTCTCTTCACTGGGCTCCCAGACTCCTCTGAGCCCCATCCCTCCTGCTAAGCTGGTTACTACTTCTCTCCTGCAATTTCTTTTGTTCTGTGATAGTGTTTTGTCGCTGTAACAAAGTAAGAATGCACATCATAAACATTTTATATTCATACTATAAATCCTTTGGTCATAGGATTAGTTATATCAGTCATATGATAGTTCAAATTTTAGCTTTTTGAGAACCTTAACATTGATTTCCATAGTGGCTGCCAAGTTTACACTCCTACTAATAGTGAGTAAGAGTTCCCTTTCCCCCATAATCTCGTCAGAATTTGCTGTCATCAGTTTTCATGATGGCAGCCATTCTGACTGGGGTGAAATAAATCCCAAAGTATTATTTAGCATTTTTGTGATAGCTAAGGATATTCTGAACATTAAAAAAAAAAAAAAAAAGCCTGTTTAGGACATCCGGTTAAGATGGCAGGATAGGTACCATGCCAAAGCAGCACAGGGAGGGAAAAGCCAAAAAAAAAAAAAAAAAAAAAAACACCCAAAGCAAAATACACACTATTACTAAAAAGTGAGGTGGATAGGAAATTGAAACAGCATCCAGAGCCCACAAGGCCCGGAGGAAGAGCATCTGGCAGGGCAACACCAGACCGCAGATGCAGCGCTTGGCTTGAGCCTCAGGAAAAGCCAGGCAAGGGGAGTTCCCACTCACACCACAGCTCTCTGCGAACTCAAGATAACATGAAGGGAGAACAGCAGTGAACAACGGAGGAGCAGACCACAAGGTAGAAGAACACATGGAACAGCGAGAGAACTAGACCAACTCAACCCCTAGGAGCGCCTTTGTAGATACTCTGAGAGTCTTAAGAGACAGAACTAACACCTTAAGCTCCTACCCTGCAGCTAAGAATACCCAGCAAGCTAGAAAATCCAAGCATTACCTTAACCCAAGATGCAAAAATATATACATTATAACACAAGAAACACTAAAAAGCAAGACAATATAAATCCACCTAAAAGTATTAATGCATCAGAAATGACCTCCAGTGAGAACAAGTTAGAGGAAATGCCTGAGAAAGATTTCAAAAGAATGATAGTAAATATGTTCAAAGAAGTCAGAGAACAAATCAAAGGAGTCAAAGAGGAACTCAAAGATGAAATCAAAGGAATCAAAGAAGACGCAGGACACCAATTTCATGAAATAAAGAAGGCAATACAAGACATAAATAAGGAAATAGAAATAACAAAGAAAAACCAGTCAGAATTATTAGCAATGAAGAACACAGTTAATTAAATAAAAAACTCTGTAGAAAATCTCACCAGTAGAATGGATAAAGGAGAGGACAGAATATCTAAGCTAGAAAACCAGGTGGCAGATCTAATACAGTCCAACAAAGAGAAAGACAAACTTATAGAAAAGTATGAGTGGGAATTTCAAGATATTCAGGACACTATGAGAAGATCAAATATAAGAATTCAGGGCATAGTAAAAGAAGAATAATTCCATTCCAAAGGCATAGTAGGCGTCTTCAACAAAATCATAGAAGAAAATTTCCCCCAAATTGGGAAAGAGGTGCCAATGCAGATACAGGAAGCCTTTAGAACCCCAGCCAGACAAAACCTGAAGAGAACCTCTCCTCACCATATTATAATCAAACTTCTAAACACACAAACCAAAGAAAAAATATTGAAAGCAGTTAGAGAGAAAAATCAAGTTACCTACAAAGGCAAGCCCATTAGGATTACAGCAGATTATTCAACACAAACTTTAAAAGCCAGAAGGGCTTGGAGTGATATATTCCAAGTTCTGAAAGATAACAACTGTGAACCAAGGTTACTTTATCCTGCAAAGTTATCCATTCAAATAGATGGAGAAATAAGGACATTCCATGACAAAAGCAGGTTAAAGGAGTATCTGAAGACAAAACCAGCTCTACAGAAAATACTTGATAGAATCCTCCATGCTAAAGAAAAGGAAAAGCACACATATAAGGAACCTACAAAAAAAACAAGCAATACTCAAATACTAGTTAACACAAGAGAGCAAAGGTAGAACTGGAACCACAAAAAAATAAAATAAAATAAAAAAAATAAAAATGGCAAACATAAATACACACCTTTCAATAATATCTCTTAATATCAATGGCTTAAATGCCCCAACAAAAACACATAGGTTTTCAGACTGGTTTAAAAAGCAGGATTCTACAATTTGTTGTCTCAAAGAAACTTACCTTTCTACAAAGGATAGACATTATCTTAGGGTGAAAGGGTGGAAAATGGTGTTTCAAGCAAATGGGCCTAGAAAACAAGCGGGGGTTGCTATCCTAGTACCTGACAAGGTAGACTTTAGTCCAACGTTAGTCAAGAAAGATAAGGAAGGTCACTTTATATTGATTAAGGGCACACTCCAACAGGAGGACATTACAATCCTAAACATATATGCACCTAACATGGGGGATCCCAAATTCATCAAACACTATTAGAACTAAGGTAACAGATAACACCAAACACAGTGGTGGTGGGTGACTTTAACACCCCACTTTCATCAATTAACAGGTCATCCTGGGCAAAAATAAACAGAGAGGCATCTGGACCTAACAGATATATACATGACATTTCATCCAAAGGGTACAGAATATACATTCTTTTCAGCAGCACATGGAACATTCTCTAAAATAGACCATATATTAGGACACAAAGCAAATCTTAACAAATTCAGGAAAATTGAAGTAATTCCTTACATCCTATCTGACCACAATGGAATTAAACTACAAATCAGTAGCAAGAAAGGCTATAGAGCATACACAAAATCATGGAAACTAAACAATACACTGCTAAATGATGAATGGGTCAATGAAGAAATCAAGAAGGAAATCAAAAAAATTATCGAGTCAAACGATAATGAGAACACAACATATCAAAACTTCTGGGACACAATGAAGGCAGTTCTAAGAGGTAAATTTATAGCCTTAAGTGCCTATATTAAGAAATTAGAAGCCGGGTGTGGTGGCACACGCTTTTAATCCCAGCACTCAGAAGGCAAAGGTAGGAGGATCACCGTGAGTTCGAGGCCACCCTGAGACTACATAATGAATTCCAGGTCAGCCTGAGCCAGAGTGAGACCCTACCTCAAACCCTCCCCCCAAAAAAAAAAGAAATTAGAAAGGTCACAAGTAAACGACCTAATGCTTCACTATAAAACCTTGGAAAAAGAAGAACAAGGCAAACCAAAAATCAGTAGACGGGAAGAAATAATAAAGATTAGGGCAGAAATTAATGAAATAGAAACAAAAAAAAAAAAAAAATCCAAAGAATTAATGAAACAAAGAGTTGGTTCTTTGAAAGGATAAACAAGATTGATAAACCCTTAGCAAATCTGACCAAAAGAAAGAGAGAAGAGACACAAATTAATAAAATCAGAGATGAACAAGGTAACATCACAACAGATTCCAGAGAAATTTAAAAAATCATAGGGACATACTATAAAAGCATATACTCCACAAAGTATGAAAATCTGAAAGAAATGGATGCGTTCCTTGATTTATATGACCTACCTAAATTAAATCAAAATGAGATTAATCACTTAAATAGACCTATAACAAACATGGAGATCTGAATAGTTATCAATAATCTCCCAACTTAAAAAAGCCCAGGCCCAGATGGATTCACTGCTGAATTTTACCATACCTTTAAGGAAGAGCTAACACCATTGCTTATTAAGCTTTTCCTGGAAATAGAAAAAGAAGGAATTCTACCAAACTCCTTCTATGAGGCCAGCATCACACTGATACCAAAACTAGGCAAAGATAGAACTTAAAAAGAAAATTACAGACCAATCTCCCTCAGGAACATAGATGCAAAAAGTATTTCAAAAAGATCATTCACCCTGACCAAGTAGGCTTTATCCCAGAGATGCAGGATGGTTCAATATACACAAATCTATAAATGTAATACATTATATAAACGGGTTGAAGGACAAAAATCACATGATCATCTCATTGGATGCAGAGAAAGCATTTAACAAAATCCAACATCCCTTCATGATAAAAGCCCTACAGAGACTGGGAATAGAAGGAACATATCTCAATATAATAAAAGCTATTTATGACAAGCCTACAGCCAACATATTACTAAATGGAGTAAAACTGGAAGCATTTCCACTAAAATCAGGAACAACACAAGGGTGTCACTGTCCCCACTTTTATTTAATATAGTTTTGGAAGTCTTAGCCATAGCAATAAGGCAAGAGACACACATAAAAGGGATACAAATTGGAAAGGAAGAGATCAAGTTATCATTATTTGCAGATGACATGATTCTATACATAAAGGACCCTAAAGACTCTACTAGCAAACAGTTAGAGCTGATCAAAACCTACAGCCATGTAGCAGGATACAAAATAAATACACAGAAATCAGTAGCCTTCATATATGGTAACAACAAACACACAGAGGATGAAATCAGAGAATCACTCTCATTCACAATTTCATCAAAAAAATAAATAAATAAATAAAGTACCTTGGATAAACCTAACCAAGGAAGTAAAGAATCTCAACAATGAGAACTTTAAAACACCCAAGCGAGAAATTGCAGAAGATACTAGAAAGTGGAGAAACATCCCTTGTTCCTGGATTGGAAGAATCAATATTGTGAAAATGGCAATCTTACCAAAAGCAATCTACACATTTAATGCAATCCCTAACAAAATTCCAAAGGCATTCTTCATGGAAATAGAAAAAACAATCCAAAAATTCATTCAGAATCACAAAAAACCTAAAATATCTAAAATTAAACTGATCAACAAAAATAAGGCTGGTGGTATCACCATACCTAATTTTAACCTATACTACAGAGCTATAGTAACAAAAACAGCTTGGTACTGGCACAAAAGTATACATGTAGATCAATAGAACAGAATAGAGGACCCAGATACACATCCAGGTAGCTACAGCCACCTGATATTCGATAAAAATGCCAAAAACACTCATTGGAGAAAAGACAGCCTCTTCAGCAAATGGTTTTGTGAAAACTGGATATGTATCTGTAGAAGGATGAAAATAGAACCTTCTCTCTTTCTCCATGCACAAGAATTAAGTCCAAATGGATTAAAGACTTTAACATCAGACCAGAAACTCTAAAACTGCTAGAGGAAAAAGTAGGGGAAACCCTTTAACATATTCATCTTGGCACAGACTTTCTGAACACAACCCCAATTGCTCAGGCAATAAAACCACAGATTAACCACTGGGACCTCATGAAATTACAAAGATTTTGTACTGCAAAGGACTCTGTGAATAAAGCAAAGAGGCAACCTAAAGAATGGGAAAAAAAATCTTCACCAGCTATATATCTGATAGAGGATTAATATCTAGGATATACAAAGAACTCAAAAAGTTAAATAATAAGAAAACAAACAAGCCAATTAAAAAATGGCCTATGGAACTAAATAGAGAGTTCTCAAAGGAAGAAATACAGATGGCATATAAGCATCTAAAAAAATTTTCTATGTCCCTAATCATCAGGAAAATGCAAATTAAGACTACATTGAGATTCCATTTCACTCCAGTCAGGTTGGCTACCATCATGAAAACAAATGATTATAAATGTTGGCGGGGATGTGGAAAAAGAGGAACCCTTCTACACTGTTGGTAGGAATGCAATCTGGTACAGCCATTGTGGAAATCAGTGTGGAGGTTCCTAAAACAGCTAAAGATTGATCTACCAAATGACCCAGGTATAGCACTCCTAGGCATATATGCTAAGGACTCATCTCATTTCCTTAGAAGTATGTGCTGAACCATGTTTATTGCTGCTCAATTTATAATAGTTGGGAAATGGAACCAGCCTAGATATCCCTAAACTGATGACTGGATAATGAAGATGTGGCACATTTATATAATGGAGTTCTACCCAGTGGTAAAGAAAAATGAAGTTATGAAATTTGCAGAAAAATGGGTGGATCTGGAAAGGATTATACTAAGTGAGGTAACCCAGGCCCAGAAAGCCAAGCGCCACATGTTCTCCCTCATATGTGGATTCTAGCTACAGATGACTGAGCTTCTGTGTGAAAAAGAAAAAACTCAGTAGCAGAGGCCAGTAAGCTAACAAAGAGATACAAAGGGAAGAGAAAGGAAGGGAGGAGGGTATTTAATAGGTTGGTGCTGTATATATAAGTAGAAGAATAGATTAACAGGGGTAAAAAGGCCCAAAGTGAGGTCAGGAGAGGAGATTGAGTAAAGCAACAGTGGAGGGAGGGTTAATCAAAATCTAAAAGGATATAAATAAATTATATGGAATTCTCCAATTTTGGACGATGGAACACTCAGGAGCCATAGATCATTGCCAGAAAATTTTCAGTGCCAGGGATGGGATACCTTCTAGTGAGTTGTTGGCCAGGGAGGTCCCTGATGCCCCCAAAACATTATAGGCCATTGCCGAGGCCCTTGGTTTCCCACCAGGAATCAATGGTAAGACCCTATTGCTGAAGACTCCGAATATTTGGGCCACTGAGAAATTATGTTGGAACTGAGCTGATAACCTCCTCCATGTAGACCAGCTGACAGAAATCTGGAAGAAGCCATCCTACCTGCTGTTTAATAGGAGAAAGAGATACCACCAGTGAAGATACTCAACAGTGGACACTGCAGCCTTATAATTTGCCAGCCAGACCAAATGAGCTAATGGGTGCAATGGTGGCACATCAGTCATGGTGTAAACCAATTGCCCTCCAATTGGACTGGAGGCCCACTCTAAGGGAGGGAATACATTCCTAATACTGAAAGCTTAAGACAGGGCTAGTCTTGATCCCTAGGGGTGTAACATCTTCTGATGTCTGGATAAGTACATATACTATGCTTATCAAACTGCCCAGTAAGCACTTCTTTTAATATTCATACCCTTATATTAATGCTACTCTCACTTTGGCTTTTGCAGATGGCAGTGACCTTGGAACAACTCAGAAGGTATCATGGTGCTGGAAGGAAGTGACTAGAGTACCGAGTAACATTTCAATCACACCTTCAAAGGCTCAGTGTCTAATGCGGAAGAGGTAGCGGAAAGAATGTAAGAGCCAAAGGAAGGGTTGGACTCCTTACAACATGCTCCCTCCAGACATAAAATGGCCTCAATATCCACGATCTCATAGTGCCTGACAGTACCTACACAAGACCATCATAAGAGAAAGGAAAGATCACGACATCAAAATAAAAGAGAGATTTATTGAGATGGGGAGGGGATATGATGGAGAATGAAATTTCAAAGGGGAAAGTGGGGGAGGGGGAGTATTACCATGGGATATTGTTTATAATCATGGAAATGTTTTTAAAAATTGAGAAAAAATAAAACAAAATAATAAAAAATACCTTTTGAGTGTTTTTGTTTCTTCTTTTAAATGTATTTTATTTACTTATTTGAGAGAGAGAGAGAGAGAATGGGCATACCAAGACCTCCAGCCACAGTAAATGAACTCCAAACACATGTGCCTTATTGTGCATCTTGGGTCCTGGGGAATCAAACCAAGATCCTTTGGCTTTGCAAACGAGCAGGTTAACCGCTAAGCCATCTTCTCCAGCCCTAGTTTCTTCTTTTAAGAACTTGCTACTCATTTCATTAGGTCACTTGTGATTAGCAATTTCATTTTTATGTGTTTAGTTTTTGCAGTTCTTTATATATTCTAGCTATCAGCCCCCCGTTTAAGGGGGAAAAATGACAAAAATTTTCTTCCACACTAGACTTTCTGTTCACTCTGCTGATAGTTTCACTTTCTATGAATATTTTTTTTTAATTTCATGAACATGTAACTTCATTTGTATTAAGCCAGTCATAGAGTATGTCCAACTAACAAGTCTTAAACCAGTATACATTGAACCAAACTAATGAAAGATAAAAACAACTATTCAGTAAAAGTATAAATTTCAGAGCTGGGCGTGGTGGCACACACCTTTAATCTCAGCACTTGGGAAGCAGAGATAGGAGGACTGCCATGAGTTCGAGGCCACTCTGACACTAAATAGTGAATTCCAGGTCAGCCTGGGTTACAGTAAAACCCTACTTCAAAAACAAAAAAAACCATACAGACAGAATATATATATATATATATATATATATATATATATATATATATATATATATATATATATATATGAAAGAAGGGAATTACCATGGGATACTGTTTACAATTATGGAAATTGTCAATAAAAAAATTAAATTAAAAAGTTTACAATAAAAAAATTGGCATGATAATTCTAGATTAACAGAAACTAGAAGTACATTAAAACAAGTTGTGAACCTTGTTGGATCCTGGTTCAAAATCTACACAATGAACCATAGGAAATAGTTAAACACTTTCAGCATGCAAAAGGAGAAATGAGGAGTGAACTTTCATGCCTGCAATTTACTGCCAGTGTCTCAGCAAACAGTAGTAATAAATACAAATGTATGCACTTCTGTATGTATAAGCATTCATGCACACAGACTGACCCAGATACGCCAAAACGTAACCTGTTCATTCCTGGGAACTCAACATGCAGATTTTGTGTAACATTTTTCTGTTAAAAACAAACTTTAAGATAAACAGCTGCTAAACTTTTAGCATCAAATACTGATCATGGACAGTACCTGGTTCTTGAATGACATCTACCTTTCCCACACTGATCTGAAGCGTTTCGCCGCTCTTCGCAAAAGTTTCCCATTCGGCATCAGTCTGCTGGCAGGATGGACACCATGGAGCATAGCTGTAAGAGGAAAACACATGCATAACAACCTATAAAACAGATGTTTTCATCTAAGACATATGGAAAGTTAAAGGCACTGATCCTTTAACAAGGCTGTAAAAGGAGTTAAGTCTTCATTCAAGCTCAGTGCTGAGTTCTGATTACAATGACATTCTGGGGGAAAAAATCTATAGTGTTAGTTCTGTGAATAATTGGTCAGGAAAAGGCAAAGGATAATCAAAATAACTGGAAGGATGGGTAGTCACTGTGGTAATACTGCCTTCTCATGTACTGGAAATCATCATAAAACCAAACTTGAGCATGATAGCATATCCTTATACCCTAGCAGTCAGGAGACTGAATTATGAGTTACATGACAGTCTGATATATGCAGTGAGACCTTGTTTCAAAATTAAAATAAAATAAAATAAAAAGGAAATTTTTTTTTTAAAACCACAAAAACATCAGACCACAAAGCCCTGCGCTTTTCTCTGCATTTATTCTAAGTTGTTAAAATGGTAACTCAAATTAGTTTGGTATTTGGAAAGTAAATTGGACTGAACAATATTCCCTCAAAATATAAATTTTTTGTCCATGTCCTAGTGCAAGTATCTATGAAAGTAACCTTTTTTGAAATAGGGGTATGGGGATTAAATTAAAGATCTTGGGAAAAGATCACTAAGATGGGTCCTCAGAGCCAGTACCAGTTCTTTCAAGAGAGCCAGAAGATCCTGGACACAGAGAACAGAGACAAGGGCCAGTGAAAAGGAAGGCAGAGATTGGTCCTAAGCAACTGCAAACCAAGAAACCCCACAGGATGCCAGTGGCCACCAGCAACCAGGAAAGCAGCATAGAGGAACACTCCCATAGCACTTCGGAGGGCACCAAACCTAAACTGCTATACTTTAACCTTGGGCTTGGGACCTCCAAAGCAGTTTGAGAAGCAATTAAAGCCTCTCACATGGTGATAAGTTGTTACAACAATCCAAGGAAACTAAAACAGAAAGTGAGATGTAGTGTGAAATTAGAAGGAATCTGATTAAGCTTTGAGAGGCTAACAGCACTGGCAGGGCAATGCTTGATATAAAATATTGTGAACAAACAAATGTCATATGCTGGAAGCTCATTTCAAAGTACTAACATGACACAATTAAAAGGAAAATTAGCATTTGCAGAATGTCACAAAAATACACTGATACGAGTAGAGAAACATTTGGTTCTGCTTAATATGTAGAAGATCAAACAGTAAATATAATATATTAATCATACAAAATAGAACAGGATACTGCAGGAAGGAATAAAATCATCAGGCACATTTTGAAAAATATTATAGGACAAAACAAACTAGATATATTTTTTAAGTCTATTCAAGTTGAATTTTTAAAAAACAAGTCATGAAAGCCAAAATATGAAGAAATAAATGAAGCAAAAAATTTTAAGGCCTTGGTATCACTAAACTTCATATACAATGAGTGATTGTTATGGTTTATAAATAACACCAAGTGATAGAGGGCAGAAAGGACCGATACTAGCAAAGCAGTATGACCTTGGACCTTAATGAGTCTTAGTTTAACTATGCTCTTATTTTTGCATCTGCTTTTTAGAGACTTGATAGAATAGACATATCATATGAAAAAGTAGGCTAAACACTGTAAAATTATCAATTTTCTGGTGACACACACTTATAGTCTCAGCCAGGACTAAGGGATATACTGACTCAAAAATAAAAATAAAATGTCAATTCTCCCTTGCTTTTTTAAAACCACTCCTTAATTGTTTTTCAGAGAAAATAGTTCCTATTTTTTCTATATAAAGGGAAGAAAAGGGTAAAAGAGAAAGAAAGGTAATAAAGAATGTCTGCCAAACCAATGTGTGTTCACAAGCACGTGCACATGAGCGCACACACACACAGACAATGCTTAGGAAAGAAAAAGGGAGAAAGAGGTAGACTTATCAAATTCTGTAACAAGGTCAAGCCTCCATCTTGTCAGATTATAATCAACAAGTCCCTTTTTTAAAGTTTCTATTTTTTAGAGGTGCTAAGATCAAACTCAAGGCCATGTACATACTAGGCAAGTGCTCTACCACTGAGTGACATCTGTTTAGTATTTTTTGGGAAACAGCATCACTTATATGTAGCCCAAGCTGGCCTTGAACTAATTTTGTAGGCTAACACGGTCTGGAATTAGCAACCTGCTTTGAACTTCTGGAGTACTGTAATTACAGGCATGGACCATCATGCCTGGCTTCAAATCTTTATAATATCTTGATTTTTAAATGTGCATGAAAAAAAAAAACATGTCTGTAAGTACCACTGCAATAAGCAATGCAATGATGCATATAATTGGATTTACTGAATTACAACAGAAAAATGCAAAAACACAGAAACAAGGCAAGGTTATAAAAAGATGGGCTAGGAAGGTTAAAAAGTCAAAAGTAAGATATATTATTTTAGGAAGACAATACTAAAAATCGTGCAGAGTCCAGGTAAGAAAGGGCCTCCCAAAGGCCAAGTACACATTCCTTGTTCCAGCCAGACCCCAGCAGCAAGATGCAGCAATATTCAGATGATAACTTTCTTTAAGTCCATCTCCAGAAATAACTACTAAAGTTAATTTCAAGATCATTCTAAAAGGTCTTGAACCTCACTGTAGTCTACCAAGCAAACCCTAAGAGCTAACCAAGACACGAACCAGAGAACTATAGAGGTAAGATCTCTGAACACACACTTGTAATGCTTGTATCACATTTCCAGGGTATAGTACACCACATCTATAGTGTAGGGTGTGCATCCTGAATAAAGTAAGTGTGCAGTTGCCTTCTCATTGCTGGTACAAACCAGAAGCAGCTTATGGGAGGAAATTTGCTCATTCTGGTTTATAGTCTCAAGGGAAAGCTCCATGATAGCAGAGCAGATGCGGGACATCAACTCTGCTGCAACAGGTGGCAAACAGCAGCAGGAAAGTGAGCTGAACTAATACTGGGAAACTAGTACTAAAAAACTAGCAAGGTCCACCCACAGCAACACACTTTCTCCAGCAACTCTGCACCTCCCAAAATACCATCAGCTGGGGAATCAAGCATTCAGAACACATGAGTTTATGGAGGACACCTAAATCAAATCACTACATTGTTAATGAAAATTATATTCTTCCCCCCCAAAAAACAGCTATTTCCTAAATATCAAAATAGAAGGTGACAACTGGGCAATTGAAAAATAAGTACAAGACCCACATAAGATTGATTGAGCCTATCAGCATTCTAATATGGACGAAGGGGCTTTATTGACTCCTCTCACTGAAGATTTATAGAAAGTTAATGGTTGCTATGGGAGAGAAAGGTATTTTTCTTTAGTGGTGCAGCCACTGGTAATTTATTCATCAGCTGCAAATAACCTCTCATGCATTATTCTGTAAATAATCCCTCACACATGCTCCTCAAATAACCCCAATTAAACTCATCAGTTCACAAAAGTAAGTATTAAAAGTATGAAAGTAGACAGGGGACAATTTTTGAAAAGGCATTGTATCAGTGGGCATGCAAGAGGCACGAGAGGGTACTGGGAAAAATGTGTTTAAAGATATGCATGAAAATGTCATAATGAAACCCATTATGAAGCATTAATTAATGTATGCTCTTAAAAAGACTTTGAAAAAGAATAGAATTATTTGGTACATTTTAATACTTGTCATGATATAGTTGGATAAGAGTTCTGCCAGAGAACTCTGAAAGGACAACCATGAATTAATCATGTGACTTTGCAAATTAATAGTCTCTCCATGCCTCAGCTTCCTTGCCTGTAAAATGAGATAATAACAGTAGCTTCCTCAGAAGGTTGTAGGAGATTGGATGATGCATGCAAGGCAGGCACGTATACAAAGTACCTTGGTAATATTATGCTTGTTTTACAACGCTTATGATACATGAGCACAATTGAACCTTACAACCTCAATGTCAAAGAGAAAGGAGGTTCAGAGGATTGTTTAGGGTCATCTGAGACTTCTCAGAGCAAAAACTCAGATGGAGGAATTGTGTGATAAAATCTTCAAGAAAAAAATTCAACACTAAGACCAATGCTCAGGAGGGAAGGAGCTTGAAGGCATAAGAAACAGTGTGCAAAAACTGAGGAAAAATTTTGAAGCATAATTAACAAATCTCAGATGTTCTTTGCCTTATTATCCTGGGACTCTGTCACTGCATACATGTGTATCAGTAATCTTGAAATCTTACAAATTTAATTTTTTTTAAAATATTACAGCCCCTCCTAATCTCTAGAAAGGCAATTATGTAAATTGGTACTTTGGTAATACTGACCTTTAGGTATATAATTATGATACACCCTCAGAAACAACACAAAAAATGAGGGATTTCACTTTATGCAGTGCTCTGTGGCCTTGACAATGCCACTGTTTCTGAGAATTAGAAGTTATCTCAGAATGCACTACCATGTTCTTTCAGTGAAGAACATCAGGTCTGAGTTACCTGTGCAAGCTGGTCCATTGTTATTACTGCTTTTTACATTATTAATATTTTTTTCTAAATGACAGTTATTTAGACAGGAACTTAGAACCTACTATGGGTAAAACTTTTGAATAAACAAAGATGAATTATGTGACTTCACTCCTGTTCTTTCTCTCAATATGTATGTGCAAGTATAAGTTGTTTATGCACGTGTATGTCTACATATAAATAAAAGTCAACAAACGGAACGGAATCTTCATTTACATTATTTATAACTTTTTCATAGTGGTAGTCCTTTCTCAGAAAAAGATCTGACATACCACACCTTTGTGACTTATGCATAAATTAATCATTTAAGAGGCCCCATGGGGTAAATTGGCATCACTATAGTCCTAGAACCTGCCAGCATCTTTTCTATTTAACTTTTTGCAGGTCCCAGTGATAAAACAAAATTGTCAAGCTTCAGAGATCCATATGAAATACATTACAAACTGCAAAAATGCTCTGTAAAACTACACCAACTTGAATTTGAGTTCACTACGTTTAACAATTTGTGGGGAACCAAAAATCAACAGCCTGCTTCTGTTCCTCATGCCAGTCTTCATGGATTAAGAACACCACACTGGGGTTCTGCTAGAGGGAGGTGGTGGACGAATCTAGGTTCTCTATTGTGTGAAGTCATAAAAAATTTAACACGTGCCTTCATTAGCTATACTATGGATTTTAAAGGAAGAATTTAGGACTGGAGAGATGGCTTAGAGGTTTAAGGTACTTGCCTGAGAAGCCTAAGGACCCTTGTTCATTTCTCTAGTACCCATGTAAGCCTGATGCACAAGGTGGCACATGCATGTAGAGTTCATTTGCAATGGCTCAAAACCCTATGCCCATTCTCTCTCTCTCTATTTCTCTCTCTCTCTCTCTTTCTTTTTCTCTCTCTCAAATAAATTAATTAATTAAAGCAAGAATTTAGTTAAATGTAGTTTATAGAAAGAAATTTTTACTAAGATAAGTATTTATTCACCTAAAAGTGAACAGTTCTTATTCTGTCTTAGCTCTAATCTCACCAATGTTTCTCGGGGCATTTTCTGTTCTGAGTTTTTCTTATCACAGAATGACAGATACAGTCAAATTATACTTAGGATTTACTTATAAAATAAAGGGAGCAGGATCTGTGACAATAAAGAACAAAAGAGGAGTATACTAGGTACCTGTTTATGCCATGTAAATAAATGAAATCAAATAAAAATATCAACAAATAACATCTTAACTATAACCAGTAGGGCTCTGGATGTAGCTCAGTGGTAGCATGAGTGCCTAGCATGTGCACACCCTGTGGTCAGTCCCACACACATACATAACCAACTACATCAAGTGTCTTTTCTATATCTAGCAAGACTCCTATGATTGAAAAACTAAAATGCATTCTTTTAGAAAGCCATTTCCACACTTTACAACAAATGTAAACAGAGAATAAAAATTTCAGCTGTATAAAACTTGTAATATTTAATATCTGCTAGAGAAAGCGATATTCAATGTTGTCCCCAAAATGAATGTTTCCTGAAGGCAAAGACTGTATAATCACTTGTACATAGATCTTGAAGGTCCTCGGCCACATTCCATCTACAGCATCAACAAACAAATAGGAGCTGGTAGTAACTATTGGTAATACTTAAAAAAATGTACACAGATGCTTCTTTCAATGAATACTTGAAGCTATTGATTAAGAAATAGTTATGGGCTGGAGAGATGGCTCAGCTGTTAAGGCGCTTGCCTGCAAAGCTTAAAGACCCAGGTTCCATTCTCCAGGTACCACAAAAGCCAGATGAACAAGGTGGTACATGCATCTGGAGTTCATTTGCAGTGGCTAAAGGCCCTGGTGTGCCCATCCTCTCACTCTCTCTCTAATAAACTTAGTAAAAAAAAAAAAGGGCTGGAGAGATGGCTTAGCGGTTAAGCGCTTGCCTGTGAAGCCTAAGGACCCCGGTTCGAGGCTCGGTTCCCCAGGTCCCACGTTAGCCAGATACACAAGGGGGCGCACGCATCTGGAGTTCGTTTGCAGAGGCTGGAAGCCCTGGCGCGCCCATTCTCTCTCTCTCCCTCTATCTGTCTTTCTCTCTGTGTCTGCCGCTCTCAAATAAATAAATAAATAAAAGACAAATAGCTATGCATTACACCTAGCAAAACTACTTCCTGAACAACCACTACCTGACAGTAAGGAACAAACCTTGTTTTGCTACTTTAGTGCTTGCAACACACAGAGGAACAAAGCAAACACCCAGTACAAAAACAGATAACCAAATATACAGGTATGTAGTGGTCTGAATTAGGTATCCCTATAAACTCATGTGTTCTGAATATTAGGTCCCCAACTGGTAGCAATTTGGGAATTGGTGTATTGTTGGAGGCAAGCTTAGGGTTGTTATAGCCAGTCTCCTCTTAATGTGACATATTTTCCTGATGCTATTGTCTATCTGATGTTGGCCAGGTGATGTCCAGCTTCTGCTCATGCAACATTTTCATCCCAGCCATCGCAGAGCTTCCCCTCAAGTCTCTAAACCAAAATAAACCCTTGCCTACAATAAGCCACTTTTGGTTTGGTGCTTTTTGACATCAATGCAAAACTAACCACAACAAGGTACTAGTGTGGTGAGTCCTCTGCTAGATATACGAGGCATAGTAAGGAAGGGTTTTCTTCAGGGAAAAGGAGAGTGAGTGCCTACTTAAGTGGAGAACAGGATCAGGAATGAGCTTACTGCAAACAATCATTGGTAGAAACTAGTGATAGTGGAAACAGATACACCCTTATATCCTGGAAAACAAGCCTCCTCTCAGAGCAGAGTGCCAGCCAGTACAGAGCCTAACCAGTTAGCCAGGCTTCTGTGATCCTCTGTGTTCCCAGACTACACCACTGTTTTTGTACTGTTGTTGTTTTATTCGTTTTAAAATGAGGCTGTAAAGCTTAGGCCTGGTATTACATTACTGTTTGCTTATTGTGAACAAATATCTAACCAAAAGCAACTTAGGAAAAGTTTATTTTGGCTTATATTTAAAGATGATAGAGTCCATCAGAGTGGCAAGGAGACACGGTGGCAGGAGTGAAAAGCTGGCCCAACGCATCTCAGCCAGAGGAAGCAGGAACAAGCTATAAAACCTCAAGGCCCACCCTCAGTAACCCACTTCCTTCAGCAAGGCTCCAACTCCTAAAAGTTCCACAACTTTCCCAAATAGTGCCATGAGCTAGGTACCAAATGTTTAAACACATGCCTATGGGGAACATTTTACATTGAAACCACAACAGATCTGCATGCTAGTTTTGATCTTGTCACACTGAAGATTAGGGTTTAGCCAAAGCCTTAACCTTTTCAAGTTTTCATAGTCTCTCATTAACAAAATGTCAATAATACACAGAACTACCAAAATGCCCAAGTAAAACAGTGTTTAGAACATATATGGCAGCAATGGAGATACTTACTGTAGCTATAATGAGGAGTGAGGTGAGGCAGATAATAAGTTTTAATAAGGCTTTAATCCTTCATGGGAACAAATTCTTTCTTTAGATGGTTTAAATACCCACAATACCTAGGCAGTGGCTTTCAGTGAGAAGCCTTTGAAAATTAGCGAAGGAGAAAGGAGTGATTTTGATGTCGCATGACTAAAACTGTTACTAGAATGTAATGGGCAGGAACCAGGGATATTAAAGGTTCTACATCACATCCCTATACAGCAAAGATTTGTCCAATCCAAAAGAAAATACTGCCCTACTGAGAAAGCACCAATCAATGTCTAATACAGATTGTGTTTGGTGTTCAGTAGACATTTGCTAAATAAATGAATGACACATATCACTTCCTTCAGATCAAAGTGACCAAAGGTAATCCCTTGAAATCTGGGTTGTAGCTCATTCCTTTCCTTTCTCAAGTTTGCAAGCCTGAACTTGACACAGACCCAACCTCTTAAACATTCAGTCAGTGAAGCAAGACCCTCTGCTAAAGTAGAGAAACAAGCATGTTATGTCAATAATGTTCAGCATGCTCCTCCCTGTACTAGAAGAACAGAGGAAGATAATACTAACCCTCCAGTCCTGAAGATGACCAGGCTCTGCTACATCTGTGGTATCTAATCTCAATTCTGAAACATGAGCAGCCCAAGAACAAAGTAAAAATCTTTTCACTTGGGCTGGAAAGATGGCTCAACAGTTATGTGTGCTCAGGATCAAGCAGCAAGCTCCAGTATCAGTAAGGGACACCGCCTCAAGAAAGAACAGGCAGAAGAGCAGTGAAGTGGCACGCCCGATGTTCTGCTGTGCCACTGCAGGCAAGCATCCCCTCCCTCTCCACAAGTGTCCCCTCTGCAGGTTAGTACATGGGGTGCCACAGGGTACATACAAATGCATATACCACACCACACACCCATCCCCACCCAATCCCCACACACCACATGACATACATACAAGCAAAAAATGAACAAAAAAGTAAAGTCATGCTTTGTAAATTCAATATCCTTTGTAGTAGTAAATTGATTTAATTCAAGATATTGTTTTCTATGGATAAGAAAGGTAAACCAGTAAAAATTAAGCTACATGGATGTGACTATTAATTTCTACACCACTTTGACCAGATTAGAAGTCAAGCAAGAGACAAGCCTCTTGGGTGGGTCTGTCAGGGTGTTTACATGAGGGCTGATTAACAAGGTCATTCCCCGGAATGGGTAGAGAGCCCATATGTAAAAGGTTCTAGGAAAAAGAGGCTCTTTTTTCCTCTCTGGTCTTCTCCCCTTGCTGATAAAGAGTTTCTACTATGTTGCTGCCATCTTTGATCAGTTCAGAGCCCAGCTTCTTGGGTCTTCCAATGTGAACTGAAAACCAATACTCTCCAGAAAGCCTCCAGGCCATCAGTGCTGATGCAGGAACTGCTGAGGCAGCTGCATGGACTGAGAAGGTTCTCAGAGAGCCACTGTTGGACTGCCCAGTCCACACTGTGAAAGCTAATCTAATCTTTCTATAATGTACAAGTTTTCTACCAGCGCTAGTCCTCCATAACACAGGGGATATCTATTTATTTCTTGGGGAGAAGAAGGGTAGAAATTAACAGGAACAGTACACAAAGAGAGTCAATGTGCATATTTTGTGTTCCACAAAAGAACACAAGTAGCACTCTAAAGAACTGCTACAAAGTCAAACAAGTGTCAAAGATGGCCAAAAGGAGAGAGTTGAGGAAAGCTAACAGAATGGAAACAGAAAGCAAGCATGTGAAGATTATTTTTGTTACAGGACTGCAAGCCAATTATAGTGATATGGCAGAAATGGGGAGTTAGCAATATCAAACAATACATAAAAGCAAACAAGAGAAAACTAAGTATACAATAAACTCACAACACTAGAGAAAACCTAAATAAAACAGAATCATTTTACAGACTTGCAAAAATGTTTCAGAGTAGAAATAGTGAATCACTGCAAATGCAATTTAACTCATATTTCTCTTAAACACAGAAGAGCTTTTAAAATGGGATTCAGTTGCAAGAATCAAAAAAATGAACACAGCCGGGCGTGGTGGCGCACGCCTTTAGTCCCAGCACTCGGGAGGCAGAGGTAGGAGGATTGCCATGAGTTCAAGGCCACCCTGAGATGACAGAGTTAATTCCAGGTCAGCCTGGACCAGAGTGAGACCCTAGTGAACATAATGAACATAAAGTAAAACAAATTAAATTTTGCAATGGGAGCTATGCATATTTTAAAGGCAGTCACATTGCTAGGTCTTTAAAAATAAATTGTTAATACAAAAATAGCTATGGATTCTATTTCAAAGATTCGTATGACTTGCAATATAAAAAGGACACCCAGAAAAAGATAGCAAATAAATAAATAAATAAGGAACTATCATTCAAAAATAATGTCATGTTTTTACCAAATTTTCAATATCACAAAGTGTTCTAACTCACTTCTGCACAGAAGCTAAACAAATCGCCAGCACACTCCTAGTCCTCTCCAATTATAAGGCCAGATCAAGGGGAAACGCATACCATGGGAGCTCTTACTTCTTCTCTTCCATACATCAAGCAAAACCTGATGATAGCAATTTGAATGAATTCTTGGAAGTTTATACTAGGCCTATTGTGGCTCTGAAAATAGAGTGACTGTTATAGTGTTTAAGACTTGGATTTATCAAAGAGGAGGACTATCAACTAATAATACAGGAAAATATATGAAAAATAGACAAGAGCCACAGTCTATAAAGGAAGCACTTCTAATAAGTTTACAGAAATAAGCTGAAGGAAAACGGCTCAAGGCCTCTCCTCTTTTATCACTTCCCATCTGCCTTTTCTGAAATGTACTCAATGAAAAGAACTTCTACAAAAATGATTTCCAGTAGACACAGCTTCCTTCCGGGTTACAAGACTCTTTGCATCACAACCTGAGCATAGACCCTGCAGCTGGACACATACAAACTCACAGCAACTGTCTGGGCTGGCAGATACAAAAGAGTAAAAGTTGAACCATCAATGTGGCCAGACCTATGAGTGGAAGTCACTCATTTAAAAACTTATTGGGTCTTCCATTTTCTCAGCTGTAGTACTCTTTCCCCTTTCACTTAAAAACCAAGAACACCACAAAGCATTCAAAAAGAACCATAAAAAAGTTGATACAATTAAATATAAGTCTTTCTACTGTAACTGTCATCACATGCCAGAAAACTTACATCTAGGAAAGAACTACATGTATAAGGACCTACCAAAAGATAAATAAAAAGAACTACCTATAGAACTAACAAAATCCTTACAAACATTACAAACAGGGCTGTGCTCCATCTAAGTTTCTCTGAAATAGAATATGGCATTCTTACTTCCATCCAAAATCCCTAAGTGGTTTATCTTTACAAGTTGTTCATATCTGTAACTTTTATTAAATATTTCACTAATTTTATTATGATAACAGGGACACTTCATTTTGAGATCTAATACTTCCTTTCTTTGGAACCCAAAGCTAGAAGCAATTGGAGAACACAATATATATTATTGAAGCAATTATGCATTCTTGAATCCATGTAAGGAGTTAATACTTTTGGCCCTTATCTCACACTGAGGTTTGCATACCACAGGCATCTGCTTGTAACCTACATTAAAAGAATCAAATTATGGTCCTGATTAAATAAAAATCCAATTTTGAGATGGTTTATATCCTCAACATAGAACCAATTATCAAATAGTAGTGACTACTTATATTACCTGAAACCACAGAGATGTAGTCTCAACAGTTGTTTTTCTAAATATTTCTTTGCTTGACAAGCCCTTATGACAGTCTTGAGCCCATCAAGACAACTTTCTCCTGGCAAGTCCATCTTCTTTGAAATGATAACTTACTTACTAAGAGGTTAATTGTAAGCTACAATCTACAAACCCCCTGCTTGCTCCTAATTCAAAACTATAGTTTTCTATCTCCTTCAAACAAGGCTTCAAAAGGGCTACTGACTTCCACCCAGGGCATTAGCGCAAATAAATTATGACACCCACCCACAAGTTCTGCTTTAAAAAATGATAATAAAGGTCAGGATTTATCTATAATCTTGCGTTAAAACTTAGGCACACATGTAGATGTTTGTTTTCTCAATGACAACTCAAGGTCTTCAAAAGGAAGAGTGGCTTTTTCTCCAAAGTGACCAGCCTTCCTGATCTGCAATGACTCATTCAACACACAAGGATGCACCATTTTACAGACTCGTTTCTAGAATACTGGTATACTTGTAACTGGAAACACACGGTTTTCCTGCCTACTTCCTCCCCTCACCCAACTCCCCGAGGAAATAAGTCGCTTAATCCCCTCCCAAAAAAGTTTGCTACTAAAAGCCAGGGTAAACCAGGTGAGGGGGGAATGCGCTGCAGTGTTCTCTGCGGAAGGCAGTCTGCGCATGCGCCTCGGGTAGCTGCCAGGTCCGCGCAGAGAGGACGACGAACGGGCCGGAAGGGGCGGCCGGCGGCCCCGAGGCGTGAGGGCACACTCACAATTTCAGCATCCACTCGCCCTCCATCACCAGCGTCCAGTTGGAGGCCGTCATGGGCTGCACGCGGCTCTGCTCGGCCGGCAGCGCGGCCTGCTCGGGGCCCTCTGTGGCCCTCGCTGCCGCCAACCCCGCGGCCAGGAGCGCCGTGAGCAGCGGGCGGCCCGCCATGCTGCCCGCCGTGGGCGGCCCCGGGGAGAGGGAGATGCCGCGGGCCGCGGCCTGGCTCGGGGGCGGCGACGGGCCCTCGCCGGAGCTCACGGGACTGAGGCCAGTTCACCTCCCCGACCTGCGCGCGCCGCCGCGGCGCAGCTCTTATCCCAGCCCGCCCAGGCCACGCCCCCGCCCAGGCCACGCCCCCGCCCGACTTGCTAGCGCGGGCCTGCTGTCAGTTGCCATGACAACGGCTGCCTTTTTTTTTTTTTTTTTCCTGACCATCACACAGAAAATAAATTGAAGACCTAATGTGTAA
Source organism: Jaculus jaculus (assembly GCF_020740685.1). Classification (NCBI taxonomy): domain Eukaryota; kingdom Metazoa; phylum Chordata; class Mammalia; order Rodentia; family Dipodidae; genus Jaculus; species Jaculus jaculus. The sequence goes on from NC_059109.1 coordinate 88,543,670, forward strand.
GTAACAGCTTGTGCTCCTCCAGAGAGAAACGTGGCCAGTCATTAAATGAGCACACCCCTGTTCGGAGATAGCAGTGGCAGCAGATAGCTCAGTGGATGGATGGAGAGAAGATGGAAGCTCCTTCAAATATGTGCTCTCCGTGTGTGCACACTGAAGCATCACCCCTTCATCATAGAAATATGACAGTAAACTATGCAATTTTTCACAAAAAGATATTTTTAATAATTTTATTAAAATATTTGAAACAGGTATTAATGTACCGAGTCTGTTAGTAAGAATTGCTAGTTGCAGTAAAATGGACTCCATGTTTTCCACAGCTATACTTTTGTTAAGCCTAGATGCAGAGTAAACAAATAATTTTCGTTTCTCTTTCCAGATAAACATTAGGTGAATCTGTATGCTGGAACCTTCCTTGTCAAAGGACAGAAGACTTAATTGCAGCTAGAGAGCAGGTTAAATTCCTCAACTTGTGTTTTATAAGCATCTATTAGGTGTCCACAGTATTAGAATTTGGGAGGGTGGTTAATGTTTTAAAATATTTTATATATTTATTTGAAAGACAGATCAAAACAGAAAGAGCCAGACACAGAGTGAGTGAGTATGGGTGCACCAGGGCCTCCTGCCACTGCAAACGAACTCCAGACACATGCACCACTTTATGCATCTGGCTTTATGTGGGTAGGGGTTGTTGGGCTTTCACACTTGGCAAGCAAGCAAAGCCTTTTACTGCTGAGACATCTCTCCAACCCAGGGTAGCTAATTTATCATGAAATGGATGTGGTTTCTGTCCTTGACTTAGGCAAAGATGGCTAGGAAACTCAGAACATTTCAGGTGACATAAGGTCAGTCTGAAATCAGTAGAATAGGAAAGATTAACTTTGCCTGCAAAACTCTTGATAGAATGTTATTGTGAGCACGTCAATCCCACGAACTCAGTAGAAACATTTTAATGTACCTATAAAAGGAAATTATCCACAAACAGGAAATCTATTATTTTTTTCAGTGTACTTTTTGTGGGGAATATATGATTGATTTTCAAACTCATTTTGATATTAATAATTGTTGACTGATGAATGCAACAAAGATATTATGCCTATATTTTAAAGGTTTTATTGGCAATAGAGAGTGAAATATGGTGTAGTAATTTGAATATATGGCCCTCAATATATTCAGTGGTTTATTAGCTTGTAGTTTGAATCTGCAGCCACCTGGCTAGAGGTGAGGTCACTGGGTAGATCTTAGAGTCCAGCCCTAAGGTGTGGTGATGGGTTTGAGATTCTAATCTAAAGGAAACAACGTGTGCCTAGCTGGAGTTCCTGAAGTATGCTGTGCTGTGTGACTTTTGGCTTGTGCTTCTCCCTCTCTGCTTGGACCTGTAAAGGCAAGGCCAGCTTCTTCTGCTATTATGGAACTTCCCCTGAATCTGTAAGCTTCAATAAATCCCTTCCTCCATAACTGTGCTTAGTCTGGAAGTTCATCTCAATGAATCTAAAGTTGTTTACTACATATGGCAAAATAAGGTGATGCACATAACTTGGCAGCAAAGACCTATTATCACAGCTACCTCAGAGGCTGAGGCAGGAGAATCACAGGTTCAAGGGCAGCCTAGGAAACTCACAACATTGTCTCAAAAATCAAAAATGAAAAGACATCTAGGGATACAGCTGTGTGGTAGAGCATTTAACTAACATTCAGGAAACTCTAGGTTCAATCCCTCGTACTACAAAAAAAAAAATGAAGAATGAAGAAAGGAAAGAATGAAAGGAGGTAGGGAAGGCAGGCATAACACTTAGAATTTGCTATAGACTAACTTTTTCAGAATTAAAATGTGGCAAGTGTAAACTTCATGAAGCAAGAGTGATAGAACATTAGTCAGTGTTAAAACTAAGTGCATTTTAGTATGTTATCTACTTCTGTGTAAATTTATGGAAATATTTAAATGAGAAATTAAAAAGAAAATGCATCAGAGGCACAAAAGAAACTTATTACTGAAACATTTCCTAACTCTAACACTTCTTATCTCTCAACTTTGTTCAAAAATTGCATTTCTTGTCTTTTGGATGGGGAAGACATAAAGGATGGTAAGAAGCAAGACAGCAAGAAAGTTTGGGAGAGACTTTGTCATGAGACACAAACCAGAACATGGAAGCTGCTGCTGCCAGACCAAGATAGCATCTAGATCTTGATGCTTCTGAACCATGGCATCTTGGGAACAAACGTGCTCCAAAAGGCATCTGTGCTGATGGTTCATGGTATGACTCAGGAAAGGTGATTATTACAATATGGAAGCAATAATATGCTACAATGCTTCCAAAATGATGTTTCCTAAAATCCATATCACATAGTCTAACATGCAGTCCAGTTCATTTTTGCCTACTTTTTATCCCATCATCTCCAGTAATGCAAAGCTAAACCCCATCCACCGAGCACAATGTATACATTCATGTCTCCTTGACTCTTCACTCTTATATCATTATCCTGCTTCTGTTCTGTAGATCTCAATGTATCACTGACAGCCCTTGGAGAATGAGCATCCCTTTCCTGATCTCATAGATCTTCTGTATAACTCTAACACACCTCTCATATGTTGCACAAGTACACGTGGTTTTCACACTCTCTCCTTATATCTCAAAACCTACTAGGAACTCTTCAGGGTAAAGGGCTTCACTTTATGTATATTTGTGTGTCCCTGCATTAGAGAAGCATTCCATATAATAGCACTTGCAGTAGAAAGTTTCAGGCATGGGCCCCAATATCCTTTCTTCCTGGTATTCAAAGTCAAATGTGGTTCTCTCCTCTAAGTGTGGGCTGGGTCCATTAACTCACTTCTTTCTAATTAGAATGCAACAAAAGTGACAGAATAGATCTCCCACAATAAGATTTAAAAAAAAAAAAAAAAAACTTGGGCTTTCATCCTGCTACAACTATTTTTCTCTCTTTTTTTAAATTTAATTTATTAGTTTTTTTTTCAGTAAATACAGGCAGTTTGGTACCATTGTTTAGGCTCATCTGTGATCTACCCCCTCCCATTGGACCCTCCTTGTTGATGAAAATGGGTCTTGCATTGTGGAGTTAGCCCCCAGTTATTGGTATGATAAATGTCTCTGCAAATCATGACCCAACATGTGAATCTGACATTCTTTCCGCCCCCTCTTCCGCAAAATTTCCCTGAGCCATGTTGGGTTCATTTTTGGTCTGCTTCAGTGATGAGGTGTTGGGGGCCTCTGAGGCTCTGGCTCTCTGATTTGGTAGGCATTGATTCTTCTCTGTGTTGGTCTCCTTTCCCCTTGTGCTGGTATCCAGTTCATAGGAAAACATCACCCTTGCTTGTTTTGCCAGTTGTCCTTAGTTTCAGTTGGACCCCTTTGAGGTATGTTGGGGTAGCTCTCTTCTTAGGATCTGCATCTATCTGGAAAAGAGAAGCAGATTCTCCAACGGAGAGTAAGTTAGCACCCGGAAAATTGAGATAACACTTACTTTTTTGATAGACAGTATGGTAGGTGTAGGCCCTCTTATACCCCATGATTGATGGTAGCTTGATATTGTAGAGTGGGCTTGTGTTTGGGTATGGTTCTGACTTGTTTCCCAGCTCCAGCTATGGGTCTAGTACCACTGAGTGGATCAGTTAGCTAAATTAAGAGCAATTGGTTCCTCACCATGGCTGTGTACCACTATTGCACTTGTGTGGGCATCACATCAGGTTATTTGTTGCTAATTAGGTTAAATAATGCATTGCTTGGACAGATCTTGGTCATTTCCCCAAGTCGCCTATGTAGCACCTTCTGGTACTAAACGCGCTGACTGTCTGGGGACTGTCTCTCTCCTGGCTTCCAGCCATGTCATTCCATTTTACGCGTCAGCTGCGTATGGAGTCTTCAGCAATAGGGTCTTACCACTGGCCTTTGCTGGGTCATCAAGTACTCTGACAGAAGTCTGTCATTGTTTTGGGAAACCTTGTAGGTTTCTCTGATCAAAAGCTCATTATTTTTCTTTCTTTATTATTCATTCTGAGATTGTGTATGGAGATCTCCAAGTGACAAGGAATTTAGGGAAGCCTTAAACCAGTATCTCATGGGGAACCAAGGCCTCTGTTCAGCAGCCTAACTAGAACTTAACCTTGGAACATCTATGTAAGTGACCATGTGAATCTGCCTCCAACCTTCTTGAGGTGACACAGACTGATAAGTGACCCAGAGCCAAGGGATGAGGCTTAGCTGGTACTCTGTGCACACAGGCTATGAGATGATCAGTATTGTTTTAACACAACAAGATTTGTGATAATTTTTTATGCACATCATTTTTCCATTTACATAAAGTATATCTGTACAGTTTTAAAGACATCGGAACCTGATACTGAGTAAAAGAGCTTTTGTATCCAGACTGTTTTTTGTTTTTTTTTTGCAATGGGGGTACTATAATGTTACTATGGTAACAGGAAAATGTACAGTTCTTAATAGGAAAAGGAATTCTATGGATTTGGATGAAGTGACATCATAGCAAGAAACAAGGAGAAAATGTCACAGACACATATCCAGTTTACTCTTTTTGTCAGTGCATGAAGGAATATGCTTTTACAGTCTTGTGAAGTTAAAGGAATGATTGTGGCTTATGATCTAACAAAAAAGGAGTGGGGATATATCACTTACACATTAAAGCATTTAATCACTGGTTCAAAGATGCCCCAGGCTTCCCCTTTACTGCTGCAGAAACTTCCAAGGAAAGTTCAGGCTATAGGACTCTGGAATACCATGGAAGCTTGACTTGTTCAGCTACGTCCTGAGTCCTGCCTGGCTGCTGGGATTCTTAATGAGCTTCACATAGATAAAGGTATAGGTTATCACCCTCATAGCCTACTCAGCTTAGCTGGTGCTGCCTTAACAGCCATCACAAAACTTTTCTGCCATGGCTCTAGAGTTTGGTAGACTTAAGAGCTTTCAAAAAGCTTGTGTAGGGGCTGGAGAGGTGACTTAATAGTTAAGGTGCTTGCCTGCAAAGCCTAAGAACACATTTGAATTTCCAGGTCCCATGCAGCCAGACACACAGTGATGCAAGTGCAAATGTTGCACAGGCATACAAGAGGGCACACATATCTGGAGTTCATTCACAGCAACTGAAAGGCCCTAGTTTGCCCATTCTCTTTCCTCCTCTTCTCTCTCCCTCTGTCCTTCTCTTCCTCTGTTCCTCTCTTAAAAATAACATCTAAAATTAAATTAAACTAAATCTTGTGCTATGTTACATGATGGCAGATACTTGGAGGCTTAGACTAAAGTTAACAAAATTCACAGTAATATTCTTGCCCTTGATGCAGGATGGTCACAATGCATAGGGACTGTTTATGCACCTCTGCTGTCCCACAGGATCTCTGTGTGTATAGTGTTGGTTTCCATAAAATGTAGTGCTCTCAGTGCTGCCCTACTCACTTACTCTACAGGAAAAGTTCCTAGAGACATGGGTAGAAGATACACTGCTTTACAATCCTCAAGTCAGAAGTCTAAGAATGTCACTTATTCCACATTCTGTTGTCGAGACAAGTCCTTAAAGGTCAGCCCAGAGTACAAGGAGAGGAATGAGACTTGGCCCCTAAAAAGAAGCATAAAAATAAATCATTTATATATATTTAATCTATCCAAATGATACTGAAGGACTTGTTTGTCATGAAAGTATGCTCAAGCTGATTCTGGTGGGCTTACTATCTTCCTCTAAGGACTTATTTTGGGTGTGTAGCAGGTGATAGTTCTGAAAAACAATGAAACCTGCTTCTTCCATTTTCTCTTATGTGAGGAGGTTCTTCAGATCCTTGTTTGAGCAAACAGTATTAGACAGAATGATGTTCAAGGCCTTCAGCATCCAGTGGTTTGGCATCAGGGTAGTTAAGCACTCTGGAATTCACTGAATTTTTGTTCAAGTTGTTCAGACTTTCAAAATATTCAGACAATGTGGTAAGGTGTATTTGGAAAATCTGTAAGGATCAGATAAGTACTTATTTTATTCTGAACCTTATATTTCAATGAATAATGTATATAAGGAAACAATTCTCAAGATAAAGTCTTAAATTCTTTGAATATCTAGATATCAGCCAAAAGCTTTGATGCAATTGGTAACTTGGGAATTAAGAGGTTAATCAAAAGGAGGTAAGGAGATTGCCTTCAGACTACAAAACTCTAACAAAAGGATATAGAATTAAGACTACACAATGGTTTTCCTGATGAAGAGTATGAATGTATTATGGAAATATTAAGTTAAGAAATACTATAAAATTAGTATAGAAAGTAATAATTATACAGGAATTTAATTACACAAACAGATTTGTTAAATGCCTTACAGGAACAAGAGATAGAAAGGAAAATTTAAATAGGACACAGTAATATGCCCTAGAACAGATGGTAGGAGAAGCCTTGCAGAATAGAAATATGCTGAGATCTACCCAGACAAGGCTGGTGCTTGTGCTGGTGGCTGGGGAGGGGAGGCTGTGGCTGAGCCACAGGAAAAGCCTGGTGAGTGGATTTTACACTCACACCAGAGCTCCTCACCAACTTAAGAAACGTGAAGGTAGGACCGCAGAGACCAACGGAGGACCAGATCACAAGGTAGAGGATCATGTGGACCAGTGGGAGAACTAGAGCCACCATCCACAGTCTCCCCTCCCCCATCACCAGCACAAGCACCAGAAACTTGGGGGAGATCACAGCACCCAGCACCAGAGACCAGAGTAGTGATCCAGCGGCCCAGCCAAACTACTTAAACCCACAGCACACCAAAGAGGGACGCAAGCAGGAGTGCAACATAACTGAGAGCAAAATCATCCAGAAAGGAAACTGGGATTACACCAGGTCAGTATCCACAAAATAAGCCTGGTATATAGGAAGAATTAGAAGTGCTAATTGCACCTTCCATACCAGTATAAATTATATGTTAAATCCGATGGATGGTCAGATTTGTCATTCTTAAATAAGATATATTTTGGGCTTTATTATTTATTATTTATTATTTGTTGCTTCCTGACTTATAGTGGCTTTGTTTCCTCTTCTGTTGTTCATGAGGGAAGAGTCTCACTTGGTCACAAGCAGACATGGAACCCTCAACAGACCATAAATCTTAACCTCCTAGTTGAAAGGATTAAGGGTGTGGGACAACACACACCCTAAGGGATTGAGACTTTGTTAGAGGATCTGTTTGTCATAATACCTACTCTTGCATAAATATTCTGTGCTGTTTTTCACTGAATGTGTACATTGTTTACTTAAATTTTAGAATCTACCTGTATTTTGTTCCACTTAGCCTACTTAAATACTGTCATAGCAGGCAAACCCAACATGTAGGGTCACTTTTGTAGATATTCTGAGAATCTTTTTTTTTTTAATTTTTTTAATTTATTTATTTAAGAGCGACAGACACAGAGAGAAAGACAGATAGAGGGAGAGAGAGAGAATGGGCATGCCAGGGCTTCCAGCCTCTGCAAACAAACTCCAGACGCATGCACCCCCTTGTGCATCTGGCTAATGTGGGACCTGGGGAACCGAGCCTCGAACTGGGGTCCTTAGGCTTCACAGGCAAGCGCTTAACCACTAAGCCATCTCTCCAGCCCATATTCTGAGAATCTTAAGAGCCACACCTAGCATATTAAGCTCCTACCCTGAAGATATATAACATCAGATTGATTGATACATCTAATAATACTGCAGCTAACTAGAAAATCCAAGCATAAAGTTAATTGAAGATGCAAAAATGTATACATTATAACACAAGAAATGCCAACAACCAAGATTTTATAAATCCACTAAAAAGCATTAATGCATCAGAAATGACCTCCAGTGAGAATGAGTTAGAGGAAATGCCTGAGAAAGATTTCAAAAGAATGATTATAAGTATGCTCAAATAAGTCAAAGAGGAAATCAAAGAAGACACAGGAAACCAATTTGATGAAATAAAGAGATCAATACAAGACAAAAATAAGAAAATACAAATAATAAAGAGAAAACAGTAAGCAATTAAGAATACAGTCAATGAAATAAAAAGCTCTGTAGAAAATCTCACCAGTAGAATGGATGAAAGACAGGGCGGAATAGCTAAACTAGAAGACCAGGTGGCAGATCTAATACAGTCCAACAAAGAAAAGACAAACTAATAAGAAAGTTTGAATGGGAATTTCAAGATATAAGGATTCAGGGTATAATAGAAGGAGAAGAAGTTCACTCCAAAGGCATAGTAGGAATTTTCAACAAAATCACAGAAGAAAACTTCCCCCAAATTTGGAAAGAGAAACCAATAACGATACCTTTAGAACACGAAACAGACAAAACCTGAAAGAACCTCTCCTTGCCATATTATAATTAAACTACTGTAGCAGATAGCTTCAGGTTTGCTGAGATGACCTTCCAGACCAGGCACAGTTATGGAGGAAGGGATTTATTGAAGCTTACAGATCTAGGGGACATTCCATAATGGCAGAAGAGGCTGGCCTGCCTTCACAGGTCCAAGCAAAGAGAGTGAAACACCAGCCAAAACCCCAAAAGCCCAAAAGCCACAGCACACTTTAGGAACTCCAGCTAGACACACTTTGCATATCTTCAGATTGAAACCTGAAACCCACCACTACACTTTAAGATCACCCAGTGGCTCCAACCAGGTGGCTACAGATGCAAACTGCAAACAAATAAACAACTGAATATATTGGGAGCTATCTATTCTATTCAAACCACCACGACTACCAAACATACAGCCCAAAGAAAATATATTGAAAGCAGTTACAGAGAAAAATCAAGTTACATACAAAGGCAAGCCCATCAGGAACACAGCAGATTATTCAACACAAACTTTAAAAGCCAGAAGGGCTTAGAGTGATGTATTCCAAGTTCTGAAAGACAACAACTATCAACTAAGATTACTTTATCCTGCAAAGCTATCCATTCAAATAGGCAGAGAAATAAGGACATTTCACAACAAAAGCAGGCTGAAGTAATATTTGAAGACAAAATCAGCTCTATAGAAAATACTTGAAAGAATCTTCCACACTGAAGAAAAGGAAAAGCACACATATAAGGAACCTGGAAAAAACAAACCATATTCAAATACTAGGTAGTACAAGAGAACAAAGGTAAAACAGGAGGAACTACAAAAAAATGGCAAAACTAAAGACACAACTTTCATTATCTATTAATATTGACAGTCTCAATGCCCCAACCAAAAGACACAGGTTTGCAGACTGGGTTAAAAATCAGTATCCTTCAATTTGTTACCTCCAAGAAACTTAGCTTTCTACAAAGGATAGATATTATCTTAGGGTGAAAGGTTGGAAGACGGTGTTTCAAGCAAATGGTCCTAGAAAACAAGCAGGGGTTGCCATCCTAATATCTGACAAGGTAGATTTCAGTCTAACATTAGTTAGGAAAGAAAAGGAAGGTCACTTCATATTGATTAAAGGCACACTCCAACAAGAGGACATTACAATCCTAAACATATATGCACCTAACATGAAAGCTTTCAACTTCATCAAAGAAACACTACTAGAACTAAGGTCACAGATAACACTAAAAACAGAGGTAGTGGGTGACTTCAACACACCACTCACATCAATTGATAGATAATACTGGCAAAAAGTAAACAGAGAGGCATCTGACCTAAATGAGGTCATAGAAGAAATGGACCTAATAGATATATACAAGACATTTCATCCAAATGCTGCAGAATACACAATCCAAAGAATCAATGAAATAGAGTTGGTTCTTTGAAAGGATAAACAAGATTGATAAACCCTTAGCAAATCTGACCAAAAGAAAGAGAATTAGGTACAAATTAATAAAATTAGAGATGAAAAAGGCAGCATCACAATAGATACCAGAGAAATTCAAAAAAGCATAGGGATATACTATAAAAACATACACTCCAAATGTATCAAAATCTGAAGGAAATGGATGATTTCCTTGATTTATATGACATACCTAAATTAAATCAAGATGAGATTAATCAAATAGGCCTATAACAAGTATGGTGATCCAAGCAGTTATCAAAAAGCTCCCAACTAAAAAACATCCAGGCCCAGATGGATTCACTGGTGAATTTTACTAGACATTCAGGTAAGAAGTAACACCATTGCTTCTTAAACTTTTCCATAAAATAGAAGAAAAAAAAAAGGAATCCTACCAGAATCCTACAAAGCCAGCATCACCTTCATACCAAACCAGGCAAAGATAGAACAAAAAAAAGAAAGAAAGAAAAAGAAAATTACAGACCAATCTCCCTCATGAACTTAGATGCAAATATTCTCAACAAAATATTGGCAAACACAATACAGGAATATATCAGAAAGATATTTCACTCTGACCAAGTAGGCTTTATCCTTGAGATGCAGGGATTGTTCAACATAGGCAAATCAATAAATGTAACACACTATATAAAAGGACTGAAGGACAAGAGCAAGGAGGCAACCTACAGAATGGGAAAAAAAAAATCTTTTCCAGTTATACATCTGAAAGAAGATTAGGATATACAAAGAACTCAAAAAAGTAAATAATAAGAAGTCAAACAACCCAATTAAAAATGGGCTATGGAACTAAATAGAGAGTTCTTAAAAGAAGAAATACAAATGGCATATAAGCATCTAAAAAAATGTTCTACATCCCTAGTCATCAGGGAAATGCAGATTAAAACTATGTTGAGATTCCATCTCACTCCTGTAAGAGTGGCTACCATCATGAAAACCAATGACCATAAATGTTGGCAAGGATGCAGAAAAAGTGGAACCCTTCTACATTGTTGGTGGGAATGCAATCTGGTCCAGCCACTGTGGAAGTCAGTGTGGAGTTTCCTAAAACAAATCTACCATATGACCCAGCTACAGCACTCCTAGGAATATATGCTAAAGACTCATCTCATTACCTTAGAGATACTTGCTCAAGCATGTTTATTGCTGCTCAATTCACAACATCTGGAAATGGAACCAGCCTAGATGTCCCTCAACTGATGAGTGGCTAATGAAGATATAGCACATTTATACAATGGAGTTCTACTCAGTGGTGAAGAAAAGTGAAGTTAAGAAGTTTTCAGGAAAATGGATGGATCTGGAAAGCATTATACTAAGTGAGGTAACCTAGGCCCAGAAAGCCAAGCATCATATGTTCTCTCTCATATGTAAATCCTAGCTACAGATGATTAGACTTCTGTGTGAGTAGGAAGAAAATTCAGTAACAAAGGCCAGTAATCTAGAAAATATATATAAAGTGAAGATAAAGGAAAGGAAAGTGGTACTTGATAGGATGATATTGTATACATATTAGTAGAAGAATAGATTAATGGAGGTGAAAAGGCCCAAATGAAGTCAGAGGAAGAAATTGAGTAAAGGAAAGGTGGAGGGAGGGCTAATCAAAATCTAAGAGGATATAAATAATTCAAATGGAAACCTACTTTTTGGGACAATGGAACACTCAGGAGCTGTAGATAGTCACTAGAAAATTTTCAGTGCCAGGGATGGGAAGCCCTCCAGTGAGTTGTTGGCCAGGGAGGCCGCTGTGGCCCCCAAAACATTACAGGACATTGGTGAGGCCCTTGGTTTCCCACCAGGAATAGATGGTAAGATACTATTTCTGAGGACTCCACCTATTTGGGCTGCAAGGTCACTGAGAAATCCTGCTGGAACTGAGCGGATAACCTGTTCCATGTAGACCAGCTGACAGAAATTTGGAAGAAGGCAATCTCCATGAGTTCAATGAGAGAGAGAAATCACCAATGAAGATACTCAACAGTGGATAAGGCAAGACTTAAATTTTGCCAGCCAGACCAAATGAACCAATGGTGCAATAGTGGCACATCTGACATGGTGGAAAGCAACCACCCTCTAATTTGACTGGAGGCCCACTCCACGGGAAGGAATACATCCCTGATACTGAAAACCTAAAAGATGGAGTACTTTATGAGCCCTAGGGTTGTAACTTCTGCAGCTGTCTGGCTAAATGTACATACTGTGCTCATAAAACTATGCAGTAAGCACTTCTCTTAATGTTTATACCTCTTTATTAATGCTATTCTCACTTTTGGTTGAGAACCTTCCATTTTCAGAAGATCATCTTAATAAGATGAAAAGATGATGACATCAAAATAAAAGAGAGACTGTTTGACAGAAGGAGGGGATATGATGGAGAATGGAGTTCCAAAGGGGAAAGTGGGACGAGGGAGGGCATTACCATGGTGAAAATAATGAATTAAGAAATATTATGGCGTGCCCATTCTCTCTCTCTCCCTCTATCTGTCTTTCTCTCTGTGTCTGTCACTCTCAAATAAATAAATTTAAAAAAATATTAGCTAATCTTGATTAGATAATCAAGAATCTCTCATCTTGTATTTTACTTAGCAAACAATTGGAGACAGTGCTCAGAAGTGATTTCCATGTTCCTCATAGATGCCAAGAAAACAGTCAATGTAAATAATGTCAAAGAAGATACAATGAAATAAAAGTATATTTCACATAAATCATTTTTACAATGAACTTAGAAATTTATGCAGTATTTTCACATGTGAAATATAGTAAGTTAGCCTAACAACCAAGCATTGCAGATAGTTTCAGATTCACTGAGATGAACTTCCAGACCAGGCACAGTTATGGAGGAAGGGATTTATTGAAGCTTAGAGATCCAGGGGAAGTTCCATAAATGGCAAAAGAAGCTGGCCTGCCTTCACAGGAACAAACACAGACAGAGAAGCACAAGCCAAAATCCAAAACCCATACAACACAGCACACTTCAGAAACTGCAGCTTGCCACACTTTGTATATCTTTAGATTGAAATCTGAAACCCACCACCCCACCTTAAGATCCACCCAGTGACGCTGCCTCCAGCCAGGTGGCTGCAGATGCAAACTACAAACAATAAAAAACTAATATATTGGTGGCTATCTATTCAAACTACCACATTCCGCCCCTGGCCCCCAATGCATTTATAACCATCACACATTGTAAATTGTACTCAGTTCAATTTCAAAGGACCCCAAAGTCTTGGCCAATTTAAGATAGTGAGTCCTGTAAAATCAAACAAGTTAAATACATCCAACATATAAATGTACAGAGTAAACATTTTCAACTGGTATAATGCATACCAAGGAGAGACTAAAACAATGCAAACTCAACCACCATCAAACAAACATGAAACTTCTGCACAGCAAGTCCTATACAACCAAAGACTGATAGTCTCCAGATTTTCCAATTCCGCCCCTCCAGCTGGGCAGAGTAGCCAGGGAACACTTCCATCTCAGGCCAACAGTGAACTCTATGGTAGTGCTTGCATAGTCCTGGTATATCCAAAACATCTTAAGGTCTTCATGCAACTCACAGTCCATCGTCCAAAGGCTCTTTCAGCCTATCAGGGCATCATGCCCTGCCTCATGCTGCATCTCAGCAGCAGCTCCTAGAACCATGTGCAATTCATGACCACTCCTCACATCTTCCATGCTTCTGAATCCAATACCAGGCGTACAGGACACAGCCATATTCTTAATTCAGGGACAAAATTAATCCTAACCTTGAAAAGCAGGTTCCTTCTCCAGTCAACTCTTTCCAAAAGTGTTTGCATTTCTATGATAGTCTTTCCTCAGGCATAGTTTTCATTGTTTTAATGTAAAGCAATTGGACCATCTTCCTTAAGATAGCTAATGTGTTGACAATAGCAGCTTCAGTAGCCTAAAACCAGTCTCAGTGCCTGTAATTTTAACTTGCTTGGGATTTTCCAGCTTAAAATCTGAAATCTCTCAGTCCAATATCTCTAGCCAAGCACATCAGTCCATTACAAATTTAAACTTGATCAAACTCTTTGGGCCTAGGCAGCAGGACACAGCCAGCCCTTATGCCAGTAGCCCAGTTCCAACAAAGTACTATGCAGTCTTTCCTTCCCCTTAAAAAGCTCATAAGCCAAGCCTTGAAGTTCAATGCTGTCTGCACTTAGCATTCGCAGACTCTCATCAGAATAGTCCATAAAACTTGGCTTACTACTCCAGAAGACATCTTCACTTGCAAGCCACACAGCACAGCACACTTCAGGAACTCCAGCTAGGCATAATTTGCATATCTTTAGATTGAAATCTGAAACCTACCACCACACCTTAAGATCCACCCAGTGACACCACCTCCAGCCAGGTGGCTACAGATGCAAACTGTAAACTAATAAAACACTGAATATAGTGGGGGCCATCTATTCAAACTGCCATGTTCCCGATAGATGTAAAGAAAGCAGTCAAGGTAAATAATGTCAAAGAAAATACAAATGAAATGAAAGTATATTTCACTTAAATCATTTATACAATGAACTAAGAAACAGACACAGTACTTTAACATGTAAAATGTAAGTTAGCCTAATCACCAGGGGTGTGCTGATAAATAACCAACAGCTTTGAGGTGGAAGAGCCCTGATTTGTTTGTTGACTTTGCCAATTTCTATGATTTAAACACCAATATCCTTTGTTCTTTTAAACTACCAAATTGATATTCACTTGTTAGTAAAAAAAAAAAAAAAAAAAGGTCTTAAATTTCTCAGCTGTTTTTCTATTTTAATTTATTTCAAGTTGATCTTTGAACTTACTACAAATACTGCTAACAAATACCTTGCTTCCACTAAAAAAAAAAAAAAAAAAAAAAACATTGCTTGCCATTCACTGGTTCTAAACACTTATGGTGTAGATTAAAACTCTGAAGAAAATGTGTGAATTGTTAGAGCAATGGCAGTGCTGGAGGGAGATGTGGCCCCATGCAACAGCCTGGGCAGGCTGAGAAATCAGACACACCCACATAGTTAGAACTGGAATCTTAGCTTAACCTCAGGAAATAGTTTCAGAATGAACTACTATGAAACGGAGTTGGAATTTATTAAAAGACATTTTTGCCTTTCTTTTAAAAATATTTTTTACTTATGTATTTACTTATTCATTTATTTGCAGGAAGAGAGAGACAGAGAGACGGGGAAGAGAAAGAGAATACATATGCAAGGGCATCTAGCCACTATATTTGAATTCCAGGTATATGCAGCATTTTGTGCATCTGACTTTGTGTTTGTACTGGGGAATTGATCCCTGGTTCTTAGGCTTTCAGGGAAGTGCCTTAACCACTAAACCATCTCTCTAGCCTTCTCAAAGACTTTTAAACATAAATCTTAAACACAGGTGTTAATAGAAACTGAGATATTGAAGGAAAGTATAAGACATAACCAAGTGTGTCTCAAGAGATAGTCTTACCTTATTTTTTATCATAGCTATATATGTGACCCTAGGGCTTTATTTTTTTAATTTTTATTTATTTGTTTGAGAAATGAAAGACACAGAGAGAGAGAGAGAGGCAGAGAGAAAGAGAGAGAGAATGGGCACACCAGGGCCTCCAGCAACTGCAAATGAACTCCAGACGCGTGTGCCCCCTTGTACATCTGGCTAACGTGGGTCCTGGGGAATTGAGCCTTGAACCAGGGTCCTTAGGCTTCACAGGCAAGCGCTTAACTGCTAAGCCATCTCTCCAGCCCGACCCTAGAGCTTTATAAGTTAGATTGTTTAATGAGTACAATTCACAAGAAATTTAAAAATTAAGCAAGGCTTCAAATTTAGGTAAACATTAAATATTAAGTAAAAATATATGAGCTGATTTACTTTCTCTTTTAATTTAATGAACTTCATTTTGCAAATTGAATTGTTAGTTGGTTTTATTAGATATGTTGTTTAGACTTATGGATGAGAGGAGTGCTAATATGTTAAAATTCAAGAAAACAAATATTCTGGCCCTAAGTAAGCACATTTTATTGGTGGACGTTAATATTCTTGTGTGAGGGGTCATTAAGAAAGTACACATTTTCTCTGTAGATAAATTTAGTTTTGTTAGTAGTGTTGAAGTTGTCTCTGTCAGCAGGAAAGACCAACTACAGCTCAGGGTGAAGGATTTCTTTCTCTTCTCATGTCACATTGATTTTCTGCCCTTATATTCTGCCTCATAAAATATACAAAATAAAATCAGGCATGGTGGCACATGCCTTTAATTCCAGCACTTGGAAGGCAGAGGTAGGAGGAGTGCCGTGAGTTTGAGGCCACCCTGAGGCTATATAGTGAATTCTAGGTCATCCTGAGCCAGGGTAAGATCTTACCTTGGAAAACCAAAAAATAAAAAATAAAAATAAAAATAAGAGTCATATATGTTATATATTTCAGGATCTAAATTGCATTAGATTCAATCTTCTGTTGGGTACTTATTAGACATCTTTTCTTTTAACATGTTATTTAAGGGACTGAGAAGACAGCTCAACTAGTAGAGTTCTTGCCTTACAAGCATGAGGACCTGAGTTTGATCTTCAGTATATTGTCAAAAAGGCAGTGGTTCAAACTTTTAATCCTAATGCTGCAGAGGCTGAGACAGAATATGTAGGGTTCACCCTACCACACAAAAGCTAGACAGCAACTAAGGAACAGCACCTGGCCTCCACATGCATGCAAACACATGTGAGTATACATCTGCACAGACATACACAAGTACCTGAATATATAACACACATGTGTATATACACAAAAAATAAAGATGTATGAAAAATATAACCAAAGAACATACATGTGAAGTGAGTATATGGTGCTGAGTTTCTGCTTTCTTCTATTGCTGCACATACACCTACCTTAACTGTAAATGTCCTTAGCATCGTGGTTAGTCTGTGGTCATGATTCTTTTTCTGACATAACTAAATGACATTTTCCCATGTTCCATGAAGATTTACAGCACTGCCTAAGACCTAATTAATCACAACATTAATTTTTTTTTTTTCTGAAAGCATGCTAATATGAGGACAATGCATACTTTAAAACTTGTGCGATAAAAAAACGTTGCTGTCAGTTTTCAGCTTATGCCCTTATTTCAACAAGTGCAAAAGAAAAGTCTAACTAACTTTGAATTATACCTTTCATGACCCCCAAAGGCAAAAAGTAATAGGCTACTTTATGATGTTTATTTCAAAAATCTAATCACTTTCTCTGTTGATCTCATATTCATCAAATAATTTAATAGATAATTAAAAATTCTGAAGACCAATAGCCTCTAAATCTCTCATTGAAGAAATTGGAAACAGAAGCACTAACAAATCTGAAATATGGATGAGCAGCAGAAACTGTTTGTAGGAGAACATGAATGCACCACCATTTTTTACTTATATGAGAAAACAGTAGATTCAAGCTGTGGGATGAGGGTAACAACCATTTTGGAGGGTTGCAGAGATGGTTCAGTTACTAACAGTGCTTATAGTAAGCCTGCTGAGCAGTCATTACCCCAGGACCCACATAAAGACAAATGCACAAAGTAGATCAGGCATCTGAAGTCCATTTGCATAGGTGAACCCATTCTCTCTCTCTTTGTCTCTCTGTCTTTCTGTACTTCTTTACCTCTATGTCAAATAAATAAAATATGAAAAACCCTACTTGTTAGTCCCAACAATGGGACAATGAGAAAGTAACTTTCAACATATATTTGTGTGTGTGTGTGTGTGTGTGTGTGTGTGTGTATTTTTTTTTACATGAACTGTGAGTCACAATAAATCTGTCCTCCCTTAAGCTGTTTCTATCAGATTTTGTGGTCTAGTAACATGAAAGTAAGCAAGTGTAGAAATACAGCAGTCAGTTGTTATTGTTTGTTTATTTTCATGATAAACAGGCTGAATGAGAACTTCTTATCACCAGAGCAACACTAGTAAAGGTAAGGATAATACTTCAATTTCAAAGTGCATATCCTACCAACTGTATATTGTACTCCATCATCCTGAAGAGGAAAACTTGTCAATCATGGCATAAGTTAGGTATTTTTTGCAACTTACACCATTTGTGTTTAGAAGAAACTTGGCTATTAACAAATATGGAACATGTTCTGTAGAACATGCCCACTTTTGATTATGATGATTTGATCAAATATATCATCATATATGCCTTAACCCTGGCAGCTACTGATCTGTCCTTAGTTCATATAGTTTTATTTTTCTGAACCTCACATTAGTGCAATTATAGTATATAATAGTCTTTTTAAAATTTTTGTCTTCTTTCATGTAACACAATATAGCTGAAATCATTTGAGACTCATCCATGTTGCTGAGTGTTTTTAATATTGTTTTTGATTACTAAATATACTACATTATACATCATATATGCAGGGCCTAGTTAAGGGGCATTGTGTTGTTCCCATGTTTGATGAATTACAATGAATATACATATGCATATATATGTATGTGTATATATATATATATATAGAAAGCAATATGTATATATGTATGTATTATGTATGCACTTTTTGTGTGTACTTAGATTTTCATGTGATTTGAATGGGATTTCTGAGTCAAACAGTAAGGATATATTAAGATCCCAGGAAATTTCCAAGTTCTTTTCCTTAATTACAGCATTATTTTGCATCTTTCTTCTCCTCCTCCTCATCCTCCTTCACCACCTCTTCCTCCTTCTTCTTATTTATTATTATTATTATTATTATTATTATTATTATTGACATATTTCATATGGATACATTATGCGTTGATATCCTCATTTCCCTCATCCCTGCACCCATTCTGTTGGGTATGCTCCTCAGTCAGTTTGCAGGTATTCCCTACGGGGCTGTGGTTTATGCATTGTGGAAATACCAGTCAGTTATTTTTGTGGGGAGGGAATGCCTCTGGGCATGATGTCTCAACCTGTGGCTCTTACAGTCTTTTCTTCCACCTCTTTTTGAAAATTCCTTGAGCTGTGGTAGGTGAATTTTAAGTCTATTTCAGTGATGAGCTCTTGGTAGCATCTGGATCTCTGCTTTGGTAGGTGTTGAGTATCCTCAGGGTCTGTATCCTTCACCCTGGTGCTTATTATCAGGAATAGCATGGGAGCTGCACTCTTGCTGTCTCCCCAGTTTCTCTGTGGTTTCAGATGCAGCTTGACTAAAATGCAAGGAATAGTTTATCTCTTCCAGACTTGCTACCTTCTAGAAAAGAACAGATTTTAGATACAGATTCCATTACACTGAGCAAATCTCTTAGCCAATCAAAAAGCAATTGGTTACCCACGGAGGCTGTGTGCATCTTATGAGCATGTTTGCTTCTAAGTAGCTTAGACCTCTGGTTGCTCACACCATTGTTGGCCACTTTCCCCCAGTAGCTCATGTAGTGCTTTCTAGCACTAGACAGGCTAACTGTCTGGGAACTGGGTTTCTTCTGGACTCCAGCCAGGTGTCTCCATGCTCTGTGTTGGCAACATATGGTGTCTTCAGCAATAGGGTCTCATCTTTTTTTTTTAATTTTTTTTTGTTCATCATTTATTTATTTATTTATTTGAGAGTGGCAGAGAGAAAGAGACAGAGAGAGAGAGCGAGAGAGAGAGAGAAAAAGAGAGAGAGAGAGAGAGGTTGAGAACAGGTGCGCCAGGGCTTCCAGCCACTGCATACCAATTCCAGATGCGTGCGCCCCCTTGTGCATCTGGCTAACGTGGGCCCTGGGAAACCGAGCCTCCAACCAGTGTCCTTAGGCTTCACAGGCAAGCGCTTAACTGCTAAGCCATCTCTCCAGCCTGGGTCTCATCTTTTGACTCAGGCAGATAATCAAATGTTTTGACAGGAAGCTGTTTTGATTTGGGCACCTCATAGATCTCTTTGATCAATAGCTTAATGTGGGTAGCAACCAATCTCTGGTGCTGTGACTTACAAGCCAGAGACAAAAATTATTTTCTTTTAAGATTAGGCTTCATCCCACCCTCTCCAGGGCCCTATGTTTCATGTGATCCCCACTTACTCCCTTTGAAGGTTATATATTTTAGGCTATCTCCAAGGATAAAAGTTTCTATGGTTATCAGTGCTTGGATTTAGTTTTGTGTTTGTTTCCCCTCTTGCCCCTCCCCCGAAACCCTTCCATCCCTATTGTCTGAGCCTTGAGTTTCCTATCAGGTATGTCAGCAACTTGAGCAGGTCCAAGTTGGAACTGAAGATAAGTGACACCATGCAGCATTTGTCTGTGATTGTGTAACTATTTTGCATCTTTATAGGCAACATATGAGAAGCAGAACTATTCCATATCCAAACCAGTACCTGGAATTGTTTTTGGTATTCTATTCATTCAAATAAAGGAACCTAAAAGAATGAAGTTCTAATACGTGATACAAAATGGATAAACTTTAATAAGATTAAAGTAAGTGAAATAAGCCAGAAACCAATAGACAACTAGTGCAAGATCCCTCCATTATACAGAGTCTTCAAGAGGCAACCACAAAACAGAAAGATCAAAGGTTTCTGGATGAGGGGAAGAAATATGAAGCATTATTTAATTGGTAGAGTTTCTGTTTAGAAGTGACATAAAAGTTTTGGAAATTGGGCTGGAGACACAGCTTAGTGGTTAAGGCATTTGCCTACAAGGCCAAAGGACTCAGGTTCAATTCTCCAGCAAGCCAGATGGACAAAGTGGTGTAGGAATCTGGAGTTTGTTTGCAGTGACTGGAGGCCCTGGTGTGCCCATTCTCTCTTTCTTTTATCTGCCTCTTTCTTTCTCTCAAATAAATAAATAAAAATTCTAAACAAAAAGGTTTTGGAAATTGATAATAGATGCTTTTGCATGTTATAGATAGAATTATAGCACTGAATTGTATACTTAACTTCAAATGGAGGTCTTGTGGTATAGATTTACTTAGCACATGTGAAGCCTTGGGTTTGAACCCGAATATCACAAAATTATTATTGAGATATTTTGATCAATTTAGGAAGAAAATGGAAAGTATAAATATAGTAGTTAAAACTTGAGAAGAGGGCTGGAGGAATGGCTTAGCAGTTAAGGCACTTGCCTGCAAAGCCAAAGGGTTCGATTCCCCATGACCCATGTTAGCCAGATGCACAAGGGGGCACATGTGTCTGGAGATTTCCTCCTATTATGAGGATCTTGTGAAGATAGTGCTAGCCACTGCCACGTCATGGGTATCAAGGCCAATTTCTGTCTGATTGACTGCATTGTAAGCAGTCTCATGCTTCCTTTGGCTTTTACATTCTTTCTGCCACATCTTCCACGATGGACCCTGAACCTTGAAAGGTGTGATAGAAATGTTTTAGTCTTTAACATTCCTCCATGACATCTTCTCAGCATTATGGTGCCTTTTTGGTTATCCCAGTGGTAACTGATATCTGAAAAGGGAAGCTTCTCTAACCAAAGGTGAGAGTAGCATTAATATATGGGATGAACATTAAATAAAGTGACTACAGGGCAGTTTGGTGAGTATGATATATGTATTTAGCCAGACAAGAGCAGGCATTACACTCCTAATACTCATGACCACCCACACCATAGACTTTTGATTAGGTTTTCAGTACCAGACATGTATCCTCTCCCACAGAGTGGGTCTTCCGTCCAAGTGGAGAACAGTTGGTTTCCCCTATAATAGACATGCCATTATTCCACACATTGTCTCATTTGGCCTGGCTGGCCAAACTTGAGGCTTTCATTGTCCACTGTTTATACCACTGATGGCTTCTCTTTCCCATAACATTGCATGCAGTGCACCTTTTCCAGTTTTCTGTCAGCTGGTCTACCAGGAGAAGGTTTTCAGCTCAGTCCCAGTTTTATTTCTTGCTGGCCTTGCAGCCCAGGCATATGGAGTCTTTAGCAATAGGGTATTATCATCTATGTCTGGTGGGAAACCAAGAGCCTTGGCAATGGCTTGTAATGTTTTGGGGGTATCAGAGACCTCCCTGGCCAACAACTCACTGGAAGGTATCCCATCCCTGGCACTGAAATTTTTCTAGTAACAGTGTCTGGCTTCTTGGTGTGCCATTATCCAAAAAGAGTAGCTTATCATGTGGCTTATTAACATTATCCTGAATTTTGATAACCCCCCCACACACACACACTTATTTTACTCAATCTCTTCCCTGACATCATTTAGGCAATTCCACCCACAGTAATCTGTCCATTTACTTGCATATCTACAGTACCAACCCCTTGGGTCAACCCCTCTCCTCCCTCTCTTATAGCTGTTTTCGAGCTTACTGGCCTCTGCTACCAATTTTCATTATACCTCACACACAAGTCTGGACATTTGTAACTAGGATCTACATATGAAATAAAACATGTGTTAGGTTTTCTGGGCCTTGATTACCTCACTTTGTATAATCCTTTCTAGCTCCATCCATTTCCCTGCAAATTTCACAATTTCATTTTTATTTACTGATGAATTGATCTCCATTGTGTAAATATACCACATCTTTATTATCCATTCATTTGTTGAGGGACAGTTAGGCAGGTTCCATTTCCTAGCTATTGTGAATAGAGCAACAATAAACATGGTTATGCAAGTATTTCTAAGGTAATGAGAAGAGTCCTTAGGATATATTCCTAGGAGCGTAATATAGGCAAATCAATTTTTAGCTGTCTTAGGAAACTCTACACTGATTTCCACAATGGTTGTACCAGATTACAATCCCACCAACAGTGTAGAAAGTTTCTCCCTCTTCTGCATTCTCACCAACATTTATTGTCACTTGTTTTCTTGATGATAGTCATGCTGACAGGAGTGAAATGGAATCTTAAAGAAGTTTTAATTTGCAATTTCCTGATGGCTAAGGATGTAAAATAATTTTTTAGATGTTTATATGCCATCTGTATTTCTTCTTTTGCAAACTCTCTATTTAGTTCCATAGCCCATGTTTTAATTGGGTTGTTTAATTTCTTATTGTTTAGTTTTTTGAGTTCTTTGTATATTCTGGATATTAATCCTCTGTCAAATGTATAGATGGCAAAGATTTTCTCCCATTCTGTAGGTTGCCTCATTACTCTATTCACAGTGTCCTTAACTGGACAAAAGCTTTTAAATTTTATGAGATTTCAGTGGTTGATTGGTGATATTATTTTCTGAGAAACTGGGGTTATATTCAGAAAGTCATTGCCTATGTCAATATGTTGAAGGGTTTCCCTTACATTTTCCTGTAGCAGTTTAAGAATTTTGCATCTGATATTAAGTTCTTTGATCCATTTGGACTTGCTTCTTGTGCATGGAGAGAGACAAGGATCTATTTTCATCATTCTACATATAGATGTCCAGTTTTTCTAGCACCACTTGTTGAAGAGGCTGCCTTTTCTCCAGTGAATATTTTTGGTCCTTTCATCAAAAATCAGATGGCTATAGCTTCCTGGATTAGCATCAGCATCCTCTATTCTGTTCTATTGATCTATGTGTCTGTTCTTGTGCCTGTACCATGCTGTTTTTTGTAACTATGGCTTTGTAATATAGTTTAAAATCTGATATCATGATACCGCCAGCCTGTCTTATTTTTGTTGCTCCAATTTTTTTTTTTCTATTCAAGGATTTTTGTGCTTCCAAATGAATTTTAGGGTTTGTTTTTGTATTTCCATGAAGAATGCCATTGGAATTTAAATGAGGATTGCAAGAACATGGGATGTCTTTCCATTTCCTAGTCTCTTTTGCAATTTCTTTTTTTTTTTTTTTTGTTAATTTTTGTTTATTTGAGAGTGACAGACAGAGAGAGAAAGAGGGGGAGGGAGAGAGAAAGAGAGAGAGAGAGAGAGAGAGAGAGAGAACGGGCATGCCAGGGCCTCCAGCCACTGCAAACGAACTCCAGACACATGCGCTCCCTTGTGCATCTGGCTAACGTGGGTCCTGGGGAGTTCAGCCTCGAACTGGGGTCCTGAGGCTTCACAGGCAAGCACTTAACCGCTAAGCCACCTCTCCAGCCCTCTTCTGCAATTTCTTGCCTGAGTGTTTTAAAGTTTTCATTGTAGAGATCCTTCACTTCCTTGGTTAGATTAATCCCAATTTATTTACTTATTTTTTTGAGGCAATTGTGAATGGGAGTGATTCCCGGATCTCATCCTCCAAATGTTTGTTGTTAGTATATACAAAAACTACTGTATTTTTGTATTTATTTTGTATTCTTCTACATTGCTAAAATTGTTTATCAGCTTTAACAGTTTGCTGGTAGAGTCTTTAGGGCCCTTTGTATATAGAATCATATCATCTGTACATAATGATAATTTGATCTCTTCCTTCCCAATTCATATCCTTTGTATGAGTATCTCTTGTCTTATTGCTATATAGCTAAGACTTCTAGTACTATGTTAAATAACAGTGGGGATAGTGGACACCCTTGTCTTGTTCCTGGTTTTAGTGGAAAAGCTTCAAGATTTTCCCCATTTTCTAATATGTTGGCTGTAGGTTTGTCATAAACAGCCTTTATTATGCTGATATATGTTCTTTCTATTCCCAGTTTCTGTAGAACTTTTATAATGAAGGAATGTTGGATTTTGTTAAATGCCTTTTCTGCATCTATTGGGATGATCATGTGATTTTTTTTTTTTTTGAGGTCAGGTCTCATTCTAGCCCAGGCTGACTTGGAATTCCCTATGTAGTCTCAGGGTGGCCTTGAACTCACAGTGATCCTCCTACCTCTGCCTCCGGAGTGCTGGAATTAAAGGCATGTGCCACCACACCTGGCATGTGATTTTTGTTCTTCAGCCTATTTATATAGTGTATTACATTTATTAATTTGCATATGTTGAGCCATCCCTGCATCTCTGGAATGAAGCCTACTTGGTCAGGGTGAAAGATCTTTTTTGATATATTCTTGTATTTTTTTGCCAATATTTTGTTGAGAATTTTTGCTTCTATGTTTATGAGGGAGATTGGTCTGTAATTTTCTTTTCTTTTCTTTTTTGTCTGGTTTTGTATGGCTTTGGTATCAGGGTGATGCTGGCTTTGTAGAAGAGTTCAGTAGAACTCCTTCCCTTTCTATCAAATAAGAAAACCTTGATATAACTTAAGGCTCTAAATAAACAGTACTTAGTGTTTCTGTTGTAACAGCAACTGATAGAATAAGCCAGCATTAGGTGACCAACTTGAGCATTAGTACAAACACAGAAAAAAACAAAATTACTACTGTGGTGATTTTCCTGTGTGGGTAAGATCCTAGAAGCTTTCTTATTAATTAGCAGGCTATGATGTGTTTCCTTAACTAGTACTAAAAAATAAACTTTAAGAAAACCTGTGGCATTGTGTGTGTGTTTCATAACTAACAACCTCAATGGAATGAATGTTTGACTTTATTCATTCTTTTTCTATGACCTGTCTTTTGTATTCCAGGATGTTTAGTAGTGTTGCTGACTTGTGTCTGTCAGAGGTGCATCCTACCTTTCCAGTCTCCAAACTTTGTTAAATGTTCACTTAGGAATTATATTGCCAGGGCTGGAGAGAAGGATCAATGGTTAAGGTGCTTGGCCACAAATCCTAATGACCAGGTTTGATTCCCCAGTACCCATGTAAAGCCAGATGGACAAAGTGGCACATGTATTTGGAGTTTATTTGCAACAGCTAGAGGCTTTTCCTTTTTCTCTCACTCCTTGAAAATAAAGTATTAAAATACTTTTAAAAAACTGATTACAGTTGAAATCCTCCCTATAGTTATACACATGTTGGGCACATTTATTACAGAAGTAAATGGTATTCAAAGCAGTGCTCTCATTCTGACTCCATTAGACTATTGCTCTTCAGAGAAGCCAAGAGGGAGACACCTATTGTGCAAGTATTGCAAGCACAGCAGTTGTAGCAAATGATGCTAGAAAATGAACTAGTCTATCCTCTGGAGACCACTGATGGTTATGCATTTATAATTTGACTTCCTTAGTCTCACTTCATTTCCAACATAGCCACCCCCACAGAATGAGTCACTCACAAGGAAAAGAATGGAAATTACCCTATTTGGAAAGGGATTATATTTCTCACCAAACTTTCATTATGGAGAGAGCTGGTTATTTATTGATTCATTACTGATGGAGGATCTCATTCCAGCACAGGCTGACCTTGAACTCACTCTGCAGTCAGGCTAGCCTCAAGCCCCTGGTGATCTTCCTACCTCAGCCTCCCAGGCACTATAATTAAACCCATTATGCCCAGTTTCATCATAATATTTTCAAATGGAGTTCTAAGAAGTTGTCAACACACTAAGATAATCATGAAAAGTCTAATCTCCAAACTCACACAATTTTCTACTGTTAGCAATAAAATGTGCTACATATTTACAGATAAAATAAATGCATTTAGAAAGAGTCAGCACGTTATTGTTGGTTCTGTTGCTTGTGTTTTAGAAGTCCAGATATGAAGTTTACCTTCAGTTACAAGGGAAACTGAGTATCCTCTTCCTTGCTGTTAAGTGTAATGTTCAATAAAAATAAAAGCATGCATATACATTAATGTATTTATAATTTAGGTACTTATGCAGCAATGTTGTAAAAATAATACCCATATTCCTATATCTTCTTATCCATGTTCCTCTAATGTTAACATCTCACATCCATAAGAAAGAATCTGATATTTATGCAATATTATAGGTTGAACATTCCTAAATCAAAAATATAAAATTTGAAATACTTCAAAATCTGAAATTCTCTGAGTGCTGACATGATGTCACAGGTGCAAAATTACACCCTTAACCTCACATGAGTGGCAGTGGTGAAAATACAGGTTTACTACAGTATTGAATAAAATTGTATTTGAGTAACATACATAAAGTATGTTAGAAACATAAATTTGTGGGTTACACTTGAGTGCCATGTACAAATCTCATTATGTAGTTCATTATGTACATGCCAATGTTACAAAATCTGAAGTCCAAACCACTTGTGATCCTCTAGCACATTAGATAAGGGATACTCTTTATGGAGTTAACAAGTTGTCTACCAGTGTTTTTTTTTTTTGTTGTTGTTGTTCTAAAATCTAATCCAAGATCGTATGCTTCATGTGCTTGTCTTGCCCTTTTAGTCTCCAACAACCTGCAACAAGTCTTTCTGTTGTCCATGACCTTGGCAGGTAGAGTGTCACTCAATTTGAATCAATGTGATTGATGCCCTCTGTTTACATGGAGGTTCTAGATTCTATGTCTTTAGCAAGAATCCAAGATAGGTGACACTGTTCTATACTTAGAGCACCCTATAAGGAAAATTGAGATGTTAATATATCTTAGGAATGAGAGAATGATGTCCTTGCTCCTTTGTCTACCAGCTTTCACTGCCTATCTTCTCGTAATTAATTAATATCTTAGAGAAGAGACCTTAAGACTATGCACATACATTATTTCTCAAACTTTTGCCTATAAATTTTAGCATTTATCTGTAGATCTTGCCTTCAATAATGGCCTCTTTACTGCCTGTGTGCAGATCATTTTTTATCTACCTTCTCCCTTTTATACTTATCAATTAGAATCTTCTCCATGTAGAGTTCATTCTTTCTTGCTTATTTTTTCAATTCTTTACTTTTTATCCATGAGCCCATGAATATCCCTCTCATGCTGGGCTATAATCCAATACTGTTACTTATTTAATTACTCAAAGTGCCCTCTTGGCTGTGAGGGAGATTTTCAAGTAGGTGCCTATGTCTTTTGACCTGCCCACATCCTTTGTTGACAGGTCTTTGGAGTTTGGCACTATACGAGCCTCAAGGCTTACCAAGTATTTTTAAAATAAAATCTCTTGTTATCTTAAAGTGTAGAATGAAAAGAAGTTTCATGCAGTTAATAGGAAGGATGAAGATTTTAATAGCCAAATAATTATTTTCAAAGAAAGATTTAATCTCTAAAGACAAGAGAGATGGTAGATCTGGGAGGAAAATATTAAAGAAAAATGCAATGACATATGAAACGGATTAATTTAGAAGATAAAAATCAAGAACAAGCTGGGCATGGTGATGCATGCCTTTAATCCCAGCACTTGGGAGGCAAAGGTAGGCAGATTGCCGTGAGTTCAAAGCCATCCTGAGAATACACAGTGAATTCTGGGTCAGCCTGGGCTAGAGTGAGACCCTACCTCGAAAAACGAAAAATAAAAAAATCAAGAACAGGGAGATTTTAAAAACTTAAAATGGCAGTAAAACACAGTAAATGACAAAGAAAAAGGGAGAATGGGGGCAGAGGTAGGGGAAGAGGGAGGGGAAGAAGGAAAGAAAGAAAAAGGAAAGAAGGGAGGGAGAGGGGGTGGCAGGAAGAAAAGGAGGAAGGAAAGAGACTGCCAGGCAGTCAGGAAAAGAACCGAAACAAGTAGTGGTGGTCAAGTTAATAATCTCAACACTTGGGAAGCTGAGGCAGGAAGATTTTGTGTTCTAAGCCTGCACAACAAGCTGAATAGCAAATTTAAGGAGTTCAACATGGGCCAGGCTACATAGAAAACCATGGTAAAGGAATTGGAAAAGAGAAATGGAGTGAGAATTTAAAATGAAGCATTATTTATGTCTGAGTTCACATGTTTAGCCGACACTTTATGACAGAGAAATTACTCTATTTGCACTCTGGTAGTGCATAATTTTGAGACCACCAATGGTTCAAATATGCAATTTATCACAATTTTTTGATTTTAGAATTTGCTGAATTTGTCTCATTTCTGAAGTAACACCTATCTAGATTATTTTCCTTCTTCAAACACAATGAGATGGAGACAAATATTGACCACATGTTATATCCTATCAACATGATTTCCTTCCACACCCTTCTTTAGAGTCTAAATCAGGAAGTCTGTGACTAATATGCTGACACAAGAACAAAGAGGAATTCATGCTCCATGTCATCTGCTACACAGTTAGGGCTATGAGCTTCCAAGCACCCCTCTCCATTTCTGATGGTTGTGGTACTTAAGGTGTTGGCCACTAGATGGTAGTATAGTACTCAATTTCATACTCAAATCTTAGAACCATGGGATCTTTCTAGCGCTGTTATTTTATGCTTTTGATTCTGTATCATGTTCTTTATTATTCAAACGTATTTATTCAAAATAACTGTAGGGAGCTGAATTTCCAGAATACAGAAATACTTTATCATTTTTGTGCAATCTTTACTAACATATGCATAACCTACTAAATATTATGTATTTAAACTAAACATAGAGATAATATATTTTATATTATAAAGCATAGTGAAGAATTATAAAAAGGAAATGTTAAACAACAATGTAATATCATTTTTTGTTGTCTTGTAAAGGCTAATCTATCCTCACTGGAAACAACAGTTTGCCCAGAGTCTGACAGATACCAAGCAAAAGATAGACACATGTAAAAGCACAAATGCATTCAAGAGGCTTTCTTCTCAGCTCTGTTTTTTCTTAAATTAATCATTTAAAAGATGTACCATTTCTTTAAAATTTTAAGTTGATATCTAATGAATTTGTCTCCTGAAGTAGGGTATCCCATTACACTGAATTGAGACATTGTAGGGTCTTCTAAATCTGAAAGAATAGTATTTTCTCACAGCCAGTTTACGGTTTGCTTTCATAATAATCAAACACACAGAAGAACATGTGATTTGCTAAATATGACATGAATACATTCCACATCTGCTTGGTGCTTGCAGTTTGCATGGAATTTGGAAAAGTCACCTAACATCACCCTGTGATGAAAAAAGCCTGCTTATTTGTGTGAGAACTTTGCAGAATCTTCCTAGGAGACAGTGATGTGCTTCTGCATTGTCCTGTCACCCCCAGGGAACAGTCCCTTTTTGACACAGTCCTGCATTTTGGAATTGACCTTAATATGAGTCCATGATGTTCACACTGTGGGGACTTCTCTGAGGTCAGAGACATCAGCACCAGTTGGTAATGCTCCTCCTCAGAGGCCTGGCTCCCCCCTCCTTTTCTAAGCCCAGCTGGCAATTGATGTCCTGTTGAGTCCAGTCCCTTCTCTACCAGACACATTTTATTTAGTCCCTCTCCTTCCTTTGTTCCCCAGCTCCTAGGGTGGCATTATTCCTACAGTTGCATGTTCAGGAATAGCTTTTTGATGGTACCCTTAAGGGCTGGGTTGGAACTACTTTGTGTGAACTTCTCCTGCCTGGCAGAGCTGGGGAGCTTCTATAACACAAGAAGATACTGACTCTTAACCTCTTTGTTAAGGCCATAGAATCTTCTCTCTTATTTGTTGGTGAATTTCTCACCCAGGATGATAGGAAATGAACTAAGACAGCTTGTAATGACATAAAAAACACAAAGGGAGCTCTCAAAAACATGTCAACTATTTTTTGTATACCCTGATTCTACAGCAAAATTAGAAAACATTCTGCAAATATTATTATTTAAAATTAAAGGAAAATGAAATAGACAAATTTCAAAAAAGGGAAGATAATTTGGCCCAGAAGTTAAAAACATTAATATTGTATAAAATTGGTAATAATGGGGATATTTTAAGGCATTCTGACTTTTATACTACCCATGAAGTCTGGAATCACTCATTGAGTTGTGTATAATTTCTTCCTCCTCAGAATAGAAGAAAACCATTTGGACATGCCTTCTCATTCAACAGCAGGCCTTTTTCAGAGAGTAGACATTGTTCACTTGAAAAGGAGACAGTCAGAGGAAAATTAAATTACCTGGGATTAAGATCCAAGGGTTACAATTCATCTACTTTGGTAACTTCCATTTCTCTGTAATGCTTCTCAGACTGTGCAGTGAATTGCTACAGACATCTCAGTTTTTGTTTTGTTTAATGAGATATCCTCACTTGCTTTTCTTATTATAGCATATAAGTTACCATGGCTACCAGATATTTTAAGATTTTTTTTTCTTATGATGAACCTACCTTAACTGAGATTTTTTTCATACTACGTAAACAATGCTTGCTTAAAAATTTTTTCACTGCCATCAGCAAAGAGAAGCGTCATTAACTAACAGTGAGAATGGCCCTAATTGAACTCAGTGAGTCCCACATACACATGCTAGGGAAAAAAAACAATCAAAGAGGGACTAGTTGGGAAGAAGCATTTCAGTAGAAGGCAGATGGGAATGGAAGTCAAGAGAAGGTCATGGGAGAATTGTCATCCAAATACATTATGTGCACGTATAAAAGTTGTCAATAAAAACAATTTAAAAGGGCTAGAGAGATGGCTTAGCAGTTAAGGCATTTGCCTGTGAAGCCAAAGGACCCAGGATTGATTCCTGAGTACCTAGATAAGCCAGACGCGCAAGGTGGTGCATATGTCTGGAGTTTGTAGTGGCTAGAGACCTATTCTTTCCCTCTCTTTGCCTTGTTCTCTCTCTCTCAAATAAATAAAATATTTAAAAAATAATAATTAAAAAAATAAAAACACAGTTTTAGGAAATTATGTAGACAAAAAACAAAATATCCCCAGAATCTTACAAATTTATCTCATTATGTGCACACATTAATTTACATGACTTTACATAAAATTTATTATGTAAATATTTAAATACAGCTTTGTGAATGTATCTGGCATTAACTTGCAAGGACAACCCTTCCCACAGCCCACAGATTCTGAAATTCCAGCCCAAGTGTTTAATTTCTTCCTGGAGAAACTCTGGCCCACAGATCCCAGGAGAAATACACAAAGCCATTCATATAACCCCAGTGTAAGATTTGCACACTTTCCCCTAACAGGACTGGACATAAACAATGAGTGAGATTGTCACAGCTAGACAGTTATACAGCAGTGAAGATGAATCAATTACCCACTGGCAGGAAAAATATTTTATTTATTTGCAAGCAGAAAGATACAGAGAGATAGAGAAAGGTTGCCAGGGCCTCTAACCATTGCAAATGAACTCCAGATGCATGTGCCACTTTGTGCATCTGGCTTCGTGTGGGTACTTGTAAATAGAACCTGCGTAGTTAGGTTTTGCAGGCAAATGCTTTAACCACTACGTAATCTCTCTAGCCCCCAAAATATAGCTTCTGAATGAAGAGAAAGTAGTTATTAAAATTCATGTAATAAGGCTAGTTTTTATGAAGATGATTCTCACAATCAAGATAAAACTAATTTTTTCAGAGATTATGTGATAAATCTCTGAACAAGAGCAAAGAATTAAAGAACACTGCTGTCCTCCCCCATCTTTTCTTTTGGTTACCTCTGTCCCTTTCTCTTAGCTTATGCTTTCATTCCTTAGTACAATCCTGGCATATGGCAGCCACGGGGTTGCACCACTTGGAAAGAAGTCATCACACTGCTACAAAGATTGCAATTGGCTGCAAGCCTTGTCCTAATGTTCCTGGTGTCATCTCAGCTTTGCAGTTGATGCCATCGTCTTGAGAGTGCCCCAAACTAGCCAACGAGTATCTGTGGGGTGATTTTTTGACCATTTGCACTTCATGTGAGACTTCGCCAATGGACAATCTGTGCTACAGTTCCCACGAGGTTGGCCAAGACTGTGTCAGATCTGGCTATACTTCAAGGTGCTCTGTATCCTATCCTTATTCCTCTTTTGAGTTTTTATACTTCATAGGCAACATTTCTGGGGAAATATATTTTGTACTTGTAATCCCATGTGCTTATCTAACCAGAAAAAAACACTTGCTTCCAAAATTCACTTGAGTGCATGTAAGTACAAAAATAAGGAAGCTTAGTAATGTTTCTAAAATGTTTCAAAATATAAATATGGTCAGTTTTCTTTTCATCACTGCTTTATATCACTATGGAAATGCACTCAAGTCAACTACTTGGATTCCAACTCATCACCATCATCATTATTTGGTTAAGTGTGCATGCGTGTTTTTATGTTTATATGTGTGCATGTGTGTTTATATGTTCATACATGTGTGGGTTCATATGTGTCTGCAGGTATACATGAACATGCGTGTATGCTATAGGACAACCTTGTGTGTCATTCCTTATCCACCTTTTTTTGAGGGAGGGTCTCTCATTGGCTTGGAGTTCAATGGTTAGCTAGACTGGCTGGCCAACAAGCCCAAGGCATCCATGTCTACCTTCCCAGTTCTGGGATTACAGGCATGCTCACAACAACTATCATATACACAGGGATTAGATGCAGCTCCTTATAATGGGGACATAAACTATTTACTGACCTAGTTCCTCTGCCCCAACTCATTATTGTTTTTTGAATATTTATTTATTTATGAGAAAGAGTGAGGAAATAGGCATGCCAGGGCCTCTGGCCACTGCAAACGAACTCCAGATGCATGTGCTACCATGTGCATCTGGCTTACATGGGTTCTGGGGAGCTGAACCTAGGTCCCTAGGCTTGGTAGACAAATACCTTAATTGTTAAGCTATCTTTCCAACCCTCATTATTTTATTTCCATTAAGAACTGCTTGTGTATCTTCTAATTATCGATTTTTTTAAACATTTGTTTACTCTTACTAAAATCTCTTTGTCTTTTAGATAAGAAGAAATAATAATAAATATTTTTGAAATAATTATTTTCTTGAGTTGTAGAATGCTGTGAAATCTATAATGTAATATTTAATAATGATATCATTCATTGTTTCTTTTAATAGGAATAGAGAATGTTTTTAATTTTTTTGTTTATTTTTATTTATTTATGTGGGAGCAACAGTAAGAGGCAGATAGAGAGAGAGAGAGAGAGAGAGAGAGAGAGAGAGAGAGAGAGAGAGAAAGAGAATGGGCGCGCAAGGGCTTCCAGCCACTGCAAACGAACTCCAGATGCATGCACCCTCCTCGTTTATCTGGCTAATGTGGCTCCTGGGGAATCCAGCGTTGAACCAGGGTCCTTCAGCTTCACAGGGAAGCACTTAACCACTAAGCCATTTCTCCAGCCGGAGAATATTTTTTAATCACGTGCTGGTTATGAGTTTTTTTGAACTAGAGAATATTGACATGTCCTTTTCTTCCTTTTCTGAATTCCTACTATCAATAGTTGCAGAATATTCTCAAACTTCTTTTCAATGTTTATGTGATGCTTTTGTTTTGATTCTGCACTTTGTCTAAGCATTTTTGAAACTTGCCTCTTTCCAGTGTATTCTTTTCTACCTAGTGACTTCATGACACAGAAAAGGAAGTAAACCAGGCATGGTGGTGCATGCCTTTAATCCCAGCACTTGGGAGGCTACCCAGTGAATTCCAGGAAAAGCCTAGGCTAGAACAAGACTCTACCTCAAAAAAAACAAACAACAACAACAAAAAAAAAAAAAGCAAGAAAAGAAAGTAATCTGAATAAGCTCTTTTGTTACAGATGTTCTGGAGAATACTGCAACCACTCACTTTGTTTTCAGTGCCAATGTAAAGTTTGCTAAAGAATAATGAACTTTTGAAACTCTTAGTTATTATTATTTTTAAATGAATCTGGGATTCATTTTAGCTAATAGTCATTTGAAATAAAAACCATTTCTCTTGATTTTCAAATTTTATATCAAATTTAAACTCACAGTTAAATGTTTTCATTTATCTTATCTCTTCACCTCTATGATTTCTTTTTCATTTATATTGAATATTTTCACTTGTCTTCTTTTATCCACCAACAATGTTTATCTATTTTAGATCTCTATGACTTGTTTATATATTCTTCTACATTCATTTAAAGATTTTAAAAATATTTTTATTTTTATTTACTTATATATTTATCTTAGAGAGAGAAAGAGACAGAGAGACAAAGAATGGGTGCTCTATGGCCCCCAGCCCCTGCAAATGATATCCAGGTAATTCAGCTACAAGATGAACAAGTTCTGGAAGCTTAAGGTATAGAATTGACTATTGATGGATGTATGCATAAGTTAATTTGATTGAAGCCATAATTATACATAAAGCATAAATAAATTTACTTCAAGTTTCACATTGTATGCCATGAACATACTGGATCTTTACTTGATAAACATTTTTACATAAAATGTAACATAAGACATGGGGAGTTGGCTCAGTGTTAAGAGTGATTGCCAATTAAGCATGGGGTCTTTCAAGCCAGAGACCACCAAGTTTAACTCTCTAGAACTCATGTAAAAATCTGGCAATTGCATGGTGGTGTACACCTCTAATCTTAGCACTCAGGAAGCAGAGGTAGAAGATCAACATGAGTTCAAGGCACCCTAAGACTACATAGTAAATTTCAGGTCAGCCTGGGCTAGAACAAGACCCTACCTCAACAAACAAACAAACAAACAAACAAAATCTGGGCATGTCCACACACATCTGTAACCCCAGCATATGGAGGGGGTAGATTGAGAAATATTGGCAGAGAGGAGACTAGAGAATTGTTGGGACTCACTGACTGACAGCACCTCTGGGTTGAGGTAAAAGCACATTTACAGGAAATACAAGATGAGCGATAAGGGAAGGGTACACAATGTTCTCCTAAGGCCTCCATATGCACACTCATGGGGAATGAGCATCTGCATACATACAGGATTATACCACACATTACACACACAATATCACATAAATACTTTAAATAGGTTTATACCACACACAACGCCACATACTCTAGATACACACACACACAGAGGGAGAGAGAGTGAGAGAGAGAGAGAATATATAAATAAATAAATAAAATTTTAAATTTTATTTTATTCTCTCTCTCTCTCTCTCTCTCTCTCTCTCTCTCTCTCTCTCTCTCTCTCTCTGTGTGTGCGTGCGTGCGTGCGTGTGTTTAGAATATGAAATAAGACCTGCACATTTGGTGACTGGTCACTCTTAGCCATACTTTATTGGTCAAACTTCTGAATCTCTTTAGGCCTCAGTTTCCTCATAAAATTTTTGTGAGAGTTAAATAAGTTAACATACATCAAAAATACAGTGCATTAGATAGCATATAGTAAGCAAAAGTACTAGTATGCTTTCATTTAAGATATTTTCTTTCTCTTTTGTTAAAAAAGACATTTTCACCTAGCTTTAGTATTAGCTATGACACAATTGATGTGAAGAGGTTCTCTTTACAGTTCTTTCTAGACCAATTTTCATATTAGCTTTGTTTGGTGTCACAGTTCTCATATTCTCAGTTTTGAAAAATTTTTAAATATTATTACTTAGTATGATCAGAAGATTTTTTTTTTTTTTTTTTTTTTTTTTTTTAGTTTTCCGTGGTAGGTGTTTCACTTTAGCTCAGGCTAACCTGAAATTCACTCTGTATCTCAGGGTGGTCTTGAACTCTCAGCAATCCTCCGCTCTCTGAGTGCTGGTGCTGGGATTAAAGGTATGCACCACCATGCCTGGCCTCTTATTTATTCTTTTGTTGTTGTTGTTGCTTTTGTTTTTCAAGGTAGGGTCTCACTCTGGTCCAGGCTGTCCTGGGATTAACTATGTAGTTTCAGGGTGGCCTCAAACTCACAGCAATCCTCCTACCTCTGCCTCCTGAACGCTGGGATTAATGGCGTGCACCACTACACCTGGCTATCTTATTTATTCTTGAAGGAAGACAGTATAATGTCTTACTATAATGAACCTTTATTAAGTTATTCCTGAATCTGTAACTATTTAGGAGCTTGGATGTACCCTACTATGCTAGGGAGACACCAATCTCCAGTGGTTGTATGTTATATATGCAGAGGCCAGCCATACTTATTTGCTCATAGTAGTTATCTCTTACTCATTAATATACCATTCACCATGAAATAGTTCCTTATAATATTTCTGTTTTCAATCTTAAATTTTCTCACCTTTTAAAATCTTTGTTCTCTTTATTGTTGTTAGTCCTAGAGCTATCATGTCTATTTGAATGTTTCTACTTTTCTTGAAGAAACTATTTCTTCCTTTCCTAAATCTTTCCCAGGTTTTTGTTCAAGAGTTTTACTAGATATGCTGGATCTTATTTCAGCAGTCCTGTCAAGATGTTATTTCATCCTTGCACTATGAAGAATCTATCTTTGCTCCAGTCAGGCTAAGTGCCTTCCATTTCCTAATTCTTGCCTTGTTCCATAAGTGTCTCTTTGTCTGGTTGCAGTGCTTACTAATTGCATGTTTTTAGGGTTACACTCCAAATTTCTTTTGGCTTAACTCATGATTTTCAAATTGTTGTAATTTGTTTTATAGTTAGAAATACGTTTTTAGACATAGGCATTCTGCTTGAAATATCTAATCTGTTATCCCTTTCCATATATCTTCTGAATTATAAAAATTTTTAATTATTTTTGTTTCCAAAACAATCATGACTTATAATTGAATTTCCTTATACTCTCTTATTTATTTGCTCTGTTAGACACTTTCCATGTGTTTCCTGGAGTAGTCACTTGTGTGCTAGAAGCCACCTGTGTGGAGCGATTAGACCCATCCATCTCTTTTTGAATTCTGGTTCATCTCACTGCATTATTTTCTAGAGTGCTTGGAGCTGACTCACCCTTGAGTCAATGTCTTAACTAGATACATTTTATCTACCAAATATACTCAAGGAAATAAGTATAGTTATTGAAATAGCTAAAGAATTCCTACTAAAAGCTTGAACAAGATAAGAGAGCTGCCATAGTCTTTGTGTTTGTAAACATAGCCAATGTAATTAGATAAGACAGGAATTAGTTACCATGATTAGAAGGGAAATGATTAGAGTGTTATTGTTTATAAATTATGACATCATCAAGCTAGATAAGTGCATATACCTAAATATTTTTAGAACCAGCAAAATAACTTACCAAGATTGTCATATATAAGATTAAAACTACAAATCCCAGACAGTATTCAATAATATCAATGATATTCCATACTATCCAGAAACATAACTGTCAAAAGATAAGTAGAAGATATATAAAAAGTAAACTATGAAACTCTTAAAAGGTAATAGACAGCAATGAGTATACTTCTGAAAATTTTTTGCAAATATTCATGCAAAATATTTGTAAAATGTAAAATATATAAGTAATTCAACTATTCACACGTTGTATTATACATTCATGCAAAAGAAAATAAAATCTACATTAGATTTTTATATATCCTTGACAAACTATTTAAAATACATCTGAAACAGGAAAGAGGAAAGCTAATATACTTTTCACAGGAAACAAAAATAATATGTAATTATTTGTCTGGCCTAATACCAGATCAGAACTTATTCTAAATCTACAATCATTAAAACAGTGTGATAGTACTTTAAAAATATAAATGGAAGAATTTGATATTTTAACTAGGTCAAACATGCATCTATATCCAATAGGTAATTCACTATATGCTAAAGATATCATTTAAAATTGGATGTACAAAGATAAATTGCTCAGTAAAATGTACTGAGATTATGGATTTGACCCTTAGGGGGAAAAATACATTCAGCTACGTAATTCACACTGATTTCAAATCACCTTCCTGCAGAGCATTTTTTTAAGGTAGAGCTATGTTGGCAGGAAGTTTGAACGGCTCACAGGCTCACAGTTATTGTGAAGGTCACTCTGAGAGCAGCACTGGCAGAAGGAGGAGTTGAGCTGTAGTTTAATCTGGGTTGAGGCTTCAGCCAGCCCTGAGCTGTGAGGCTGGAATGTCTCTTTAGAGCTGTCTAGAATGTAGTCAAGGGTGAGTCACAGTATTAACCCTGGATAAAACTGCCCCAGGGATTCAATGAATTTGGGTAAAGTCACTGTTTAGAGAGACTGGCAACAAAATTCATGAAGCAAATGCCGTAGGCAGAGAAAAACAACAGTAGGAAACTAAATTAAATGGTAGGAGTTAGAAAAGTAGAATATATTTATAACTTTAAGAAGTCATTTCATGTGATAGATTAATTACTGGGGACGCAGAGATGGGAGTATCTGTGAGTTGGAGGCAGAAGTACAGGTCAGCCTAAACTAGAGTATGACCTAATCTCAAAAAAAAAAAAAAAATTGAACATGTCTGTAACTATGCGTGCCTTTTAACATGGAGCCATATCTCCAGCCTATGTCTATTTATATGTTTTGTAAAGCAAGCCAAAGTACTGATAAAAGTTCTTACAATTTATTTAACCAATTTGTGATATGTGAGATTGTGATATCAAAAAGAAATTTTACTTTGATTTTCTAAGTATACCCTAAAGGTCCTAAGCTGAGCAGATTTAACAACTCTTAGGTAGCATGGTGGTACATGCCTGTAATCTAAGAATTGGGGAGGCTGAGGTAGGAGGATTGGGAATTAAAGGCCAGCCTGGAAACATTCTGAGACCCCCATCTCAAAGGAAAAAAGAGAGAGGAGTAGGAGGAAGAAGGAGAAGGGAACTGAGAGGGAAGCAGGAGAGGAAAAGGGACAGGAAAAGGAAAAGGAAAGAAACAGATTTTCCTTTTAGTACCAAAAGATAAGCAACACTTGCAACTTCTAAGATTTCTTCCCCTTCTCTCCAGCTGTTATCCCCAGGAGTCCTGACTTCTCTATTGTTATTAAGAGTGTGTGGTTCTCCTCTGCTTGGTATTTTCTTTCTTACCTCACATCCTCTTAGCAGCTGCGGTTTTAGACCCTGCCTGGCAAGAAGTAGTGGGAAAAGGTAGGAGAGGAAAAGAGACAGAGCTAGAAAGTGTCCGCTTATCTAAGGATGGGTTTATAAAAGGCAATTTCTTTTTATTTTTTGTTTTTGCTTGTTTTTATTTGAGAGCGACAGAGAAAGAAAGAGGGAGAGAGAGGTGGGGGCGGGGGGAGAGAGGAGAAAGAGACACAGAGAGAGAACGGGCACGCCAGGGCCTCCAGCCACTGCAAACAAACTCCAGATGTCAGCGTCTCCTTGTGCATCTGGCTAACGTGGGTCCTGGGGAAATCGAGCCTCGAACCAAGGTCCTTAGGCTTCACAGGCAAGCCCTTAACCGCTAAGCCATCTCTCCAGCCCTCAAAGGCAATTTCCGATGTCAGTGTCCGGTTGGTGTGTAAACATGACTCAGGGAACGAATATGATCAAATCTTTGGAGTTCCCAAAGTCCCTTCCAGTTCCAACCCCAGCATTCATCCCTCCCTGCTTTCTACTTGCAGTATGCTATGCTGTGGCTCATTTCCCGCCAAACATGAGAGTCTTCACAGCTTCCCACGCAGTCTTGGGAACAGTTAGGAAAGATGTCCACAATCCTGGACCCAACAGGGTAGGAAAGTGGTTACCTCCTAGATGCAGGGCTTTATACTGTCACTTGTCAATTTAAGCAAGAAAAAGACAACAATCTGCTTTGCCTCCACTTAATTCTACGGAAAATGTTGTCCACAAATGCGAGAAGGAAACATTCTTTGTACCTGGGACAAAGATTGGAATAGTGGTTCTCTTCAGAAATCTCTTACATATTCCTATCCATCTTATCAACTAGCTTGGAAAAGGTGGCTAGTTGCTTGTCTGTCTTAGGTTCAAATATGTTCTACTTTGAAACTTCTCTTTATGATATATGCCAGAAATAAAATTAATATTTAGAACATATAGAGAGCTTCAACAAACAAATAAAGAAAAAAAAACGGTCAAGTAGTACAGCAGATAAATATGTGACTGGTACATCTGGGCTCAAATGGCCCTTGAAGTATCAAAATGACAGATTCAAGCCCCCTAACTTCGAAGGTGTGTGGCAGTAGATCTCATTTGCTGCAGTCTGAGTGTAAATCCGCAGTTTTTAAAGAGTGCTAAAATGCTGAAGGGTCTTAAGGCTACAGAATGAAAACCCTAAGTCACCAGATGCTTCCACCCACTAGAAGTTACCACTTTTCAGTTTTCTAGTGGTGTCTGGAGATGGGTCAGCAGAGATGAGAAAATATGTAATTATAGAAATTTGTTTGTAGCAGCTGATTTGCAACTATCAAAGCTGTATCTGAGCAAAATTGTGAGAATGTATTTCCGTAATAACTGCACTTACAATAACTGTAAGAGCTCATTAAGAACTGGTGAATACCACATGCCTATAATGCCAGCACTTAGGAAGCTGAGGCAGGAGGGTCTTGACTTCAAGGTCAGCCTGGCCTATATAATAAAACACTATTTTAAGAAAAATTTCAACTGTATTACTATTTTACAAAATTAATAGTTCCACAAATATAACAATTGTTTCACAAGACAAAAAGTGTTCTCACCCATATATTTTTTGCCATTTTTAGAAATAGTAACACATTTTTAAATAATCATTTATTTCAGACATAGAATTCAAAATGACAGAAAAGCCATGTTTCCCTAACATCAGTAGGCCATTTTATATATACTGCTTTGAAATTATGAATTATGGAGGATATACTTCCAATTTTCATAATAAAGATTATTTCTATGACCTTGAATGGAAGTCATTTTGTGTCCACAGCCAACTCATGATAGTGCTACAGGTAGGCAGATATTAGGCTCAGCGATAATTGAACGAAGGACCCCCTCCACCCCCCTACCCCCCACCCAGCCACCATTTTCTCTGGCAGCATTATAAAGGGAAGAGCCACTTTCCCCAGATCACAGGAATAAAATCCTCTGGTCCTGGGTGGAGGCAATCACTAACCTGGTCAAGAGACCACCCCTCACCTATGGACATGCTACAAAGGTGGAAGGAATGGTTACCCCCAGTAAGAAACCTACCAGATCCTCAAGAAGCCCCTCCCTGCCTCAGTGGCTCTCAGTCCCTCGCTGCAGAGCCTGCCTGCTTTACTGAGTCCTAAATCAAACAGCATTTTTTAAAACTTCTCTTTTCATGATTTCTTTCTCCTCTTTGAATTGTGGCAGGAATCCTCTTGCCATGACACTTTGGGACTTTTCCACTCCTATATTCCCAGCCCTGAGCCATTGATACGGCTTGTATATGGCAAGTAGCCATGTATCCCATCATCTATCTATCAGAATGTCTCTCCTTGGCATTTTGGAGTGGAATTGAGACATCCTATGAATTTCCAATGGCTTGAATAGAGAACGTAGTAACTAGAGAAACTGGGTAGCAATGTCAGACCTGTACATTCATGAGATGCAACCATTCTGCAGACAGGAGGAAGAGTAAAGCAAATATTCAGAGAGAAGCTAAGACAGGAAAGAGCTGCTTGAATCCACATTTCTTTACATT
Source organism: Jaculus jaculus (assembly GCF_020740685.1). NCBI lineage: Eukaryota > Metazoa > Chordata > Mammalia > Rodentia > Dipodidae > Jaculus > Jaculus jaculus. The sequence continues at coordinate 88,585,282 of NC_059109.1, forward strand.
AAAAATAATCACTGGTAATAAAATTTATTGAGTGAATACAACATCCTGGAAACTTTTCTGATCACTGTACATAAGCTATAATGTTTCTTTCAGTTCTTGCAACAGCCAGATGACTAAGGACTCTGCAAACCTCCATGTGACAGCAGTTGACATATGCAATGGCATTAAAAAAAAAGCAGCAATCTGAACCTGAGCCAGATGAATCGTCTTAACTTGCACATCCTGTCTCTCGTTTTTAAACTTAAGAGTTTTTTCCTCTCACAAATTTTTATTTTGAAAATTCTCTTTTGTCTACAATGTTTCCTTAGTGTGCACCTAATAATGCAATCAACCCCACGTAAGATGGTTACTCATCAGAGTTCTTGATTCTCCTTCAATATGTTAGCCCACTGATTTTTTTGTTGTTGTTGTTGTTTTGTTTTTTCGAAGTAGGGTCTCACTCTAGTCCAGGCTGACCTGGAATTAACTATACAGTCTCAGGGTGGCCTTGAACTCATGGCGATCCTCCTACCTCTGCCTCCTGAGTGCTGGAATTAAAGGTTTATGTCATCACACCAGGCTTACCCTCTGACATCTTTTTGTCTATTTTTATTTGTTTATTTGAAAGTGACAGACAAAGAGGCAGAGCGAGAGAGACATAGACACACACAGAGAGAGAATAGGTGCTCCAGGGCCTCCAGCCACTGCAAACGAACTCCAGATGCGTATGCCCCCTTGTGCATCTGGCTAACGTGGGTCCTGGGGAATTGAGCCTTGAACCGGGGTCCTTAGGCTTCACAGGCAAGTGCTTAACCACTAAGCAATCTCTCTAGCCCACCCACCAGTTTTTTGACTTGATTTTTTAAAATATTTATTTGAGAGAAAAAGCAAGAGAGAGATTGAGATAGAATACATATTTTAGGGCCTCTAGCCACTGCAAAGGCATTCCAGATGACTGTGTCACCTTGGGTATCTGGCTTTATGTTGGTAACAGAATTAAACCTGGATTCAGAGAATTTGTAGGCAATTGCCTTAACTGCTGAGCCATCTCTCCAACCCTTGTTTGCTTTTTTTATCTTAAATTATTTTTTCCTCTCATATCTGTTCACAATGAAGATGAAGAATAATTACATGTACTTTAAACAAATCTTTCCTGTATCTCTATAAGTCATCGCTCAACTCACCCAGTCTCTGATGATGACCCCTTGTGATCTAGGATTTTGAAAAGGCCATGTATATGTCCTGTTCTTGGCAACTTTATTTGCAATAATGAATTTGAGATTCATTTCTACAATAAACATGAGTTCATTTATTGTTGAATACCATTCCCATTCATGAGTTTACTACCCTTTATTTCATTCATTTTCCTGTCAAGAGCAATTTGGATTGACCTAAAAAAAGGTTTGTTTTTTTTTGTTTGTTTATTTGTTTGTTTTTTGTTTTTTAAAGCAGGAAAGGGTGTAAATGAATTTTGTCATACAATCTTTATTTCTTAATTTTCTACGTTTCCACATATTCCTGGATTTCTTATTAGTGAAATTTATAAAGCATTCCAATGGGAACTATGCAAGTTTTGGGGAGAAGTAATGGTGTATTTCTTTTTTTTTCTTTATTATTTATGTACAATCTCAGTGTATAAAGAGCCATGTTGGTACCATCATTAGCCTCTTCTCTGACCTCCCCCCTCCAAAATGCTTATTGCTTATTGGGGATTGTGGGCTGTGCCTTGTGGGAGTAGCCATCAGTTATGGGAAAGAGGCAATGTCACTGTGCATAATGTCCCAATTTGTGGCTCTAACAATCTTTCCGGCCCCTCTTCCACGAATTTCCCTGAGCCATTGTTGGTTTTTTTTTTAGGTCTACTTCCATGATGAGGTATTGGGAGCCTCTTTGTCTTTGGATAACTGGTTTGCTAGGAGTTGGGTGTTCTCTGTGTTTATCTCTTTTGCCCTTGTGACGGTACCAAGTTCACCAAGAAAGCAGCACGCTCGTTCATTTCCCCAGTTACTCTATGGTTTCAGCTAGGGCCCTGGTGAGGTGCAATGGGCTGATTCTCTCCTCAGTATCTGAAAAAGAGAAGCAGCTTCTCCAAGGGAGAGTGAGGTCAGCACTGGATAAATGGGATAATCATTATTATTTTAGAGACAATTTAATAGGCATATGCCCTCTTGTAGCCCACAATTGGTGGGAGCATGATATTGGAGAGCAGACTGGTTTTGGGGTTTTTGGATATGGTTCTGACTTGTTTCCCAGCTCCAGCTGTGGGTTCTGTTCTACTGGTATATTCGTTAGCCAAATCAAGAGCAGTTAGTTACCTACCAGGGCTGTGTGCCATCTTGTACTTGGATGAACATCATCTCAGGTTATTTGCTGCTGAGTAGCTTAGACCACAAGTTGCTTGGGCACATGTTGGTCATTTTCCCCAAGTTGCTCAAGTAGCACCTTCTGGCACTAGACAAGCTAACTGTCTGGGGACTGACTCTTTTGCAGATTGCAACCAGGTCTCTATGTTCTGTACCAACATACGGTGTCTTCAGCAATAGTGTCTTTCCATTAACTTTTGGTGGGTAATCAAGTGTTCTGTCAGAAATCTGTGTTCTTTCGGGAAACCTTGTAGGTCTCACTGATCAACAGCTCATTGTGGATATTAACCACATCCTGGTACTGGGAGTTAAAGGCCAGTGCCAAGGGGAAAGAAGGAAGAAAAAGGTAATAAAAAGAGAAAGAGAGAGAGAGATTGAGAGAGAGGGGGGGGGGAGAGAGGGAGAAACAGAAACAGGATAAGATTAAGGCTAGTCTTCATCATACCCTCTCCAGGGCCCTTTAGAGGTATTCCCTCTAAGGACCTGATGAAGGTTCAACCTTTTAGTCTGTGTTTCAGGATATAGGATTTTAGGGTATGATTTCCATTTGGGTCCAATTTTGTGTCCCTTCCTCTTGCCCTCCACTCCTGGCCTACTGTTTGGTCGTCAACATACCTATTAGGTATGTCAGCATCTCAGGCAGATTCAGGTTAGGAGCCACAGATGAGTGAGACCATGTGACAATTGTCTTTCTGTGATTGGGTGAGGTCACTGAGAATATCTGGTCCAAGTTTGACCATTTTTCTTCAAATTTAATTGTGTAGGCATACCACATCTTGGTTATCCATTTATCTAATGATGGACATCTGTCCTTATCAATTTCTTTCTTGAGTGTTTTTATGTTTTCATCTTATAGGTCTTTCACATCCTTGGTTAATGTTATTCCAAGGTATTTTTTTGTTGTTTTTGTTGCCATTGAAAATGGGACAATGTCACTAATTTCTTTCTTTGTATCTTTGTCTTTTGCATATAGAAAGACTACTGATTTTTGTGTTTTGATTTTGTATCCTGCTACTTTGCTGAAGGAGTTAATCATCTGTAAGAGTTTTGAGATGGAGATTCTGGGGTCATTTATGCATAGAATCACGTCCTCTTAACTTCTTCCTTTCCAATTTGTATCTCTTTTATTTCTTCCTCCTGTGTTATTGCTTGAGCTAGGACTTCCAGTGCTATATTGAAAAGCAGAAGTGAAAGTGGACACCCCTATCTTTTTGTGAACCCCATGAGAATTTTTTTAGTCTCTCCCCATTAAGTACTATTTGGGCTTTAAGATATAAACTTTCCATGCCAATTCTCTCCAGTGTTTTGATCATGAAGTGATATTGTATTTGGTCAAAGGCATTTTCTGCATCTATCAAAATGACCATGTGGTTTTTGTGTTTAAATGTATTTATGTGGTGCATTACATTGACAGATTTCCATATGTTGAACCACCCCTATATTCTTAGGGTGAAGCCTACTTGATCAAGGTGGGTAATGCTTTTGTTGTGTGTTATGTTTTGTTTGTGAGGATTTTGTTCAGGATCTTTGTGTCTAAATTCATAAGGGAAATTGGTCTGTAGTTTCTTGTGGCATCTCTGCCTGGTTTTGCTATTAGGGTGATACTAGCTTCATAAAAGCAATTGGAGAGCTTTCCCTGTTCTCTGGTTGTGTGGCACAGTTTGAGAAAAATTGGTTTCAGTTCTTCCATGAAGGTTTGATAGAATTCAGCTGAGAAGCCATCTGGTCCTGGACTCTTCTTCTGGGGGAGGTTTTGATTACATTTTCAATCTCAGTAGGTGTGATAGTTTTGCTTAGGAGATTAATCTTCTCTGAGTTGAGCTTTGGTAGGTGGTATGTGTCCAAGAATTCATCCATGTCCTCCTTAGTATCCAATTTTGTGGAGCAGAAGTTTTTGACATAAGTCCTGATGAGTCTACCAATTTCACTTATGTCTGTTGTGATGTCTCCTTTTTCATTTTGAATTTTGTTAATTTGATGCATCTCTTTTTTTTCATTTGATTAAATTGCCCAGGGGTTTATCAATCTTGTTTATGTTTTCAAAGAACCAGCTCTTTGTTTCATCAGTTTTCTTAGTTTCCAATTCATTAATTTCTTCTCTGATCTTAATTATTTCTTTACATCTAGAGCTTTTTGGGTTGGATTCTTCTTGTTTTCCCAATGCCTATAGGTGGATGGTTAGGTTATTGATTTGGGATTTCTCTGTATATGTTATAATGGCATTTAGCACTATGAATTTTCCCCTAGGGACTGCCTTCATTGTGTCTCATAAGTTTTGGTATAATTTGTTCTCATTTTCATTCATTTCTAGAAATTTTGCAATCCAATTTTTTATTTTATCCACTACCCATTTATTTTAAAATTGTGTTGTTCAGTTTTCAGTAGCTAGTGTAATTCCTGGCACATCATTGGTTGTTGATTTCTAACACAGCATTATGATCTGATATGCAGGAAATTATGTCAATCTTCCTAAATATATGGAGGCAGGCTTTATGGCCCAATATATGATCTATTTTATTGAAGGTTCCATGGGCTGGTGAGAAGAATGTATATCTGTGGATTTGGGATAGAATGTTCTGTAGATGTCCATTAGGTCTAGTTGACCTATGGTGTTGTTGAGCTCCCTTACTTCCCTGTTAATTTTATGTTTGGATGATCTATCTATTGCTGATATTTGAGTATTGAAGTACCTGACTATGATTGTGTTGGTGGTTATTTCTGTTCTGTTGTCAAATAGGTTTTGTTTTATGGATTGTGGTGCACCTGTATTTGATGCATAACAATTAATGATTGTGATATCCTCTTGTTGGATCATTCACTTGATAAGTCCAAAGTGGCCTTCTTTGTCTTTTTTTATTACTTTTGGTCTGAAGTCTATTTTATCCAATATTAGTATAGCTATGATTATTTTTTATTTATGCTTGCTTAGAATATCATTTTCCACCCTTTCACCCTGAGGAGGGAACTGTCTTTAGTAGTGAGGTGGGTTTCTTAAAGACAGCAGATTGAGGGGTCTAATTTTCTGATCCTACCTGTTAGCTTATGTCTCTTGATGGGAGTATTAAGACTATAAATGTTTAGGGTAATAACTGTGAGGTTTAATTTACTCCCTGTCATATTGTGGTGGTTTATGTGGTTTGGTGTTTACTTGGACTTTGTAATTTTTTTTTTTTTGTTTCTTCTCTGAGTTTGGTTATTGTGATATGCTTCTTATAGGCACTTGAGGTTGATTATTTGACTCTTCTGTGTGGAGAATTCCCTGAAGTATTCTCTGTAGGTTTGGCCTTGTGTTCATATGGTTATAAAGCTGACTTTTATTGTTGTTTTCTTTCACCATCTATTATGAGGGATACTCTTGCTGAGTAGAGTAGTTTGGGTTGGAAGCCATAAGTTCTTAAACTTCTCAGTTTTCCATTCCTGGCCCTTCTGGCTTTCTGGGTTTTCAGGGTTTCCATTGAGAAGTTATGTTAGTTTCTTATAACTTGATGGGACTTTGTTTTGAGAGGGTTGTAAAGTTTTATTCGGTAAGTTTTTTTGTGAAAATTCTGTATGCCTTTGGTCTAAATTTCTTCCCCTTCTGGTATTCCCATGATCCAAATATTAGGATGTTTAAGGGTATACCACAATTCCATCATGTTCTGCTCTCAAAAACTTTTGAACTTATTGCAACTTTTAGACTCACAAACTATATCTTCTGTTTTGTCTTCCAGTTCTGAGTTTCTATCCTCCAGATGGCTGACTCTATTCTTGAGACCTTCTATAGAGTTTTGGACTTGTTGAATTTGGTTTGTGTTTTCTACTGCTTTTTTATGTATGGTTTCCATCCTTCTGTCAAATTCCCTTTTCATGTCATTTTCTGTTTGTCTTAATGCTTCTTTGAATTCATCCTTGAATTTATTTATGTCTTCGTTGAGCTTAGCCAGCTGATTAATGAGGTCCTCTTTTTCTTTTTCTTTTCTTTTCTTTTTTTTTTTTTTCTTTCCTTCAGATCATTTAACTGGCTTTGGAACATTTCCTGGTTCTTTTCTATTAGGTCTAATCTATTGAGAACAGCATTCATACAATTATTGGGCCTTTGTTGATTTTTTTCTTTTTCTGCAAGCTCTGCTAATTGCTTGGCCAGGGTTGCATAGCTTGTATCTTAATTTCGGGGTTCTGATCCTATTGTCTCTTCTATATTTTGACTAGTGACATCCATTGTGAGACTGGGCAAACTTGTTGGATTTACCTGCATTTGATTTTTCATGTTACTCCTTTTGTGCTGTGGTCTGCCCATCACATTGTGGGAATTGTGTATAATTTAGGAGGAAGCTGTAGTCTACCTTTGAAGTGTCTTCAGTGATTATTTCCTTTTGTGACTGCTTCATTTATGCTTCTGATGGCATTTTCATCTGTCTGTTCAGAGGGAAGGAGCCCATGAATCTCTGATGGGGACCCCAGGACCTGATGAAGGTGTTTGTTGGTTGGTGGTTTGGCATATGGGACTGCATGGTCAGGTAGCCCAATGGGATGGGGTAGGAGAGCATGGGAAAAAGTAGACTGGGGCAATACCATGCTGAATGGTGAGGAGATGTGACAGTGGGTCCCTTGGGACCATCATTATCATGTAGCAGTGGGTTGATGGGACTGCTGGTTCCTGTGACACAGAGGCACAGAGATATGGGATTCTTGTGGGTTAGGAGGGAGGGTGGTGGTCCTTGTGGGATTATGGGAAGGGGCAGGGAGGGGTGAATAATAGCCTGATGACCTGGGTTTGAGTAGCCTGCAGGAAGTGCAGTAGGACCTGATCTGTATACAGCCTGGTGTAGCTTGGGAGAGGGGTAGCACATGGTAGTCCCTGGTGGCAGGAAAAGGAAGGAGGGAGGGAAGGGGAATGCTAGTCTGCTGGCCTGGGTCTGTGCATGGCAGGGTGGCAGGTGGAACAGAGTTTGCCCATGGTGGTCCCCTGTGGTGGGAAAGCCTAGGGAGGAGGGAATGCTAGCCTATGGACTTAGGTCCACTTAGCCTGTGGTTAGTGCAGGAGGAACCTTTTGGCATGCTTCTGGGACTGATGGCTGCTTGAGGAGATTGAGGGGCTGGTGGGCTACCTGAGATCCTGGGAATCAGTGGATTCCCTACTTTTCTTCTCTGCACCCTCCCCCTTGAGGGATCTGTAAGTGCCTAAAAGCCCCAATGAATCCCAAAGACCTTGTCTTTCCTTCCCTGTGAGGTGAGGTGTGGTTAGGCAGCTGCCATCTTGACTGGAAGTCTTCTTAATGGCCTATTTCTAACCAATAATTTTCTTGCTAACTTTCTTCCAATTTAGTATAAATTTTCCTGTTCTTCAATTAGCATACATATGGAGCATGTTGAAAGAAGATTATGTTTCAATGAGTGGCAGATAATCTCATAAATGGGTAAAGTGTTCAAATACAAAAGTTTTAAAAATTGAGCCAAGAGTTGGGTCAGAGAATGGGGTACCATCTTGGGATAACTTTTGGGTCTCAGGTCCTCAAATGCTGTTGTGTGGACTTTCCACAGAATAGACAATGAGCAGCAGGACAGTAGGAGGCACCCTGCAGAAACAACATAGATATCTGTGGTTTCTCCATTATCTCGCTCTTTCTGCATGCTCAGACAATCTCTTCCCATGCTGTGCATTATTTCAGCAGGTTAAAACTAATTTTAATTCCATTAAAAATGAGCCTGTACCAGCATTGTCTCCATGACCCTTTTCCTTTAAAAACTACCGTGAACAATGCCACCTCACACTGGTGTTCTCAGTCTCTTATGTCAACTGGCATAGAACAGGTGTGGCAGCTCAACACAATGTGCCCAAACAGCACCCTCCTGTCACTGTCAGTGCAGCGACCTCTCCTCCTTCATGAAAAGGCTTGCAAATATCACGCTGAGTTATGCCAAATGCATACCAAATGTATGCCAGATAATATATATGCCCTTCCTGCTAACTGTGAATCTTTCAAAAGCAAGGTTCAGAAATTTAGAGATGAACCCTGGTGTGAGTCACTCAATACTTAATTACTCTGGTTTTGTGACAGCCAATATTTCTAAAAAGAAGAAATATAATAAATTCAAATAGTCTGAGGCTGGAGAAATGACTTAGCAGCTAAGGTATTTGCCCAAAAAGTCTGAGGACCATGGTTCAATTCCACAGAACCCGAGCAAACCAGATGCACAAGGTGGTGAATGTGTCTGGAGTTCGTTTGCAGTGGCTGGAGCCCCTGGTGCACCCATTCTCTATCTGCCTCCCTCTCTCTCAAGTAAATAAATATATAAATAAAATACTAAAAATGTTCTCTATAATGCCGATTCAATTTAGTTGGGTCTTTATTCTAGGAATTGAACTCTGGAACTGATAGTTGCTAGACAATGAGCTCTTGGTCCTGAAATACTGATTTAGATGACATTTGGCATTATTTTTTCTTTTTCCTCTCTCATCTATATTCCCACTAATGAACACTACTTTGTAGCACTCATCAGCAGTATTCTGTGTAGGTAGAAAACTAGAAACTTCCACACTTATTCACAGCCACTTTTATCAGGACCACAGCATGCTCACTTGTTTGTACTGATCACTTGTGCACAAATAGATTCCATCATTTTATTAGACAGTAAACTAGTATGTGTAATTAAATGAATATGTAGGTATTTATGAATAACAAAGTAAGTGTATATACCCCATGAAGTGTGGATCTAATAAATGTATACATATATACATGTGTACACATGAGTATATAGCTTTTTATATTTTAAAAATATTTTTATTTATTTGAAAGAGAGCAGATTATGGGCCTGCTGCAACCTACTGCTACTTCAAATGAATTTCATACTCATACATCACTTCATGCATCTTATTTGACATGGGTACTAGGAAACCTGGCCTGTCAGGCTTTGAAAGCAAGCACCTTTACCACTGAGCCATATCTCTAACCCTGAAAATATGCCTCTTTAAAGTGCAAACTGGCTTTAAAGGGAAAATATCCTGCATGTTGCATCAGCCCCCTTATAAAGCTCTACCTCTGATTTGAGTAAAACCAAGTATCTCTAGACTTAGACATTTCGGTGTAATGTCAAACAATTAGAATAACTTTTTTTGTTTGTTTGTTTTTTGAGGTAGGGTCTCACTCTAGCCAAGGCTAACCTGGAATTCACTATTGAGTCTCAGGGTGGCCTCGAACTCATGGCAATCCTACTACCCCTGCCTCCCGAGTGCTGGGATTAAAGGCGTGCCCCACCATGCCCGGCTTGGAATAACTTTTGTTGACAATTTCTCATAGCTGTCCAATCATTCCATATTTCTTATGCTTTTCTTGCTTATGACTTTTACTTGCCCATCTGCTCTAACAAATGTCCCTCTTGGACAGCAAGTTATTTCTCCTCTTGCCCCCTAAGGTTCATGGCTTCCACTCTCAGCACCTGGTCTTCCCTGCATGGGGCCTCCACCTGGTCATAAGATCATGGTCAGGCTGCAGAGTGAATTCATGTTCTAGGAGTATTCCTCAACCATTGATGACTGAAATCTCTGAGGTGTCCTTCTGAGTACTCCAGGGGTGCGTAGTGCCAATGAGTTCCAGTTTTCATAACTTAATGGCTCTTTAATATACTTTAAATGGTTTCCTTCCTTCTTTGCATTCCTTCTCTCCCTTCCCTTCTAAGCCATCTTTGCCCTCATGCTTTTTTCAGGGTCTGCTTCTGAAAAGTTCAACCTAAGCCTCCTTCAATTAGCAGGCTAACTTCTCAAAATGCAGGGAATGCCTAATATCTTCATAGTTGCTCATCCCTCACCTTTGTCCTTAACATGTACTAAGTACTAAACATAAGACAGATATTTATTGAATGAGTAAGTTAATGGATATGTGTGAATTTGTGTGGCAGGATGTAACAGGGATATCTTTAGAGATCCTGGACCTAACCTACCAGTGTATCTCTTTGCCTTAAGACATACTTATCTCCTGCTAGAGGAAAGTTCTTTATTGCATGAAGATAAGAATTTAAAAGAAAACACAAAAGCATATGGATACTTAAAACAAAAAGAACAAAAAAGAGACAAAACTTTGTCTAATGTTGAGGATTTGATTTCTAAAAGAAGTCTCTTAAAAGAGAACTTGAACATTAACATTGTGAAAGAGATGCTGAGTGAAATTGTAGGGACTAAAGAAAATGGAACAGGGGCTGGGTGTGGTGGCACATGCCTTTAATCCCAGCACTCTGGAGGCAGAGGTAGGAGGGTCACTGTGAGTTCAAGGCCACCCTGAGAGGACACAGTGAATTCCAGGTCAGCCTGGACTAGTGTGAGATCCTACCTAGAAAAACAAAAAACAAAAAACAAAAAACCAAAAAACAACAACAAAAAAAAAAAAAAAAAGAAAATGGGACAGGGATCTAGGAACCTCCTAACAATCATCTCTAAAATTCAAATAAAAAAGCCCTGTGTGTATATATGTGTGTGTGTGTGTGTGTTTCATTCAAAACAAATACAACATATATGATAATTATAATATAGTCAAAAAACAAGACAATACTAGTCATGGCAGATCTTAGATTAGAGTGAACAGAGGTAGTTTAATGAGAAAATTTTGAAAATGTCACAGAAATTAATACAGGCAGCAAAAACAAAAGTTAAGGGGATGAATTAAAAAAAAAAAAGATGAAGGGCTGGAGAGATGGCTTAGTGGTTAAGCGCTCGCCTGTGAAGCCTAAGGACCCCAGTTCGAGGCTCGGTTCCCCAGGTCCCACGTTAGCCAGATGCACAAGGGGGCGCACGCGTCTGGAGTTCGTTTGCAGAGGCTGGAAGCCCTGGCGCGCCCATTCTCTCTCTCTCCCTCTATCTAGCTTTCTCTCTGTCTCTGTCGCTCTCAAATAAATAAATAAAATATTAAAAAAATATTAAAAAAAAAAAGATGAAAAGATATTTTTCTCTGAAATGTGCTTGATCAGAAACCTAAAGGAAATGAAGCCAACTCTACAGATATCCCCAGAGGGAAAGCATTTAGTGCAAACAAAATAGTTCAGGATAAACACCCTGAAGCTGGAATATGTTTGGTATGTTTGAGCAGCTATCAGAAGGCTCTGAGGCAGAGGTGAATGAGGACAAAGGAATGGAGGAGGATAGGGCCAGCAACATGGAAGGGACCCTTTGACAGGGGACTTAAACTCTTTGTAAAGTTCAAATCTACTCAGTTCACTTATTTTGACAAATGTGCATTAACTGAAGGAGTACTTTGTGATTCAATTGCCTTATGGTCACAGCTAGCTCCTACCCTCCAGCTGCAGATCACTAGATAGAACAGAAAAGATTTTATTTTGATTGGAGAATAGCAAGCATAATTGGAAGTGTGAAAATTATACTTGTGCACCTTGATGATTTTTAGAAACTGAACATAACCCACATCCAGATTAAGAAATAATTTTTTTATCTTCTTTCCGAAGCATAGCCACTGTTCTAACTTTTAACATCATACACTATATTTACTTATTTTTAAACTCTATATAAAATGGAATTGAATACATATTTATTTACATATGACTTCTTTTGCTGAATATTGGGATTTATATAACCTATTTATGCTACTTATTTACTTGTGAATATAAACAAAGTTACTTTTCCACTCTATTGTGGATAAGCTTGGTACTTTTCAGTTTGGGCTAACATACAAATGTTCCCATGAGCAGCCTTGACCATATCTTTTGGTTATCATATGTACTTTTTTTTGTGGATATTTAAATAGGAAGTGGATTTATGGGTTAAGGAATATATATCTCTTAGTAGATTCTGCTGTGCAGTTTCAGAAACAAATTTACAAATTCTTTCATTAGCAGTTTATAAGAAATTCTACTGGCTCATCTCAGACAACTGGTATTTTCTATTTTCATTTTGGCCATTCTTTGTAAAGACATTAAGATTGTCGTACTAATTGAGATTCCTTTGATGACTAGACATGTGCCTATTATTTTTGTGACAATTAAGTATTTACACTTGGTAAAACAACTTATAATCATTCCAAAAATGGTCATGGGCATTACAAGTGAGGGTAGTAATAATATATCATTGGCAGGGGGAATGCACATATAAAAAGTCTTCAGATAATGCTGAGGAGAAAATAAGAGCTCAATTAATATTGTGTACAATTATCCTTATTTTATTAGATAAACAAAAATAACCTTTAAAATATGGTATTAATATTTGGTACATTTGCAGATGAAATCCAGAGATGCCACAGAGTGAGAAACAAAGAAAAAATGAATCATCAATAAGGAAAAAGAGGGGCAATGAAACAGAAATAAACTAATCAAAATAACTCCAAAGACTGGACTATTTGAAATTATAAGCACATTCTTAAACATCAAAGTAAGGGTAAAATTAATAACATTAAAATTCCATCTTTAACACTCTTCTGTACTTGTTTTCATTATTGACATATTTCATTGAATGGTGTGTTTTACTTTTTTTTCTATGAAGTAACATTCTTTGAAAACATATAGAATGCATTTGGTGTAACTCATTAGTGCCTTCTTTTCAAAATTATCTCCATTAAGTTATCAGTTGATAACTTAATTAATAATTAAGTTATGGTAATTAGCATAAGTTAAGTAAGTAAGTATTTAAGTAAGCATAAGTTATAGTAATTAAGCAGTGTTTGTGCTGAATTCAGCTAACATTATGAATAGATAGTAGAAACAGAAATCTACATGGTTGAATGTTAGTCTGACCTCAGCCTTAAAGGATTCCTAGGATTTATTGCAATGGGAGGCAAGAAGGACATACAGAGATATTAAAATAACAACAAAAGAACTGATAATTATTGCACATGTGATGTATAACAGATCATAATGAGTATAAATATAGATGTATGGCAATAGATAGATGGATGAATTGGGAAAGCAGGCACAAGAATATAAGTGGTCTAAACTTGTGAGCATCCAGAGACTTAAGGAATGAATCTGAATTGAGAATGAGAAATGACATGCTCATGTTCTAGGTAAGTAATTTTAGAAAATTTACACGTTGAAGTTGGAGTAGCCTTTGGGTTGGGAGTGACAAAGTCCTAAAGCCTTTCTGTAACAGAAGACTTGGTATGTAACAAGATAAGAAGATCAGAGAAAAGGAAAAGAGATGCTTGATTTAAAAGGCACTTTGAAACATATTTGAATAAAACTTAATGATGTCTTAGAACAGGAGAACTAAGAATAGTTAAAAACAGAGCAGAGAATCTAGGCTACTGCATGTAATTTCTAAAAAATTAAATGTATTAACAAGGCTACATGGAGCACACATTTAGAAGGAAATTGATGAATGTAGTTTGTGTCTTTTTGATGTTGATAGCTTAATTCTTTCACAATTGTTAATGCCATGCAGATAGTAATTAAAATGAAAAAACATCAAAGGAGGAAACAATTTTTACTAAGCCTGAAGCATTTGTAGAGAAGATGAATTGGAGGAAGTAAGAGAAAAATAGTCAAGCCAGTGGGGTGAATTCATGAGGTAAATTTGAATAAGTAAACAAACACTAGATTGAGATTCTGTCTGTATATTACAATTTTCATAAAAGACCAAAATAATGTAATGCATACATTTTCTTATGTACACATATTTTCTCCCTAAGCATCTTCATTCAAACTTAATTCCAATGAGGAATCCCCAGTACAATAATCAGAGTAATTGAGAAAGATCATTGCTAGAAAACAATTTTTCCAAACAGTTATCAGATTACATATTCTTTTGACAATTATTTTAAAACATTATTTATTTATTATAGAGACTGAGAAAGAGAATGAGAGAGAGAGAGAGAGAGAGAGAGAGAGAGAGAGAGAGAGAAAGAGAGAGAGAGAGAGAGAGAGAGAGAGAGAAGAGAGAGAGAGAGAGAGAGAATGGGCATCCCAGGGCCTCTAGCCTCTGCAAACTAACTCCAGACACATGCACTACCTTGTGCATATGACTTACATGGGTCCTATATTCTTTGGTTTTGCTGGCAAGTGCCTTATCCACTAAGCCACCTCTCCAGTCCTGACAAATTTTTATGTTACTATAATTCATTTATTCCAAACATTTTTTTTTATTTTTAAATTTCTATTATGCTTCAGGAACTATTCTAAAGAATGGGGTGTATAAGAGTGTATAAGACTAAAACCCCTTTCCTTGAGAAGTTTTTAATGGTAAAACAAAACAGCAAGAAATAATTTTTCCCAACTCACAGCAATTTCTTTATTTACATCATTTCCTCCACCCCCTGTCAAAGACAATTGCAGTTAATATTTCCATGATGGCAATAAACAATATGAATTACCTTTGGCAATTGTGATAGGTCAAGAGACACCTGCTTAATAGAGATAAGGGGTATTATGGTTTTAACACAATTCTGCTGGTTGTAAAGTCTAAACAAACATGTAATGTATCTCTCATAATTCAGTGAGTTAAGTTCAAGTTTTATGAGCAGATATTATTCCACATTTATAGCTGCTCTAATTTTTCACAACATGAAAGCTTTTGACATTGCAGTTCACTTTCCCAGAAAGGATGGTGAGTCCTAAAAATAACTGCTTCGCTAACCTCTGAGTGAACTAGCACTGCTGTGGTAGCCAAACTTCCGATATGCTCTTGCGTTCATAGGTTTTGGCTTATTTCTGCACCTTTTTTCTATCCCAAGAATAGATTTCTTTCTCAGTGATCTGCATTGTGAAAAGATAAAAAGGCATATTTTAAATAAATTATACTGTTTCTTTTAATTATTATTTCCCCTTGGAATTTGGATCTAAAATTACACACTTAAGTCACAAAATAGAACTCCAAAGACATTTGCCACTATGAGAAACTCCATTATGTAATGTTGACTTCTTTGGTTAAAAATGGCCAACATTTTTCCTTAATTACAAAAATTTCCAAGGATTCTAAGCAACTCTCTACTTGTCTCCAACTGGTCATTAAACACCTAAATATTTATTGATGCTATATTAGTAAATCCATATTTGCAGAAGGTCATGCTTGGACATGTCTTGATCTTCCTCCAAGTACAACTTCTCTTGTAATAGAAATTTTTCTTCAAAATTTGTTGTTAATTTTACATTTTTCTTCCTTAAATAATAAAATTCAATGACATGAATGAATTCCTGCCAGAACTTCAGGGCCCATAGATAAGTTGCCAAAATAGTCAAATCTCACTAAAGTAAAGGGAAATGTTTTTAAAAATCTGTAAGGAATCTGCAATATGGGAAGATAGTCTCATCTTGAATGGGCATCATTTCTCTGTCATAAGGTTCTTCTCCATTTTATTTCTAGACTTTACAGATGCCTTGAAATACACATTTGGTTTTGTTTTTTTGTAGAGAACACAAAGAAAGCTAAATATTCCCGAGGAATTCCTAAGATGGTATGTTTTCAACAAAACTCTCTATGTGAAGAGAGTACAAAGAAAAGAAATGAATAGATTTTAATCTTTCTCAACATCAAGTAGTTTCTCTTGAATAGGTTCCAGTAGAGGACAGCATGTAAAAAAAAAAAAAAAATTACAAATAGGGTAGCTTGCTAAAATTGCCATGATGAAATACTTTCTCAGCAGTGAGTTCCAGATGAAAAGAATTTATATCCATATTTCACTGTTAGTCACTACATGACCTGTCCCATTTCATATGTTTCCCACATCAGATTAGCTCTTGAATCTCTTTATATATTATCCCTTCTATAGTTTATTTGTATTGGCTTAATTTTTCAAAGCATGTACTTAAATTGGCTTGCATGTACATTTTTAAATTAAATTTTATATTTTTAAAGGTTATACTATTAAATCTCCTCTCTCCTGTCCCATTCTACTTATGGCACTCCTAAGTGGAGTTATTAATATTCACTGTGGGGTCCTGAAAGCCTCAGGACTCAGTCACTGTGGAAGTGGTGTGGGAGGAGGTGTGCCTCACATTAATCCTACCCTCCCTGAGGCTCTTACAATCTTTCCATCCCTTCTTCCACAATGTTTCCTGAACCTTTATGGGTGCATTAGAAATCATGTGCATGCACTTGTTAACATCATACTACATCAATTCTGGACACATCATGTGTGTATGTGATAGTTGCATGGTAAATCCATCAAGGTCTTGCTTTAAGGAATCAGAGTTTACTTTTCTAGTAAATGTCAAATTTTCTTACTTCAAGGTAGTTCAGAGTTTATTTCTTACTCTGCTGAAGTTCTAAATGTATTTCTTACTTTACTGAACAATACAGGATAAAAGCCAACCTCTTTAAATAAATAAACTGCCATTTCTACTACAAGAGTTTAATAGAAATCGGCAATACTATATCACTTCCAGTGAAAGTCAACTGTGTGAGTGAATGACTGGAGTTTCCATAGTTTTAAAGCTAAGTTGATGGCATGTGTTGCTTAAAATAGTAGACAAGTATCAAGATATGTTCACTTTAAAAGTGAACTAAGGGGCTGGAGAGATGGTTCATGGGTTAAAGGTGCTTACTTGCCAAGCCTGATTTTCCAGTACCCATGTACAAACCGGGTGCACAAAATGTGTGTGTGTGTCTCTCTTCTTCCCTTCCCTTCCCTTCCCTTCCCTTCCCTTCCCTTCCCTTCCCTTCCCTTCCCTTCCCTTCCCTTCCCTTCCCTTCCCTTCCCTTCCCTTCCCCTCCCTTCCCCTCCCTTCCCCTCCCTTCCCCTCCCTTCCCCTCCCTTCCCCTCCCTTCCCCTCCCTTCCCCTCCCTTCCCCTCCCTTCCCCTCCCTTCCCCTCCCTTCCCCTCCCTTCCCCTCCCTTCCCCTCCCTTCCCCTCCCTTCCCCTCCCTTCCCCTCCCTTCCCCTCCCTTCCCCTCCCTTCCCCTCCCTCCCCTCCCCTCCCCTCCCCTCCCCTCCCCTCCCCTCCCCTCCCCTCCCTTTCCTTTCTCTTCTCTTCCTCTCCTCCCCCTCTCTGTCCCTCTTGGTCTCCTTGCAAACAAATGAATATTTTTTATAGTGAACTAAAACTATCCTAATTATATAAATAATCAGGATTCTGAAGGAACTTATTGGGAAGGTATTCAGCAGCTTCTAACTCCCTTCAAGTCTAGGTTGCAAGGTGGAAATCAGCAACCACCAGCTGATTCATGGAAGTACTATCCCTGAAGGTCATAGGAGTTCTAGCGGAGGTGGAAGGAGGCTCTTGCACCACTTTGCTTCCAAGTGCACTCACAATGAATGTTCAAGTGCCTCCCACAGTCAGAGACCTTCAGACTTCCTGACTATCAGTGTAGACACAAAAGCATCAAAGCCATACTGTGCGTAATGAAAGAGAATGATTTTCTTCCAACACACATACCATTTTACAAGGAGCATAAGATTCAAATGTGAATACAACATTTTCAATTTTTACTGGCTACAGGCAAAAGAATATTCAGACAGTAAACTGCAGATGCATTAAGTTTTAAGCCTTAAATAGTTAATGTGCAGCTCAAAATATTTTTGTGACTTCTTAATTTTTGGAAATCTGTTCATTTTTCATAGAAATATTTATAATGCTGCTTAATGTTCATTTAATAATGGGTTTCCTCTTATGTTATCATGATCCCAGCTCTTTTATAAATAGTAAGGATAAGTAAATTTTTGTTTCTATATATTAACTATTTGTAATCAAGCATTATTTTTATTTTCAGTAAGATAATCCAGGTGGGTTTTTCATATCTACTAATTTTGGGGTACTTATTTCAAGAAGTCTATGCCAAAATGTCTTCAATAAAATGAGAAGTAGTTTATATATGATTTAAAGGCAGCACATAGTGATTGCAAATAGCTAGTGTTGATAATAAGTACTATAAAGATTTTAAGCAAAGATCTCTTGAGGTGCTGCACTTAGAATGTCTTTTATGAGATGCCAAAGGAGGAAATGGCAGACATTGGAAAGCAGTCATCTGTTCACATAATAAAACCTTTTGTAAGTACCTGACAAGAATCAATAGGAATGGCTGTGGCCTCAAGACTTTAGAGGTTGGCATATCCATCAGTTTTCTATTGCCACAACAATGGGCAAAGAACAACCATTAAAGGTGAGTAGATTTATACATAAACATTTACTTAGGTCATGAGTTTATGGTTTCAGTTGATCAGGTCTGCATTCAGTTACTCGCACCTTGGTTTGTTCAAGATCTGGGTCAGCTGTAGCCTGTTAGGGTTTCTGCTGATCTTGGTGGTACTCACTCCTTTGAGTAGTGCTGGATGGCTGACTATGGCTTATGTCCTAACATGATGAAATTTAGGCATATTTCTTCATGCCCCAGGTTAGCTGAGTCATGTGCCCATGATCTTGGGAGAAATAAGTTTGAGAACAAACCCTATGGCACAAAAGCATTTCAAGTTTATATTCATCTCACTTTGATTATCATTACACTCATAAAAAGAAATCACATGGTCAAGCCCGGAGAAATATATATATATATATATATATATATATATATATATATATATATTCCTTGTTATTTTCCTATAAACAATGTAACAATTACTTACATGGCATTTATCTTGTATCAGTTATTATACATGATGTAAAGCTGATTTAAGTTATATAGGAGGATATGTAAGTTACATGCAAAGGTACTTTTTATATTTTACTTTTATTTATTTATTTGACAAAGAAAGAGAGAGAGAGAGAATGGGTGTGCTAGGGCCTTCAGTCAATAAAAATGAACTCAGATGCTTGCACCCGTTTGTGCATCTGGCTAACATGGGTCCTGCTTAATCAAACCTGGGTCCCTTGCTTTTGCAGGCAAACGCCTTGACTACTAAGCCATCCCTTCAGTCCCAAAGGCACTGTTTTATATTAGACACATGAGCGTCAGTGGATTTGGTATGGGAGAAGGAGTCCTGGAAGAATCCATCATGGATACTGAGGAATGACTGCACTATTAGATTTTAGTAATTAAGAACAGACCAGGAAAAGTTCATGCTATGTTGAGCCTAGAAATTATTTTTTTGAAATACATACTCTTTGAGCAGGACATTGTAGAAAGAATTAAACATTAGAGAACTATAATATGATAGTGAAAAAAAGAAGAAATAAGGAAGCAATCCACAAAATTAGGAGACAAGGTAGGCATCCATTTGACTCCAGCATTCCTTTGGGAAGTTCTGAGAATCAGTATTTCTAACATGGACTCATGAGAGAGTTTGAATTATTTGGACTACTTCACTGAAGTCTAGACTTTATTGTGCATGAAATAGGAACCTTAAAGTTGGCAAGCAGAGGCCTGGATTTTCTTAGGGCAACTGATATTTGAAGTGGATTTTGTGTTCTGCTAAAAATATTTGTAACATATGCACACATATTCATATTTATTAGATCTAATCAGAGCACTTCTTAAAATGGTTTAGGTTTGAAATGTCAAAGAAAAAAAGCAAAACAAAACAAAACTTCATGTGCTGCAGGCTTGGTCCAAAGGTAGCAGTGTTCAGAAATGGAGCGTTTGGAGGTGATTGAATCATGGAAGCTTTGACCTCATGAGTAGTTAATCCACTTATGGATTTATAGCTTAATGGGTATTGGAAAAGCATGGAAACCAGAAGGTCATACCTATTTATAAAAGTAGTTTGATTGAGAATGTATTCTTGAAGGATATATGTTGATGCTGCCCTCCCCCACCCCCGCTCTCTCTCTCTCTCAGCTTTCTGGTTACTAGGACGTAAGTAGCTTTGCTCCATCCCATATGCCCTGCCATGATGTTCATCATGGGTTCCAAAGCAACAGAGCAAAGCAAGATGTGTTAAGAGTTCTGAATCCATGAGCCAAATGAAATCTTTTCTTCTTTAAATTAACATTCTCAGGTATTTTGTTACTGTGACAAAAAGCTAACACACTACGAATACATGGAATTCTTTGACTAATTAAAGCTGAAGTACAGAATAGCAAGACATTTATAGAAATTGATGCATACAGTTATGAAACTTCTAAAATAAGTTGTGGTTCATTCTTGTTTTACACACTGATATTTTCAAAGTTTTAACACTTTTTTAAGGTAAGCAGGGAGGAGATGGGGAGATGGCTCAGCCATTAAAGGTATATGCTTACGAAACCTGACTACTTGGGTTCAATTCCCCAGCACCCAGGTAAAACTAGATTCACAATGCGGCATATGCATCTAGAATTCTAAACATCATTTGCAGTGGCAAGAGGTCCCGACACATTCATTCCCCCCATTGCAAATAAATAAGATTATTTAAGATAAGCAAGAAAATAATACTACTTTAAATAGATAAGAACTGTGTTTATTGGAAAGCAGAAATTGGAATCAAATGAAAATGGAGTTTATAATAAAATATCTCTTATAAAATAGACAATCTAATGTGAACAAATTGAAGAGAAAAATGATTAACATTTGTTGTGGTGATCTTAGAGAATTTGTAAGAGTTCTTACATTTGAAATGATTTAATGATAGAGATATGTGTAAGATTTTCATGGGATTAAATTTTCTGTGAACTACAGTATAATTTCATCAATATTTATATGAGGACACTATAAGATATGACTATTGGGATTATAAAGTGTATGCCATTAGCACCCTGACTACAGCCGTCAGACCACATCAATTTCTTGTCTCCTGGTTAAGTTTCCCCTGTGACATCTACATCACCTGCTGGAGGTCTTTCTGTAGATATCCTTTCTGCTTTACTACTCTTAGACATGGTAGGCTGAAACTAATAGGAAATCAACACCCTTTGGGAGCTGGCATTATTCAATCTGATATATTAATCCCTTGGTTCTGAATGAGGTAACTTTCAGATTCTTCTATATTTGTCAAGAATTGCCCAGCAAGAGTGATCT
This sequence comes from Jaculus jaculus, assembly GCF_020740685.1. Taxonomy (NCBI): domain Eukaryota; kingdom Metazoa; phylum Chordata; class Mammalia; order Rodentia; family Dipodidae; genus Jaculus; species Jaculus jaculus. The sequence goes on from NC_059109.1 coordinate 88,606,401, forward strand.
GCTATAACCTCATAGTGGTGACCTGCTGGATAGTATCTCAGGACCTCCTAGTCTTAATTCTCCCCTCCCTACTGATACCTATTGGATTGTTTCCTAGTCAGACACTTAAATGCTTTTCTCAGAGTCTAGTAACATCAATGTCAAAATCAGACATATAGGATACATATAATAGAATTAGAGGTAGCCAAGGCTTATGAGTGACTGTCACTGCAAGCGATGCATGTGTATACATGCAAGTGACAGGGCTGACTAGAACCTAGTAAGATGGAAATGCTTTCCTGGTTGCATGTCTATAAATTTTCTTTTAAGATACTCCTGGCTCCACTTTACCTCCACCAACAAATTTAACATAGTCTTCTTTATGATCAGAGGTTCCATTCCAGCACATTCTAATAAGCTTGCAACTTATTCAAAGTGATCTTAAAATATAGAGATTTGGGGATGTATCTCAGTGAAGGATTGCTTACCTAGCATGTGCAAAGTCCTGGATCTGATCCCTGACACCAGTAACTAATTAATTACTTAAATGCATAAAAGATAGTGCAAATATAGAAAAATCTATTAAAAAAAAAACCTTTGCAGTTCATTTCCCATTGATTTTGTTGCCCTGCTTTACCAAGTTTCAGGTGAAAGAGAGGTGAACACAAAGTAAATATGTGTATTTGTAAATATGTATAACTGGTGAGAGAACTGGTGATATTAAGTAAATGTGTTATGGGGTTGGAGAGATGGCTTGGCAGTTAAGGTGTTTGCCTGAAAAGCCAAAGGATCCTGGTTCAATTTTCCAGGACCTATGTAAGCCAGATGCACAAGGGAGCACTTGCATGTGGAATTTGCAGTGTTGGAGGCCCTGGCTAGCCCTATCTCTCTCTCTCTCTCTTTCTCTCAAGTAAGTAAATAAAATAGTAAAAAATATTTTCTTAAAAAAGTGTGTTATGACTGGTGACAGAACCAGTAACATTAGTAACTACTAACTTTATGTACATTGAACTCAATTTTTGGTCTTTTATATTTGAGAAGGAGAGAGAAGAGAAAGAAAGAAAGAGAGAGAGAGAGGAGGGAAGGAAGAAAGCAAAGAAAGGGCCTCTAGCCGCTGCAGACTTCAAGAACATGCCCTACTTTGTGCATCTGCCTTTATGTGGGTACTGGAGAATTGAACCTGGGCCTTTCGGCTTTTCAGGCAAGCACTTCAAGTGCTCTGGCCCTGGTCTTGCTTTTTATAGCCATTGGATTTCTAGAGAGAGAGCTACAAGTTTAATTTACTGGTAGATAGTAACACTATTACTTATGTATAAAATATATTTTTGGGTATGAAATGGTAGTGATTTCCTCATCACATGTTAAATTTAGAAGAAAAAATAAAGAAATAAAGGCATAAACTATTACAGGGATAGCCATAAGAAAAGTCATATTCATTTTTTTAAAATATAACTGCAACTTGTGGATTTCAGATCACAAGACTGGCAGAAAATAGCCTATTAATTCAAGAATTACGGTTTTGCTAATGGCTTCCTCAAAATGAATGACTTTTCAAAACAGTAACAAAATGAATTCAAAAGTTTCCCCAGTTTTACTTTTAAAAATTATATTCCAAAATTATCTTTATTTATGGAATGAAGATTTCACACTTTTAAATTTTACTTTATTACCAACATCATGAGTAACATAATAATAATAAATAATAAAATAAATAGACTTCCAGTTTTTTGAAAAATTAAATAACATTTTTTAAAACTTTGACCCATGGCTGGTGAGATTGTTTCAGTGGTTAAAGGTGCTTGTTTGGAAAGTCTACTAGCTCAAATTCATTTCCCTAAGTTTCTTAGTGCCCATATAAATCCAAATGCACAAAATGGTGTATGCATCTGGAGGTATTTTTTTTTCCTTCCCCAAGTGTTAAGAGGCCATAGCACACCTCTCTCTCTCTTTCATACACACACACAAACTCACATAACTAAATAAATAGTACTAAAATACTCCAAGAAAGTATGGTCCAGGAGTCAAGGCATTACTTACAGAAAGAATAATGCCATCCTTCTTACTCCTAGACCATCAAGAAGACTCCTGTTAAAGCTGGATTGGTGTCCTCCTTTACTTTCAAATCTACTTTCTACATTACATGGAACTTAGCTTTCAAACGTAATTCCCACCTGAAACCGTACTGGAAAGAAGTGATGTCCAAGCATTGGTAATTCTTACACTTATGTAGCATCATCTGGTATATATAACCTAGTTTTAGGACTGAGCAATGTCCATCAGAAGACTGATTTTTCCTCTGCTGTTATTAGCTCTATTTTACAGACAATTAAATAAAGAGTAAAAGAAAATCTAGGGACTGGAGAGATTGCTTAGTGGTCAAGACACTTGCCTGTAAAGCCTAAGGACCCAGGTTCAACTCCCCAAAATGCACATAAGCCAGATACACATGCTGGCACATACATCTGGAGTTCCTTTGCAGTGGCTAGAGGCCCTGACAAGACCACTGTCTCTCTCTCTCAAGTAAATAAATAAATAAAAGTATTAAAAAAAATCTAGGGGGACTTCCATTTAAGATGGCGGCGTAGGTACCACGCCAAAGCAGCCTAGGGAGGAAAAAGACCAAAAACACTCAGCAAAATACACACTTTTACTAAAAAGTGAGGTGTATAGGAAATTGAAGCGGCAGCGGAGAAGTAGAAGAGTTATAGAGCATCCAGAGCCTGCACAGGCAGGAAAAGCGGCTCCGGCAGCTCGGCCAACCGACGCGGCCGCAGCGCAGCAGAAAGCCACCAGACTCGGCTTGAGCCGCAGGAAAAGCCAGGTGCGGGACTTTCCCCTCACACCGTGCTCTCCGCAAGTCGGGAAACATCAGGGGAGAGCGGCAGCGAGCAATGGAGGAGCACACCGCGAGGTAGAAGAACACGTGGAACAGCGAGACAACCAGAGCAGCTGCAGCTCCCTCCCCTCCTCCACCGCCTGAACCCAGCTCCAGCGAACAGAACAGAGGCCCGGGACCCGGCCACGCCAACTTGGGCTGACAGCGGGACCCAAACAGGAGCAGAGTTCGGCAACAACATCAGCGGCTTCAGCACCGGTAACAGCGGCCCCAGCAGCAGCAGACCCAGGAGTGGCAGCAGCGGCAGACTCAGCAGCAGCAGCTTCAGGGGGAGCAGTGGCAGTGGACACAGAAGCAGCAGCTTCAGCAGCAGTGGTGGCTCCAGCAGTGGCAGCTACAGCAGCAGCAGAGGCAGCAGCAGCGGCTCAGTTTGCCCCATAGGAAAAGCAAGTGCCCAGCTCCAGAAATCAGAACAGCAGCCCGATGACCCAGGCACCAACTTGACTGAGACCAAAATCACCCAAGGTAACTGGGATTGCACCAGGGAAGGGTCTTACTTGGTCACAAGCTGACTTGGATCCCTCAACAGACCAGAAATCTAAACCTCTTTGTTGATAGAGGATCTGGTCATTACAATAACTACTCTTGCATACATATTCGGGGCTGTTTTTGATTGAATGTGTACAGCGTTTAGTTAAATTTTAGAATCTACCTGTATTTTATTCCACTCAGCCTGCTTGAATACTCCTATAGCAGGGAAACTCAACCCCTAAGAACATCTTGGTAGATACTCTGAGAGTCTTAAGAGCCACACCTAACACCTTAAGGTCCTACCCTGAAAATATATTACATCAAATCAATTGATACAGCTAAGAATACACAGCTAGCTAGAAAATCCAAGCATTAACTTAATCCAAGATGCAAAAATATATACATTATAACACAAGAAAAACTAAAAATCAAGACGATATAAATCCACCTAAAAGTATTAATGCATCAGAAATGTCCTCCAGTGAGAAAGAGTTAGAGGAAATGCCTGAGAAAGAGTTCAAAAGAATAATTATAAATATGTTCAAAGAGGTCAAAGAACACATGAAAACAATCAAAGAAGAAATCAAAGAAGAAATCAAAGAGGAAATCAAAGGAATCAAAGAAGAGGCAGGACACCAATTTAATGAAATAAAGAAGGCAATACAAGACATAAATAGGGAAATAGAAATAATAAAGAAAAACCAGTCAGAATTACTAGCAATGAAGAACACAGTTAATGAAATAAAAAACTCTGTAGAAAATCTCACCAGTAGGATGGATGAGGGAGAGGACAGAATATCTAAGCTAGAAGACCAGGTGGCAGACCTAATGCAGTCCAACAAAGAGAAAGACAAACTTATAGAAAAATATGAGTGGGAATTTCAAAATATTCGGGACACTATGAAAAGATCCAATATAAGAATTCAGGGCATAGTAGAAGGAGAAGAACTCCACTCCAGAGGCATAGTAGGCATCTTCAACAAAATCATAGAGGAAAATTTCCCCCAAATTGGGAAAGAGGTGCCAATACAGATACAGGAAGCCTTTAGAACCCCAGCCAGACAAAACCCAGAAAGAACCTCTCCTCGCCATATTATAATCAAACTTCCAAACACACAAACCAAAGAAAAAATATTGAAAGCAGTTAGAGAGAAAAATCAAGTTACCTACAAAAGCAAGCCCATCAGGATTACAGCAGATTATTCAACACAAACTTTTAAAGCCAGAAGGGCTTGGAGTGATATATTCCAAGTTCTGAAAAATAACAACTGTCAACCAAGGTTACTTTATCCTGCAAAGTTATCCATTCAAATAGATGGAGAAATAAAGACATTCCATGACAAAAGCAGGTTAAAGGAGTATTTGAAGACAAAACCAGCTCTACAGAAAATACTTGATAGAATCCTCCATGCTGAACAAAAGGAAAAGCACACATATAAGGAACCTAGAAAAAACAAGCTATACTCAAATACCAGTTAAAAGAAGAGAGCACAGGTAGAACCAGAAACACACACACACACACAAATGGCAAACATAAATACACACCTTTCAATAATATCTCTTAATATCAACGGTCCCAATGCCCCAACGAAAAGACATAGATTTGCAGACTGGGTTAAAAAGCAGGATCCTACTATTTGTTGTCTCCAAGAAACTCACCTTTCTACAAAGGATAGACATTATCTTAGGGTGAAAGGTTGGAAGACGGTGTTTCAAGCAAATGGTCCTAGAAAACAAGCAGGGGTTGCTATCCTAATATCAGACAGGGTAGACTTTAGTCCGACGTTAGTCAAGAAAGATAAGGAAGGTCACTTTATACTGATTAAGGGCACACTCCAACATGAGGACATTACAATCGTAAACATATATGCACCTAACATGGGGGCTCCCAAATTCGTCAAACAAACACTATTAGAACTAAGGTCACAGATAACACCAAACACAGTGGTGGTGGGTGACTTTAACACCCCACTCTCATCAATTGACAGGTCATCAAGGGATAGAATAAACAGAGAGGCATCTGGACTAAATGAGGTCATAGAAGGAATGGACCTAACAGATATATACAGGACATTTCATCCAAAGGCTGCAGAATATACATTCTTTTCAGCAGCACATGGAACATTCTCTAAAATAGACCATATATTAGGACACAAAGCAAATCTTAACAAATTCAGGAAAATTGAAATAATTCCTTGCATTCTATCTGACCACAATGGAATTAAACTACAAATCAGTAGCAAGAAAGGCTATAGTGCATACACAAAATCATGGAAACTAAACAATACACTACTAAATGATGAGTGGGTCAATGAAGAAATCAAAAAGGAAATCAAAAAATTTATAGAGTCAAATGATAATGAGAACACAACATACCAAAATCTCTGGGACACAATGAAGGCAGTTCTAAGAGGTAAATTTATAGCCTTAAGTGCCTATATTAAGAAACTAGAAAGGTCGCAAGTAAATGACCTAATACTTCGCCTTAAAGCCTTGGAAAAAGAAGAACAAGGCAAACCAAAAATCAGTAGATGGGAAGAAATAATAAAGATTAGGGCAGAAATTAATGAAATAGAAACAAAAAGAACAATCCAAAGAATTAATGAAACAAAGAGTTGGTTCTTTGAAAGGATAAACAAGATTGATAAACCCTTAGCAAATCTGACCAAAAGAAAGAGAGAAGAGACACAAATTAATGAAATCAGAGATGAACAAGGTAACATCACAACAGATTCCAGAGAAATTCAAAAAATCATAGGGACATACTATAAAAGCATATACTCCACAAAGTATGAAAATCTGAAAGAAATGGATGATTTCCTTGATCTATATGACCTACCTAAATTAAATCAAAATGAGATTAATCACTTAAATAGACCTATAACAAACATGGAGATCCGAACAGTTATCAATAATCTCCCAACTACAAAAAGCCCGGGCCCGGATGGATTCACTGCTGAATTTTACCAGACTTTTAAGGAATAGCTAACACCATTGCTTCTTAAGCTTTTCCAGGAAATAGAAAAAGAAGGAATTCTACCAAACTCCTTCTATGAGGCCAGCATCACCCTGATACCAAAACCAGGAAAAGATAGAACAAAAAAAGAAAATTACAGACCAATCTCCCTCATGAACATAGATGCAAAAATTCTCAACAAAATATTGGCAAACAGAATACAAGAGTATATCAAAAAGATCATTCACCCTGACCAAGTAGGCTTTATCCCAGAGATGCAGGGATGGTTCAACATACGCAAATCTATAAATGTAATACATTACATAAACAGGTTGAAGAACAAAAATCACATGATCATCTCATTAGATGCAGAGAAAGCATTTAACAAAATTCAACATCCATTCATGATAAAAGTCCTACAGAGACTGGGAATAGAAGGAACATATCTCAATATAATAAAGGCTATTTATGATAAGCCTACAGCCAACATATTACTAAATGGGGAAAAACTGGAATCTTTTCCACTAAAATCAGGAACAAGACAAGGGTGTCCACTGTCCCCACTTCTATTTAATATAGTTTTGGAAGTCTTGGCCATAGCAATAAGGCAAGAGACACACATAAAAGGGATACAAATTGGAAAGGAAGAAATCAAGTTATCATTATTTGCAGATGACATGATTCTATAAATAAAGTACCCTAAAGACTCTACTAGCAAGCTGTTAGAGCTGATCAAAACCTACAGCCATGTAGCAGGATACAAAATAAATACACAGAAATCAGTAGCCTTCATATATGCTAACAACAAACACACAGAGGATGAAATCAGAGAATCACTCCCATTCACAATTGCATCAAAAAAAATAAAATACCTTGGAATAAACCTAACCAAGGAAGTAAAGAATCTATACAATGAGAACTTTAAAACACTCAAGCGAGAAATTGCAGAAGACACTAGAAAGTGGAGAAACATCCCTTGTTCCTGGATTGGAAGAATCAATATCGTGAAAATGGCAATCTTACCTAAAGCAATCTACATATTTAATGCAATCCCTATCAAAATTCCAAAGGCCATCTTCATGGCAATAGAAAAAACAATCCAAAAATTCATCTGGAATCACAAAAAACCTAGAATATCTAAAATAATACTGAGCAACAAAAAAGAGGCTGGTGGTATCACCATACCTGATTTTAACCTATACTACAGAGCCATAGTAACAAAACCAGCATGGTACTGGCACAAAAACAGACATGTAGATCAGTGGAACAGAATAGAGGACCCAGATGTAAGCCCAAGTAGCTATAGCCACCTAATATTCGATAAAAATGCCAAAAATACTCATTGGAGAAGAGACAGCCTCTTCAGCAAATGGTGTTTTGAAAACTGGATAAATATCTGCAGAAGGATGAAAATAGATTCTTCTCTCTCGCCATGCACAAGAATTAAGTCCAAATGGATTAAAGACCTTAACATCAGACCGGAAACTTTGAAACTGCTAGAGGAAAAAGTAGGGGAAACCCTTCAACATATTGGTCTTGGCAAAGACTTTCTGAATACAACCCCAATTGCTCAGGCAATAAAACCACAGATTAACCACTGGGACCTAATGAAATTACAAAGATTTTGCACAGCAAAGGACACAGTGAAAAAAGCAAAGAGGCAACCTACAGAATGGGAAAAAATCTTCGCCAGCTATATATCTGATAGAGGATTAATATCTAGGATATACAAAGAACTCAAAAAGTTAAATAATAAGGAATCAAACAAGCCAATCAAAACATGGGCTATGGAGATAAATAGAGAGTTCTCAAAGGAAGAAATACGAATGGCATATAAGCATCTAAAAAAAATGTTCTATGTCACTAGTCATCAGGGAAATGCAGATTAAAACTACATTGAGATTCCATCTCACTCCTATCAGATTGGCCACCATCATGAAAACAAATGATCATAAATGTTGGCGGGGATGTGGAAAAAAAGGAGCCCTTCTGCATTGCTGGTGGGAATGCAATCTGGTCCAGCCATTGTGGAAAACAGTGTGGAGGTTCCTAAAACAGCTAGAGATTGATCTACCATATGACCCAGCTATAGCACTCCTAGGCATATATCCAAAGGACTCATCTCATTTCCTTAGAAGTACATGCTCAACCATGTTTATTGCTGCTCAATTTATAATAGCTGGGAAATGGAACCAGCCAAGATGCCCCTCAACTGATGAGTGGATAATGAAGATGTGGCACATTTATACAATGGAGTTCTACTCAGCGGTAAAGAAAAATGAAGTTATGAAATTTGCAGAAAAATGGATGGACCTGGAAAGTATTATACTAAGTGAGGTAACCCAGGCCCAGAAAGCCAAGCGCCACATGTTCTTTCTCATATGTGGATCCTAGCTACAGATGACTGGGCTTCTGCGTGAGAATGAAAATACTTAGTAGCAGAGGCCAGTAAGTTGAAAAGGAGACATAAAGGGTGGAGAAAGGAAGGGAGAAGGATACTTAATAGGTTGATATTGTATATATGTAATTACAATGATTGTAATGGGGAGGTAATATGATGGAGAATGGAATTTCAAATGGGAAAGTGTGGGGTGGGGAGGGAGGGAATTACCATGGGATATATTTTATAATCATGGAAAATGTTAATAAAAATTAAAAAAAAAATCTAAAGCTGATGAGTCTGGATATAAAAATTATACCCTTTCTTCCTATGTTATAGCTAAGGAGAAACAGGAAGCAAGAAGACAGGGGGCTTTAAACTATAAATTTGAAAAGTAGATGCAGAGATTAGGAGCATAATATACTGCCCTCATGGGATGCAGCAACATTTTTGAAGAGAAGAAACAAGTTTTAATTTTATTAGATTAGTTTCAATCCATAAATCCTATGCTACCCTCAAAGTTATAAGAATAATATGAACATAAAACAGACCTTGCCTTTGAAAATTTAGAAGAGTTTTATATCACTTGCTATGTCTTTATTCTTTTGCCAATTTTATATATTTAGGGGGAAACACAGGAAAGGGACATCTCATTCTAGAAGCTTGAACTTCACTCAGCTATTTTTAAAATCTTCCATTACCTAAGGTCAGTCTTGAAAACAAATATTGCCAACCATATGGGAGTCTTTCATTTAGTGAAATGACTTGATAATATCTGTCATCAAAGGGGACACTAGCTCATCTTTTGTGTATTTCCACCATTATTCTGTGTCCACTGTTTACTTGATAGTTTTGAAGGATAGAAAAAACTAGAAAACAGATATAAGCTATAAATGCATTGTAAAGCTTTCAGTGATATTTACTTCCTATATAAAGAACGCTGTACTAAAGTCATGTCCATCCAAACCTAACATTTAAACAGTATGAGAATTATTTTATTTTATTTTTTATTTTTATTAGTTATGAACATACTCTATATGTAAACAACACATGTTAGTACCATCCTTACCCTCATCCCTGCCTCCCTCCAAAGGGACAGTCCTCATTGGGGATGCCAGTACCTCCAGAGGGATTGTGGGTCATGCATTGTGGGGGTAGCCATTAGTTATGGGGAAGAGGCAATATCTCTGTGCACAATGTCCCAACTGGTGGCTATAACAATCTTTATGCCTCCTCTTCTGCAAATATCCCTGACCCATGTTGGATTCATTTTAGGTATGAGAATTTTAATGACCTCCAGTAATTTTGCATAGCAGTAACCATGTGTTTATGAAGGAATGAAAAACATTGCAAGCCGTTAAATAGGAATGATTTTTTAAAATTTTTTAAAATCTTTTTAAAATTTTTAAAAAAATTTTTTTTGAGAGCGACAGACACAGAGAGAAAGACAGATAGAGGGAGAGAGAGAGAATGGGCGCACCTGGGCTTCCAGCCTCTGCAAACGAACTCCAGACGCGTGCGCCCCCTTGTGCATCTGGCTAACGTGGAACCTGGGGAACCGAGCCTCGAACCTAGGTCCTTAGGCTTCACAGGCAAGTGCTTAACCGCTAAACCATCTCTCAGCCCGATTTTTAAAATTTTTATTTATTTATTTATTTGAGAGAGAGAGATACAGAAATAGGCAGAGATAGGCAGAGAGAGAGAGAAAGAGAGAGAGGAGAGAGAGAAAATGGGCATGCCAGGGCCTCCAGCCACTGCGAAGGAACTCCAGATGTATGCGCCCCCTTGTGTATCTGGCTTAAGTGGGTCCTGAGGAGTCAAACCTGGGTCATTTGGCTTTGCAGGCAAGCGCCTTAACTGCTAAGCCATCTCTCTAGCCCCCAAATATGAAAAATTTTGTAGGCTTTCTTTCCTGGTAACTTATTTTCCCTTACCCTCTGGTGACAGGAAGGCCAGTGAAAAAGATAAGGAGCCCATGTAGAAACTTGCCATTGGATCAACAAATGACAAGCCCAACAAATGGAGGAATGGAACTGAGTCTTCTCAGTGGTCTATAACACTGGTCTAAGACTGCATTCCCCAGAAGCAAATGCTGATTCCAAAGAACACATACAAAAGATTTAAGTGAGTGTTCCCATAGGAAACAACCAGAATGAGATAGAAATGATAGAGAGGTAGACAAAGATATGAGTTCAAGTGATTTCCTAACATTGGTCTCACCTGGCAGGGAGCTTTGAAGCATAGTTCACACCTTAGAGTTGGTCCCACCTCAAGAAGTGTCTGTTTTAGTCCTGTGACAGGCAGTTATTATCTACAGCTTCTCTCTAAGAAAGTGACCATTACCAGTGTGGTTGTTAGGAAGAAAGTGCATAAACAGAGGGCATAGGGAGGAAGGGGTAGGAATGGCTCCAACTATACAAACAAGAGGACTTGTGGTCCATTAGTCAGATGTCTCCTTTAATTTAGAACCCACTTCTGCTGCCTTACTGCCAAAAGGACTGGACATAGCCCATGCTTTGAGGCACCTTCAGCTTGACAGTCCTTGATGAAGATTAATAGTTTAAATGTTCTACACAATGGTCCCACTGTTAACACTAAAATTCTGGATTTGCTGCCTAAGTCAGAACAAAGCAAATCTATTTTACCTCACTGCCCAGTGTTGCCTATTGCTTCATAAATACAAATTCAGTCCATAAAGGTCAAAGTGATTCCCTTCAAAGTTTTCTGTTCCCATTAATTCAGCATTTCTCAACACATTGAGGTGGGGTGACTTTTTGAGAATCTTTTTATATAGCCCAGGGTGGCCTTGGACTCACATTCTTCTTGCCTCAGTTTCCCAAGTGCTGGGATTATAGGTGTATACCACCAAACCCAGCTTCCAGCATTCTGAACAGGATGCTTCACAAGATAAAGTTTTAGAATCACATTGGAAAAAGAATTAAAAGCTCTCTCTCTCTCTCTGTGTGTGTGTGTGTGTGTGTGTGTGTGTGTGTGTGTTTGTCTGGGTCTGAATGTAGAGGCCAAAGTATAATCTCAGATGTTATTCTCAGGAATCCTATCCACCCCTCTTTTTTTTTTTAATTTATTTATTTGATAGTGACAGACAGAGAGAGAGAGAAAGAGAGAGAGAGAGAGAGAGAGAGAGAGAGAGAGAGAGAGAGAGAGAGAGAGAGGGAGAGAGAATGGGCGCGCCAGGGTTTCCAGCCACTGCAAAGGAACTCCAGATGCATGTGCCCCCTTGTGCATCTGGCTAACGTGGGTCCTGGGGAATCGAGCCTCGAACTGGGGTCCTTAGGCTTCACAGGCAAGCACTATCATCTCTCCAGCCCCCACCCCTCTTTTGAGACAGGGTCTCGCACAGGCATAGAGCTCACCAATTTGGTTATACTGATTGAGCTCCAAGCTGCCTCCTTTCTCTGTCCATCCTGAAGCACTAGGATTACAGACACATACCATTCAGGTCCTCAGACTTGCAAGCCACTCACTGAGCTATCACCCGAGTAATCTTTTAGAAGTTACTAATATTAATGCAATCATATTGTTGCAGTCAGGTTTGCATTGCTGGTAGAAATCACCCAACCAAGAGCCGCTTGTGGGAAAAATAGGTTTATTTTGGCTTACAGGTTGGAGGGGAAGCTCAAGATGGCTGGGGAAAACAATGACATGAGCAGAGGGTGGACATCACCCTGTGGCCAACATAAGTTGGATAGTAGCATGGGGAAACTGGCTATAACACCCATAAACCCACCCACAAAAATATACTGCCTCCAGGAGGCTTTAATTTTCAATTGCCATCAGCTGGGGAACCTGGCATCCAGAACACCTAAGCTTATGGGGGACACCTGAATCAAACCACCACACATACATTACCAAACGGTGTCATACTACATGCATTGTCATCCTCAATGATGGTGTCTGTCTGTTTCTGTAGAGGCGACTTTTAAAATTACTGCTTTGGGGCATTACTTTGGTAAATTCTCTGAATGATTAATATTTAAAATTTACATAGAAATTTTATGGATGTCAATATTCTCAACAATATATGCACAAATTTAATCAGTATACAAAATGATAAGCTATGACCAAGATGACTTTTTGAACCCTGAAACCATGTCAGCAATTGTAGGATGAGCAATTATTTCCTTCCAGAATTCTTTCAGGGCTAGGACTGAAGGGCCTGTACATGTTACACAAGTGACAGCTGAGTGACGCTCACAGCTAAGGATAAGCAATTATAAAATATGTATCTGCTCATGACATTCAAAAGTCTTGAAAATCAGAGAGAAAGAATTTTAAAACTGCCAAATATTCTTAAAATTTAGATCAAAGATCATTGTAAATAGAGAAATATTTAAAATATCTTTAAAAATATTAAATATAAGGTTTTCCACATCATTGCTTCTAACAGTATTGCTAGAGTTCTAGCCAGTACCATAGCAGAAGCAGAAGTTAGATACATGGGCATTTTAAATTGTAAATTATATCACATTATTTCTATGATTTGTGTGTGCATGGAAAGTATTTTTGAAATGTCAAATTCTTAAATGCAGTCAGAATTTGATAAAGTTGTTAGTTATGATTAATCATAAAAATTAGTGAATTTTTGTTCACTAATAGAAATATATTTCTGTGTATATAGAAAATATAATTAAAGTAAGATACATACATTGTAACACCAGAGAATATCACTCCTAGGGATAAAACTAACAAAAATGCATGATATCCATTGGGAAAAATACAAAATTGTATTAATATATTAAAGAATACACAAATAAATGGATTTTCATGTAAATGTTAGTTGCAGTTCTCATTGCTATGATAAAATACATGTCAGAAGCAACTGAAGGAAGGCAGAATTTAACTTGGCTCACAGTTTTTTGGTATAGTACATTGAGGTGCAAAAGGCATGGTTATAGGAGCCTTAGGCAGCTAATCACATTGAATCTATAGTCAGGAAGCAAAGAGAGATGAATGCTGATGTTTTTTTAAATTTTGGGGGGGGGTATATTTATTTATTTATTTGAGAGTCACAGACATGCACAAAGAGACAGAGAGAGAGAGAGGGAGGGAGAATGGGCACGCCAGGGCTCCAGCCACTGCAAATGAACTCCAGATGCACGTGCCCCTTGTGCATCTGGATAACGTGGGTCCTGGGGAATCAAGCCTTGAGCTGGGGTCCTTAGGCTTCACAGGCAAGTGCTTAACTGCTAAGCCATCTCCCCAGGCCTAGCATTCTCTTTTTTATGTAGTCTGGGATCCCAGACTATGAAATGATACTACCAACGTGTAAAATGGGTCCTCCCATGTCAATTAAACACTAAAAAACCCTTCAAAAACATGGTCTAGAGTAGTTTCCATGGTATTCTTAAATACTTTCAAATAAGCAAACAGATTAAATTATTGTTAATGTTACAAATATTCAAGTTTTTTTCCCTAACTGACATAGAGATTATATGCAACTTCAGTCAAGAGTCCAGCAGAGCGTTTCTGGAGAATGGCTAAGAAAATACTACAGTTTACATGGAAGAATAATTGACTAGTAGCAGTCAAGATGCTTTGAAGAAGAAATAAGAGGGAAGATCTGATCTGTGTACTAGGATTCCAGACTTACTATAAAACTATAGAATTTAAGGCAGGGAGGTAATGGCCAAGCAGGGAAACTACTCAGCAACTGAATTAGAAGTACAGAAAATACATCAATAAGTAATGATCCTTGATCTGTGTGGTGGTTTGATTCAGGTGTCCCCCATAAATTTGAGTGTTCTAGATGCTAGGTTCCCCAGCTGATGGCAATTGGAAATTAATGCTTCCAGGAGGCAGTGTATTGTTGGGGGCGGGCTTATGGGTGTGATAGCCAGTTTCCCCATGCCAGTGTTTGGCACACTCTCCTGTTCTTGTTGTCCACCTTATATGGGCCAGAGAGTGATTTCCACCTTCTGCCCATGCCATCATTTCCCCTGCCATCGTGGAATTTCCCCTCAAACCTATAAACCAAAATAAATCCTCTTTTTCCCATGAGCTGCTCTTGGTTGGGTGATTTCTACCAGCAATGTGAACCCAACTGCAACAGTCTGTAAGAGAATAAAACAGGATGAGCTGTTCAATAATAGTCCTATAAAAATGACTAACAAAGTTGGATTTCATGTCCCACACATTACTGAAAAAGAAAAAAAAAACTGTTGCCATCTTAAAGTTTTAAAAGTCTAGAAAATGTTGATAAATGTATCTTAGCTATTAAATCACATTAAAGGGGTTGGAGAGATGGCTTAGCATTTAAGGTGCTTGCCTGGAAAGCCAATGGACCTAGGTTTGATTCCCCAGGACTCACTTAATCCAGAGGTACAAGGTGGTGGCACATGTGTCTGGAGTTTGTATGAAGTGACTGGAAAACTTGGCATATCCATTCTCTCTCTCTCTCTCTCTCTCTCAAATAAATAAAAAAAATAAAATAAAACCAATCATGAAAAAATCAAAGGACATTATAAACATGGATTTTAGGATGATGTATCAATAGAGATGAGAGGGAAGGATGGAAAAAGAGGCCATATTCTATATGTAATTATAGATATTTTAGCATTTATTTTGGCTACTTCACGTATAGTATATAAGATAGTATATAAATTTTTAGATTGAATAATTAAATAGTGCCTTAACTGTAGGTCAGACATAATATCACAAACTAAAATGATTAACTCCCTTTAAATAACTAAGATCCTCAAGCAAATATATACTTTCACTTTTACTATCTTCATATTCTACATTTTAGCATATGTGAAGGAAGGGAATGAACACAGCACAGTACTTATAAACATGGAAGGTAGAAATGGCTTGAGGAAGAAATGGATTTGCAATCTAAATTCTTTTTCTAAGGTTACTTTTGGCTCTGTGGAAATTTGTTTAAAAATTGAGAATATTCAATTAAGTTACCATTTAAAAGGATAGCAATGCTTTTTTCTTGGGTAAATCACAAATGTTTTCAAGAAGAGAATAGTGAATGGGTATCATGAACAAAAGCAACCTTCTACATGCATAGGCTTTCTTGGACTCTGTCTATTGCTGATGAATTTTCATGCAAGTAAGTAACAGTTAATATGCTTTTGAAGGTAAAGGAGATAAATTTTGCTGAACTAGGAATCAAGACCTGTTGTAAAACTATGGGATTTAGAAAGGTGATAGTGCACTAGAACTATTAAACAAAAGCACAAGAAGCCTAGAAGAGACCTCTGTAATCTAATGACCTTTACAACAGAAGAAAAGTGGCTGAGGTGCTCAATGACAGCCCTGTGAAAGATGGCTCATCATCTTGAAAATAGCGAAGTTGGGTTTCTGAAGTGTTTGAAATCATTTAGTGGGAGATGTGGTAAGGCCTCAATTTTTATGCTTGTGTGTATGTAGGAAGGAGAAAACGTAAGAGAGAGAGAGAGAGAGAGAGAGAGAGAGAGAGAGAGAGAGAGAGAGAGAGATTGAGGCAGGTATCTAAGCAAAGGTGAGGGATTGTCCACCACTTTGGCCATCAAATTGTGCTTTGAACTTTGGTGGGATTCTAGTAAACTTTAGATAACCACACCTCCAAAAAGAGAAATGGCATTTGTCCATGTCTCACTAAACAAGTATTAGGGGAGGTGGATGCATACAGTGTCTGACTTCTGCTATGACAAGGACTTTGGGGAGAAGGGATAGAAAATACGATCCCTTGGAGGACTAAGCTAAGATACCCTATACTCAACCTGAGCAAAGAGAATTTTGGAGAAATCTAGTCATACATGGATCAGCTAAGTCAGATAGAGAAAGGAGGGCATCTCAAACAATAGCCACATTTTCCATCAAATAGAATCCAAGAGCCATTCTAGATGCTAAGTCACCATGCTTCCTCCCAACTCAGAAGTGGTAATCTGCATTCCACTTTCTGTATTATCAAAGTCACCTCATATTCCTGATATGCAGATATAGAGCCGTGTAGAAGCCAGAATAATTTGATATTGGATCTCCACTTAGAAAGACCTAAACCAAATTTAAACTTAATTTTAGCAGGACATTACTCCTATCAAAGAAGTTGACAAACTAATTCTAAAATTTTATGTAGTAGGTCATCTCTATAATAATAACCTCTATAATAATTATGTTTTCTGTGGTCTTTGCTACTCATGGTCACCCCTGCTCAAAAACCAATATAAATTTCAGATTAAATGATTTACAAGTGTATTAAACAGTATAGCATTTCTGTGACAAATTAGATAATATTTGAAATAGTAACTTAACATATTAAGCATTCATGTTGACTTCCTGTTTCAGTCCATGGTCTGCTCCATTACTTTGAACCCGAGGCAAAGCATGGTAGTGAGAGCATGTGTAGGAGAAGGCTACTTATCTCATGGAAGCCAGAATCATAAGATCCCTGCAGAGAATGCTCCAAGTATCCTTCTTCCTCCAACTGTGTCACTCCTCCTACTCATCAGCACTCCCTTTATGAATCTATCAAGGCACTAACCCCTTGATGAAGTCAACGCTGTCTGGATGCAATTACTTCACAAAAGTCCATTAGCTGCTAGCCAAGACCTTACACTATGGAGGGGCCTTTCATACTTAGTTTTAAAGAATTGTTTTCTATTACAATTGTTTTATTTCCATATTGTTGTCATCATTGTCATCATTTTTCTGTAGTAATTTATGAATTAAACTTCTTATGTATGTATATAAGAAAAATTACATATGTACATATATAATGTTTACATATATATTTACATATATATGTACATATGGTTTAATATTACATAAGGCTCTAGATATCTACTAGGGAAATTAGAATGTTTCCTCCATGTAAGGAGAAGAAAATGTTCAATAACAACCAAAGTTGTTTTGCAAAGAAAGAAGGAAAAGTGGAATGCCTACCAGTTAACAAGAATCATGATTACAGCTAGGGAGAAGGCTGAGCAGGTAAGAGGTCTTGCTGCTTATGCATGAGGGCCGAAGATCACCTGAGTTTGATTCCATACCACCCATGTGAAAAGCTTGGGATGGGCATGCATGTCTGCAAATGCAGTCCTGTGGTGCGTGGAGACTGGAGAATCACTGGGGCTCACTGACCCAAAACAGCAGCAACTTTGGGTTGAGAGAGACTTCATCACAAGGGAATACACTGATGAGTGACAAGAGGGCACCCAGCATTCTCTGCTGGCCACTGCATGTATGTATTGGGCATGTGCATTTGCATTCATGTTATAAGCTGAAAGTGACAAATGCTACATACAATATACCACACATATTTTACACACACACACACACACACACACACACACACACTAAAAAAGACTCATTATAGGACTGGAGAGATGGCTTAGCGGTTAAGCGCTTGCCTGTGAAGCCTAAGGATCCCGGTTCGAGGCTCGGTTCCCCAGGTCCCACGTTAGCCAGATGCACAAGGGGGCGCACGCGTCTGGAGTTCGTTTGCAGAGGCTGGAAGCCCTGGCGTGCCCATTCTCTCTCTCCCTCTTTCTTTCTCTCTCTGTCTATCACTCTCAAATAAATAAATTAATTAATTAAAAAAATAAAAATTAAAAATAAATAAAAATAAATAAAAAGACTCATTATAAATCATAGTAATTAAAAAATGTCATCTTTAAAATCATGGCACCCCAACAGAGATATAGATCTAATAGAATTAGAAGCAGAAACCAAATCACAAATGGGGCCTTAACTTACAAAAGTCAAAGGACTTCAAATTTGTGTGGACATAGTGGTATTAGACTAATTTTACAGCATAAAAACGGATCTGTAATTAACATCATAAAGTAAAACTAGATGAAATTAGTTTTGGACAAAATGAGACAAAACTGTAGCTTTTTATGTTTACTATCTCAGCATATAGAATGATGTTTGAACAAAAAACAAAGGAAGCTTTAAAGCAAACAAATTTTTATCATACATAGAAGACATTGACTCACAGGTCTCTGGAAATGACAATGCACTAGGTAGGTTTTTAAAATTTTTTTTCTTCATTTTTATTTATTTATTTGAGAATGACAGAGAAAGAGGAAGAGGCAGGTAAGAAATAGAGAGAGAATAGGTGCCCCAGGGCCTCCAGTCACTGCAAACGAACTCCAGATGCATGCGCCCCCTTGTGCATCTGGCTAACATGGGTCCTGGGGAATCAACCCTCGAACCAGGATCCTTAGGCTTCACAGGCAACCACTTACCTGCTAAGCCATCTCTCCAGGCCATTAGGCAGGTTTTAAGATGGTCCCCTATGGTTTCCCTCTGCTGCTTTGCATGGCTTTGGGTGACTCCCACCCTTGGAGTGACTCGCTTCTTTCTAACAGAATGCCTCGATGTGGAGGGCATGAAGTCTACATGACTAGATTACCAAAGGTTCTGGCTGTCATGCTCCATGCACACATTCACTCTCACTTTAGAAGGGGTTGCTGTGTTGTGTTGCTATCTGTCTGTCAAGAAGGAAAGTCTTCAATTCAGTGCAAAAAGAGTTCACTACTCCCTACACCTGTTTTAAAGGTTATGACCAAGATTCCATAAGAAAAGCCCACAAATTTTCACAAAATGATGACTGAAACAATGAATGGATTAGAAAATTGTAAAAAAAAAAAAAAACAAACAAACAAAAAACCGGAAACTTACATAGATGAGAAACATGAAAAGATGATTATTCTTTTTTCTTTTTCTTTTAAATTTTTTATTTATTTATTTGAGAGCGACAGACACAGACAGAAAGACAGATAGAGGGAGAGAGAGAGAATGGGCACGCCAGGGCTTCCAGCCTCTGCAAACGAACTCCAGATGCGTGCGCCCCCTTGTGCATCTGGCTAACGTGGGACCTGGGGAACCGAGCCTCGAACCGGGGTCCTTAGGCTTCACAGGCAAGCGCTTAACCGCTAAGCCATCTCTCCAGCCCAAGATGATTATTCTTACTAGCACTCAAAGAAACCAAATTTAAAGAAGAAATAAGATTCTATATTTACTACAGGACAGAATTTTAAACAGGTTTATAATGTCAAGAATGGATAAGGAGGAATGAGATCTCATATCATATACATATATATGTCGGGCACTGCCAGGCACATACTGGAGCCTTCAGGAGAGGAGCCTGAGCTGCCAAGCATGGCTAAGGACCCCCCAGGCTAAAGAAGACAACTCCCTCTCCAAGCCCAGCACACCTGAACTTAGGCTCTGCCCATATCCCTGTAACCTTTGGCCAGTTGCCTAGGAAACTCATTTTCAGCTAGCCTTCCCATAGGCCTGAGACCAAAGATCACCTGAACCCCCGACCTGTGCCATTGCCTTTGTGCTGTAATGAATGTCTCCATATGTTAATTAGGCATCAGAAATGAAGTTGGTATATCCAATCCCTCCCCCCACCCTCAGATGCTTATAAACCCATTTCACTGACAATAAGCAGAGAACTGTTTACCAAAACTCCTCCAGAAAGTCTTTTACTTTTGCACGCTCACCCACTCCGGTTTCCTGGGCGCCTTTGGGGGACCATGGCCAAGCCCCGGAGGACACAGGAACCCACAGCTGGCACCTGAACAGGGACACTATGAGACAGACAGGGTAGGTGAGTGCTCTCCCACAAGGACTGGGAGACATCAGCCCATGTGGCCTTGCCTCCACATTTTTGAGGGCTCACAATTTTCTCTTTTTTGTCCTTTCTTTTTGGTTTGAGCCATCGCATGGGACCAGATACGACAAACGGGCAACTGATGTCTCTTGGCCGAGGCCACTTTTTGGTATTGACTGAAAGCCAGCATCCTCTGCCTGGACCCTGTCAGCCTATTGGGTGTTGGTAAAAACCATCTATCTATTTATCTTTCCTCTATCAGATGGAAGCTAGTTTTCCTTTTCCTCTTTTACTTGATTATTGTCTCCCACCAAAAGGAATCACAGATTCATAGATTATGGCTCTTCTGAAAGTTAAGGAAATGAAGATCTCCCAGAGGGAGGCCGTCTCCTTTAGGGAAGAAGTCCTCCAGGTTGGCCCCTGGATGATTTCTGGGCGTCCATGTGGTCCAGACACATAGACCCGCATAGCTTATCTGGCTAGGAAACAAAAGTTCAGGAATGAAATTTCCCCGACTCCCTTTAAGAGGCGAAACTACAAGCTGGCTTTGCAAGCGCTCCAAAGTGGCTTGAGTCAGAGTCAGGTGGCAGGCTCACACGTGCCCAGATAATGGTACCTCAGTCGTGGATGCCATGTCTCAGCTTCCTTCTCCAGTGGCCCAGGTGGTCCCAATACCTCTTGTCCTCATTTCCCCCCATAGGGGGACCCTCCTTTCCCAGCAGCTCCCCAGTGGTCCTGGGGATGCCTCTTAGCTGCAGGCAGTTGGACTTGGACTCCAGAAGTCATCTTGGCCAGTCTTGGCCATTACCTCCATGTGTACTAGACCCGACCCCGAGTGAGCACCCAGGGAGCTGGGTGAGGCTGATTGAAGGTGTATGCAAGCCCCACCCAGCCGCCAAGAAAAGAAAAAAAAAAAAAGACTCATTTAACTAAAGCCTATGGGGAACTGAAGCTTTATGTAAACAATGCCATACTTTGTTACATGATATCATAAATGTAATTCCTGAGTTTATGTTCTAGGTGAACTTCAACTTACATAGAGGATTATTAAAAACTGAAGAATTCTCTTGAAGTGGTGACTTATAATTTGTCAGGTATTTTAAAATTTAAAAAAAAAGATTTTAATGTCCTGTTACTTAAAAGGAGGAGGCAACTGACCTGACTTCTAGGCCAGCCTGCCTCAAGATAGCAACAAAATTTTCATTACTTACTCCTAATAAAATAATTTCCAAGTGTGTTGTTGGTATTAATGACATAAAATTGTCTTTAGACTATTTGCTTGTCAGTGAGTAATAGGATTAATCAATATGGTGTAGTTTTCCTTAATAGTCTTATAAAAGATGGTTAATAATGGGGTGAGATGAATTGATTGAAGGAACTGGGAAGGAATTTTTCAATGTTGGGACACAGAATGTTCATTAAAAATGCTTTTTGAGTGGTAATTAGATCAAAATGTTAAAATATGTGGCTAAAGATGTGTGTGTGTAGGAAATAATTTTCACTGTGACTAAAGTTAGACATTTTTCAACTGTTTAGGAACTCTTAAGGAACAAAAACCTAGTTTTTAGGCTAAAATATGTTGGGATAGCTTGAGGAAGCTTTATCAAATTTAAGTCATGGGTAAAACATAAAATTGTTTTATAGGCAGGCATGGTGGTGCATAACTTTAATCCCAGCACTTGGGAGGCAGAGGTACGAGGATCACTGTGAGTTTGAGGCCACCCTGAGACTATATAGTGAATTCTAGGTCAGACTGAGCTAGAGTGAGACCCTACCTCAAAAAAACAATAAAAAAATAATTGTTTCATGTTACTAAAAGTTTCTATAGTACATAAAGTCAATAGCTTTCAAGTTTAAGCCAGCCAGGCAAGGTGGCACATGCCTTTAATCCCAGCACTCGGGAGGCGGAAGTAGGAGGATCGCCAAGGGTTTGAGACCACCCTGAAACTACATAGTGAATTCCATGTCTGCCTGAGCTCCAGTGAGACCCTATCTTGGAAAGAAGAAAAAAAAAAAAAAATTCAGCCAAAATCATTAATTGTCAAATGATGCCTTTTCTTTCAAAAAAAAAAAAATTCATCAAGGGTTATATTAGAATTTATCTAGCTGTTTTGGCTCAAAAAAAAGACCATATTATGCTCTATTGTATGTTAAGCAACTATCTCAATTAAGTCTTACACTTATAACAAAATTAACTCTTAAGATGTATTCCCTACTTTAGGGTACAGACTTATGTTCAAACAATGGTCCTCATCTGAGAAAAATCTTCAAGCTATGTGGTTTGGTTTCAAATGTTCTCTGAGTAATTGGTATCCACACAGGTATCTGAACCAATCAAAGGTGTTTTCAAACACAAGTGTTAAGACTCTATATGGTTTTATTTGTCCTTTTCTGACAATTTCTAGGTTAAAATAATTAGTTTGTTTGTAAATTAATTGGTATTGCTTTCAAGACTGGTAACAGGTTCTGCCTGTACTTATAAATGTTAAATATTTCAAGTGTAAGATGTCCCTACTTTCTGTACCTCATGTATATGGCTTGTGCTGCCACAGGACAAAAATATTTAAAAGATTGGACAAAATGATTTTAGAAGCCTTTTTGCCATTCTTTAACTAAATCTACTTCAGTAATCAAATGTACTCTCCATGTGCATATATCCAGGCTAGTGTAACTTCCTTTCTAAGTGCATTATTTACATATGTAGAAGCCAAAGCCATTTGGAATCACTGGAGCAAGAAGAGACAATATTTTGTCCTGTGCTTCCAGGTTATGAGGCCACTGGAGATGATGAGACACTTCTACACTGCCCCCCTGGTAACTCACCTGGCTTCCTGAGCAGGGAGGATATGGAGACCCAAACAAAATTGGTGTCTGAACAGAAGAGTAACAATCAAGGAGCAATCAGTCCTCCTGGCTTCCCAAAGAAGGGAAAACTATATAACCAGCATGGCCCTGACTCATCCTAACAGACAGAAAACACCAGTAAGCTACAGGGCTACTCCTGGGTCCCTAAAGTCACTTTGGAGAACCATTAGTGACCTCCAAAATTAATCCTTAATTAAATTGCGGCTACCTATATGGTCTTAAACACTCAGAGAGAAATGTATAACCAAAGATAAAAAAAATACCTTAAATATACGAATGGCCTACTCAGTAATACAACAAGAGCTTTCCAAGAGGGGAAACAAATATTAAGACATCTTTACCCCATAGTTCTAATTCTATAATTTTTTTAAAAAGCAACTATAGATATCAAAAGAGTTATTTTCAAATCTAGAATATCTAAATAAGTTCTGAGACCAAAAAATATATTTGTACAGTCTTTAATGGCACCCAATGGCTCTCTATTATCAAGGTCCAATGTTACATTTATGTTTCTGACAACTCTGCTAATATGTAATCTGTTTTACAAGCCATGTCAAATATTACTGTGCCATTTAATGAACAGTTCTGGTAGAAAGCCTCAGCCAGCTCATCCTCAGATGGTCCTGGATGATCCAAGCCTGTCTACTTGGTTTCCCTCGACCACAAAAAGGACCATTTTGCTGTGTGCTCACTTCTCATTAAGTCTTTACTTTTATTTATTCTTTCTCCCTAATATTATCTTCCAAGACTATCTTCCTGGACTCCGGGGTCCATTAGAATAGTTCTCCTCTCTGGGAGAGACTCTCTAACTTCCACAACTAATGCTGAATGTCCCATTCATCAGGAAATAGTAAGTGACCTGTCTTTGTCCCTTGTCCCCTAAAAGGATTTAGAGTATCATCTCCTGAATGGGAGAAATAAAGGGGGATAGAATTAGGGTGACTGGACCCCTGAAGGTAAAAAGAACAAGAAAAAATTTTCTTATCTCTTGCACATTTCCAAAGTACTGGTTTTCCATGTGTGCTTTGAGTCCCTGGCTCTGCAAGGACAGGCCTCGCCCTCTTTGATGCATGTCAAGTTGTGTTTCTCTGCCTGTCCAGCTCTAAGCCGACCTGAATACCTGTTCAATATTTCCATAATCAGGACCAGTTGTGTCAAGACACTGGACCTCCTTTGGTGCAAAAGGATTAACCACTCCATACATAAATATTTCCTCTCCCACTTATTGTTCCCCAGTCTTGATTGCTTCACAGTTTTATCTCTACAAGAAAAAAATCTACAAATTCCATCAGAGCCAACCGCAAGAAATCATCCCTTTGCTGCTCGGCCTTGGCATGACACTGTTTCTGGATGTCTCCAGTGACCAGCAGTCTCGAATCTCCAGAGACAATTGAACTTTTTCTTGGGTGTAGTACTTCAAAACCATCTAGCCTTAGATTTCATTACTGCTGGACTTAGGGGGCATGTATGATCTTGGGACAAGAATATTGTTTTCTTTGTTAACAACTCAAATGTTGTTAAGCTGCTTGACTGCTACAAGCCTGAGGACCCCACCACCTGGTTCTCTAACCCTTTAGTTACCTGGCCTCTCCTTAGCCCACTCCTTACTATAGGAACCCTATTGCTTGTAGCCCCCTGTCTCATCAAGTTTCTCAGATAACAAATAACTAGTATTGCTAAGGTTGCTACTAATCAAGTCCTCATACACCACCTAACTCTATCTGGACCTGTGGCAAATTTTAAAGAACTCATTTGGGATGACACTGCCCCATTATCAAAACAAAGGGAAAGTTGTCTAGCACTGCCAGGCACATACTGGAGCCTTCAGGAGAGGAGCCTGAGCTGCCAGGCATGGCTAAGGACCCCCCGCCCCCAGGCTAAAGAAGGCCACTCTCTCCCGAAGTCCAGCACACCTGAACTTAGGTTCTGCCCATAGCCCTGTAACCTTTGGCCAAATGCCTGGGAAACTCCTTTTCAGCTAACAGCCTTCTCACAGTCCTGAGTCCCTAGATCACCTGCCCCCCCCCCCAAGCCCCACCATTGCCTTTCTGCTGGAATGGATGCCCTCATATGCTAAGTAGGCATGAGAAATGAACTTGGTATATCCAATCCCTTTAGTGTCCCTTCCCCCACCCTCAGATGCTTATAAACCCATTTCACTGACAATAAACTGAGAGAGCTATTCACCAAAACTCCTCCTGATAGTGTTTTACTTTCGTGCACTCACCCACCCTGGTTGCCTGGGTGCCTTCGAGGGACCATGGCTAGGCCTCCGAGGACACAGGAACCCATATATACACATACAGCTGTGAAAATTTTCAATGCTCACAAGTATTCTGAAAAGCATTTTATAAAAATTAAGAGATGCATACCTGTGACTCAGCATTTTCATGTCTATGCATAGTCTCTGGAAGACATGAACAAAGACATTGATTTTGGCATGTTTTGGGATAATGAAACAATTGGATGTACCCTAAATATCTGTCACTGCTAGGCTGGAGGAGTGATGCACTGAAATTAGACACAGGGAAGGAAGTGGATGGATTGGGTCTCCAGTGTCTACAGAGAAGCAAAGAAGTGTGTTTAAGTTCATGACACAGATATGCTATCCTTTGTAATATTAAAAAGTATTCAAAAATCATACAGATCCAATAATATAGGGTTACTTAAAATATGTGTTTTTAAAGAAATTACTTCATCATGGTCCTTAGCCTTGGAAAGGAACTAAGAGAGTCATCGCGGGGACAGAGGAAAGAAAATTATTTTGCTACATATTTTTAATATTCTTTCAAATTAATTACAGTCATCTATACAAAATTTAAACTTTCCAGATTGTGTGTGGTACAAAGATGTTTATTATCCTTGGCTTTTTAATGGGCTATTATTTTTCAAAATTAAGATAAACAGTATTAAAAGCCAAAAATGTGTGTGGAATATATTTTCTTCTTTATAATTAGTGACACTGAAGAGCCACAGAGATTTCCATAAAATTGCCTAATGTGATGGATGACAATATTTCTGAGTATTATGAGTATAAATTTCTATGAGAAAATCTTAGTTGAAAGTAAAATTGCATATTGGATATCAAACTGGAAAGCATTTATGAGTACTTGTTATTTTAACGTCTATACAGTAATTTTCTTCTCTAAACAGATTAAAAGATAATCTTCACTATCATCTGCTTAACTCACAACCTCAGATTTCTTGGCTATCATTCCATTGTTATGCCACATCACCTTGTGTAACAGACCACTCAAATCCCAGTGGTTTAGAACAACCACTTGTTAATTCTTATGGGTATATGGCTCCTCTTAGTGCTTCTGCTAATCCTGGCTAGGCTTGTTCATGTATCTGATGCCAGACATGGGGTTGGCTGGGGCCAGCATGATCTAGTCAGATTTCAGTGGGACACTTTGAATCCAGTTCACCTGTTTCATTTTCCCACATGGTAATTCAAATACTTTCTTAGGGTCTAAGGAAGGAAGCAATTAGAAGTACTAAAGTGCTCACTTGGGATATTAACATAACAAACATATACATAAATTCAAATTAGTCACGATTTTTCTTGTAACATTTACAACAAAATTTATTGATTTTTCAACTTTGGAAACTATCATAATTATTAAACTGGTATTCCTATATTATTTATTGCATAAGTAATATCTGTCAGTGAGTCTCAACACTGCTATATTATATTTTCCACTTAATAATAGAAGTATTTAAGGTCAGTTTCCTTCCCTCTGCAACTCTAGATTAGCAGAACAGGAACCCATGACTTCTTAGACATATGAGAGCATTCCAGTCCAGCTTTGGAAGGGGAACAGCTGCAACAGAAATTGCCATTTCCTAAGCATTGTGGCTCTGAAACACCTTGTTTGGTGGTAGATTTTGCTCACAGTTAAACTCATCCCATGAGAGGAGGCCCTATTTAGACATTTTCCAGGTGTTATTATTATTCTTTGATGGAAATTCAGATTGTAGTATGGCAGTTTCCAGGGACCACCATACTTTCTGTTGCTGTGCTCCTGCAGAAAGATGTCTTTCAGATAGTGAGGGGCTATCTTGTATATTCGAATTCCTAGTGACAGATCTTTTCAGTTCATACATTCAACTTCTGGCTTCAAGAAGACTTGGTTTTATTTCAGTAACTCTTAGCACAAAAATGATAGATTCCTCCTTTGATCCCCTATTAAATTTAAATATTAGAAAAGTAATTTATTTCTTTCCAAACTTGTAACTTTCCCTCATCTTAACTGTAGCCTTTCCCTGCTCCTGACTCTTAGTAGCTGTCACCAAAGTATATAGCCTTATGAATCTTTCATTTTTAACCTCATTTAGTAGAAAACATTTAGATTCTCTCTTCCAAAAAGGACCAATCATCATATAAACTTTCTGCATTTTAGAGCAGCTCTGCCATATCCAATATCTTCCTTTGAGCATTACAAATTTTGCCAAGATGGTGAATATTTAAGATACCTGTGTGTGTATGTGTATGTGTATGCATGTGTGCAAGTATTTGCACACATGTTGGAGACTGAAGCTGGGACCTCACACTTATATAGGTATTCTACATTGAGCTGAATCCATAATCCTTAAAACACATTTTAGAGAAAAAGCATTTCAGGGCATATAGCAGTTAAGCAGTTAAGGTGCTTGCTTACAAAGTCTAAGGACCCAGTTTCAATTCCCCAGTACCCATGTAAGCTAAATGACAAGGTGGCACATGCATCTGGAGTTTGCAATGGCTAGAGGCCTTGGAACACACATACTCCCCTCCCTCTCTCTCTTTGTCTCTGCTTCTCTCTCTCTCTCTCTCTCTCTCTCTCTCCCCTCACGCTCTCTCTTTGTCTCTGCTTCTCTCTCTCTCTCTCTCTCTCCCCTCCCCTCACGCTCTCTCTTTGTCTCTGCTTCTCTCTCTCTCTCTCCCCTCCCCTCACGCTCTCTCTTTGTCTCTGCTTCTCTCTCTCTCTCTCTCTTAAATAAATAAATAAATAAACAATATCAGGCATAAAAAAGATAACTAAGGTTTGTCACTTCCTGGACTTTTTTTTTTTTTTTGTATTACTCAGTTTAATGTGATTTTGCCTAAATTATAAATGACTTACAGGACTGCAACTGAAACACGTTTACTTTGTCATGGACTGTAAGTGGTAAAATTTTAAATGTCAACAAGAAGGAGCCATTTTTGAGGAAAAAATCTTGCATAAAACATTGATGCTTTTTCCAAGTAAATATTGGCAAATTCTCCACATGGATAATTAGTAGCTGATGAAGCATTTCCTCAACTTATGTTTGCATTCAGAACTGCAAAGATAATTCAGTATATTGACAACCTAGATGGCAGACTAGAAACAACTTCAGTTCAAACCATCAAGGGGGAAAATAATAAAGAGAATGAGTAGACTCCCCCCACACCCAAAACAAAACTTGAAGAGCCTCAGAAAACCATTTAGCTTACTTGCAGTGTTTTTTTGCTAGCATAAAAATGCTATTAAGAGTGAAAAGAATTACCATGAAATAAATACCACCAAAAAAAAGGGGGGGGATGTGGAGATCAGTCTGTGACCCTCAGCCCTACCAGGCAAAGTCAGTGCATTCCCAAGCACAATTCTGAGCCCTGCACCCATTCACAAGAGCTTCAAAAATGCCTCATAATAAAATGAACCAAGGAAGTGAAAACCCACTATAATAAAAACAGTAAAACACTGAAGAAATAAATTGAGGAAGATATGAGAAGATAGAAAGATTTTTGGCACTCATGGATCAGTACAATTAACATTGTGAAAATGGCCATCCTCCTACCAAAAATAATCAAATAGTTCAGTGCTGTTCCAATCAAAATGTTAGCACCATTCTTCACAGAAATTAAAAAAAAATTAAAATTCATATGGAATCACAAGTGACCCCAGATTTCCAAGGCAATTTTGAGCAAAATGAATACTACAGAATGGTAAAATTGTTTTTGCTAGTTACATATTGGACAGAGGGCTAATATCTTGACTATACAAAGAACTCAATAAACATTAAGAAATCAAACCACCAAATCAAATATGGGCTATGAAACTGAACAGAGTTCTCAAAAGAAATAAATATATATGTTACTAATAACATTTTTTTAAATGTTTAACATCCTTAGCCATCAGGATAATGTAAATTTAAACTACTTTGGGATTCCATCTCACTTTTGACAGAATACCTCACAGAAAAATAATTGTACAAGCATCCACAAAAAACAAAAACAAAATACTGGTGAGAGTATAATGAATGAGAGACCCTTAGTCACTGTTTGTGAGAGTGAAAACTGGTACAGAAATTATGGAAATCAATGTGGGAACTTCTCTAAAAAAAAATAAAAATAGAACTACCTTATGACCTGCCTATGCCACTTCTCAGTCCATAATCTAAAGGCCATACAGTCTATTACAGAGATACTTGCTCAACCATGTTCATTGCTGCTCCATTCACAATAGGTGGTAAATGGAATCTGCCTAGATAAATGATGAATGGATTATGAAGTCATTGTACATATACATAGTAGAATTTAAATCAACTATTTAGAAAAATAAGATTAATAAATTCATAAAAAGAAAATGCAACTGTAAAAAATTATTTGCATGAGTTAGTCCAGACTCAGAAATGAAAGTGCCTTATATTCTTCCTCATAGGAAGATACTAGCCTTGCATTTATAGATACGTAGGTATGAGTCCTAATGAGTGCCTAAGTAGGCACGGAAGCTAGATAAAAGTCATGATGGGAGGAAAGAATGAGGTCTAATGGAAGGGGTAGGAGAACACCTGTGATGTGAGAGTAGTAAGGTTACTAGTGAGAGGGAAAGGTTTGAGCAAACAGGGGTGGGGGAATGGGGAAAGTGGATGGTGAAAAGATGAACCAAAACTAAGGACATATGAATACACCATATGGAAACCTATTATTGGTAAGCTAATCTGAAATATCAAGAAAAAGGTGTTTCAGCAAAGAACCTCTACATGGTGGATAAAGGTTTTCCAACAACACAGGTTTGTAAATTAAAATTCCAGTGCCAAGGATGAAATACATCCCAACAAATTGTTAATCAAGGAGGCTACAGTGGCCCCTACAATAATACAGACTATTGTCATCACTCTTGGATGTCCATCAAAACTAGGTAGTAAGTCCCTATTGATGGAAATCCTGCATGCTTCTGTTACAGATTGTAAAGAAATCAAGTGAACTGAAGTGGAGTCTTCCTCCCTGCTGGCTGGCTTTTATTAGGCCAGAAGGTGCTTTGCAAGCTGTTGGTGAAGAAAAGCCTTCAGTAGTTCTACTCACCCGAAGACCCTGTGTGCTCCACAACCAGCATGCCAAGCAAGATGTGCCATGATAGAGGCATGACTATCATGTGAATTAGCAACTGCTTTGTGATTGGATTTCAGGCTCCTTCCATTGGAGGTAATTCATTCTTTCTGCTGTAAACCTGGCCTAAAGCCTATGGCTAGGAACATAGACCCTGGTGGGGGAATGTACAACTGTTATTATACTAAAAGGAAAGGTTGTCCAAATATTTATGATTATTTCCATAGATAAGTGGTGATGTCAGCCTTAACCACAGATGTTTCTCTGTGCAATGTGCATGGGTTAAAGTTGAGATGCACAGTTGGCAAAAATTGCCAAAAATAAGTGACTACTATGTGCTCAGCCTTCAACAGGACATCTAACCCACCCTCTCCAAAGGCTCTGGAGGTTGGAGAGGAGTACTATGGAATCTTATCTTCTTTATGTGGAATGGCTGTCATGAACTCACAACAACTGTGATTTCCTGTACAAGACTGTCAACATCTGATCGGGGTAATACCCATTCCTCCCTGAGTAGCTAACAGTTGCTAAGAGAAGCAGAGTCATATCTTTCAGTGGCGTACAAAGTCATTATTTGCCCATACGCCAGTAAACAATTTCCCATACATGCTTATGCAAGCAACCCAAATTTAATTTAAACAATAAAATAAGGTTTGAAGAAGATGAGTTTTAATGGAAAGTATAAGGGATAATAAAAGGTAATTGTGGGAAATAAGATCAAAACACATTGTATATATGTACAAAAGTGTCAAAAATATTGTCACCCTCATATCCCCACATTAACTTTAGTCTTAAACTTAATAACTACAGAGATAATTAGGCATTATACATTATTTAAGTTATAAAAAATTGAAGTATAAGATGATACCAATGTCTATGACTCATACTTAGCTCCACAGAGACAGTAACACAGAGAAAGAAGGAAGGGGAGAAGTGAGGAAAAACTCAAGTTTCTTTTTTAGAGTAGAGAAATGGGAAGGGTCTTAATTCTTTGATGATATCAGAAAAAATAGCTTTTCTTCCCCCTACCTAGAATGACCTTTGAAATATGGAAAACATCCACCATTATTATTATGAAAGTCTGAGTCATAGCAGTAAATTTAAAAGCATATGCCTGGCATTTGAAAAGCATGAGACATTATAAAAGAATGTGACTGAGAAAACAGAATTAATTTTTTCAACTTTTAAGGAACTGAATTTACAGAGTTAAGTATTTGGAGATTGTTATACCTAAGCCCTCAATAAATACTGCGTTTGGCAAATGTAATGAAAAATTTAAAAACTCTGAATATAGCCAACAATGGGCTACCTTATATGGACAGAAAAAACAGTCACTTTTAGTGTGCTAGGAAATAATTCTCATCAAAATTTCAGAAGGGCTTTGAATACATGAGTTAAAGTACAACACATTAAATTCTTCTTATCCTCTTTTTTCTTTATTTATTTAATTGACAACTTCCATGATTATAAGCAATATCCCATGGTAATTCCCTCCATCCCCCTACTTTTCCCTTTGAAACTCCAAAACTCTTAAAATATTAATGTGATCATTCTCAAGAGGAAGATAAGCTAAGTAATGATGGTATAAGCATTTGTTTGTGTGTGTTTATTATTCTAGATAACTATGGGGATATTGGGATCCAAGTCATTATCAGCAATGAATTTTTATCATTGATTAAAAGAACAACTTCTTCATTGTACAAAGTTTTGTTTTAAGAAAACAGACCTTTAATTGAAAATATGGCATCACTGGTCTATTTCTGAAAGTAGTCCATTTTCTAGGTAATTACTGAACATGAAAAGCTCTGCTGTAAGAAAGTGGTCATGAACTTCATTTGACTCTCTGAGGCATGAAGTGGCCAAATTCCTGAATCGGTATCTCCCCAGGAAATCACAGAGTGAATCAGAAACATGGACCCAGAGTTACACAGGACTTCAGATGCTGGGAATGAGGCAATCTGATGTGTGTGTGCATTCATACTTTGCCTGCTGTATGAGAATGCCTATTTTATCTCCCAAGGGTTTAGCAGGCAGGAGAAAAAGCAGCAGGGATTGCCAAATATATCTGGGAAAAATAATGCTTCTTTTCAATTGCTGCTTTATTTGCTTTTAATTAAAATTTATTTATTGCTATTACATAGATTTACATATGTATTATATTGCCAATATTTGTTTCTCAAGCAACAAATAATACTAAAATTTTTATGATTGTCCTCTAATCTCAGTGCCTTCATACTGCATCTATCTTTGTAATTATTTTTGTTACACATGGCTGTCTACATGGGAGTATGATAGATGTGCATAAATATATTCACATACATATACTTACTACAATGTAGGTCAGAAGTTTCCATAGAGCTTGTCTATGTCCATTTCCTCATCTGCAAGTTTACTACCCATGGAATTGAAATGAAGGCCTTATGTTGTTAAATACACACACACACACACACACACATATATATATATATTTATTTATATATATATGCATATGTCTGTATATACATATGTATATGCACACATAAATACATGATTTTTAGTATATAAATAGCTTGCAATGGTTGTATCACCATACCAGTCATTTAGAAAACACTTGGTAATCTTTCCTTTTCAGAACATAAAGGTACACTAATTTCTTTTTGAACTGTTGGATATAAGGAAATTCAACAGATACTATTTAACTGTTCTCATTTTGTACCTTCTTGCATGTGTCATTTTTTTTTGTTGTTGTTGTTTATTTTTATTCATTTATTTGAAAGCAATAGAGAGAAAGAGGCAGATAGATAGAGAATGGATGCATGCCAGGGCCTCCAGCCACTGCAAACAAACTCCAGATGTGTGCACCCCCTTGTGCATCTGGCTAACGTGGGTCCTGGGAAATTGAGCCTCGAACCAGGGTCCTTAGGCTTCATAGGCAAGTGCTTAACCACTAAGCCATCTCTCCTGCCCATGTGTCAGTTTTTCAAGCGTAACCAGAACTATTCACTAAAAGGAGATGCATATTTTAATTCTTTAAAGAAATTCTGTCAAGTTCCCCTTTAAAACGCCTGTGCTAAATTATTCCCACAAGTCATGCAGGAACGTAAATGTGTGTGTCTTCCACACTTGCCAACACCAGGATTTAACAAAATTTTTAATTTTATGTTTTGCCAAACTGACTTAAGTCATTCTATCAAATTTGTTCAGACTTTCTTCTAGTTCCCCAGGTAACAAGTTGAAATGAGCATATTTTCTAGATGCTTATTTGGTCTGTTACATTTCCTACCTTGAATTTTCTAGTTATGAAATACAAATAAAGAAATTCAATGATTAGGTTGATGCATTTTATAGTTTTAATCTTAATCATCATTTGGAATATTATATGAAAGTATTTTCTTATTGAATCAAAGAAGGTAACTGTCTATCATGACTATCTAATTTGTAAATGTTTTCCCACTGTTAATGTCTTTTAATTTTAATAAATATTTATTTTATAGCATAAAAATTTAAACTTATTGAATTTTAAATTATCTTTTCCTGGGCTGTGAAGATAGCACAGTCAGGTAAAGTGTTTACCTTCAAAGTTTGAAGGACTGAGGTCCATCTCTAGAATGCCTACAAAAAAATCCAGGCATGGTGATATGCACTTGTAAGCCCAAGCCTGGGGAGGCAGAAACAAGCTTTTCCTTATGGTGGCTTACTTGCCACACAGCCTAGCCTATATAGAGAGCCTCTAGGCTTATAACAGACTCTCTTGAAAAAGAAAAGTAGACAACATTACTGAGGACATCTGCAGTTGACTTCTGGCCTCCATGCACATGTGAAGTTGGCACACACCCCCCCACACACACACCAGTGCCAGAACTTTCTATCATCATAACCAAACTCTCATCTTGGTTAATGCTTTTTATGTATTTATATTTTTAGATTTTACCCTATCTGAAATTAATTTTTTAAAATTTTTGTTCATTTTTATTTATTTAGTTGAGAGTGACAGAGAGAGAAAGAGGGGGAGAGAGAGAGAATGGACACGCCAGGGCCTCCAGCCACTGAAAACAAACTACAGACGCGTGTGCCCCCTTGTGCATCTGGCTAACATGGGTCCTGGGGAACTGAGCCTTGAACCAGGGTCCTTAGGTTTCACCGGCAAGCGCTTAACCACTAAGCCATCTCTCCAGCCCTGAAATTAATTTTTGATATTGGTAGGCAGGAGTCAGGTTTGAAGTTTTCCAGATGAAAATTCTGTTTTTTGAGTACCATTTAGTGAATATTTCATTTCTCCCATTATAGTAGATGCTATCTCATTTCTACAGGAGATACTCATATCCTTGATTCCTTAACTTGTCCTATGTAATAAAAAAAAATATACACTTTTAAATACCTAAAATTTCATGGTTAGTGGCAGTAATCAAGCACAATTTTCCTTCACTTACCAAAACCCATTGAGTGTCTCTTATGATCCAGTGACACTTTTCTAGGCCACAGTGAGAAGCAGTGAACAAAGCAGCCCAGTCATACTCGTGGCTTGTATGGTCTACCTTGGATGAAGAGGTAGCCATTTCAGTGTGTACAAGGGATATTGTTCTGAGTAGCTTGTTTTCACTGATATATTTCTCACTTTTCAACAGAGATAATTAACATGTAAAACTTGAAAGTACTGAAATAGGATTTAGCATACTGTTTTCCTTCAGATATTAAAATGCACCTACAGAAATGAGATATGAACAATTTTAAAGGATATGCTATAAATAGAAAAAAAGAAATAATAAATGATAAGTACAGTAGTATAGCACTGATTTTAAATATCAGAATAAACAATTAAAACCAAATTGAGGTTCAGTGTGATGTGGAAAGATTGAGCTAGACTCTGAATGTAGCTATGGAATAGTGCATATAAGTGGGAATAAAAGAGAAGATAATTTTGTCAGGAGAAATTCTTAATTTCTAATGTCAGTTTTACTGAAACAGAATTAAACAAGATATGTCATTGGAGCATTTGCAAAGAAAATAATCTAAATCGAACTTTGAGAGAGCTTTAAATAAGTTTGATTGCATGCTGTGCAAATCAAGGAACGTCAAAAGAAAACCATAAGAAGGACAAACATGGTCAAGGTGTGTATGTTAGCCACTTTCCTCATTGCTGTGACATAATATCTGACAAAAGCCAAGAAAGGAAGGAAGGGTTTGCTGGCTTACAGTTTGTGGGAAGATAGTCCAGCATAGCAGATAAGATATAGCAGTGGTCAGTAGCTGGTCACATCGCATCTGCAGGCAGGAAGTAGAGCCTGAACAGGAAGTGAAACTGAGTTATATCATCTCAAGGCCCACTTCCAGTGACCCACGTCCTCCAGCAGACTCCACTTTGTAAAAGTCTACAACCTTCCCAAACCATGAGTTAGGACCAAGTGTTCCAACACATGAGCCTATAAGGGGAATTTCCAACTGAAACCACAACAGTGTGTTTTCAAAGAGTGTTTGACCATTGAAATATTGAAGACAGGAGTTCCCTAGACCAGAATCTGTCTGTCTTCTTCACCTTTACTCTCCCTTTACAATTCTGTTTTCTCTCCAAGGTACTCAGTGCCTTTGAGCTGACCTTGTCTCTGTGGTAGCACTCTTTGATTTTTAACCTGCTGTAAGGCTGGGCTATCGCTTAGTGGTAGATTGGCTGCCTAAAACATT
This sequence comes from Jaculus jaculus, assembly GCF_020740685.1. Lineage (NCBI taxonomy): Eukaryota > Metazoa > Chordata > Mammalia > Rodentia > Dipodidae > Jaculus > Jaculus jaculus. Next base: position 88,642,508 of record NC_059109.1, read on the forward strand.
ACAGAAATGCCAAATGTTCTTCTCCATTCCTCAACCCCCATGAAAATATGAAAATTAGATTGCCTTTGGAACATGTAAAACAAATCTAAAGATAAGCCATGTACATTGGATTATCAGAGGTGTCCTTGAGCATGCCAACTCTCTGAAATTCTTTAGCACTTAACATAATCTTCTTGAGGTAGTCAGGAAATAGAAATCTGCTGTCTCAAGAGAATGTGAGAATTTCATTTTCTAGGGTGGTTTGTAGTTGCATTATTCTGTTTTAGGGAAAGTTTCTGATTTTTTTAGGAGCCACTGGGTTTTAATTGTCTATGTGAACTCCTTTTTTTTTTTTTTTTTTTTAACTGTGGATGAGGTTAAGTGACTTATGTCTAAAGAACAATTTTTGGCAAAGTTGATGGGATATCATTTCCAAAGACTGTTTTCCATCTTATTTTATTTCTCCTCCTGCCTGTATTTTTCAGACTAATGTGAGCTAAATATCATGTTGTAAATTGCACTATAGGGAAACCCATATAAAAAGAAAGTGAAGGAAGATTCAGTTCACCACCCAGTGAGCACATGAATCCTGTCTACTACCACAGAGTGACTTCTTTCTCAGTGGAGCTGTAAGCTGAACACAGCGGCACTCAGATTTTACTGTAGTCTCGAACGACACCTTGGGGTTGAAAACATAGGTAAGCTATGCTCAGGTTCCTGCCCAGAGATATCTGTGAGATAACAATATAATATTTTGAGCCACAAAATTTTAATTTAATTTGCTTCTGAACCTTTTATCCAGAACATAGTAACACCATAGGCAACTCATAGTGGAACACTCATGGGCATTATAGGAATCTTGTGATAAGAAACAGTTTTTTTAAAAATATTTATTGATTGATTGATTTATGAGAGTGAGAAAGAGGCAGAGAGAAAAAGGGGGAGAGAAAGAGAATTGGATTCCAAGGCCTCTAGCCACTGCCACAAACTCCAGACACATGCACTAACTTGTTCATCTGGCTTCATGTGGGTACTAGGAAATCAAACCTAAGTTCTTAGGCTTTGTAGGCAAGTGCCTTAACCACTAAGCAATTTCTCCAGCCCAGAAACAGCTTGAAAACCAACTGTTTCCATGCCTCATTAGATGTTTGAGACTGTGGTGGTTTGATTCAGGTGTCTCCCATAAACTTAGGTGTTCTGAATGCTAGGTTCCCAGCTGATGGAGATTTGGGAATTAATGCCTCCTGGAGGAAGTGTAATGTTGGGGGCTGGCTTATGGGTATTAAAGCCAGTTTCCCCTTGCCAGTGTTTGGCACACCCTCCTGTTGCTGTGTCTCACCTTATGTTGGCCAGGGGGTGATGTCTACCCTCTGCTCATGCCATTGTTTTTCCCTGCCATTGTGGAGCTTCCCCTCGAGCCTGTGAGCCAAAATAAATCTCTTTTTCCCAGAAGCTGCTCTTGGTTGGGTGATTTCTAACAGCAATGCGAACCGGACTGCAACAGAGACCATTGTGATATTCCTCCTAATAATGTTCAAGTCACAACTGCACACCTCCCATGTTCTGAACATTCTTACATCATTAGTTTTCAGTTGGGTTTGGAAATTTGTCCATTTAATATCCCTTGTTATTAATGAACTTTGATGGTCATGAAAATAGACTTACTAATTTTGACTTCTCATTTAGGATAAGGCAAGTTATAGTATTTGTTAAGACTCAGATTTCCTGTGTTAAACATTTTTTTCATAAAATCACATTGGAAAAATCAACATAATTGTTCAATAAAGAATGAAGAATGGAGGGCTGGAGAGATGGCTTAGCAGTTATGGTATTTGCCCATGAAGCCAAATGACCTTGGTTTGATTCCCCCGAACCACATAAGCCAGATGCACAAGGTGGTGCATGCATCTAGAGCTTGTTTGTAGTGGCAAGAGTTCCTAGATCACCAATTCTCTCTCTCTCTCTTCCTGTTTCCCTCTCTCAAATAAATAAAAATAAAATATTAAAAAAGAATGAAGAATGGATTTCTGCATGGTCATTGTGAATACTTAAGAATTTTAATTCTAGATTTTTATTGGCAGTCTCCATACATATACACAATGTACCTTGTTCATAATTTTTCCCTTTGTTGTCCCTCCCCATTCCTCTTCCACTGAACCCCATCTTTTTTCAAACTAGTCTTTATTTTACTTTGATGACATTCTTTGCCCTCCTCCATCATCCATGAATAAGAATATTTTTTAATGATAAATTACATCTGATGAGTTACACTGACAAGCAAGTGATTTGACCACTTGAGGAGAAAACCTTCAGGACAATAATTCAGCTTATGAGTGACTATAAACCACTCTTTGTTAGTAATAATCGTGTGGCAGCTGCAGTACATCTTGAAATCCCATCACATTTCCCAAACACATTATCAAGAAATTGAAGTCATACCCTGAAATGTGATGAAGCAATCCATTGAACAGCAGCTGTGAAAGACTGGTCATCTTAAGACACTAAAGATAATTTAAATGGCAAGGAAAATTGAAAAATCACTGCCTTCTTGGATGACTTAGGCATAACTGAGACCATAATTTATTCTTACCCCTTGGGGCTCATCCCTCTCCTCTGAGGCTACTATTTGCAGACACCTGCTGTTCTCTGCCTGTGAGCTTTAATTCTGACCCATGCTAAGGGAAATTCAGAACATCTGGAGAGAAAATAACATTCTCAATTCAAGCTTCAATCAGAATTGGAATGGAAACTGGAAGAGAGAGGCAGCATCTTCCTTCCAGTTTGGTTGGGAAGCCAACACAGGGTCCATGCTGCCTCTGGAGTTCCTGTTCCACATTTCAACACAGCTTACCTCAGCTGCAGCTACTTCATAAAATGACCTTTCTTGCCCCTCTATTAGTCTTCTACCCTTTCTTGTTTGAGTCATGTCTCTTACTGATCTAGAGCTTGCAGGTTTTTCTTCCCTAAGTTCTGGTGATTCCTAGGGGTCTTGTCTCTGCTGTGCAAATAGGGATGCTAGCTGTCTAGGTGGGTCCTAGCGATTGAACAAGACCAGCTTCTCAAGCCTCCCCGGGTCCTCATGCTTGTGCAGAAAGTGTTATTAACTGCTGACCTATCTCTCTGACCCATGTTTTAATTTTCATTCAGCTCAAAATACTTTCCATGGCTACAGAGATAGCTTAGAGGTTATGATGCTTTCCTGCAAAGCCTAAGAACCCAGGTTCTGTTTCCCAGTTCCTGTATAAAGCCAGATTCACAAAGTGGCACATGTATCTGGAATTGGTTTGCAGTGGCTGGAGGGCCTGGTGTGCCCATTATCTCCCCACCACATCTCTCTTTCTCTATCTTTGTGTGTCTCTCTGCTTTGCAATAAATAATAAAAATACTTTCTAAAATCTGTTTTGACTTATTCTTCTGGTGCTTGGCCAGAACCTGGGGCATGGCAAACGCTAGGCAAGTACTCTTCCACAGGTCTACCTCCCCAGCCCTTGACTTATTCTTTAATTCATTGACTAATAGATGCATGTAGTTTAATTATCATCTTTTTGACTTTTCAGAGATCCTTTATGTTAATGACTTCTGTTTTTCCTAAGTTGTTGATAAGGGGATAATTTTTGTGACAGGGTCCCAGATTAACTCACTGAGACTTGTCTTATGTTCCCAAATATTGTTTAAATGAGTAAGTGTTCTAGGTGTGTCTGCATAAATCTACACTCTTTTGTTGGGTGAGAGGCCTGCAAATGTTACTTAGATAAAGTTGAGTGAGTGTGTTATTAAATCTACTATGTTTAATTCTATGTTTCTTCTATGTTTTAACTCTCCACTTCATTCCATCATTTTTCTGAAAGAGGTATATTTTAATCTGACAAAGCTGTAGATCTTTTGTTTTCTGAAACAATGGCAGTTTTAATTGATGTATATTCATACTGTTATTAACTACATAAACAAAGATGACTTTCATATGTTCTTGATTTTTTGAGCCCTTTGTCATTATGAAATGATTTCCCTTATACCAGCAATTTTATTTACTATGCTATCTCCTTTGCTTAAGGAGTGCATGGCATACATTCTTTCATCCTTGTTATTTATTCATTTCATTCTAAGTTTATATTTTACTTCTTTTATTGTATGTATAGTTGTGTCTTGCTTATTTTCCATATATCACTCTGCCCTTTAATTGGAGTGTTCATATCCTTTGCATGTAATGTGGTTTCTGTTATGTTTATTTTACAATTGTGTATCTCCTCATACCAGCATAAATTAAGAAAAAAGAAAAATTTCAAGTGACATTTTTGGAACTATTTGTAAGCTGTAACTCCACTGTATTCTACCATTCTATCATGCATTATTGATAATGAGAAATATGCTATCATGCTTATCTTAGGTTATCTACATAGAATGTCTTATGCTCCTTTAAAACTTTTCTTTCTTTCTTTCTTTCTTTCTTTCTTTCTTTCTTTCTTTTTTTTTTTTAAAAAAGTCTTATTTATCTATTTGGGTGAGAAAGAGGGAGGGAAAGAGAGAGAGAGGTGGGGGGAGAGAGAGGAAGAATGAGTATACCAGGGCCTCTAGCCACTGCATATGAATTCCAGACACATAATGCCACCATGTGCATCTGGTTTATGTGGGTTTAGGAGAGTTGATCCTGGGTCCTTAGGCTTCATAGGCAAGCACCTTAACTGCTTAGCCATTTCTCCAGGCCTTTTTTTTTTTTTTTTTTTTTTTTATGTAGCTCTCAGTCTAATCCAGGCCTATGTGGAATTCAATAAAGAGTCTCAGGCTGTCCTCAAGCTCACAGAGATCCTCCTAACTGTTCCTACTGAGTAATGGGACTAAAGGCTTGAGTCACAATACCCAGAAAGACTTTATTTTTTATTATTGACTTTTAGCAATTTGATTATATCATATTTAGACATACTTAGTCTTGTATTTTTATTGAGATTATTGAATCTTGGGTGTTTAAATTTTCACCAATTTGAGAAAATACTTTCTCCTTTATTAATTTCTCATATATATATATATATATATATACCATTCAAAGTTGCACTGAAGCTCTGGATATATTTAATTCTGCATAGCTTTATTATTTTTTCTTGTTTTCTAACAATTTGTTCTGCAATTCTCTCTCTGCTATTAGTCCAATCTGATGTATTTTTTATATCAGACATGATGGTTTTCATCTCTAAATGTTTAATTTACAATTTAATTTGTTTTTAATTTTATTTCTTACCTCTGTGACTTTATGGGATGTCTCATGACACTTTGCCTATCTAGATACCTGCATAAGTTCTGTACTATTTCTTCTTAACTTTTTTTAAATTTTTTTTTAATATTTTCTATTTATTTATTTGAGAGCAACAGACACAGAGAGAAAAACAGATGGAGGGAGAGAGACAATGGGTGCGCCAGGGCTTCCAGCCTCTGCAAACGAACTCCAGGCGCGTGTGCCCCCTTGTGCATCTGGCTAACGTGGGACCTGGGGAACTGAGCCTCGAACCGGGGTCCTTAGGCTTCACAGGCAAGCGCTTAACCGCTAAGCCATCTCTCCAGCCTTTCTTCTTAACTTTTTAAAACTCTCATCCTAAATCTTATTTTTCTGTTTCCTCTCAAGCCTCATAATTTTTAGTTCAGTTTCTGGCATTGATAAAATTTTGTTATTTTGGCTGTTAAATGTTTTTATATTACTATACACATTCACTTCTTTTTATTCTGGAATAGAGCTATGTTACTTGGAAACAGTTTTATCCTGTAAGGTTTAATTGTGGATAATTTGGCTTATTCATTTAGTGGTTGGTCTAGTAATAACTATTGCCCACTTCAAATGCAGTACTGAGCACCTGTTTGGAGTTGAAAAGCAGTGCCCAATATTTGAGGGTTTTCCAATACTGTTAGTTGGTACAAGCACTGTTCCAAGTGCTATGTGAGTTCATTCCAATCCTTGAGGGTAACTGTTCCTTAGATTCAGGTAATGTCTTTATGTTATGTGCTGGTTAATACTTGACTGAAGGCTCACAGAAAATTTACTGCTTCTCAGGAAATTTCACTCTATTTATCCCTCTTCTTTCAAATACACTGCCAAGAGAGCTGTTAAAATCTATTCTCAAGCTGGAGAGATCGCTTAGTGGTTAAGGCACTTGCCTGTGAAAAGTAAAGACCCAGGTTTGATTCCCCACTACCCACATCAGCCATATGCACAAGGTGGCACATGCATCTATCTGGACTTCATTTGCAGTGGCTGGTTGTCCTCATGTGCCCCTTCCATCTCTATATCTGCCTGTTTCTCTCTGTCTCTCTCAAAATGGATTTTACACACACACACACACACACACACACACACACACACACACACACACACACATTCTATTCTCCCTAGACAAAGTCCCATAATTCATAGAATTTGCTGCACTTTTTCTGGGACTCCCACTTTTTGAACCATGATATAAAATCCCCTCAAAACTTTAGCTCAGAACATTTTAGGGTGCATATTCTCAGGTTCACATATCTCATGTATTATCATTCTTGGTTGTTTGATATTCAGTGTCATTTTATTGTTTTTTTATTTTTACTTTTTAATTAATTAACTATTTCCATTATTATAAAATCTATCCCATGGTAATATACTCCCTCTCCCACTTTCCCCTTTGAAACTCCATTCTCCATCATATCCCCTCCCAATATCAATCAGTCGCTCTCTTATTTTGATATAAGTGTCTTAATGCTGTAGCCTTGTCCATTTTGCCCAGATGTTTTATTATTTCAGATAGGAATATAAATCTGTTCTCTATTATTTCATATAATTACAAATGTATTTTAATTCTTCATTGCAATTTAATCAGAGTAAAGTGAAACATGGGAATAACTTGCTTAAGTCACGCACCATTAAATAGTAAAGATTCAAATATGTACATTTAAATTCTAGAGCATTCATTGGTGAATATTACTACCTACAGCTTATGCAGATCATATTCTGTTTGTTTGCTTCTTTGGTTTCTCTACGTAGGATCTCATTCTGGCTCAGGCTGACCTGGAATTCACTCTGTAGTCTCAGGGTGGCCTCAAACTCATTGTGATCCTCCTACTTCTGCCTCCCTAGTGCTTGCAGATCATATTCTAATCCTTTCTATTTAATTAGTATTGTACGCTATTATTTTAATTTTACTGACAAAGTTACTAAAGTAAAAACAATGGTAAAGTAAAAACAAAAAGTGTTTGTCTATGTTAGAGAAAGCAAGAGCGAAAGAGAGAGAGATAGACAGGAGAGAAAACTGAAGTGCCAGGGCTTTAGTCACTTCAATAAAATTCCAGATATGTGCTCCACATAGAGGGCATCAGCAACCTTGAGCTTGCCTCACCTTTGTATGTCTGGTTTATGTGGGATCTGTAGAGTTGAATGTGGGCCCTTAGGCTTTGCAGGTAAGTGCCTTAACTGCTAAGCCATCTCTCCAGCCTGTAAAGCATTTTTACGTGAGATTTCTTACACACAAAGGACTGTAGATCATAAGAACTATAACACACAGGACAAAAGTATTCAGCATAGAGATTAAATAGATGTTTTATATAGCTAGAATCAAGCAAGAAAAATATTCTGAATCATACTGAAGTGAAGTAGAAACATTTTAAGAAATTCTATTTCTCAAGTATTTTAGGACACACTACTTGAGATTCCAAAAAGTTCTTAATAAGATATCTTTGCATACTTTGGTAAGACTGTTCTGAAATAAGAACTCTCCTTACAGCCACTGACGTTAACCCTTCACAGAGCTGATTCATTGAAAATATTGTCAGCTCGAGGTCTGCAGGACTGCAGTGGTGGCACGCTAGCCAGCTGCCAGACTCTGTATGAGCTGTAGGAAAAGCCAGGTGAGGGGATTTTCTACTCACACTGGAGCTGTGCGCAAACTCAAGAAATGTGAAGGGAGAACGGCAGTGAACAACGGAGGAGCAGATCACAAGGCAGAAGAACACATGGAACAGTGAGAGAACTAGAGCAGCATCAGCAGCCTCCCCTCACCCATCACCAGTGCCCAGCTCCAGCAAACGGAGCAGCGGCCCAGGGGCCCAGCCATGCCTACTTGAATCAACAGCAGGACTCAAGCAGGAGCAGAATAACTGACACCAAAATCATCCCAAAATGTAACTGGGATTATACCAGGTCAGTACCTACCTAATAAACCTGGTATATAAGCCTGAACTGGAAGTGCTAATTGCACCTTCCATATCAGGATAAATTATATATTAAATCTTATGGATGATCAGATTTGCCATTCTTAAATAAGTTGCATTTTGGGCTTGTTATTTGTTGCTTCTTGATTTATAGTGGCTTTATTTCCACTTCTGTTATACATTAGGGAAGGGCCTCACCTGGTCATAAGCTGACTTGGAACCCTCTCCAGACCAGATACCTTAACCTCCTTGTTGTCAGGATTAAGGGAGAGGGTGAGGCACCACACAGCCTAAGGGACAGACAGAGGATCTGGTTGTCTTAATACCTAATCTTGGATAAATATTCTGTTATTTTTTTCATTGAACGCATACATTGTTTAGTTAAATTTTAGAAACTATCTGTATTTGGTTCCACTCAGCCTACTTGAATACTCTCATAGCAGGCAAACACAACACCTAGGGTCACTTTTGTACATACTCTGAGAGCCTTGAGAGCCACACCTAGCGCCTTAAGCTCCTATCCTGAAGATATATAGCATCCGATTGATTGATACATCTCATAATACCCAGCTAACTAGAAAATCCAATCATTAAATAATCCAGGATGCAAAAGTATATACATTACCACACAAGAAACACCAAAAACCAAGACAATATAAATCCACCAAAAAGTATTAATGCATCAGAAATTACCTTCACTGAGAACAAGTTAGAGGAAATGCTTGAGAAAGATTTCAAAAGAATGATTATAAATATGTTCAAAGAACTCAAAGAAGAAATCAAAGGAAGCAAAGAAGACACAGGACAACAATTTAATGAAATAAAGAGGTCAATACTAAACATAAATAAGGTACTAGAAATAATAATAAAAAAAAAACAGTTAGAATTGCTAGCAATAAAGAACAGTTAGTGAAATAAAAAAAAAAAAACTCTGTAGAAAATCTCACCAGTAGAATGGATGAAGGAGAGGACAGAATATCTAAGCTAGAAGACCAGGTGGCAGATCTAATACAGTCCAACAAAAAGAAAGACAAACTAATAGAAAAGTATGAGTGGGAATTTCAAGATATTCAGGACACTATGAAAAGATCAAACATAAGAATTCAGGGCTGGAGAGATGGCTTAGCGGTTAAGCGCTTGCCTGTGAAGCCTAAGGACCCCGGTTCAAGGCTCGGTTCCCCAGGCCCCACGTTAGCCAGATGCACAAGGGGGCGCACGCGTCTGGAGTTCGTTTGCAGAGGCTGGAAGCCCCGGCACGCCCATTCTCTCTCTCTCCCTCTATCTGTCTTTCTGTGTCTGTTGCTCTCAAATAAATAAATAATAATAAAATTAAAAAAAATAAAAGCGTGTGCCATCACACCCAGCTCTTTAAAATAAATAAATAAATAAATAAATAAATAAATAAATAAATAAAAAAGAATTCAGGGCCCGGTAGAATGAGAAGAATTTCATTCCAAAGGCATAGTTGGCATCTTCAACAAAATCATACAAGAAAACTTCCCCCAAATTGGGAAAGAGGTGCCAATGCAGACACAGGAATCCTTTGGAACACAAAACAGACAAAACCTGGAAAGAACCTTTCTTGCCATATTATAATCAAACTACCAAACACACAAACCAAAGAAAACATATTGAAAGCAGTCAGAGAGAAAAATCAAGTTACCTACAAAGGCAAACCTATCAAGATTACAGCAGATTACTCAACACAAACTTTAAAAGCCAGAAGGGCTTGGAGTGATGTATTCCAAATTCTGAAATTCTGTCAACCAAGGTTACTTTATCCTGCAAAGCTATCCATTCAAATAGATGGATAAATAAGGACATTCAACAACAAAAGCAAGCTAAAGGAGTATTTGAAGACAAAACCAGCTCTACAAAAAATACTTGAAAGAATCCTCCATGCTGAAGAAAAAGATAGCACACATGTAAGGAATCAGGAATAAACAAACAATACTCAAATACTAGTCAACACAAGAGAGCAAAGGAAAAACGGAAGAACTACAAAAAAAATGGCAAAAATGAAAATATCTTCAGTTCAGTTTGTGGAGATAATGAAAATGAGAGGCCAGGATAATTTTGTAAAAACTATACTGGAGTTTGGTAGATATTGGCCCCATAGTCTATTTTCACACTTGTTTTCATTCATCTTATTTTCTAAATAAGGTGATTTGTCATTCTCTTTCTAGTTAATATAGAAAAGCATGTATTGTCCCTGTGTGCACATATTCACATGTATCACCACTAACAAACCCACAGGGACATTTTATAATCCCTTCCAGACCAATGATTCCCTCTACTATGTCTATTATTTTCTGTCTGGTGATTCTAGAAATTCCAATGATTTTCATTTTCTAATTTGCAGGCTAATATTTCAAGTCTTAAAAAGTTTCCCTTAAGAGTAACAGTATATAAAATACTACAAATTTTTAATGGAATAATCATTGATATTATCAATTTTATACAAAAAATAAAATCTATTACTTCTTTTTTGTAAAAATACGTTCAAATATTTCATATGGCTACCCCTATGGCATTTTTCAGGTAGCATTTGTTCTTTTGTTTTGAAGTTGATTAATACTTTTGTTTCCAGCTTCACTAAAGTGAGTCACTCACATCTGTTATTCCCTTTTATTTTCTGTTCACCTTTGCAGACAATAGAAAAATGAACATTGCAGATGATGGGTTATTATCTGCAACTTCCAGGAGATACAGGGCCTTAGTAGTTTAAACATTACATCACCAGCCATAGCAACTTGCATTTTGGAAAGAAAATAGTATCCACTTGTGTAAAATATTTCTTTACGTGTAAAATTATTCTGGAGAAATTATAATTTTTCTTATCATTTAATAGCTTCCTCTGAAGTGCATCCATGTTGTGGGGAGATATACTTTCTTCAATCATGTTGCTGCTGAGAAATGGTCCCATACTGACAATTTTCCTCACCTATATCAAGGTTTTCTTTAGCCTTGAGGGTTTTAAAAATTGTACATAATGTGAATATGTATATAGATTTTACACAAGTAGGAAAATCTTATGTGTGTGTGTGTGTGTGTGTGTGTGTGTGTGTGTGTGAGTGTGTGTGTGTGTGACTGTGTTTGTGTCTCTCTTTGTGTATTTACTTCTGAATTGAAAATGAATGGTATCCAAGGCTGAGCTACTTATCATACAAATGATGGGTAATGTTGCCAGCCATGTACTCTCTTTAGTTATCTTACAAAACTGGTTTCATAAAATGAAGGTGACAATTAACTTTTTCCAATTATCTTTCTCAAATTCAACATTCAGTTACTGAATGTTAAAGAGAGCTCTGAAAATCCTTCAGAAGGTCATTATTTAAAGAGTGTCATGGGAGTTTAAGGAATGTTACCTTCTCTTTTTTAAAAAATGAATTTCTATATTTGTTACATGTTTTGATTTCCATTTCAAAATAAATGTCATCTTTTCCCTGGTCAGCTGTGGAGCACCAGGTTCAGTGTATCTTCTGCGGCCACTTTCCATGGAATAGAAGTGATGTGACTGATTATAAGGGTGGAATGAGGGTCAAGTGGACTAACATATGCAGAATCCCTGATAATCAATATAAATTTCTTCTTTTTCTGTGATTAATGCCAAACTTTGTAATTGGAATCTTACAAACTTCCAGTGATAGAGAAACAAAAGGTCCATCAGTGTGAGTTATAATGACAAGTGGACCAATTTACAGCTATAAAGTGCCTTGTCCTATGAGTACATTTTTTCCCAAGAAAATTTCATAATTTATCTTAAGATTTCTCAACACATTAAAGCCCTAAATGAACATAACAGCAATCAGGCATATAAAAAAACAAGAATACTTGGTTTATCTCAAGTTTACCACATTTTTGACCAGCTTGGATTCAATTCTACTCTTGAGGTCTGCTAACCCTAAACTCACACTTTATTCTTTAAGTCTGTGCTATCTAACATTTTAAATTCTATGTGCTCATTAGCAAAACACAGTTTGCATATATAACTGAAATTGTATTTATTCAGAAATTATTATGTGTGTACTTCTGCACTTAAGCAGTCCTTTTATTTTAAGATATAAATAGAAAGTAAATAAAACTATACGTTTTGCTGCTTAATATGTTAAACTAGGTCACTTTGCCCATTCCTTGGTGAAAATTCTGTTTGTCACAGTTTGATTCTTCAGTTGAAACTTGTGTGCTGGTGAGGAATGTGTGAGAATGAGTAGTCATTGCTAAAGACCGGAATTCTTTGATATCAACTGTTATAACTTTGTGATAAGGTTATAAATTGACCACATTTGTGGTGTGTCAGATTCTTCTCATTTTATAAGCAACTAAATCAAGTTTCTTCATGTTGCAAAAAGCTGGAGGCACAGGATTTTGGCTGAGTGCCAGCAAGCCCTTTTGCTAGCTTTCTGACTTTATATTTAAATATTATGCCATGTCCTTTGAGATTACAGAATTGTCCTTGGATCCCCAAACTGAGTTCTGTGAAAATTTTCATGTATTCTCTAACATGTACACAAGTTCCATGTAGAGTTTATGTCTGCATGGTTACTTCTTAAGATTTTCCTACTTGTGTAAAATCTATATGATATTTACTTCTTGCTGTCCTGCAGAAGTTTTCCCCCTGTAGAAGTGACCATCCAGGGAGGGAACATGGAGGATTTATATAGGAGATGATTATAACAGCTGGATGAGGGATATTCTCCTCTAGCACAGGAAAGTAGAAGTCTATAAGTAAATATTATGTGTCCATGTTCCTTATTTTTAAGGATCCCACCAGTTGTCTTCTGCCCTGTGCTCAACAGCATTGTGGCCATTAGGCTTGTCCATCCATCCATCACTCATTATCTTGGGCAAATTGATTCAAAGAGGGGCATATTCCAGGACAAGGTGGCCAACAGTGGAGTGGTGTAACATAATTTCAAGTGGCAATTGTTGGTCCAACAAAAGAAATCACTGTCAGTTGTGAAGTTCAATGAGAGTCATAACATAATATGTATAGCAGTTATTTTCTAATTGCTACAACAAAATCCTGGGCCAGAAGATGCCTGTGCAAGGAAAGGGCTTATTGCTGCTCCTAGATTGAAGGGGAAGTTTAATCATGGTAGAGAAAAAATAGTATGAGTAGGAAGCTGGCCCACATCATCACATATTAGCAAGAAGGAAGTAGTCCTAGTGAGATAACCTAATATCCAGTGCTCTGGAGTATTTTGTGGCATAACTTCTCCAGCAAGACTATACTTCACAAAGGGTACATAACCTTTCCCAAATGTCATCAGCAAGAGAACAAGTATTAAAACACATGAGTTATGGGGGGTATTTTATATTCATGTACATATTACATAATATTTATTGCTAATAAATAAGAAAAAACACATGTTTTCTCCCACAAAACCATTAACCTTGCATCTTTGACTTGTATAAATTTTATTGAAAGGAAAAGGGGTACAATTGAAAAAAGTTTGTTAGGTATTGTGCATAAAATTGAGACTCTGTCTCATATATGAAGGAAAACTAGGTGCAGATCAGATATTATAAACCCAACTGCTTCTGTAGAAAATTCAGTTAATGATCACAAAGACAATGAGTTCATCTAGAGAAAGAGGTAGAGTACTCTCAAAATTGCTCATGATCTGTTATTAGGCCAATGATGTACTGGAAGACCTGGAAGAGCAGTAACTGTTATCAAACTGGAAAAAAAACTGGGAGGCAACAGTGAATAGAATCCTAGAGATAGGGAAGTTCTTGACCCACAGACCTGCTACTTCTCTTGGGACTGTATGTTTCTTTTAAAGTTCTAAAATAGAATAATTTATATGCCATAAAGCTTACCCACAGAAGTATACAAATCACTGCATTAAATATCATGAATCCATGCAAATATTTTCACTATCTAATCCAGAATATGTTAGAAATCCCCAGAAGCACTGTGTCCACTTAGCAATCACTTTCTATTCTCATCTCATCTCAATCAATGGCAACCCCTAAGCTACATTCTCTTAAAGATTTGCCTAACCTGACATTCCATACAGGTAGAATCCTAGAATATGTGACCTTTTGAATATGGCTTCAAAATCTTAGTACAAAGTTTCCAAGGTTTATTCATGTTACAACAAGCATCATTCATTCTTATTCACTTTTGTGGCTGAATATTTTATTGTATTTATACAGTACATTGTTTTATCCACTCATTAGTTAATAGGCATTTAGATTGTTTCTAATCTTGTGCTGTTATAATTAACACTGTTATGAATGCTAGTGCACACATTTTCATATACATATGTTCCGAATTATCTTAGGTATCACTAGCTTACATGACAACTTCATGTCTAACTTTGGAATCTTTCTATTCAAGAAAGAAGCCAAATTTTGTATTTCTTCCAGCAGTATATGAGCATTTAGGTTTCTACATATCACCATCTTTTCAACCATACTCATGCAGAGGTGGCAAAGTGGAATCTCACTGTGGCTTCAGTCTGTTCCTGGTAAGATGATGGTGTTGAGTCTCTTATAATGTGCTTTTTAGTCATAGTAATTTCAATTTATAATTAAATTCATGGATTTTGCAAAACAGAAACACAACACTGTCCTACAGGACTCTAAATATAAAAGAAATTGAAGAGTAAATTAAGATAACCATATTATAGATGAGGAAGGATGAAAGCAATTAAAGAGGGTATAGTTTCTACATGTGATTCAAAATGGTAAAATCACTTCATTAGAATCATGTAATAATATTTGTCCATACTTGCAGTAATCACTAAAAAGAAATATTAAAAAATCACTAAATATAAGATGAATTCAAACTGGAAAATGTAATCTTGATATATCAATAATTTTACCAAGTATAAAATGTCTAAGTATACTGATTTAAAATGCCCCAACAATACGCTATATATAAAAACTGGCTTTAATCAGCCAGATGTAGTGGTGCACACCTTTAATCCCAGCATTCAGGAGGCAGAGGTAGGAGGATTACTGTGAATTGAGGCCATACTGAGACTACATAGTGAATCACAGGCCAGCCTTGGCTAGAATGAAAACCTACCTCGAAAAAACAAAACTGGCTTTACATATAAAATTACAGTCATTTGGGCTAGAAAGATTGCTTAGTGGTTGAGGCATTTTCCTGTGAAGCCTAAGGACCCAGACTCAATTCTCCAGGACCCACAATTGCCAGAAGCACATGGTGGTATATGTGTCTGGAGTTCATTTACAGTGGCTAAAGGCACTGGTGAGCCCCTTCTCACTCTATCTCTCTCTCCCTGTGTCTGTCTCTAATTAATATTAAAAAATAAAAATGTCTTTAAAAATTATATAATTTACAGGTAAAAATATTGAAAAATATTTTTAAAGTAGGAACTGGATATAACATATTCAATAAATGAGGCTTCAGAGCAAGGAAAATAACCTTAAAGAAAGATATTATATAATGATTAAAATATGAGCCTTCAAAGAAAACTTAGAAATTTAAAATGTACATTCTCCTGACCACAGAGATGTCAGGTAGATGGTGCTAAAGTGATAAAATGTGAGAGAATATGCATACTGACAATTACAGAAGAAGACTTTCCTATCTATGTCTCCACAAACAGCAGAACTAGTCATAAATACAATTCAAAAACTCTATTAAACAGAGGATATGATTGACATTTTGTACAACATTCTTCCCAGAGTCAATATCCATAAGCATTACATACTATGGGCATATGCTTGTATAGATCATATCCTGAGCCACCACACAGAACTCAACAAAGTTTTTTAAAAAATGAATTAGTGTCTGTTCAGCAACCACACGAGAATCAAGCTAAATCCAATTTGCAAAAATGATGACAGGAGAATCTCCAAAGGGTTGAAGACTAAGAAGCATCCATTCACATAACCCAAAGACCCTTTAAAGGAACTGATCCCGGAGAAAAAGTTAAAAATACTTTGAGATGAGATGAAGGAAAATGTGTCCAAAGTTATGGGAAACATCCATCTAACTCAATGTTTGCTTAGAGCAAAGTTTGAGTACTACATGAATGCATGAAAAAAGAAGGAAAACTTTAAATTTATATTAAAGTTCCTACTTTAAGAATGCACATGGGGGCTGTGGAGATAGTTTAGTGGTGAAATATGTTTGCTTACAAAGCCTGTTGGACAGGGTTCAAGTCCCCAACCACCCATATAAAGACAAATACTACCAGTAAGAGACCCTGTGTACCTACCTACACACACACACACACACACACACACACACACACACACACACACACCAAACTCACAGTGCAGATATATAAATTTTGAAAATATAAGGCACAGATGATAAAGAGCAAATTAATCCCAAATCAGGCCACAGGAAGTAAACAATTTATCACAATAACAACACTCAATCAAATTGAAACCAGAAAAAATAATTGCCGTATAGTCTCACTCATTTACAGCACCTAACATGAATCTACCCAAGATGCCGACACACCCAACAAGGATCTCTAGGACCAGACAGTAGGGGGGGAGGGTGAGGGGACGGCAAGGGAGGGGATTGGGAGGCACAAATCTGGACCCAAATGGCAATGATACCATAAAATTCTACAACCTAAAAGGCAGACCAAAAGGTTGAACCTTCACCAGGCCCTTAGAGGGAACACCAAAGTCACAAGGCCCTGTAGAGTGTACTATGAAGACTGACCTTAATCTCCTACAGCTTCTCTCTCTCTCTCTCCCTTTCTCTCTCTCTCTCTCTCTCTCTCTCTCTCTGTCTCTCTTTCTCTCCTCTCTAACTCTTTTATATTACTTATCTTTTTCTTCCTTCTCTTCTTGAGCACTGACCTGTAACTTCTAGTACCAGCAGATGGCTATCATCCACAATGAGCTTTTGATCAGAAAGACCTACATGGTTTCCTAAAAGAATGACAGATTTCTGTCAGAGTACTTGATGACGACCAAAAGTTAGTGGTAAGACTCTACTGCTGAAGACACCATATGTGGTTGACATGTAACATGGAATGACATGGCTGGAATCTGGAGGAGAGGCAGTCCACAGACAGTCAGCACATCTAGTGACTGAAGGTACTACCTGGGTGACTGGGGGAAAATGACCAAGTAACTCATGGGCTAACATACTTAGCAGCAAACAACATGTTGTGATGCTCACACAAGTGCAATATTGGCACACAGCCATGGTGGGAAACCAACTGCTCTTGATTTGACTAACTGATCCACTCAGTGGAACAGAACTCAGAGCTGGAGCTGGGAAACAGGTCAGAACTGATCCAAAACTGAGCCTACTCTCCCGTATCAAGCAACCACCAATGATGGGCTACAAGAGAGCCTACATCTATCAAATTTTCTCTAAAAAAAAAAAAAAATGGTTATTCCATTTATCTGGTGCTAACTTTACTCTCCATCAGAGAATCTGCTTCTCTTTTGCATGTAGATGCAGATCCTAAGGAGAGAACCACCTGATCATACTTGTAAAAGGCCCCAGTTGAAACTAAGAATAACTGGAGAAACAAGCAAAGGTGCTGTTTTCTTGGTGAACCTGTTACCAGCACAAGGGTGAAGGAGATCGACACAGAGAACAACCAACTCCTACCAAATCAGATATCAGGAGGCACAGAGACTCCCAACACCTCATCACTGAAGCAGACCTAAAATGAACCCAACATGTCTCAGGGAAATTTGTGGAAGAGAGGGCCCAAAGAAAATCAGAGCTACTGACCAGGGAGGTCCTGTTGCCTCCAGAACATTATAGGATATTGGCAAGTCCCTTGGTTTCCCATGAGAAAGAGATGGTAAGACCCTATTGCTAAAGACTTCCCTTGACTGAGTGGCAAAGTCACTGAGAACTCAAGCTGCTGCTGAGCAGAAAACGTTCTTCCTGTTGACCAGCCAACTGAAAGCTTAGAAAAGCTGCCCTGTATGCAGCCATATGGGAAATAGATGTCATCAGTAGTGAAAACAGTGGACACTGGAAGCCTCAAGTTTAGCCAGACATGCCTAATGACTAAACAAGTGCAATAGTGGCAGGTCTTCTCTGGGGAAAAAAACAGCTGCTTTCTAATTGGCCTGAAGGTCTGCTCTATGGAAGGGAATACATACCTGGTACTGAAAACCTAATCAAAAGCCTATGGCAGGGGAGGTCATGAGCCTTAGGGGTATAGAGACTGCTCTTTACTGGATAAATGCATATATTACTCTCACCAAATTTCCCTGAAAGCACTACACATAATGTCCATACTCATATATTAATGCTACTCTCACATCTGAATAGAGAAGCTTGTATTTTCTTCTTTTCTCAATTTTTATTAACATTTTCCATGATTATAAAAAATATCCCATGGTAATTCCCCCCCCCCCCCCACACACACATTCCCCTTTGAAATTCCATTCTCCATCATATCCCCTCTCCAGCTCAATCAATCTCTCTTTTATTTTGATGTCATGATCTTTTCCTCCTCTTATGATGGTCTTGTGTAGGTAGTGTCAGGCATGGTGAGGTCATGGATATGTAGGCCATTTTGTGTCTGAAGGGGCATGTTGTAAGGAGTCCAACCCTTCCTTTGGCTCTTACATTCTTTCTGCCACCTCTTCTGCATTAGACCCTGAGCATTGGAAGGTGAGATCGAGATGTTACTCAGTACTCCAGTCACTTCTTTCCAGCACTATGATACCTTCTGAGTAATCCCAAGGTCACTGCCATCTGAAAAGATAAGATTCTCTACCCAAAGTGAGAGTAGCATTAATATAAGGGTATAAAATATTAAGAGAAGTGCTTACTGGGCATTTTGATAAGCATAATATATACACTTACCCAGACATCAGCAGATGTTACACCCCTAGGTCTCATGACTACCCCTGTTTTAAGTTTTCAGTATCAGGGATGTATCGCCCCCCCCCCATGGAACGGGCCTCGAGTCCAACTGGGGGGCAGTTGGTTTCAAACCATGACAGACGTGCTACTATTGCTCCTGTTGGCTCATTTGGCCTGGCTGGCCAGTTATAAGGCTTGCAGTGTCCACTGTTGAGTATCTTCACTGGTTGTATCTCTTTCTCCCATTGAACTACATGTAGAATGGCTTCTTCCAGCTTTCTGTCAGTTGGTCTATATGAATGAGGTTTTCAGCTCAGTTACAGCAGGATTTTTCATTGGCCTTGCAGCCCAAGTATGTGGAGTAGTCAGCAATAGGGTCTTACCATCTATTCCTGGTGGGAAATCAAGGTTCTTGGCAATGGCCTATAATGGTTTGGGGGCATCAGGGACCTCCCTGGCCAACAACTCACCGGAGGTATCCCATCCCTGGCACTGAAAGTTTTCTAACAACAATCTATGGATCCTGAGTGTTCCATTGTCTGGAACTGGAAGATTCCATATTATTTATTGGCATCCTCTTAGATTTTGATTAGCCCTCCCTCCACCTTTCCTTTACTCAGTCTCTTACCTGAACTCACTTTGGGCCTTTTCACCCCCATTAATCTATTCTTCTACTTACATGTATATAATACCAACCTATTAAGTACCCTCCTCACTACCTTTCTCTTCCCTTTATATTGCCTTTTTAACTTACTGGTCTCTGCTACTGAGTTTTTTCCTTCTCACACAGAAGCCCAATCATCTGTAGCTAGGATTCACATATGAAGGAGAACATGTGGCACTTGGCTTTCTGGGCCTGGGTTACCGCACTTAGTATAATCCTTTCCAGATCTATCCATTTTTCTGCAAATTTCATAACTTCATTTTTCTTTACCGCTAAGTAGAACTCCATTGTATAAATGTGCCACATCTTCATTATCCACTTATCACTTGAGGGACATCTAGGCTGGTTCCATTTCCCAACTATTATGAATTGAGTGGCAATAAACATGGTTGAGCATGTACCTCTAAGGAAATGAGATGAGTCCTTAGGATATGTGCCTAGGAGTGCTATAGCTGGGTCATATGGTAGATCAATTTTTAGCTGTCTTAGGAACCTCCACACTGACTTCCACAATGGGTGGACCAGACTACATTCCCACCAACAGTGTAGAAGTATTCCTCTTTTTCCACATCCATGCCAGCAATTATGAACATATTTTTTCATGATGGTAGCCAATCTGACCGGAGTGAAATGGAATATCAATGTAGTTTCAATCTGCATTTCCCTGATGAGTAGGTTTAGATGCTTATTCACCTTCCATATTTATTCTTTTGATAACTCTCTATTTAGCTCCATAACCCATTTTTTAATTGGGTTGTTTGATTCCTTATTATTTAACTTATGGAGCTCTTTGTACATCCAAGATATTAATCTTCTATCAGATATATAGCTGACAAAATTTTTTTCCCATTCTGTAGGTTGCCTCTTTACTTTATTCACAGTGTCCTTTGAAGTACAAAATCTTTGTAATTTCAGGAGGTCCCAGTGGTTAATCTGTGGCTTTATTGCCTGAGAAATTGGGGGTATATTCAAAAAGTCTTTGCCAAGACGAATATTCTGAAGGGTTTCACCTACTTTTTCCTCTACCAATTTCAGAGTTTCAGGTCTGATGTTAAGGTCTTTACTCAATTTGAATTTAATTCTTAGGCATGGAGAGAGAGAGGAATCTATTTTCATCCTTCTACAGATACTTGTCCAGTTTTCTCAATATATTTGATGAGGAGGCTGTCTTTTCTCCAATGAGTATTTTTGGCATCTTTTTTAAATTAGTTTTCTATTCAGCAATACAGGCAGTTATTATTAGGCTCATCCATGACCTACTGCCTCCCCATTGTCCCCTCCTTGTTGAGGTATATGGGTCATGCATTGTGGAGTTAGACCACAGTTATTGGTAAGATAAATGTCTCTGCATATTGTGACCCAACATGTGGCTCTGATATTCTTTCCAACCCCTTTTCCACAAAATTTCCCTGAGCCATATTGAGTTCATTTTTGGTCTGCTTCAGTGATGTGGTGTTGGGAGGCTCTGAAGCTCTGGCTCTCTGGTTTGGTAGGAATTGATTTTTCTCTGTGTTGGTCTCCTTCCCCCTTGTGCTGGTAAAACAGCACCCTTGCTTGTTTTGCCAATTTTTCTTAGTTTCAGCCGGGGCCCTTTTGAGGTATGATGGGGTGGCTCTCTCCTTAGGATCTACATCTATGTGTAAAAGAGAAGCAGATTCTCCAACGGAGTGTAAGTTAGCTCCAGGACAAATGATATAACCCTTACTTTTTTCGTAGAGAGTTTAATAGGTGTAGACCCTCTTGTAGCCCATGATTGATGGTAACTTGATATTGGAGAGAGGGCTTGAGTTTGGACATGATTGTGACATGTTTCCCAGCTCCAGCTATGGGTCCCGTACCACTGAGGGTATCAGTTAGCCAAATCAAGAGCAGGTGGTATCCCACCATGGCTATATGCCACTATTTCACTGTGTGGGCATCGCAACGTTTTTTTTTTTTATGGCTAAGTAGGTTAGACCAGTAGTTGTTGGACAAATATTGGTCATTTCCCCCAGTCGCCCATGTAGCACCTTCTGGCACTAGATACGCTGACTGGGGACTGACTCTCTCCCAGCTTCCAGGCATGCTGTTCCATTTTAAGTGTCAGCTGCATATGGTGTCTTCAGCAATAGAGTCTTACCACTAACCTTTGGTGGGTCATCAAGTACTCTGACAGAAATCTGTCATTATTTTAGGAAACCTTGTAGGTTTCTCTGATCAAAAGCTCATTGTGGATGATAACCCATGCTGGTAGTGGGAGTTACATGTCAGTGCCCACTAAAAAAATGAGGAAAAATATAACTAATATACAAGAGTTAGAGAGGAGAGAGAGAGAGAAAGATAAAGGGAGAGGGAGAGGGAGGGAAAATGTAGCAGGTTTAGGTTAGAATTGATCCTACCCTCTCCAGTGTCTTATGATTCAGGTGTTTCCTGTAAGGGCCTGGTGAAGGTTCAACCATTTGGTCTGTCTTTTAGGAAGTAGAATTTTATGGTACCATTGCAGGTTGGGGCCAGATTAGTATTTCCCACCCTTTAGATGCCCTCCTCTCCCTCGCCATCCATCCTAGTTTCTAGTCCATGAGATGCTTGCTGGGTGTGTAAGGTATCATGTGTAGATTCAGGTTAGGTGCTGTAGATGAGTGAGATATGTGGCGATTTTGTGTGTGTGTGTGTGTGTGTGTGTGTGTGATTGGGTAAGTTCACTGAGAATGATCTGTTCCAGGTTCAAACATTTTTCCTCAAATTTCTTTGTGTCATTTTTTTCTTATTGCTGTATAGAATTCCATTGTATAGATATACAACATCTTAGTTATCCATTCTTCTAGTGATGGACATCTGGATTGATTCCAGCTATTACGAATTGTGGCGCTACAAACATGGTTGAGCAAATCACTCTGGCCTGTGGTTTGAAGGTTTTAGGGTAGATGCTGAGTAAGGGAAAAACTGGGTCTGTTGGTATCTCTATATTCAGCTTTTTCAGAAGTCCCCAAAGTGGTTGTACCATCCTACCTTTCCCCCAACAGTGGATGCATGTTCCTACTTCTCCACACCCTCGCCAGCAATTATTTTCGTTTGATTTTTTGATGTTTCTATTCTTATTGAGGTAAGGTGGAATCTCATAGTTGTTTTAATTTGCATTTTTCTGATGATTAGGGATGATGAACATTTTGTTAAGTGTATATTTGCCATTTGTGTTTCTTCCTCTGTGAACTGCCTGTTCAGCTCTTTGCCCCATTTTGTGAGTGGGGTGTTTGACTTCGTACTGTTTAGATTTTTGAATTATTTGTATATTCTAGAGATTAGGCCTCTGTCAGTTGAATAACCTGCAAATATTCTCTCCCATTCTGTGGGTAATCTATTCGCTTTGCTTATTGTATGCTTGTCTGTAAAGAAACTCTTCAGCTTCATATGATCCCATTGATTGAGTGACTGTTTAAGATCATGAGCCACTGAGGTTTTGTTCAGGAAGTCTTTTTCCATTCCTATATCATGGAAAGTACTTCCTTAATTTTCTTCCAGTAGTATTCGAGTTTCTGGTCTTATGTTGGGGTCTTTGATACATTTGGATTCGAGTGTAATGCATGGTAAAATGTGTGGACCAAGTTTCAGTTTCCTGCATGTGGTTACCCAGTTTGTCCAGCACCATTTGTTGAAGATGCTATCTTTTTTCCAGCCTATATTATTCGGGCCTTTGTCGAATATCAAGTAGCTATAGTTGCTTGACCCCAAATCTGGGTCCTCAAGTCTATTCCATTGGTCTATTCTCCTGTTTTTATGCCAGTACCATGCTGTTTTTATTACTATGGCTTTGTAATATAGCTTTAGATCAGGTATGGTGATGCCACCAAAGGTATTTCTTTTGCTGAGGATATGTTTGGATATGTGAGGCCTTCTGCCTTTCCATATGAAATTTGAGATCATTTTTTTCTATCTCTGTGAAGAACACTGTAGGGATTTTAAATATAATTCAATTAAATCTATATATTGCCTTTGGTAGTATTGTCATCTTCACAATGTTAATTCTGCCTTTCCAGGAGCATGGGAGGTCTTTCCATCTTCTCAAGACCTCCTCAATTTCTTTTTTGAGTGTTTTTATGTTTTTGTTTTATGGATATTTTACTTCCTCGGTTAATGTTATTCCAAGGTATTTTATTTATTTTTGTTGTTGCTATTGAAAATGGGAATATTTCCCTTATTTCTTTCTCTGTATCTTTTTCATTTGCATATAGAGATGCTAGTGGTTTTTGTGCCTTGACTTAGTATCCTGCAACTTTGCTATAGGAGTTAATCACCTTCAGGAGTTTTGGGATGAAGTCTTGGGTCTCTTACATATACAATCATGTCATCAGGGAATAGAGCTAACTTAACTTCTTCCTTTTAAATTGTATCCCTTTTATTTCCTTCTCCTGTCTTATTGCTTGAGCTAGGACTTCTATTACTGTATTGAAAAGCAGAGGTGAGAGAGGACAACCCTGTCTTGCTCCTGATCTTAATGAGAATTCCTCCAGTCTCTCTCCATTAGGTATTATTTGTGCCTTTGGATCTTTGTATATTGCCTTTATTAGTTTAAGATATGTACCAACCATGCCAATTCTCTCCAATGTTTTGGTCATGAAGTGATTTTGTATCTTGTCAAAGGCTTTTTCTGCATCCATTGAAATGATTATGGGGTTTTTATGCTTAAACTTGTTTATGTGGTGTATTACACTGACAGATTTCCATATGTTGAACCACCCTTGTATTCCTGGAATGAATCCCACTTCGTCAAGTTGGATAATGCTTTAAAAAAAAATAATTAATTAGTTTTCTTTTCAAAAATACAGGCAGTTTAGTACCATTGTTTAGGCTCGTCCATGACCTACCAATTTCCAGTGGCCCCTCCTTGTTGATGTAAATGGGTCATGAACTATGGAGTTATCCCACAGTTATTGGTACGATAAATGTCTCTGCATGTCATGACCCAACATGTGACTCTGACATTCTTTCCACCCCCTCTTCCGCAAAATGTACCTTAGCCATGTTGGGTTCATTTTTGGTCTGCTTCACTGCTGAGGTGTTGGGGGCCTCTGAGGCTCTAGATCTCTGATTTGGTAGGGGTTGATTTTTCTCTGTGTTGGTCTCCTTTCCCTTTGTGCTAGTATCTGCTTCATCAGGAAAACAGCACCTGTGCTTGTTTCACCAATTGTCCTTAGTTTCAGTGGGGCCCCTTTTGAGGTATGATGGGGCAGCTGTCTCCTTAGGATCTGCATTTATCTATAAAAGAGAAGAAAATCCTCCAATGGAGAGTAAGTTAGCACCCTGAAAATTGAGATAGCACTTAGTTTTTTCATAGAGAGTTTAATAGGTGTAGGCCCTCTTGTAGCCCATGATTGATGGTAGCTTGATATTGGAGAGTGGGCTTACATTTGGATATGGTTCTGACTTGTTTCCCAGCTCCAGCTATGGGTCCTCTACCACTGAGGGAATCAGTTAGCCAGATCAAGACCAGTTGGTTCCCCACCATGGTTGTGTGCCACTATTGAACTTGTGTGGGCATCACACCAGGTTATTTGTTGCTAAAGTAGGTTAGACCATGAGTTGCTTGGACAGATATTGGTCATTTCCCCCAGTCGCCCATGTAGCACCTTCTGGCACTAGATATGCTGATTGGGGACTGACTCTCTCCTAGCTTCCAGCCATGCCATTCCATTTTATGTGTCAGCTGCGTATGGAGTATTCAGCAATAGGGTCTTCCCACTGACCTATGGTGGGTCATCAAGAACTCTGACAGCAGTCTGTCATTCTTTTAGGAAACCTTGTAAGTTTCTCTGATCAAAAGCTCATTGTGGATGATAGCCCCATGCTGGTAGTGGGTGTTACAGGTCAGTGGCCACTAAGAAAATGAGGGAAAAAATAACTATTATACAAGAGGTAGAGAGGAGAGAGAGAAAGATAGATAGAGGGAGAGGGAGGGAAGACATAGAAGGTTTAGGTTAGAATTTATCCTACCCTCTCCAGTGTCTTGTGGTTCATGTGTTTCCTGTAAGGATCTAGTGAAGGTTCAGCCATTTGATCTGTGTTTTAGGAACTAGAAATTTATAGTACCATTGCCGTTTGTGTCAAGATTAGTTTTTCCTACCCCTTCTATGCCCTCCCCTCCCTCCCCATCCATCCTAGTGTCTAATCCATGAGGTGCTTGCTGGGTCTGTAAGGTATCTTGGGTGGATTCAGGTTAGGTGTTATAGATGAGTGAGACTATGTTTTGATTTTTTTTTTTTTTTTTTTTTTTTTGTGATTGGGTAAGTTCACTGAGAATGTCCTGATCCCAGTTCAACCATTTTTCCTCAAACTTCTTTGTGTCATTTTTTCTTACTGCTGTATAGAATTCAATTGTGTAGATACACCACATCTTAGTTATCCATTTTTCTGGTGATGGACATCTGGGTTGATTCCAACTTTTAGCTATTACGAATTGAGCCATGACAAACATGGTTGAGCAAATCTCTCTTGCCTGTGGTTTGAAGGTTTTAGGGTAGTTGCCCAATAATGGTATAACTGGGTATGTTGGTATCTCCATAGTCAGCTTTTTAAGAGTCTGTATATTGCTTTCCAAAGTGGTGGTACCATCCTACCTTCCCATCAAGAGTGAATGAGTGTTCCTTCTTCTCCACATCCTTGCCAGTATTTATTTTCATATGATTTTTTGATGTTTGCTATCTGCATCGGGGTAAGTTGGAACCTCATAGTTGTTTTAACTTGCATTTCTCTAATGATTAGGGATGATGAACGTTTTCTGAAGTGCGTGTTTGCCTCTGTGAACTGCCTCTTCATCTCTTTGCCCCATTTTGTGAGTGGGGTGTTTGTCTTCTTATTGGTTAGATTTGTGAGTTCTTTGTAGATTCTAGAGATTAGGCCTCTATCAGTTGGATAACCCCCAAATATTTTCTCCCATTCTGTGGATAATCTATTGGCTTTGCTTCTTATATGCTTGTCTGTAAAGAAACTTTTCAGCTTCATATGATCACATTGGCTGAGTGACTGTTTAAGATCATGAGCCACTGAGGTTTTGTTCAGGAAGTCTTTTTCCATTCCTATATCATGGAAAGTACTTCCTTAATTTTCTTCCAGTAGTATTCGAGTTTCTGGTCTTATGTTGAGGTCTTTGATCCATTTGGATTTGAGTGTTGTGCATGGTGAAATGTGTGGATCAAGTTTCAGTTTCCTGCATGTGGTTACCCAGTTTGTCCAGCACCATTTGTTGAAGATGCTATCTTTTTTCCAGCCTATATTATTTGGGCCTTTGTTGAATATCAAGTAGCTATAGTTGCTTGACCCCAAATCTGGGTCCTCAAGTCTATTTCATTGGTCTATACTCCAGTTTTTAGGCCAGTACCATGCTGTTTTTATTACTATGGCTTTGTAATATAGCTTTAGATCAGGTATGGTGATGCCACCAAAGGTATTTCTTTTGCTGAGGATATGTTTGGATATGTGAGGCCTTCTGCCTTTCCATATGAAATTTGAGATCATTTTTTTCTATCTCTGTGAAGAACACTGTAGGGATTTTAAATATAATTCAATTAAATCTATATATTGCCTTTGGTAGTATTGTCATCTTCACAATGTTAATTCTGCCTATCCAGGACCAAGGGAGGTCTTTCCATCTTCTCAAGTCCTCCTCAATTTCTTTTTTGGGTGTTTTTATATTTTGTTGTGTAGATCTTTCACTTCCTTGGTTAACATTATTCCAAGGTATTTTTGTTGTTGTTGTTGCTATTGAAAATGGGACTATATCCCTTATTTCTTTTTCTGTATCTTTGCCATTTGCATACAGAAGTGCTACCAAGTTTTGTTCATTGATTTTGTATCCTGCTACTTTGCTATAGGAGTTAATCACCTTCAGGAGTTTTGGGATGGAGTCTCTTAGCTCTCTTATATATATAATCAAGTCACCAGTGAATAGAGCTAACTTAACTTCTTCCTTTCCAAATTGTATCCCTTTTATTTCCTTCTCCTGTCTTATTGCTTGAGCTAGGACTTTCAGAACTATTTTGAAAAGCAGAGGTGGGGTAGGCCATCCCTGTCTTGTTCCTGATCTTAATGGGAATTCCTCCAGTCTCTCTCCATTAAGTATTATTTGTGCCTTTGGAGCTTTGTATATTGCCTTAATTATGTTATGATGTGAACCGTCCATGCCGATTATCCCCAATGTTTTGATCATGAAGTGATGTATCTTGTCAAAGGCCTTTTCTGCATCTATCGAAATGATCATGTGGTTTTTATGTTTAACCTTGCTTATGTGGTGTATTACATTGACAGATTTTCATATGTTGGACCACCCTTGTGTTCATGGGATAAATCCCATTTGGTAAAGGTGGATAATGCTTTTGATGTGTTGCTGGATTTGGTTTGCTAGTATTTTGTTCAGGATCTTTGCATCTATGTTCATTAGATGATTCTCCCAATTTCACTTATGTCTGTTGTGATCTCTCCTTTTTCATTTTGAATTTTGTTAATTTGGAGCCTCTCCTTTTTTTGCTTGATCAAATTGGCCAGAGGTTTGTCAATCTTGTTTATTTTTTCAAAGAACCAGCTCTTTGTTTTGTCAATTGCCTGAATAGTTTCCTTGGTGTCCAATTCTTTAATTTCTGCTCTGATTTAAATTATTTCTTTCCTTCTGGAGCTCTTTGGGTTGGATTTTTCTTGTTTTTCCAGTGCCTTTAGGTGGATGGTTAGGTTATTGATTTGGGATCTTTCTGTCTTTTTTATGAAGGCATTGAGTGCTATGAATTTTCCCCTGAGGACTGCCTTCATTGTGTCCCATAAGTTTTGGTATGATCTCTTCTCATTGTCATTCAATTCCAGGAATTTTTCAATTTCATTTTTTTTTATATCATCCACTATCAATTTATTGTTTAAAAATGTGCTGTTCACTTTCCAGGTGCTGTTGGGATTCTTGGTGGGTCTTTTGTTGTTGATTTCTAGTAATATGGCATTCTGATCTGATATCATACAGGGAATTGTGTCAATTTTCCTAAATATGTTGAGGCAGTTTTTATGACCCAATATATGGTCTATTTTACAGAATGTTCCATGGGCTGCTGAGAATAATGTGTAGTCTTTGGATTTGGGGCAGAAAGTTCTATAGATGTATGTTAGGTCCATCTGATCAATGGTTTTGTTGAGCTCTTTTACTTCCCTGTTGAGTTTCTGTTTGGATGATCTATTACTGATAATGTTGTATTGAAGTCCCCAGCTATGATGGCCTTGGTGGTTATTTCTGTTTTATTGTCAAATAGGTTTTGTTTTATGAAGTGTGGTGCCCCTATGTTTGGTGCATACAGATTTATGATTGTAATATTCTCTTGATGGATCATTCCCTTGATAAGTAGGAAGTAGCCTTCTTTGTCTTTTTAAATTGTTTTTTGTTTGAAGTCTATTTGATCCAATATTAATATAGCTACATCTGCTTGTTTCTTATTCCCATTTGCTTGTAATATTTTCTTCCACCTTTTCACCTTGAGGAGTTGTCTGTCTTCAGTGGTGAGCTGGGTTTCTTGAAGGCAACAGATTGAGGGGTCTAATTTTTTGATTCATCCTGTTAGCTTGTGTCTCTTGATAGGTTAATTAAGGCCATTAATATTTAGGGTAATGACTGTGATATTTGATTTGATCCCTGCCATATTGTGATGGTAGATGTGTGTTGGTGTTTGCATGGGCTTTGAAGTTTTTTTGTGTCTACTCTGAGTTTGGTTATTGTGATCTGCTTCTTGTAGGTATTTGAGTTTGGTTATTTGTTTGTTCCCTGAGGAGAATTTCCTGAAATACTCTCTGTAGGTTTGGTTTTGTGTGCATATAGTTGTAATGCTGAGTATTGTCATGGAAAGTTTTTCTTTCACCATCTATTATGAGGGATACTTTGCCAGGTAGAGTAATTTGGGTTGGGAGCCATAGGATTTTTGACTTTGGAGTGTTTCATTCCAGGCCCTTCTAGCTTTCAGGGTTTCCATTGAGAAGTCTGGAGTAATTCTGATGGGGTTACCTTTGAAAGTGGTGTGCTGTTTTTCCCTAGATGCTTTTAGGATTTTCTCTTTGGTGTCAATGTTTAGAGTCTTAATGATAATATGTCTTGGAGAGTTTCTCCTTTGATCCAGTCGGTTTGGAGTTCTGTTGGCTTCTTTTATCTTCATGGGCCTTTCTTTTAAGAGACTGGGGAAGTTTTCTTCAATTATTTTGTTAAATAAGTTCTCCATGCCTTTGGTCTGAAATTCTTCTCTTTCTGGTATTCCAATGATTCTAATATTAGGACATTTAAGTGTATCCCACAATTCCCTCATGTTCTGTTCACAGGAACTTTTGAACTTACTGAAATTTTTGAACTCTCAAACTGTTTCTTCCATCTTGTCTTCCAGATCAGAGTTTTGATCCTCCACTTTGCTGACTCTATTCTTGAGAGAGCCTCTAGATAGTTTTGGACTTGTTCAATTAGGTTTGCATTTTCTACTACTTTTCTATGTATCATTTCCATTTCTCTGTCAAGCTCCCTTTTTACATCATTTTCTGATTTTCTTGGTGATTCTTGAAATTCATCCTTGCATTTCTTTATGTCTTCATTAATATGGCCAGCTGATTATTAATATCCTCTTTTTGTTCCCTCTCCCTCAAAACTCTTAATTCTTTTTGAACTCCTTCCAATCTCTTATCAATTTGTTCTAGCTTAGTGATGGTAGCATCCACATGATTGTCAGTCCTTCATTGCTTTCCTACAAGTTCTAACAGTAGGTTGGTCAGGGTTGCATTGCTCATAGCTTCAATTTAATGTTCTGATCCTAATAACTCTTCTATGTTTTGGTTAGATGTATTATTCGTTGTAAGACTGGGTGATATAACTGGATTTTCTTGCATTTGACTTTTCATGTTATTTCTTTTGCATTGTGGTCTGCCCTTGACAGTGTATGGGCAGATAGGTGGGTGGATCAGCCTGGGCTCTAGTGCAATGGGAATCTGAGGCAGCCAAGTCAGTTGCCAAGTAGCCTGGGCTTTAGCTTCCACTTTCCAAAGCTGCCTATCTACTGCCTGAGAGAGGCTCCAAAGTTGCCTGAATTCTCAAGTGGTAATGTACCAAAGCTGTCTGTGTTCAAGCTTGGAGAAGGACTGAGGTACCAAGCCCTGAAGCAGCCCAACTCTGGCTGGGAACACTGGGACCTGGAAGTAGTCTGCACTCCCCCACCACAGGAGAATGGGGGATGCCACCTGAGCTGGTGCAAGTGAGAGACACCATCTGAGCTTGCATGGCAGTTGCTGTGGGACTGGTCTCAATGAATGTGCAGAGGCAGGAGCAGTAATGTGGGGAAATGTGCAGAACAGTTTAAGCTTATGCACATAGGGATTGATAGGCGCATGATAGGTGTGCGATTGGAGAGAGCGGCTGCAGCAGCGGTCCTGCCACCCACAGCAGTGGGCCACAGTGGCGGGGCGTGGGGTGGGGTGGGGTGTGGCAGCGGAGCACGGCAGCTGTTTGGTGGTAGGGGTGGTCCACCCTCCCACAGGGGGATCCACAATTCCCTGTTCCCCCCACCCCCAAGCCCTCCCACTGACAAGAAGACCCAGAACACCCTTAATGGCTTGTCTTTCTTTCCCCAGGATTTGCAGTGCAGCTAAGCAGTGGCCATCTTGGCCAGAAGTCTTGTTGGGAGATTTTTGATAATTGTTCGGATGTCCAAGCTTGTTATAGGTCTATTTTCCAACCTTTCAACCTAAGATAGTGTCCATCCTTTGTAGAAAGGTGGGTTTCTTGGAGGCAACAAATTTAAGGATCCTGCTTTTTAACCCAGTCTGAGAACCTATGCCCTTTGGTTGGGGCATTGAGGCCGTTGAAATTAAAAGATAATATTGAAAGGTGTGTATTCACTTTTGCCATAATTTTGTACTTCTTCTGGTTTTACCTTTGCTCTCTGGTGTTAGCTAATATTTGAGTATTGTTGATTTTTTCCCAATTCCTTGAATGTGTGCTTTTCTTTTTCTTCAGCAAGTATTTTCTGTAGAGCTGGTTTTGTCTTCAAATACACCTTTAGCTTGCTTTTGTCATGGAATGTCCTTATTTCTCCATCTACTTGAATTTATAATTTTGCAGGATAAAGTAACCTTGGTTGACAGTTGTTATCTTTCAGGACTTGGAATCCATCACTCCATGCCCTTCTGGCTTTTAAAGTTTGTGTTGAAAAATCTGCTGTAATCCTGATAGGCTTGCCTTTGTAGGTAAATTGATTTTTCTCTCTGACTGCTTTCAATATGTTTTCTTTGGTTTGTGTGTTTGGTAGTTTGATTATAATATGGCAAGAAGAGGTTCTTTCCAGGTTTTGTCCATTTGGTGTTCTAAAGGATTCCTGTGTCTGCATTGCATTGGCACCTCTTTCCCAATTTGGCGGAAATTTTCTTGTATGATTTTGTTGAAGACGCCAACTATGCCTTTGGAGTGAAATTCTTCTCATTCTACCGGGCCCTGAATTCTTATGTTTGATCTTTTCATAGTGTCCTGAATATCTTGAAATTCCCACTCATACTTTTCTATTAGTTTGTCTTTCTTTTTGTTGGACTGTATTAGATCTGCCACCTGGTCTTCTAGCTTAGATATTCTGTCCTCTCCTTCATCCATTCTACTGGTGAGATTTTCTACAGAGTTTTTTTATTTCATTAACTGTGTTCCTCATTGCTAGTAATTCTAACTGCTTTTTCTTTATTATTTCTATTTCCTTATTTATGTATAGTATTGACCTCTTTATTTCATTAAATTGGTGTCCTGTGTTTTCTTTGATTCCTTTGATTTCCTCTTTCATTCCTTTGATTTCTCCTTTGAGTTCTTTGAACATATATATAATCATTCTTTTGAAATCTTTCTCATGCATTTCCTCTAACTCATTCTCACTGGAGGTTATTTCTGATGCATCAGTACTTTTTGGTGGATTTATATTGTCTTGATTTTTGGTGTTTCTTGTGTTATAATGTGTATATTTTGGCATTCTGGATTATTTAATGATTGGATTTTCTAGTTAGCTTGGTATTATTAGAAGTATCAGACAATCTGATGTTATAATATTCAGGGTCGGAGCTTAAGGCATTAGGTGTGGCTCTTAAGACTCTCAGTGTATCTCCAAAAGTGACCCTATGTGTTGGGTTTGCCTGCTATGAGAGTATTCAAGTAGGCTGAGTGGAACAAAATACAGGCAAATTTTAAAATTTCACCTATCAATGTAAACTTTCAAGGAAAAACAGCTCAGAGTATTTATCCAAGAGTAGGTATTATGACAAGCAGATCCTCTAACTGTCCTTTAGGGTGTGTGGTGTCCACCCACACCCTTAATCCTGACAACAAGGAGGTTAAGATTTCTGATCTGTTGAGGGTTCCAAGTCAGCTTGTGACCAGGTTAGAAGCTTCCCTGGTGTAATCCCAGTTACCTCTGCTGCTGCTTGGGTCCCGCTGTAGGTTCAAGTTGGTGTGGTGGGGTCCCTGGACCACTGCTCTGTTCACTGGAGCGGGGCAGTGGCAGTGGGGGAGGGGAGGCTGCCGATGCTGCTCTAGTTCTTGCTGTTCCACGTGTTCTTCTACATTGTGATCTGCTCCTCTGTTGCTCACTGCCGCTCTCCTTTCACATTTCTTGAGTTTGCGGAGAGCTCCAGTGTATGTGGAAAATCTCTTCACCTGGCTTTTCCTGCTGCTCAAGCTGAGCCTGGTGGCTTTTTGGTGTGCCATGGCTGCTGCCACAGTCAGTGGACCTGCCAGAGCTGCTTCTGCCAGCTTGTGTGGGCTCTGGATGCTCTGGATCTCTCCTACTTCTCCGCTGCCATTTCAATTTCCTACACACCTCACTTTTTAGTATAAGTGTGTATTTTGTTGAGTTTTTTTTTTTTTTTCTTTTTCCCCCCTAGGCTGCTTTGGTGTAGTACCTATGCCACCATCTTAACCGGAAGACAGAAGCTTCTATTTTCAGATGGTGATGACCACTGGGATGACCCAAAAGGCAACAATAGTGCTGAAAAGAAGGGATGGTGTAATGTACAGCACTAAAACATCTCACACCTCCAAGGCTCAGGGCCCATTGCAGAAGCAGTGGCAGAAAGAATGTAAGAGCCAAAGGAATAGTGCCACTCCTTGCATATAACTGTCTGGACAGAAATTGGCCTCGATATCCATGACCTCGTAGTGCCTACCTATACCCACACAAGACCCTCTTAATAGGAGAAAAAGATGATGATGTCAAATTAAAACAGAGACTAATAGACGGGATATGATGGAGAGCAGAGTTATGTAGGCAAAAGCAAGGGAAGGGAGGGAAATACCATGGTTTGTTGTCTGAAAGTATAGAAGTTGTCAATACATACATACATATATATATATATACAAAATCAAGAATTGATGAATCTCTGACAAGACTAAGAAGTGGTCTCTGGTTACCTACTGTTTAAATCATGAATGAACTTATATATCACTGTATATCCTGTTATAAAAAATTGTTTCACAAAGATGTGACAACTTAGATGACTGGACCAATTATTTAAAAGATACACACACTACAAAAACCCACTGTATAAAAGCAATTCTTTATAACTACGAAGAAAACTGAATTTGTAAATTTAATGTTACTGTAAGAGATATCCCCTGGCCCAGGTGATTTCACTACATAGTGTTAGTAAACATTTAAATACTTAACATGAACTCTATACAATTTCCTTAAGAAAAGATAAGGGAATAGTTCTCAGTTAATTTTATGAAGTAAGCACAATCCTCCTATAAAACCGGTAGAAAGAGTAAAGTAATTCTCACAAATATAGCCACAAAATATTTAATATTTATATTAATTCAGTATTATATACAAAAAATGATAGACATGACCATGTGGTACTAATTACAGAGCTGGAAGGATAGTTGAATATTCAAAAATAAATATTAATCATATTAACTGGACAAAGAAGAAAAGTCACATATCAATCAAGGCAGAAAGGGTTTGACACAATTCAAAACTTATAAACACAAAGGAAAAACATCAAGAAAATGAATCATAGAAGGAAAATTCCTCAAATTATTAAAGTTTTATCTATAAAAATTCTCTAGATAATATTTTACTTAATATTGAAAAATTTTCCCCATAGCTCAGGAACAGAACAACTATGTCAGCTCTTGCCAGTCTTTTTTAGCATAATTCTTAAATGCCTCCATAGCTTATAAAGCAAAAAAAGGAAAAGGGTATGGAGATAAAAAAGAATAAATAAAATACTATCTATTTGCAGAAGACATAGTGGTCTATGCAGGAAACCCCAAGTAAGCTACAAAACATTTTTAGAGCTAGCAGCTGCAGTTACTAATGTCACAAGATAAACATATAAAAATAAATTGGCTTATATGTCAGCAATGGGCACTGAAATTAAAAATGCAATAGCATGATCCCATCATAATAAAATATGTACACTATCTTACAAAGCATGTTAGAGGGTTTCAAGGTGAAACTTCACAATGTTGAGGAAATGAACTCATTAATACCCAACTGAACCAGAGTTTTAGTATTCTCATAGATGGTAAGATTTAATATATAGAAATCATCAGTTAGCCAAATTATTGTGTAAATGTAATAAAATTTTATCAAAATTCTAACATATGTTTATGGATATATACATGACTATTCCATAAGGTTTGTGGAAAAGTAAAAGAACTGGTAGAATCTATGCACTTGATTTTAAGAATTTTTATATAACGATAGTAATTGCACCTACATAGTGCTGGCCAAGGGATAAACACATATATCTATGGGACAAAATAATAATTGGTAATTAAATAAGAGTACAGGAAGGGATTCACACAAATAAGTCTAAATAGTGACAAAGAAATTCACAAAGCAATTCAGTGATGGGAAAATATTCTTGTGAGAAATGATGTTGAAACTAAGGACAACTGGTGAAATAAGCAAGGGTGATGTTTTCCTGTGAACTGGATACCAGCACAAAGGGGAAGGAGATCAACGCAGAGAAAAATCAACTCCTACCAAATCAGAGAGCCAAAGCCTCAGAGGTCCCCAACACCTCAGCACTGAAGCAGACCAAAAATGAACCCAACATGGCTCAGGGAAATCTTGCGGAAGAGGGGGCGGAAAGAATGTCAGAGTTACATGTTGGGTCATGATTTGCAGAGACATTTATCATACTAATAACTGGGGGCTATCTCCACAATGCACGACCCATTTTCATTAACAAAGAGGGTCTAATGGGAGGGGGTAGATCACAGATGAGCCTAAATAATGGTACCAAACTGCCTGTATTCACTGAAATGAAAACTAATAAATTAAATTAAAAAAAAATTGCACCTCTTACAGGAAAAAAGATGGAAAGAAAAAAAAAGAAACACCGTCTATCTAATCCTCATATTTTGTCTTAAAATCAACTCAAAATTGATCACAGGCTTAAGTATCAAATGTAAATCTATAAAATTTTAGAAAGAATCATTGAAATAAATCTTTTGAATGCAGTACTAGGCAAGTTGTACTTAGGCAATGTTAATCACATAATCTAGCAAAGGATTCATTTGGGCATCATCAAAGTTAAAAAGGTTTGCTCTATAAAAATTTCCCTTAGAAAAGTGAAAAGACAGGCTATGTGAAGAGTAAGAGAAACCATTTGCAAACCATACATATATACCCAGTAAAAGACTAATCTATAATAAACATACAAAATTGTCAACACTCAGCAATAAAAGACCAAGCACTGTAATCAAAACCTAGTCAAAGGTTATGAATAGTTATTTCACAAAAAGATATAGAGGCCGGCGCAGAAGCTGGGCTCCGGTCCCCCTTTTACCCAGCGCCCCAGAACCTGTGGTCGGGCATGTAGCTTGGCCGCCGTCCACGACCGCGACGCCAGCCAGAGAGCTCTAAAATTTCCAAGAAATATTGAATTGCTGAATAGTTTGGGAAAGGACAAGCCAAAGTTCCCATTCCATGGATCCATTGGGTGCACCTTCCCAGTTTGTGGATGTGTATATGTTGCCAAGCTGGGGTGACTCTTGTGAAGATGAATTAAGTTCTGATGCTGCACAGGAAGCATTTCAGGAGGACACTCTTAGATCACCATTTCTTTACAATAAGGACATCAATGGAAAATTGGTTCTCTGGAAAGGAGATGTGGCGTTACTGAACTGTACAGCCATTGAGAACACCAGCAATGAAAGTCTCACCGACAAGAATCCTGTGTCATAAAGTATCTTCATGCTGTCAGGGCCAGATTTGAAAGAAGACCTCCAGAAACTTAAAGGGTGCGGAACTGGTGAAGCTAAATTGACAAAGGGATTTAACCTAGCTGCTAGGTTCATCATTCACACAGTGGGACCTAAGTACAAGAGCCGCTATCGCACTGCAGCTTAAAGTTCCCTGTATAGCTGCTACAGAAATGTGCTCCAGCTGGCAAAAGAGCAGTCGATGTCTTCTGTTGCATTCTTTGTCATCAATTCTGCAAAACGAGGTTATCTTTTAGAGGATGCAACACACATTGCACTTTGTACTGTAAGGAGATTTCTAGAGATTCGTGGGGAAACCATTGAAAAAGTAGTCTTTGCTGTTTCAGAACTTGAAGAGGCCACTTACCAGAAGCTGCTACCTCGGTACTTCCCAAGGTCCTTAAAGGAGGAGAGCAAATCATTGCCAAGCCTTCCAGCAGACATTGGGAGTGCAGAAGGGGAGCGTGTGGTACCTGAACGGCAGATTCGAATAAGTGAGAAGCCGGGTGCTTCTGAGGACAACCGAGAAGAGGAAGATGAAGGCTTAGGAGTTGATGTGTCTTTCATTGGCTCTCTTGCTTTTGCTCGAATGGAAGGAGATATTGATAAGCAAAGAAACCTGGTCCTTCAGGGACAGTTGTCAGAAGCAGCCCTGCAGAAGCAGCATCAGAGAAGTTATAATCGCTGGTTGTGCCAAGCAAGATCTGAGGACCTGTCTGATATTGCTTCTCTGAAAGCCTTATACCAAACAGGTGTGGACAACTGTGGTCGTACAGTGATGGTGGTAGTTGGAAGAAACATTCCTGTAACACTGATAGATATGGACAAGGTACAAGAGGAATTTGAAGGATGTTTATTTTGTTCACCCAACATTTCATTCAAAGGTCTCAACGTGGTTTTTCACCACCTTTTCTGTCTCAGGACTGAAGGATAAAGTGCACCAGCTGTTTTCTGCTATATCACCCGAGCAGATCAACTTTCCTCCTTTTGTCCTGGAATATGATGCCAGGGAAAATGGGCCTTACTATATGTCTTAACCCCATCAACAGATTTGTGACCTTCCATCTTGCAGTACTTCTTGATTCCAAGGATGCTATTTCCACT
Source organism: Jaculus jaculus (assembly GCF_020740685.1). NCBI lineage: Eukaryota > Metazoa > Chordata > Mammalia > Rodentia > Dipodidae > Jaculus > Jaculus jaculus. Next base: position 88,680,422 of record NC_059109.1, read on the forward strand.
ATAACTGCTACCTACTGAAGTGTTGTTCATTGTTGCTGTACAGATCCAGAGAGCTTTTTGTCCCCACCTCTCTGGTATTTTTTTATTGACTATATATTTTCTTGCACTTAAGCAATCTAAAATTGGTAGGCCACACTGAACTGTACACATTTTAAATTTGTATATTTGTATCAAATTGAAGTGCTCATTTTTGGAGTGTTTCTAGAAATTGGGGATCAATTTTTAAATGTCTTCAGTTTCCCAAAGTACTCTGAATTCTCCGTTACACAGGTCACCAACATTGTTCAAATCTTCTTTTAAACATTGTATGCTTCCTTTGTATATTTAAGTGTTCCCCAAAATACATAGAACCAGTGTATGCTGACTGGATGCACTGTTTGCTTCAGACCCTGGTGTTAATGCCGTTTAATACAGATGACCTGGTTATGATGCAAGAGAACTGTTCAGGGCCAAGGATGTAGAAATGTGTCTGGTCAAAAACACAGAAATCATTGGCAAAGCAAAGAACTTGCAGTTTTACTGCAGAAACTTAAGTACTAAGCCTCATTGGATTACATGATGTGTTACAATTGCCACTTTTCTGATCTTAACAGTGTAGGGAAATAAGACTGCCTTCAATCCTTTTCCCATAGTCAGAGTTTTGGTCTCTTTGTTCAAAAGAAAGCAGGTGCTAGAACTCCTAACTGATGATCATTTCTCAAGATTCCACCCCTGAGCCTTAGAGACTGTGCTGACTTCAGGGGCACACCTAGTATATGGGCTCAGTGTCATGAGTTACCTGCATTGATGGTACATAAATCCAAGGACCTCGTGCTTAGGTTTGTCCAGACCGCTTTTGCCACTCAGCCCTTATCTGTGCCTTAGCTTGTTTCTGAGTGGAAATTAGAATTTTGCTACTCACCTCACAGGGGTATCATGAAGATAGAAAGAGCTTACGTATCTCTGGATGCAAAAGGCTAAGAGTTTGGTGTGGGAGTCAGTTAGTTTTCAAGGGAAAACAAAATAAAAATAAGGAAATTCTGAAAAAAAAAGACACAGAGATGGAACAGAAGATTAATGTCAAAGGATATATATATTTGAAAATTATTACGAAAAAGTTAAAGAAATTTGCACAATGATCTATGAAACCCTTTGGCAGTTTCTGTAAAATTAAATACAAAATTGCCACAGTTTGCAGATAATATACAGTATCTTTGTATTGTTAAAATTGGATATGATTCAATTATTATTTTTAAATTTTAAATTTAAAAATATAGGTGGAAGTATATGGAACTAGTATTTAATTGAAATTGAAATGCTTTTTAATTTAGCTTATTTTGTTATTATTTTATTACTGTATTGGTTGTCCCAATAACTCAACAATATGTTGATCACTGGTTCTTATTGTATTATTTCCCATGTCCTTGGTGTCTCTGAATTTCTTCAGTATTTGCCTGAATTACATTTCAAATAAAACTTTCAGAATATTTCATTGAAACTTTCCACATAAGATTATGTCTCATGCTGGAGACATGTTTCAGCAATTTAGATGCTTGCCTGCAAAGCCTAACGATCAAGGTTTGATTCCCCAGTACCCACATAAAACTAGATGCATAACGGAGTGGTTGCATCTGAAGTTCATTTTCAGTGGCTAGAGGCCCTGGGGCATCCATTCTCTCTCTGTTCCTTCCTCTCTGCATGCAAATAAGTAAGTAAACATATTAAAAGAGAATGTTATCTTCCCTTATATTTATGCATGCCTATGTATGGAATTCTTTGTTCAAAATAGATTCATCCCTCCATTTAGAAAGCATGATTATATCATTTTGTGGCTCTGTTGTTATTAGTGAAAAGTCCAATATTATTCTTGTTCAAATTTCTTGGGAAATCACCATATGGGTGTTTTTCTTCTTTAAGATTTAATTGGTTGCAGATATTGTGATGGTTTATACTGACTCTCAACTTGACAGGACGTAGAGTTACCTGTGAGGGGGATTATCTTGATTAAGTGAGTTGAGGTGGGAAGACTGTGGATGGGGTCCTGGACTGTATAATAAAACAAAGATCACTGGCTAACAGAAGCATCCATCGCTCTGCTCTGCTCTGCTTCCTTCTTCTTGACTGAATATGATCAGCTTCTGCTGCCATGCCTTTTCTGCCATGCCAAACTGTAACCTGGAACTATACACTGAAACTAATCCGTCCTCACTCAAAATGATTTTTTTGCGGGGTCAGGCATTTAGTCCCAGCAATGTGAAATTACATAATATAGCTTTTTTTTTCACTTATTCAGGACTCAATGAGGCTTTTGGCCAGAAAACCATGTTTTAATTTGGAAATAGGAAATTTATTTTTATAATTTTTGTGGTTAATTTCACCACTTCTCCACTCAATTTGTTTTCTCTTTCTTGGACTTCTTTGGTAGATATTATATTGTGTCAAATGACCCTTGATTACTTTTTAAATATTATATATTTATATATATAATATATATACATATGTGTGTGTGTGTGTGTGTGTGTGTGTATGTATGTATATAAGAGAGAATGACAGACAGACAGAAAGAGAAAGAAAGGGAGAGAGAGAATGGGTCTACCAGGGCATCTAGCCACTGCAAACAATGCATGTACCACCTATGCATTTGGTTTACATGGGTCCTGGGGAATCACACCTGGGTACTTTGCATTTGCAGAAAAGGGCCTTAACCACTGATATTTGGGGTGGGGGAGGGCAGGGTCTTCCCGCTAGCCCAAGCTGACCAGAAATTCACTCTGCAGTTTCAGGATGGCCTCAAATATACAATGATCCTCCTATCTCTACCTCCAGAGTGCTGGGATTAAAGATGTGAGTCAACATACCTGACTACCATTGATGATTTTGGTTGTTTTTTAAATTAGTTTTCCACCCTCTTTATATTTTTGTTTTTGGTATTGGAATTTCCTAGTCTCTTCCTATCTCAGAGGCTATAATGAACAGAGTCCAACTTAAGTCCAAAAGTAATGTTCTCTCAAATCCTGCATCTGATTCCTGTTTATCAGAATATAAAATCCTAAGTACTTGGAATCATCTATAAAAACTTTTATTATCTGTCCCTGAAAGCTTTTTGGTTCCACCTTCCAGGCTGTTACTCATTTCACTCTGTTTCTTTGTCCTTTCTCCAGGATCTCAGAAACACTTCTACCTTACGGATTTTATATGTACTCTTCTTGCCCCTGGTACAACCTCTATCCTTCATGTTTCACAAGTATTTGAATACATCTTAACTTCAAAATGAGGCTGACTCCTAAAGACCCACTTAATTCCCAAACCTGTCTTTTCCCATAATACATGAAGAGTAATATCCATTTTCCTATTTTCATGTCTGTTGTCAAACAAATATCAATTGTCCCTTATTTATAATGTTTGTATTTACCATGATCAAGTGCATCTTGAAGGTCAGCTATCCAGGATGGGATCTGTTTAGGAAAAGTCAAGCATCTAGTTCATAGTACTAGGCAGATAACAGATATTAAATGAATGTTTATTAAATGAATAAATAAGTTCATGTCCTGAAAATTAAGTGGTTTTTATTTCAGCTTTTGAATTGGAATTCATTTTATTTAATATTTAATATTTCTATTTTATTTTATCTTTTAAAAATATTTTATTTATTGATTAATTTGAGAGAGAGAGAGAGGATAATAGAAATAGAGAATGAGAGAATGGACACACCAGGACCTCTAGCCACTGCAACCAAACTCCAGATATGTGCTCCACCTTGTGCATCTGTCTTTGCATGGATACTGGGTAATTAACCCTGGGTCCTTTGGCTTTGCAGGTGAGCACATAAGCCACTAAGCCATCTCTCCAGCCCTAGTATTTCTACATTAAAGTTATTTGAAATTTTTCTTAAATTGTTCCTTATTTACTTCCCATTTTTTATTATTATTTATTTATTTATTTGAGAGTGACAGATACAGAGAGAAAGACAGATAGAGGGAGAGAGAGAGAATGGGCGCGCCAGGGCTTCCAGCCTCTGCAAACGAACTCCAGACGCGTGCGCCCCCTTGTGCATCTGGCTAACGTGGGACCTGGGGAACCGAGCCTCGAACCGGGGTCCTTAGGCTTCACAGGCAAGTGCTTAACCACTAAGCCATCTCTCCAGCCCTTACTTCCCATTTTTTAAGTTGAAAAATAATCTTGTCTTTCTGAAAGCAGCGTAAAATATTTCTAAAATCTTTTCTTCCTGTGGAGAGAAAAGGTGAATGCTAATTTATTTTTTAAATTTTTCTTTATTTGAAGAGAGATAGAGAGAGGAAATGAATGGGCACACCATGGCCTCTAGCTGCTGCAAACAAACTCCAGATTCATGTTCCACTCTGTGCATTTGGCTTAATATGCCAGTTTACTAGCTCTAGTATTACATGTGAGCTAGTTGTGGTGATGACAGTTTACTATAAGAGCTCTACTGAAGATTCTGATTGACCTGTCTAATATGATGCAACTAAACTTAAGCCAAACTTTATGGTCAGATGTTTGAGATCCTCTGTGTTTGAAGATTTTGGTCTATGTTCTCATGGGTGAAAAAGGTAAGGATGATGGTTACTTTCACCTTAACCACATGGGTTGTTTCCCAAAGAAAGGTGTTACTACCACAAGGAAGGGCAAGGATAAAAATTGTGCATTAGTCACATGTTGAAGAACACTTTTTTATTAAGAACATATTTTGTATGAATACATCATGTGTTGGTACCATCTTTTCCCTCCTCACTACTTTCATTCCATTGAGGGCCCTCCTCAGTGTAGTTGCTGGTATATCCCATGGGGTTGTAGGTTATGCATTGTGGGAGCAGCAGTTATTTATTGGGGGCAGGGGCGATGTCTCTGGGTACGACGTCCCAACCTGTAGCTCTTAGAATCTTTTGGTCACCTCTTCCACAAACCTCCCTGAGCCATGGTGGATGTGTTGCAAAGCTACTTCATTGATAAACTCACAGGAGATTCTGGATTTAGGATTTGATGGTGTTGAGTATCCTTGGACACTGTCTCTTTCACCCTGGTGCTGTCAGGCTCTCCATGGAAGCAGCAATCTTGCTCATCTCACCAATTCCTCTGTGGTTTCGGTTGGGCCTTGGCTGAAGTGTGAGAGATGGTTGATCAACTCAGGACTTGCTACCTTCTGAAAAAGAAAAACAGGTTCTTCAACAGAGAATGGTGACTCCATAGGTTAAATCAGATAAGTATTGTTAATTCAGGGGTAATTCTATTGATGTAGCCCCTCTTTTAGCCAAGGACTAGTGGGAACTTGTCATTGGAGACCATAATCTTTGTCTCCATGGGATTCTGATCTGCTTCCCAGTTCCAGATATGAGCTACTTTCCTCTGAGCAGACCTCTTAGCCAATCAGAAAGCCACTGATTACCCACCAAGGTTGTGTGCCACCATTGCACTGGTGTGTACTCTTGTCTGGCTGGTTGCTTCTGAGTAGCTTAGACCCCTACTTGCTCACACCTTTGTTGGCCACTTTCCCCCAGTAGCTCAAGTAGTGCTTTCCAGTGCTAGATGGGCTAACTGTCTGGGGTCTGGATGTCTTCCAAATTTCAGCCAGGTCTCTCCGTGTTCTATGTCAGCAGCATATGGTGTTTTCAGCAATGGGGTCTTACCTTTTATCTCAGGCAGGTATTCAAAAGAGCACTTCTTTCCTTAGAAAAATATTTTATCTATTTATTTATTTGCAAGGATAAAAAGAGAATGGTCATGCCAGGGCTCCCAGCCACTGCAAACAAATTTCAGATGTATGCACCACTTTATGCTGCTGGCTTTATGTGGGTACTAGAGAATTGAACCCAGGACATAAGGCTTTGCAGGCAAGCACCTTAACCACTGAGATATATCTACAACCCTCTTTTTTTGGTTTTTGAATCAGGCATTTTCAGCTGTAGTTACATAAAAGTATAAAAAGTTGTACCTTCAGACATAGCTTTTTGAATAAAAGTAGTGATTTCATTAATTGCCTTTTCATCTAGTAAAGCAGCCTCTTTAAACTCCTATCTTAGTAGCTATCTATAACTTCACAGATTCACCTGGATTCTGCTAACTTTGTTACTTAATTTGTATAGGCTACCATGAAAACCACTAGCTGAATAAAAGACTCAATACATAAGATCAGTAGGCCAATATACTAGTTCCTATGCTGGGTAAAAATTCTTGCTGGAAAGCATCACTATCTAAGTTACTATGAGTGTCAGTAAGGGACAAACTATAATTAATTCAGTTTATAAAAGATTAGAGTTGGAGATGTAGCTCAGTGGTAGAACACTTACTTAGTATAAGCAAGGCCATGAGTTGAAGAACTAGCATTGCAAAAACTAGTAGAGCAAAAGCATGTTATGTTATATATTGTGATACATGTTTAATATATTCCACCTGCTAACAATTTACTATTGCATATTCTTAAATATTTTCAATTTTTATGACTATCATGTAACCACTTAGTATCTGAACCTATAAAAACAGTATTATAGATCTTATGCATAATTACAAAACAAAATATTAAATCATTGTAGGTGAATATAACATTTAAATATACCATCATGTTCTAGGGATTTCTGTTTATGTTTAGATGCTGGGATTATGAGCTACATGAGGATCTCATCTCCCATACAATTTCCTTTTGTGTTTTAAGTTCTAGCTAGTGCAGTCAAACATTTTTCCCAAAATGTAATTTAGTTGTCTGTGGTCACAAAGCTGTCACATGAGGCTGTGCTGAAAACCAAAGACTTTATTTTCAGTACAGTATGAACACTGCTCATTAAAATGGAACACATAGTGTGTGTGTGTGTGTGTGTGTGTGTGTGTGTGTGTGTGTGTGTATTTAATAAGGTAAGTATGGCCAGTGAGATATCACCCAACAAAGTATGAGTCAGGGGTCCTCTTAGGAACCAGAGGACACCTTGAGCATGATGGTTAATAAAGGAAGGTTAATTAAATGTATATTACAAAAAGCTAAGGAAGAAAGCAGGAACAGTGAGGCACTCCAGGCTGAGTAATAATGGCACTCCTAGTCCTTACTGAATAAGTGGTAAGAGAGAGAGACAGAGAGAGAAAGAGAGAGACAGAGATAGAGAAGCATGCACTGCAGGGACTGCTTAACAGGAGCTAGCCCTCCTTAGAGTTCCAATAGGGAAGAACCCAGAAGAACAAATACTTTAACCCTTTTCATTCCACCAAACTCATCCTGATGTACCTGATGGGCCAATAAGGAAACGGAGAGCAAGTGCCCTGTTAGTACACTTATCCTTAGTGTTCCAGAGGATTAGCAAGGTGTAAAAAGATAGGATGGATTTGGAGAGGTTAGCAGAAGAGCTCTCACTTGGAGAGTTTGGTACCCTAAACTAAGTGATAAAGATGAAAGCCCACTTATTTACTTAGCCTGAGCTAGTTGGAGACAAAGAAAGTTGATGAACTCAGGAAGAGCTGGGATGCTGGCAGAACTGCTGCCACGTTGGCAGGAGTGGCTTCTTGCTGTCAAGGTCATAAGCAGATGGGATCCGTGGTTTCACTCACCACACACACTAAGTGCAGCTGTCAGTAGTGGCTACAGTCCTGGGTTCCAGGGGGCTGCAGGGGGTGATTTGTATCCAAGATCTTCCAGAGAACAACTGGCACACTCTGCACAGTAAGTACGGACTCAGTCTATCCATGCTGTGAGTATCAATGCACATTCTTCACTAATTGAATGTGACAGTGCACTTACCCCTCCTGTTTTAGAGAACAAAATACTAATTCAAAGATTGCCCTGACTCTGAACCCCAAACAGCACACACAACAGAAGCCAATGAGTCAGTTGGGACTATTTCTTCATGAATAGATTCTTCTGTATGTGGAGTATCACAGGGAACCCCAACTTTCAGTGTCCCCATTGGCCACACTGGCTAATCCAGCAGTAGTCTTCCCTTAGTTGGTTTAGCTGTTCCCTGGACTGCCATGCTATCAGCTGTATTAGCGTGCAACTTGTATACCAAGGATATGAACGAAATAACCTGAATAAACCTCTAGTCAAAGGCCAGACTTAGGTATTATTCTTTCTGGTATTAATGCCTAAAAACTGGGATGAGACACATATGGACCCATCAGTTTAGGACTGGTCAACTCAGTAGCATCTCCAGGAATCTGGCTGTTCTGTGTAGGGAAAAGAGGTACTTTGGGCTGGGGATGAAACTCAGCAGTAACTTGTATGGCTTATATGTGTTAGGCTCTGGGTTTGAACACACACACACACACACAAACACATACACATACACACAAGAGATACAGAGAGAGACACAGATTTAATTTCTCTTCCTACCAAATGGAAGTTTCTCTTAGGTTAGTAAAGGTGATGAGTCATTGTATTTGCCACGTCAATTTACTTTTATGTTATGTAAACAGTGTTTTGTTATTCATGACTATTATTTGAGTCACAATACTAATCTGAGCAAAATGGAAGTTTTTGGAATTTCTAAGATGAACAAATGGAAGTCATAACTTAAATGACTATGGGTAAGTATATAGAACCTTTGGATTGAAAAAAAACAGAACAGGACAAAGGTTATTAAACTGATAAGAACAGATACTACACTTGATCTTAGCCAACAGGCTGAGAAGCGATAGGACAAAGATTATTAAAAACAATATGAGCACAGTTGGGCTTTAGCTAAATAGCTATGGTATCCATACTCATATTATTTACCTATTGCCTTAACAACACAATATTACAAATGCCACACAAACCCTGGGTCAAAACAATGGGAATTTATTTTTGTTTATGTTTATGTCAATCAACTGGAAAAGTCTTCTGGTATTTGCTGAACACACTCAAGTCTCTGCAGTCAGGTGGGGATTGGGAGGTTGCTGTCTTGGAGATCTCCCATGTTCAGTGCAGTTTGGCTGTAAACTGATCTGCCCAGGAGGCTTTGACTAACTGGGTTCTCATTACTCTGTAGCAGGATTATAGGGCCTATCCTCATGTTGTCTCAGCATGGTTTTAGTTTAGGCTCAGAACTGATATATTTCACTTTGGTACCTTTCTTCTGGTTCTAAGACGAGTGTAGATTTCAGTAGTAGGCAGAGACCCTACTCCTGGATCAGAGAAGCTGTAAAATCACATAGCAAAGGCTGAGACACAGAAAGGTAGAAATGTGTGTCCACTTTTTCATTCCATTTATTATACTACTCAAATTTTCTTATGAGTTAAAGACTTATAACATATGGTAAGCTTCAGAAATTTGGCCAACTGCAATAGCAGCATGCCACTACAATAAGCAGTCCAAATTTGTACTTAGAGGGATCTATAACACATGCCAACTACTTTTATGAATGTGCAAGTTTGGCTGACGTACATTTTCTCTCATCTGAAACATCCCATTTGTGCTACTTGAGCAATCAAACTGTATGCAGTAACTAGTGGGATGACACCTGTCTCAGGCATCCTTTCAGCAGATTGGGCCTCAAAATGCTACTTATTTATGTACTAGATTTAGTTTACACAACAAACCTGTCATTTTCTGATATTTTCCTTAACACTAATATTTTTAGGAAAAAGCCATCTTCATGCAATGAATTTGTGAATGTGAGCACAAATATGAATCTGGGAATGTAAGTCCTCATACAAATGGCATTTGTGTAGCACATTCACTAAGATGCCTCAATAATTAAAAGCATTTGTGGGGAAAAGTTATAGTTTTTTGCTTCTGTTGCTATAGACAATTTTTTTCACTTAATTGGAATCCCAAAGAGTTACTAAGATCAGTAACTGCATATTTTTGCTTGGCTTTACTAATAAAAGAAGTGTTTTTAGGGCTATAAAGATGGCTTAGCAGTCAAGGTGCTTGCCTGTGAAGCTTAATAACCCAGGTTCAATCCCCCCATACCTGTATAAGTCAGATGAACAAGGTGGTGTATGTATCTGGAGCTCATTTGCAGTGGCTAGAGGCCCTGGCACATCCATTCTCTCTACATATATACCTGTCCCCCCTCTCTAATAAATAAATTAAAAAGGGTTTTGAATACATATTCCATATACAGACAATACAATTAAACAACATCATTGGGAAAGTAAAATAAGTAATTAAAATGAAATCACTGTGGAACATATAAAATGACATAATTTAAAAAAAATGAATCAACCTTCACTAGTGTGGTTTTAGAGATTTCAAACTGTAGCACAGGTAGCTGTCTAGCCATCTTTGCTCCTCAGACAGGAATGCATGTAGAGCAGTCTATACTGTCCCCAGGCATTTGTACATGGGAAGATAATTTACATGTTATGCTGAAACTTGCAACATTTTTACTGTTCTAATTGGCTTTCAAACATCAGATGATTGAGATAGACAAAGTGTTAGGTGCTTATAATCCTAGCATTCTAGATATTGAAGAAAGAGGATTGTGAGTTTAAGGCCCATTAAGAATACTCAGTAAGGCTCTATCTCAAATTTCACACAGACAAATAAACAGAAATCCCAGGAAATTGTATGTAGTGAGATTTATGTAAAGAACTACTTTTCATTTATCTATGGTTCTAGTTAGAGTTCTTGTTTCTTACAAGGTATTTTTTTCAGCCTGTTAAATTGCTTTTGAACTGAAAGTCTTGTACCATGCCATGTGTACATTAAAATGAATGCTGTCCTTGGTCTTTAGGATAATTTTATGTCCTTTATTTATTCAACATCACTGGTAGCCTCAATGAATTCAAATATTTATTTAACTGAGGGGTACTTATAATATCAGTTTTCAGTCTAATGTTAAATAAAGATGAGTTCTGGATTCAAATCCAGTACTAATCAACATTACTAATGTGACAGTGATATGGTGGTAAGTCACCTCTTTCAACTTAATTTTCCTCACCTTCAAATTGGAAAAAAACATTACTTCTCATAGGACTATTTTTTTAACCATACAATAATGTTATGTGTCCCAAGAAAATATGTAGCAAGCAACCTATAAATCATGATAACCAGAAATGGCACTTAGTTTAAAATAGACCAATGTTAGCTAGACTTTATGATCAATGTAAGGAGAAAAAGCTGAACAGATGCCCTTCAACTTATGAATGGATAATGAAGATGTGGTGCATATAAACAATGGAATTCTACTCAGCAGTAAAGAAAAATGAAACAGTTAAGTTTATAGGTAAATGGATGGAGGTGGAAAAAAAAATCATTCTAACTGAGGTCATATAGGCACAGAAATACAAGCATCCCACATACTCTCTCATCTGTGGTTCCTAACCAGGATCAATTAGAGATGAGAGCAAACTGTAGTCAGCACCAGAAATATGGGCATAAAGCTAGAATGAGACAGCAGAGGGAAGAGCTAGAAAGAGAGGAGAACAGGAGTTACCTGACAAGTTAGAGGAGTGTAGAATATTGGGTGGGGGGAGCTTGGAAGGATAGGGAGGGTGGAAAGGGAATTACACAAAGGTTAAGACAACATGAATTAGTCCCATAGAAATCCTAATTCTGACTAACACTCTATATGATATAATCTCCAATAAAGGCGGGGGAGGACAGTCTGGACAGAAGGTGGAAAAAGCTTAACCTTCTTAAAACCATGGTCTCTGGCCAGTAATTCCCAGGCCAAGAATATGGATGCCCTTCACAGTAAGCTATTAATCAGCGATACCCATGAAGACCCCAAAACAATGCATGCAGACCATTGTCAAAACACTTGATTACATAACAGAGCTGAAAGGTAAGATCCTATTTCTGAAGACACTACAGACCAAGGTCACAGGATATTGAATTACTGCACTGGAACCTAAAAGGAAAGTAGCTCCTTCCCGATTAGCCCCCATTGTGCTGAAAGCACTATGGGAGCTGCTGGAAAGAACATGGCCAACAATAGCATGAATAAGCAGGGAATCCTGCAGGCTACAAAATCAATCAGCTGGACAAGAACTACCCACTTCTGCCATAGTGGCACAGCCTCTTCAGGTAACTAACTGTTCCCTGATTGGACATGAGGCCTGTTCAGTGGGAGAGGACTCATATCTGGTACGGCCAACCAAGTCACATGCCCATACTCAGGAAAATCCTCTTTGGAGGAGAAGAGTAGGCTTGCACACCAAAAATCTCCCAAATAACTTTGCACACCCTCTTAAGCCCAAGATTATCTCATTGTTCTTTGGAAAATATCATATATGTTACAGACAAAACAGCGGGCAGTCAAGATCCATCCATAAGACAAGAAGATAAGTGATTGCATACCGTGAGACTCGCCACCTCTTCAACGTCTGCCAGGGCCCAGGAGAACTTGCCATGGAAGCAGAACCACAAACAATGTTCTCACTGTAATCTGACCACCAGCATCAGGATGATGGTGGCAGACATGGTGATAAAACACAGCCTATCAAAGTGGAAATCCCGAGGCTACACAGAACTCAACACTAAATCAGACTACCAACAGGCCTGCCATGACTTAGGGAGCATTGCTAAAGAGGAGCGGAAAGATTGTCAGAGCCACAGAGTGAGTGAGAGTACCCTAAGGCACAGTTAGTTACTGTCCCCTTGAGACTAATGGAGGCCTTCATGACACCACAGTGAATCTTACAACCCCACAAGGGAGGGCTCCAGGGAAACTGAAACGGGGAGAGAAAATAAATGTATAATCTGTTAAAAATGGATAAATAAATATTTAAAAAATTAAAGACTGAAAATGTTAATGTTGAAATTTCCCACTGAATGGACCATTCTGATTACCACACAGTAGAGCCATATTTTCAAAATATATTTTATTTATTATTTATTTGAGAGATAGAGAGAGAATGAGGCAGAAAGAACAAGAGAATGGGCATGCCAGAGCCTATAGCCATTGCAAAGGAACTTTAGATGCATGTGCTACCTTGTGCATCTGATTTGACGTGGGTACAGGAGAAATCAAACACAGGTCCCTAGGTTTGTCTAGCAAGTGCCTTAACTGCTTAAGCCATCTCTCCAGCCCAAGAGCCACTTTTAATAAACTCTTCCCTACAGCTCTGTCAGCTTTTTTGTTTTTTATCTTGCTGTTTGGGAGCCAGATGTAATCAGATATTTGTGGGAAATTTTGATGTGAATCATTGAGACAAAGAAAAAAGAAAGGAACAATCAGATAAGACTGATGACCAGCCAATAGATGATCTTTTTTAAAAGCACAATATTATGGGAGGAGTTGGAATATACAAAAATGTTTAAAAAATAGGAGAAAATTGTGATGCAATGGTGGTAATAGAAAATAATAAAATTCTACAGAAGATAGAGGATAAAAAAAAGATGTGGAAGACAAAAGGAAAAGATGAAAAATAATCAAAGGATTAATCTATGAAGGCATATACACAAACATGAAGTTTCTACAGAGAACAGAATAAAGAGGAAGAAGTAATCTAGAAGTAAGTCTAGAATTTTTAAAACAACTCAGTGAGTGTGCACCATGTAAAATTTTATAACAAACACCCAAATTCAAAATTCACAAAAATTCAGAACGCTGGGGAACAAAGGTTTTCCCCCCAAAAAAAAAATTTAGGGAGAAATTGGAACAAAACAAGTAGTTTTCATCTGGAGGATCCAGAAAGACAATGAGATTTCTTAAAAATACTGCTGGAAGAAAATGGTAGGGAACATAAGCCTTTTAAATGCTGGGAACAGCTGGTTTCTAAAGTAGCCTGTTCAGCCAATCTGTTAATAAGTCATGAGTAAAGACATTTTAAGGCATTTTAGTTATTTTTTTAATTAATTAGTTTTGTATTCAGCAAATACAGTCAGTTTGGTACCATTATTAGGCTCATCTGTGACTTACCCCCTCCCCATTGGCCCCTCCTTGTTGATGTATAGGGGTCATGCATTGTGGAGTTAGCCCACAGTTATGGGTAAGATAAATGTCTCTACATATCATGACACAACATGTAGCTCTGACATTCTTCCTTCCCCTATTCCGCAAAATTCCCCTGAGCCATGATGGGTTCATTTTTGGTCTGCTTCAGTGATGAGGTGTTGGGAACCTCTGAGGCTCTGGCTCTCTGATTTGGTAGGAATTGATTTTTCTCTTTGTTGGTTTCCTTCCCCCTTGTGCTGATATCCGGTTCATCAGGAAAACAGCACCCTTGCTTGTTTCACCAATTTTTCTTAGTTTCAGTCAGGGCCCTTTTGAGGTATGATGGGTTGGCTCTCTCCCAGCTACATGTATCTGAAAAAGAGAAGCAGATTCTCTAATGGAGAGTAAGTTAGCACCAGGACAAATGAGATAACCCTTACTTTTTAATAGAGAATTTAATAGATGTAGGCCCTCTTGTAGCTCATGATTGATGGTAGCTTGATACTAGAGAATGGGCTTATGTTTGGATATGGTTCTGACTTATTTCCCAGCTCTAGCTCTGGGTCCCATGCTACTGAGGGGATCAGTTAGCCAAATCAAGAGCAGTTGGTTCTCCACCATGGCTGTGTGCCACTATTGCACTTGTGTGGGCATCACAACAGGTTATTTGCTGCTAAGTAGGTTAGACCATGAGTTGCTTGGATAGATATTGGTCATTTTCCCCAGTCGCCCATGCAGCACCTTCTGGCACTAGACATGCTGACTGTCTGGGGACTGACTCTCTTCTAGCTTCCAGCCATGCCATTCCATTTTACCTGTCAACTGCATATGTTGTCTTCAGCAGTAGGGTCTTACCAGTAACCTTTGGTGGGTCATCAAGTACTCTGACAGAAATCTGTCTGTCTTTTAGGAAAACATGTTGGTCTCTCTGATCAAAAGCTCATTGTAGATGATAGCCCCATGCTGGTACTAGAAGTTACAGGTCAGTGCCCACTAAGAAAATGAGGAAAAATATAACTAATATACAAGAGTTAGAAAGAAGAGAGAGAGAGAGAAAGAGGGAGGGAGGGGAGATATAGAAGATTAAGGTTAGCTTTGATCCTACCCTCTCCAGTGTCTTGTGGTCCAGGTGTTCTCTGTAAGGGTCTGCCTTTTGGGAAGTAGAGTATTATTGTTCCATTGCTGTTTGGGTCTACATTTGTGTTTCCCACCACTTTGATGCTTTCCCCTCCCTCCCCATCCATCCTAGTGTCTAGTCCATGAGATGCTTGCTGGCTATGTAAGGTATCTTGGGTAGATTCAGGTTAGGTGCTGTAGATGAGTGAGACTATGTGGTGATTTTTTTTTTTTTTTCTGTCATTGGGTAAGTTCACTGAGAATGATCTGTTCCAGGTTCAACCATTTTTCCTCAAATTTCATTGTGTCATTTTTTCTTACTGCTGTGTAGAATTCCATTGTGTAGATATACCACATCTTAGTTATACATTCTTCTAGCGATGGACATCTGGGTTGATTCCAGCTTTTAGCTATTACAAATTGAGCTGCTACAAACATGGTTGAGCAAATCTCTCTGGCCTGTGGTTTGAAGGTTTTAGGGTAGATGCCCAGTAAGGCAATAACTGGGTCTGTTGGTGTCTCTATAGTCAGCTTTTTCAGGAATCTCCATATTGTTTCCCAAAGTGGTTGTACCATCCTACCTTCCCACCAACAGTGGATGACTGTTCCTACTTCTCCACATCCTCACCAGCATATATTTTCATTTGATTTTTTGATGTTTGCTATCCTTATTGGGGTAATGTAGAAGTTCATAGTTGTTTTAATTTGCATTTCTCTGATGATTAGGGATGATGAACATTTTCTTAAGTGTGTGTTTGCCGTTTGTATTTCTTCCTCTGTGAACTGCCTGTTTAGCTCTTTGCCCCATTTTGTGAGTGGTGTGTTTGAGTTCTTACTGTTTAGGTTTTTTGAGTTCTTTGTAGATTCTAGAGATTAGGCCTCTATCAGTTGGATAACCCCCAAATACTTTCTCCCATTCTGTGGGTAATCAATTGGCTTTGCTTCTTGTATGCTTGTCTGTAAAGAAACTCTTCAGCTTCATGTGATCCCATTGTTTGAGTGAATGTTTAAGATCGTGAACAACTGAGGTTATGTTCAGGAAGTCTTTTTCCATTACTATATCATGGAAAGTACTTCCTAAATTTTCTTCTAGTAGTATTTGAGTTTCTGGCCTTATATTGAGGTCTTTGATCCATTTGGATTTGAGTGTAGTGCATGGTGAAATGTATGGATCAAGTTCAGATTCCTGCATATGGTTATCCAGTTTGTCCAGCACCATTTGTTGAAGATGCTGTCTTTTTTCCAGACTATATTGTTCAGGCCTTTGTCAAATATCAAGTAGCTATAGTTGTGTGGCCCAACGTCTGGGTCCTCAAGTCTATTCCATTGGTCTATACTCCTGTTTTTATGCTAGTGCCATCCTGTTTTTATTACTATGGCTTTGTAATATAGCATTAGATCAGGTATGGTGATTTCTCCAGAGATATTTCTTTTGCTGAGGATACATTTGGATATGCAAGGCCTTCTGCCTTTCCATATGAAATTTGAGATCATTTTTTCTATCTCTGTGAAGAATACTGTAGAGATTTTAATTGGAGGCAGTTTACCTCCCTGTTCATCTTCTCAGGGAGTTTATTGAAGGAAGAGCCCTTTAACCACACTAACTATCTCTGAGGAAGATGAGAGGTGTTCCAGGGACAATGGAGAGTATGGGAGGGGGAATATCAGCCTGATGGCAATGAGAAATTTCTAAGAGACTGAGAGAAGAATCCAGACTGGAGAAGGACAGATGTCTCTACCAAAGTCCTCTGCCAGAATTTGAGAAACTTCTCAACATGTCTCCACACATGACAGGGAAGTGTCTTCAACTGAGGCTATGTAGGTCAGACTTGACTTAGTGATAAGTACATAGTGAGCTGATGAAATGATAAAAGAAAGTACACAGAAGAAAACTACAGGAAACAAAATGCCTTGTATTTGCATAACCAAGACTTAACAATGATTATACATTTTACTTAGATATATGTGTGACTACATAAAACACTGCAATTTTATAGATTACCATAACTAAATATTTATAACATATAACAACAATACCAATATTATATATTTAGCTAACCACAATTAAACTCATACTCATGGTAGGATAATGAAGGCAGAGACAAAAGGAAAAGATGAGGGCAAGGTTGACATAAAAGAGCAACTTACTCATATTTTGTACCAAGCTTACAGAACACAAATATACATATATGCTTTTTTACTACATGGGACTAAATAACAAAAAATGACAAATATAACAGAAATATTGATATCTGAAGGTAAACAAGCTGGTTGAAAGAAGAACAAGATGCAGTTTGTATTTTTAAGAAACTTTGTAAATTTGTTCCTTTAAAACTAAGTGCTTACTTATTGATTAAAATAAATTCTATATGTTGAGAACAATGTATCTACAGCCTTACATATTGATTCAATCTTTAAAAAATGAAAGCATTTTTTCCAGAAAAAAAAAAAAAAACAGATATGTGGAGTTTTTAAACAGGAACACACATATGCTTATGTTTTCACACACATGCCAGTACCATCATCGTCCCCAAACAACCATTTTCTAGAAGTAAAAGTTTTGTTTGTTTTTTTTTTCCTGTGAAGCACTGCAGTTCTTTGTCTAACCTTATCTGAAGATTTTACCTCACTTTCCTGAGACCCAAAATCTGTTAACCAACTTAGAGTGAATACTGGTCAACAATATAACCGTGGCCAACCATTGCTCTTGGCCTCCCCCTGACATAAATACTAGAGTAAAATTACAGATTATGCTTTATTGCCAGAGGCAATATGTTTCCAAAAATGGAACATTTTAGTTGGTCTCATTAAAATTTATAAAACCCTTTGGTTAAATGAATGATCAAAAATTAATATGTACTAGAAGAATAAATATTAAACAGTTAATTGCCATATTTAACAGCATGCACATCAACATTAGTAAGCTATAGTCCTTAGCAGCCATTTTCTGAGTAGCATTGGTTATTAATAGTATAAGTGTTAAAATAAGTTCTCTCAATATTCAGTGATCAAGAAGGGGAATACATGCAGATAAACTAGATGTCAGAGTAATGAAAGGATACTAGTTGCTTTTCTCAGTGCTGCAACCAAAATACACAATAACAACTTAAGGAGAGCAGTTATTTACTTTGACTCATGGTTTCATGGGGTCACGTGGTCCCATGTCCTTGGATGGAACATGCTGGTGGAGTGATCAAGTGGAGGAGCTATTCACTTCATGGCTGATCAACAGCAGTAAAAGAAGGGAATGCTAGTGTCCACCTGGCATTCTCCTTCCCCCCTGTTGCAGTCAGCTTCACTTGCTGGTATAAACCACCTGACTAAGAGCAGCCTGTGGGAGGCAAGGGTTTATTTTGGCTTGCAAACTTGAGGGGGAATTCCATGGTGGCAGGGAAAGTGATGGCATCAGCAGAGGGTGGACATTACTTCCTGGCCAACATCAGATGGACAATAGCAACACTGAAGACAGGAAGCTGACTATAACAACCATAAGCTGGCTCCCAACAACACACTGCCTCCACCTGGGGAACTAAGCATCAGAACACATTTGTTTATGAGGGACACCTGAATCAAACCACCATACCCCCTATTATTCCATTTGGGTCCCCAAACCATGGGGACCAACATTCAAAGGCAGTTTTCATCTTTCAGTTAATTATATCTGGAAACTCCTGACCCAATCAACGGGTGTCTTAGCAATCCCCTACATAATTCTATTCCTTACAAATTAACATTAAGAATCAACCATCATAAGTTCAGGTAGCTTTGTCTCATCTTGAATTTCCATGACTGCGGCATACAAGAGCATATTCTAATATGAGTAACTAGGTGAATGCCAACCTATCCCTTGATAAGAAAGTGTCTCCTCAGAAAATTGAAAGTAGGACTCTGGGACACTGGGGAGTCACTTGCCTGAATACCACTGAAGATTAATTCTCCTCTCTAATATCAATCCCTTTGATTTCTGGATAAAATGCAATTCTTGTTGATGTAGGTTTGAGATGGGGCTCAAAGTTCTTTATGTCTAAGAGGTCCTTAAAGCAATGCTGTGCTGCAAGACTGAGGCCAACACATGGAGCAGAAAGGTGTTAAATGATAGCAACAATTCCTCATATATGGATGTCATCAAAGGGAGATTGGCTATAATACTCTAGAAACTCAGTTACCTATTTTGGGTGACTACTATTCTTAGACAAATATAAAAGAGAAGCCTTACATAACAGGTCTTGACCACATTTAATGAAGGTAGGAATACATATATATATATGTATATTTATATTTATTTAGACATATATTTACACAAATACGTATATTTGCATATATTTATGCAGATAATGCTAATGAGACATACTAATTACTGAATTTATCAAGTATTTATGGAGATTAATTTGCACAGCTATAAATTAGATATCTCAACCATTATTTTATAGACAACATATATTTGCAAAGTGATTTCCTTATATTTTTGTTTATTATGAATTTGTCTGGTTGTAATGGGCTCCAATTTTCTTTTCATTTATCTTTATGTAGCTCAGTCAGTCCCCTGTCATCTTTTATAATATATATTTTCATATGATATGTATGCTTCATCATTTGAGCTATAGAATCCTAGTAAAATATACTGGAGCTACATATTTTATATCACAGAGGAAAGTAAATGGCACATTTTTTATTAGAAAATAAATGTTTAATTATTTAAGGCAGACAGTTTCAAGTAATCTTGACATGATTTGTTTCTGTAAATTTAGAATTAACAGAGTACAGTCCATGGACCAAACCCAGTCTGCCATCCTTTCTAAAAATAAGTTTTCATTGGTCCAAAGAAACAGTCCTTCATTTAGTCATTGTCTATGACCATTCTCAATTTACAGTGGCAAAGCTCAAATGATGGTAACTACCATAAGGTACATCAAGCTCCAACTTTCATCAGAGATATTTGTCCATCCTGCCACAGCAGCTGATATGGAAAGGTATCAGAAGCTAGTATGATAAACTTTCCTTAGGAGGACTGGAATCAGCCTGCAGAGGAATTAGAAACCTCATCTTATTTGTGCATTGCATTGCCCTTGTCTTCAATTTCTTTTCTTTCTTTAACTCTGACCACAAAAGGAGTGACTACTTGTTTAAATGTCTTTGTTTTTATATTTTGTAGGTAAGGTAGGTAGGGTCTCACTCTATAGCCCAGGTTGTCTTTGAACTCACAGAGATCATGCCAAATTAGCCTCCAGAGTAACAGGAGTATAGGTGTGAACCACCATGCTTAGCTATGACTATCTGCTTTTGACACTTTTTAAAAACATAGTATTTATTTATTTGTGTCTGTGTGTGTGTGTGTGTGTGTGTGTGTGAGAGAGAGAGAGAGAGAGAGAGAGAGAGAGAGAGAGAGAGAGAGGGAAAGAGAGAGAGAGAGAGAGAGAGAGAGAGAGAGAGAGAGAGAATGGATGTGTGTGTCAGGACTTCCAGCCACTGCAAACCAACTCAAGACACATGTGCTTCCTTGTGCATCTGGCTTACATGGGTCCTGGGGAATCGAACCTAGGTTCTTTGGCTTTGGAGGCAAGTGCTTAAAATGCGAAGCCATCCCTCCATCCCCTTGACCCTTTTTTGTTTTTCCTTTGTAAACAAAGAAATGGGAACATTTTCTGTATATTCCTATTAATGATTTGAATTTTTTCTTTATTTTTATTTGAGACAGAAAGGGAGAGAGAGAAAGAGAGAGACAGAGAGAGAGAAAGAGAATGGGCATGCCAGGGCTTCTAGCCACTGCAAATGAACTCCAATTCCAGACACATGCGCCACCTCATTTGGCTTACGTGGGACCTGGAGAATCAAACCTGGGTCCTTAGGCTTCACAGGCAAGCACCTTAACCATTAAGCAATCTCTCTAGATCCCAATTTTAATTTTTAAATTGTAATTTTAGAGAAATCATTTTACAAGTTATTTCTTGTCCTGCTTGTAGCATCATCACTGACAACCATTGCCTCACTTAGTTGTTCTCCTGCTCTGTATGCACATTTATTTATGTGAACCGGATATTCTATATGCCACATGTTTTTGCATATGTGCACTTGATAATAAATGTGTTGCAATATGCATAATATACTGTAAGGAGAGGCATCCCCTTTATGAAATATTTGTATCCACTCAATGTATCATATTTAATTGAGAAGCTTAGAGCTTTAAACTGCAAACTTGGCACTTCTTGTGGGGAGTGCAAATTCCTACTTCAACATTCTGCCTCATATCATTCAGTTTGGTATCACAAAACTGGGTCAACACTGATAGATTTTGTATTTATTTCAGTCTGTATAATCGGAGGGAAACTAGAACTTATTTTTTTTCTTTTGGGTCAGCTATTTTTAAAGTTCAGTGAATTATAAAGTTGTGCGAAGCCTTAATCTGTCAGTCCCCTAGCATATTCTAAATATCCATATCAACATAAAAGAAGATATTCAAGTGAGAGAAGGTGAGACCTGGAGTGTCTGTCTATATACAAATATATGCGTAACAGGTAATATCTCATTTAATTATGTAGCATTCAGAACTCCTTTTTTTTTACAAAAAAATCAGTTTTTATTTGTTTATTAGAGAGAGAGAGGGAATGAGAGAAAGAGAGGATGGGCACACCAGGGTCTTCCTGCCACTGTAAACAAACTCCAAATGAATGTGCCACCATGTGTATCAGGCTTATGTAGGATCTGGAGAATTGAACCTGGGTCCTTAGGCTTCACTGGCAAGCACCTTAACCACAGAGCCAGCTCTCTAGCCCCTAGAACTCCTTTTAAATGAAATGTGTCACTGTGTTAGCTCCCACATGACCTATGCTCACAAATACTTTATATGTGATTTCTTCCCATGAAAACTAGTGCTTGTGTATGGATTCTGGGGAGAACAAAGTAATTTCAAAGTTTGGTAAAATGAATGAGAATCTTTCTTCTTCAAAATTTCTTCAAGAACGTGATTCTGGGAAAAGGTGAGATAAAACAAAGGACCTTCACCCCAACTTACCTGTACTATCACAGAAAGGCAATTGTGAGTTTGTGGGATGAGCACAAGCAACGGAGGCTCCGAGTGTTTGCAGCTATGTTGGCTAGGGTTAGTTGACCCTGCATGGGATGAAACTTTTGGATCACAGGAGTTTGAGCAAGACAGAACTGATTTTGATTTCTCACATTTCAAACCTAAGTGACCAACAGACTTGTGACAGCTGGGAGTTCAAACAACTGGTCTTATTCTTCTCTACTGGTTTCATTTCTCAAGGTCATCTCATGGGCAGATGACTCTCCATCAAGTGTATTCCAGGCAATAAGAGGAGGAAGTGAAAAGTGAAGAAAATACATTATATTAGTGGGATTTATGAGAATGGGCCCTGGTTGCTGGTGAGAGATCTCAAGAAGAGCATCTTTGAAAAGTGCCTCTTCAGGTTTGAAAGAATACCAGGAGTCATTGTAATCTGATGTGGCCACAGAGTTGGCTTTAGCTGTCTAAGGTAGGAGACAGGAGGGAAAGTTAGAAAGAGTAGTCCTATCAGTAGGCAAAATCATGTTGATATTGTTAGACATCCCTGGAAGAGTAACAGTGAATGGTTTGCATGCTTTATACCCACCATTGAAAGAGAAAAAGAAATGCAGAAATGTGGCACTTATTTACACATACCTTAAATGAGAATTCACTCCTACCCATCAGAAGGGAAAACTGTTTTTTTTTTTTTTCTTAAATGTGAACCCATTCATAGCCCCCAAAAGCATGAAAATAGAAATCTCTGGATTCTGTCACCTACCAGGTAAGTATCACCAAAGGCCCAAAGCTTAGTGGATTTATTTGAAGCAAAAGAATAGGGGCATGTTGGTGTTTGTTGTCATAAACAGAAAAGATACATATTTGGAGGAGAAAACAATGCATAAAGATTCACTCCATTTGAAAGTTCAGAGATAGCAGGAAGAAATATGTGGTGAAATCAACACTTCCTTTCAGTTTGAGACATTCTTTCTGTAGTCCCCCTTCCCTAGCACACACATTTTCTGTGAAATCCACATTCTAATGAGTGTTATCCTTAAACATTGTTAGGTCTAAGCTTCAAAAAAAATTTTGGAACTGTGTTTAAGAAAATCAGCCAGTTTCAATAAAAACCTCTGCTTTAAATGAAGGGCAAAGTAGTCTTTTTACATACTTAAGGTCATTTTTCAAGAGAAAAACACATCTTTTATAATATAACTAATGTTTCTTTTTTCTTTTGTGCAATAGAATTTAGGGAAGTATTTTTTTAAGAAAGAGTTTAGGGGCTGGGAGCATCACTCATCACATAAGATGCTTTCTATGTAAGCACAAGGAGCTGAGATCAAAACCTAGAACCAATTTGAAAGCTACATGCAACAGTGCGTGCCCATCATCTGATCACTGGGGTGGCAGAGACAGGAGGATCCCTGGGGCTTGCTGGCTAAT
The DNA here is from genome assembly GCF_020740685.1 of Jaculus jaculus. Classification (NCBI taxonomy): domain Eukaryota; kingdom Metazoa; phylum Chordata; class Mammalia; order Rodentia; family Dipodidae; genus Jaculus; species Jaculus jaculus. The sequence continues at coordinate 88,703,763 of NC_059109.1, forward strand.
ACATATAGCTGAATTGCTAAGTTCCAGTTTTAGTGAGAAGACCCTGCCTCAAAAATAAGATGAGGAGTGATTGACAAAGACACCCAGTGTTTACCTCTGGTCTCCATGTGCACACACATGAACATACACCTGCACATATGTGCATACACACAAACATGAATACACACATGCACAGAAGTGAAACCAGAAGAACAGGTTCAAATAAGAACCTGCAGGAAAGAGAAAGTATGGATCTATTCCATGTGCTGGTAATAATTTCAAGTTGTTTTCTTTGAGGCTCTGCCCATCTCCCTATTTCACTGGATAACAGACTTCACTGAGTCAGTACTTGTCAATTCCATCAGGAATGAATTCTCTTATTTACCACCTAAGATTGTAAGCCTTATCTCTTCTATTAATGTGGACTATAATGGTAATTACGATGCAAATGACATTTAATTCTTGGCTCAAACACTCTGAATGCATTTCTGATTCACATCACTGTACTGGGCAGATGGTCAAATAAATCATCACAGTGTCCTTCCATAGAGCTGTTCAAGGACTCTGGCTAACAATACCTCTACTTTCTTCTACTTGTAGCTACCCAGGTAGCTGTGTGTGCACATTTGTATCACTTGTATTCCAGCCAACCTGAAGGGTAAGAGAGGTGAAAATCACACCTTGAGGGATTTTAGGAGCTCAAAACCTTAGTGTAACCCAGATATGGTTATTCCAAGACTGTCTATGGGTAGTTTTCTTCATCTCTCTTTATTCTTTCAAACTACATAAGGTTAGAGAAACCTTGAAGATCAGATGCAATTACAACTCATCTGTTCTTGATGGACAAAAGAACCTTCAATTCTAGAAGGTTAGAGAAGAAAATAGGACCAATTAAAGTTTACAGAACCGAGTAACAAAGAACCTGACTAAAACACAGACCAAAGAATTTGGGTACTATCTTTGAAGACTGAGTTATTTTAGTTAGAATAATTTTAGAAAAATAGTGTGTTCACTATATTGATTAATACTAAGTATGTGGTAGTGACTTACACATGATTATAATCACTCTCCAAGACAGCTTAGTGCGCTTTGATTTAATCTGCAAGCTGGAGGACCAACCTGCCTGGGCTTAAACTCTGGTTCTTTCATTTACTAGCTAGAAAAATTTGGGCAGCCAATTATGCCTTCCCAGATTCAATTTTCTAAAGTATAAAACAAAGAAAATATCATTAAGTCATCAGTTCACAGGGTTAATATGAGGATTAATTCACTGAGTACAAAACTCTTTAGAACAGTGCCTGGAACAAAATAGTCTTTCATTATCCTTCTTATTTACATATATTAGCATATTTCACTTCAGAATGAGTGAAAGACTCCCACATTCACACAGATAGCTAGAACTTGGTAGAACTGATTATTCAAAGATATATCTAACCACACAGGGTTAGGATGTAGAAAAGTCAAGTTGAAATTGAGCTGGAAGCTTTCTCTCTGCTGGCTAGCTTTCTATATGGCTGAAGGTGCTATGCAGACTAATGGGGGGAAAAATCACCAACAGTCTTACCCAGCTGTGGATACTATGAGCTCCACAAACAACCTTTCAAGCAAGATGGGGACACAGGTGCCATATTGGCATGACTGTAATTGGATTAATCAGCTGCTTTCTGATTGTATTTGACACCTGATATCTACAAGGGGATCAATTCCTGATACTGTAAATCCAGTGAAGAGCCTGTGGTTGGGGCGGTCACAGATCCTACGGAGCCATCTACCACTGCTGCTCTGCTAAGTAGACAGGCTGTCAAACTGCCTTCTAAAAATCTGTGCTTGCATCTATAGATTACTGTTGCTCTGGGCCCAGTTACAGAACCTTCTGCAATAAGCACAGGTTAGCGCAGAGATGCAAAATACTAAAAAACAAGTGACTACTATGTGCCTGGGTCTAAGCAAGACATCTAAACAACCTCTTCCAAGGCTAAGGAAGCCTCTTGGAAGAGGGAGTGGAAAGAATGCTAAGAGCCAGAAGATGAGGAAGTGGGGTATGAACTTTTGTCTTCTGGATACAACATAGGTGTTACACTCAAGAGCTCACAGCATCTGTGGGTTCCCACAGAAGATCAAACCCAAAACACAGAGGCATAGAAAAATTAGGTGCTTATGAGACTCCATTCCTTCCAGAGAACCTATTGACTATTAATAGTTAGTGAGGCATATCCTTTAATGGTGTAGCTACCACTAAATTGCCTATAATCTAGGAAATAACCTCACATGCAATCAACCCTAAATTAACTAGCTTGATCAAGAGAAAAAAGACATGTGACTAGGAGATGGATTACTTGGGAAGGAGGGTTTGAGTGGGAGTTTGAAGAGGGTCCAGAAGGTAATGGGGAGTGATTAAGGTCAAAATACATTATATACATGTATAAAAATATCAACAATAAAAATTATGTTACTAATTAAAATGTATTTCTCAGAAATTAATAACTAATTTATTCAACTCATATATTAAGGTTATAAAATTGAATAGTGTAATAAAAAAAGATATGCTTATTCAAACCAAAATGCCTATTCTTTCTGGGCTACATCCTACAGTGTAGTGTGTAGGGGAATTGGGAATGTTGGCATGCCTTGTGGTTAAAAGCAGAGAGAGACTTCTCAGAGCTTTATGGCAAGTTAAGTTTCTAAAATCAGATTTCTTGGATCTCAATCTCAGTTCCAAGATGTTTAATCTAGAGGTAAATTCACAATGCCATGTCTTGACTTTATAATCAGCATAACATGGTCAATAATTTTATATGACAGATAAGTGGAGAGGAAATTAAAGCTTGACCAATAAATATATTTATTGTCATGCTTATCAGAAAGTCTAGAGGTACTTCAGGGAGTTAAAACCTCCAGGAAGGAACAAGACTTATTACATCTTTCCATTCAGTGTGTGTGGTTTGTGTGTTTGTGTGTGTGTGTGTGTGTGTGAGAGAGAGAGAGAGAGAATGTTTTCAATAGATACCCTAATCTCCACCCAATTAATCAAATCTGGATTCCTTATGCAGCTTGTAACTACTTGTAGACAAAGGGAACGGAATTACTATTAGTTTCATAGCTTACTTCAGGGAAAAGGAAGGTGTATGGCTGTCAGCTTTACATTCAGGATTTTTGGACAAGATGAAGACCATGGGGATCCTAATGAAGATTCTATTATGGAGCACCAGAGAAGTGCTTACCTTGGTCCTAAGGGTATTCCAGATCACAGGTATAGGGCCAGAGCCCTGGTCTATATCTTTCCTTCTTAAAGCATTCTTGAGACCTCTCAGGTAGCTTTGTTATGCAATTTATGGTGACTGGGCCCCCAAAAGTAAAAGCAGGAATGTTCTTACAACCTCTACTTTGCTAGATATAAAAGAATGATCTGACTGCTTATCTCTTGCCTAAAGGAGTTCCCTAGACCTGTGTCCAGGAACAGCCTGAGCCCCTCCCTGGGAGGGCATTCCCCTTTCCTAGAATTCATATCTGATTGTTGCACTGTGGCTGGTTACATTATGACTGGCCTCTTCCTGAGCCAGCCTTTAGCCAGACCAATTAGCCCTCACTCTGGCTCTCCTGACCCTGAAGGTGAAGGCCCCACAGTAAGGCTATAAGGGGACCCTTTTCAGGGTGACAGCTCTCTTGGCTGCTTACAAACATCTGGGTTCTGGTAAGCTTCCCTCATCTTGGCCCACATAGGTATAGATGAGGGGAGAACCCCCAAAATACCATATGGGCTCTTTCCCCCTCCTGCCCTCTCCATGGCACAAGGTCTCTGCACTTTCTTCTCTACCCTTCTATTAATCTACTAAAGTCTCCCTAAACCTGATTCTCTGGACTATAGATTTTAATTTTTTCAATTCATAAGAGAAGAATTTGGGGTACCCTAAATTTGTTGTTGTGATTTCATATTGGTATATTGGCAAAGAACCCCCAAATTCCCATTTTACTCTGATAGGTAAAGTTTTTGCCTAATAAAGTGGGGGAAAATCAAGCACAAAGTAAAGAATGAACGAGAACAGTACAGTCTTGTAGTAGTAGACATTGTAAGGACAAGTGGGACATCTGGAACCCCTAGAAGCAGAGATTTGTTGTAGCTCTCAAAGATGATTGTATCAGTTACTTTCTTTTGCAGGGACAAATACCTGACCACAAGCATAGGGAAGAGAGTTTTATTTTTATCTTATAGTTTTGAGGGAAAGCCTATCATGGTGTGGCAAGCATGACCAAAAGTAGGAAGCCTCTGTTGTATATTCACATCAGGGAGGAAGAAGAAAGAACCAGCAAGGACAAGCTTCAAAATCTCAAAGCCTGCCCCCAGGGCCTCGCATCATCTTTCAAGGATCCACTTCCCAGAAGTTCTACAACTTGCCAAATAGAGCCACAAACTGGGGGTAGGTATTCAAACAAATGAGTCTATGAGGGATATTTTATATTCAAATCACCAGAGATTACTATGAAAATGTGACCAGTATCTTCTGAGAGTTAACTATAAAGCAAAGGTCCACTGAATAGAAGGACTATAGATGGTAGATTCAGGTTTTAGTTTAGACATGTGGGACAAAACTGAAATGTTAGTCTTTTAATGAAATTCAATATGGAAAGTTTCTTCTAATAAGATAAGGTCCCCAAAAGAGCAGGAGTCAGGGGGTCTTGCTCACTATGGTTATTATAATAGTAACAAGCATATCACTGGTTGTCTATTTTGGATAGTACTTGGAATTAAACCCAGAGCCCAACACATATCAGGCAAGTACTTCACCACTGAGCTACATTCTCAGCCTTTTCTTTTGTTATTTTAATTTTGAAATAACTTCTTCCTAAATGGCCAAAGTTGCCCTTGATTTTTCAATCTTCTTGTTTCCACTATTCCCCTACCCCCAAAACAATAGCTGAAATTATAGGTATGTCCCATTCTGCTTGGCTTAACACATAATTTTTGAATGCACTGAAATATTTAATAGCAATGTTGCCTTTCAGGTTTTATGGTAAGCATGTGACTGAATATAAACCTTGGCCCATTGAAACTTTGGTCACTGAGGACAGAGAGAATAAAAGATTTTTTTAAAAAAAACCTTTTATATATACTTTTTTCTTTCTTCATGTTCTGTGATTTTATAATTTCTGACAAAATTAAGCTTTTATGATATAGATCCTCATTATAATAAAATTCCTCCATGTGTTCAGTTTCATGAGTTTTGACAAGTGTAATACATGTTGAATATTTCCATAAGTCTCAAAAATGCCCTTTCTCTCTGTATATTCCTAGTCACAGATGTGCTGTTTGGGTCCAGAATAGCTTGAGTCTCCTACAATTTCTACAAAAGAATCATGTAGGGCCTAGTGTACTGCCTCTTTAAAAAAAAAAAATATGAGAGAAAGAGACAGAGGATGGGTGTGCCAAGGCCTCCAGCCACTGCAAAGGCTCATGCACCACTTTGTGCATCTGAGGAATCAAAGCCACGTCCTTAGTCTCTAGAGGCAAGCACCTTAACTACTGAGCCATCTCTGCAGCCCTACCTCCTCCTTTACTAAGCTTAAAGTTTGAACAATGACCCATACATCTCCTTGCAGGTTCATTCCTTTGCTTCACAGGGCAGTATTCCAAGTTTGAGGGTACCATCCCTTGTGTATCCATTCACATGCTCACTGACATTTGCAATTTTCAGTTTAGGTCTCCTATGAAAAACAGCTACTAGAAAAAAGGCGATTAGACTTGTACAAGTCTACCATGTCTAAGTTTTTGTTTCTTCTGTGCGAAAAGCTTAGGAGTGGAATTTCTGGATTGGGTGATAAGCAAAAGTTTGACGATGAGAAACTTTTCTAAAGTGGCTTCACTATTTTTGTATTCTGTGTAGTCATGGATGAGAATTCTAGTTGCTCCAAACCATCTCAAAGCCTTGATATCATCTGTCTTTAAAATTCCATTTCCGTCTTCCCAATGCCTCTATGAGAAACACTGGTTAATAGCTGAAACAAACATTCTTGGGCCCACGTTTCTAAGTGAATAAATTTATGCTAACTCACACCTCCTCTCCTTTTCCCCTCTCCTTTTCTTTTCTTCTCTCCTCCCTCTCACACACAAGGAGATAGAGAGGGGACTTTTGTCTTCTTTAGGAAAACAAAACCACTACGCCAAATCCTTCGCTTCTCTCAAGATGAACTTTTTGTATTTCCAAAGCACCTTTCTGCCAGGCTCGAGCCCAGCGCGCTGCCAACTCTACAAAGCGCTTTCGCTCCCAGCCGCTTCTGCCTTGCTCATAAATAATCTTTCTAAAAGGACTGGAGAGCTCCTGCGAGGGCGAAAGCTATGGGTCCACTCCCTATTCTCTCCGTTTGTCCATTGGCTTAGCATGGAAGGAAAGCTGTTCCCCGAGGAGTGCCCAACTTTCCCCAAGAAGTCAAAGGAGAATTCTGCAGGGTGGGGTGGGGGGACGCTTGCACCCCGGTGGGCCAGGCTACCGGGCATGCTCAGAGTGGGCGCGGGGGAGGCAGGCGTTGGCTGCAGTGAGGCTCCGTAACCGGCAGGTGGCACTGCGTCCCCGCTGCCCGGCGCTGACCCAGAGCGCAAAGTTGGCCCGGGAGCTGGGGGAGGAGGAGGAGGACCGGCGGGCGCGCGACGGTGGCGGAGAGAGGGGCGGGAGGAGCGGGGGCAGGAGGGGAGGGGAGCGTGTGTCACTCGCGCTCGCCGTGTATACAGGATGTGCTGAATGGTGCGCTCCGAGGCGGCGGCCGAGGAGCAGGATCTCGCATTGGCGGTTGCTCGCGTCTCGGGCTGCCCGGCTCGGCTGCCCTCGGTCTTCCGAGGCTCGGCATCCCCACCGCTGGCTCCCGACCCCGCGTCCTGCCCCGGGCATGGCCGGGCGCTGCGCCCCCGCGTGCCGCGCCTGCTGCTGAGCACCGCGGGAGAGCAGCGGAGAGAGAGGAGAGGAGAGGAGCGGAGGCCAGGAGGCCGGGGAGGCCCGCGCGGGGACCGGAGCCCGGCGCCTCCCTGCCGAGCCGAGAACCGAGCCTGCACCCGGCGCTTCCGAGCCTTGTTCCCGCCGCGCTCGCCCCGGGCCGCCCGGAACCCCGATGAGCCCAGATGGCCGGGGCTCAACCCGGAGTGCACGCCTTGCAACTCAAGCCCGTGTGCGTGTCCGACAGCCTCAAGAAGGGCACCAAATTCGTCAAGTGGGATGATGTAAGTACAGGGAGGGACGGACGGCCGGGGCACCCGGCGGCGGGGCTGGCTGCGTGGGGGTGGGGCGAGGGGCGCGTTATGCAATGGGCGCCCTGGCAGCGGGCAGGGGCCGCCTCGGGGCGCACAGGTTGGCATCCCGGGAGATGGAAAGGGCGGCAGCTTAGCGCGCGCCCTACTCTGATCTCTCCTGCTCCTGTTGACGTTCTGGCTAGGTCTGGCCAGCGCCCCCTGAGGGTCTTGGGACCAGTGGAGCTGGAGGGACAGGCTTTGCCTGGTCCAGAGAGTTTGGAAAGTGACAAGTGTGAAGTTGGGACCACTGGGAAAGCGCTGGTTTGGGACCAGACGCGCCCCTCCCCTATGGCTAAGAAGTCCCATTACCTCTTTTGCCCTCTTTCAAGAAGGAATAGTCCAGTGCTTGCGAACCCGTGGGCGCTCTCATACTAGCCACGCGCCAGAGGACACAGCGATCCAGCCTACAGGTGGTCGTCCTTGATGCCGAACTTTAGCGCCTGACTTCTGAGTGCAGGGCACTGAGAAGGGATGGGGAAGACACACCGGGTTCCAGCCAGTGAGCATAAGGGGCCCTTGAAGCGTCCAGGACAAGCTCAGGGTGGGCCTGCAGGCAGGAAAGGAGAGAGGTTTTGAGAAAGGAGCTGGCTGGGATCTTCTCTTGGAAATAGATACAGAATGTTCTCCAAGGATTTGCCTGAACCCTTTGCCATGTAGGCTAGAGAGAACCTAGCCCTTCCTGGGTCTCTATGCTTCTCTTGCAGTCCAGACCCCTGGCCTTTTGATCGCCTCTCCCTTCTTTCCATTCCACTTACCTTCAGAACATTTAAATACCACAGCAGACCTGGGAGGGTTTACACGGTCGTATCAAGTTAATGTGCTGAGTGTCATTGAAAGGGTTTGATGAGAGCTGCCTGGAATAAGCCCGAGCTGTCAAGAGTCTAAGGAAATATAAGTCCAAATGACTCATACATACATCTCTTAATCAGGAGGAATTACAGCAGAATGAGGCAGTCTTCTTGCTGAAAAGATTTTCCACCTAGTAAATTATAGCCTGTTATCCTCTAAAGGATTTTTCTTTAATCTTCTTAAGGCAATTTCCAGGGTCTGAAAACAATTTAAATATTCCAGGTATTGAATCCAATTACTTAGCTGAGTGCGTTTGTGTCTGTATTTTTGTCCACTTGGAAGCACAAACCGAACTTGCAGCACGAGCCACAGCTTCCTCGAAGTCTCATGCCAATTATTAAATGCTGCAGGCAAGGGTGCAAACATGCACTTTTACCACGGACCGGATGTTTTTGAAAATGGAATAGAATCTAAACAATAAATTCAGACATAGATAAAATGTTTTGCTTGTATAAAGGAAAATGTAGTTCAACAAATACAATGGCTATGCCCATCCTGAGATCCTTGAGAGCTAATGTGATGAGGATTTGCTGAGAAAGAAAAGGAAGGAAAGGAAAGAAACGGAGAGAGTAAATAGGAATGTCTGAATAAAACTAAAATAAAAAGGGATTAAATTTTGCTATAAAGCCCTGATTTCCTTTCAGTGGTGGTTTTATACCATAGTTGAAGTAATTCACCTTAATTTATGGTTTTGGAGAAAATATCACTTTCAGAGTGAAAGTTTTCTTTAAAAATAAAGATGAATTTGCAATATCAAGGTAGCTGATTTTATAGGTATTTATGTAACAAACATCCCTTGTCACTTCAGTTCAGCCCCGAACTCCATTCTGGGATGGCGAGGAAAGTACATGAAACCACTGCTGGTTTTTATTGAACATGATGGGTGGAAAAGTGAAAAAAATCACCATAAGCTCCACTGAGAGGGACTGCCTGATGCAGTGAGATAGCAGAAGCTGCAGGTTGGTCAGTAGACACTGGTAGGTGGTCAGCTCCCTGGAGCATTGCAGCCTGCAGTCTAGGAAAGCTAAAGGGGAAGAAGGCAGCACTAGCGAGACAGCCTGTAGAATCTCAGGTCTTTATAAAGAGAACTCTCAGAGTTAACTGGATTGGTAGGAACTGCCTTGCAGACTCTTTGGCTCTTGTGCTCTGTGATCTGTGCACGAAGATGTGCCCAGATGTTCCTAGTGCTGCCTTCATAGTCCCCAGGCACCAACCTCTTCAGTCCTCCTCCTTCTCGAATGAAGCCAGTTTCATCTGCCTGGCTGTTTGTGTTGCATCTTCTTGAAACCGTGCTTTAAAGATGAAAGAGAAATAGATCTTGAACCCACATCTGAGTTTGCCCGCTGGTCCCTTGTCAGTCAGCTGTGTGACTTTAGGTAAATAATGTATCCACCCTGAACCTTTGTTGTTTCTTTGCAAACTGTGGTAGTGCTACATTCCCTTATTTCACATAAGCACTGAGAGAAGCCTGCAGCATGGATTCTCACTTATCACATCTGAGCAGGTGGGTGTCAGAAGGCTGCTAGCGCTCAGTTTTCTCTCCTGTTTTGACTAAGGTCTGCAGTGGGGCTTCCAGGGCCTTCATTTCTCACAGGGTCTTGGGAGGCACTGATGGTGCTGGTCTGGGAAAGCACATACTGTGAAAATCAACAAGATAAGGTTTATGAATGAACTTGGAGAGTGTGAAAGAGACTTAACATAGCTTCCCCCTTACCCATGTAAATATTCTGTGCTTTGTGAATTTAGTTTTATCTGTACTTGTATTTAGAAAAATTTGTCCAACTGTTTCCTTTTCATCTGGGAAGTGGCATGATTACAGATACTCTTGTCATGGTGGTTCTTTACTATTTAAGGGACAAGAAAGAATCTCTTCACAAGACTCAGACTGCCTTAATTCATATCTTTCACTTAAATTGTTGATAGCAAATGTGTCACCCACCCAACCAACCTCCCTACCTACCTTCCTCTCTCTTCCTCCCTCCCTCACTTCCTTTCTTCTTTTGTTCCTTCCTCTCTCTTTTGTTCCTTCTTACCTCTCTCCCTCCTTCTCTCCCCTGTTGCTGTCCTTTTCTACTTTTTAGTTCTTACCTTGTTCTGGTAGGTTTTCTAGGGACTGGGAAGTTGAGAGGCTGCCTGGTTTGGGCTTGTGCCATTGAACTGTGGAGGCCACTGCCCCAAGTTTACAGGGTATGTGTCATCTCCTTGTCTAGAGGCAAAAAAAGTGAATGCTAGAAATGACTGAGAAGCTTTGTGTGCATCTACTCTTATTTAAAAACTGTCCATCCTGCTGGGCGTGGTGAAGCATGCCTTTAATCCCAGCACTCGGGAGGCAGAGGTAGGAGGATCGCCGAGAGTTCGAGGCCACCCTGAGACTACATAGTGAATTCCAGGTCATTCTGAGCCAGAGTGAGACCCTAACTAGAACCCCCCCCCCCAAAAAAAAAATCTGTCCATCCAAAACCAGGAATGGTGGCATGTGTTTGTAATCCCAGCACTGGGGAGGCAGAGACAGGTATACTCCTAAGGCTTGCTAGCCAGACCGTCTAGTCCACTAGGTGAGTTACAGGCCAGTGAGAGACCTAACCTTTACAAAAGGTGGGCAGGACCTGAAGAACAACATTCAAAGAGACTGGACTCCACACAATGCTCGATCAAGTGCACCTGCATGCCATGTGCGTGTGCACACATGCACGTGTGCACGCGCGTACACACATGCACACGCACACACAAGTAATCTACTTTCTGGTCTATAATTCCTAATAGATTCTCAGTATTCCATTAGAAAGAATAACACAAAATGAGACATTAAAAATGACACATTTGGAGCCATTTTAGATTGTGATGGGATTACTTCTTGTTCTTTAAGTGATTAAAGCACCACCGTAATTAGTTCTCCTGTTCTGACCACCATATGGAATTGGACAGTTCATCTAGACCATGTTGTCAGATACACAGTTTGTCAGTTCTTTACCCCAGTCCTTGTGAGACTGTAGATGCTGACTCTGGCATAGGCACTACCAGTCCTAATGGACAAGAAGTGACAAGGGCCTTCGGGACGCCCTGTTGCCCCTGGCCAAGCATTCACCCCTCTGCTTCCTGATCACAGGGAGTTCTGGGAGTCCCTAGAGGCAGGTGGAGGGTTAGAATCTTACAATGTTTTAAAACTATTAACCATGCACATAATGTCAACATCAAAGCTGACCCTGTCTTCTTGAATCTGGCAAGAAGACAAAGGCCTGACCTATCATGTCCACTTGCTTACTAATGTCATAAAATGCAGCAACATGCAGCCTTGTTTCTATTTTGCATTTGAACATTTCTAGGTTCCGGCCGTACAGTCTTCACAATGATTTACACTGTGGGCATTACTGGCAACTTACAGTGACCTAGACAGTAGAAGGAGATTTTTTTTCTCCATTTTAGCTGGGGAGATTATGAAACTGACATTTCTCTCTTCTGCATTGACAGGGGATAGAGGGAAAGAAGCAAGACCCCCAACTGTGTAACAGGTTCCACCCGCTCCTGATTTGTTGCTGTTTTCCAAACCCAGGACCTTGTTTATCTCCCAGCGAAAGGGCTTTTGTCAAATTGTTCTTTCATTTTCTCCTCTCTCACTTTCAAAATTCAGATTTGATTGTGGACAAGTTGTATTCCATCCTCAGGTTTCTTTACTGTTACATGTTGATTCCATTTCCTGCATCTTAGAAGAGATGTGGTTGTTTGATGAGTGAAGTGTGTGCAGTACCTGGTTACACAGGAGATGCTATGTATTTTTAAAAAAATTATTGCCCAATATCAGTAAGGAGTACATTAGTTTTATGAAGATGGTCAGCATGAGTTACATGACACCCTCATTCCACAAGTAAATCCAGACCTTTCCGCTAATCCCTTTAAGATGTATTTTGACTTTATATTTTATAATGTAAACAGAAAAGTAGTCATTTTGTCCCTGTTTCCAATGTTTCAGAGAAAATGAGTCCATAATTCAAAGCAATCCAATTTATACAGTAACTCAGTTGACAAGTCAGTCTCCAAGTCAGTTTACAAGCATCCAAAAAGTTATTTCTGAATGCACGCACACACACATGGAATTTCACACTCTGCAGCCTCTCCTGTAAGCTCCATCCACCACTCAAATACTGTAATTGCTAGACACAGTGATTTGACAAGAAGTCTGAGGAAATTTAGACATGTACATTTGCATTAATGCCCTCTGGATTTGGAACAAATTGGTGCTCTTGCTCCGCATGTCCCCACAAGTCAAGCCAAACGACATCGACAACAACAACGACAGAAACCATAAGCAAAAGATGAAAGTGTGGCTAAGACATCATCCCATACAATAAGCTTAGCTAGAGCTTCTCTACTAGGTAGAATTAGCTCCAGTTTCCACGTGATAACAGGACTAATGGTGGGAGCAGGGGCAGGCTTATGGGGGCGGTGACAGCAGACTCCTGTTTGGAAAGGTCATGGGAAGCAGCTTGGTTTGATAGCAAGTGGATTCAGGCTGGGGCAGCTGCAGAGGCTGAATTGTGACTGGAAGGATAACAAGTACCCCTAGACCATCACTTAAATATACCAGTATATGTCCATTTCTTGTGTCCACAAAACTGTAAATTTCCCATTGACAGTGGTTACTGTAATCTAAATGCATACAAATTATACTTTTGTCTAAATGAGGTAATAAGTGCACACTAAGATTTGCGCCAGAGTGTAACTTACAGGCCAGACAATGTACCAGTCATGTGTCCCGATCCATCAGTTTTTCACACAGTGAACACTATTGTACACAACAAAAGGTAAGGAACAGGGCCAGCAGCCCACCTGAGATTATTTTTGCATCCATAAAGAGTAAACTACAGAGATTGGTTTTGCCTAGTCTAAAAGAGCTGTTTTTATTTTTGAAGAAAAATATAGTAAAACTCTTCAACCGAAAGCATTTTCGTCATTTGAGAATTGGCCCTCTTGAACAACAGTGGCAGGTGTGACTGATCCTCGGTGTAGATGGTCCTTGGTTAGGTCCTTATCTGTCCTGTGGTGGGAAGTGCAGCAGGCGTGGTGAGCGCCACGCAGGAGGAACGAGGTACAACTCTGGTAACTTAGCCGGGGTTGACATTTACAGAGCACAGCAGCACTTACAGGGATGTTGCCAGGATTTATTTTCTGCTCCCTCTTTGCCTCCATCTCTCCATCCCATCCTTCTTCCTTCCCTCTCTCTAGCTCTCCTCTCCATCATTTCTGTGCTGGAGATTGAACTTGGGGCCTTTGTATAGCTGAACAGGTACCCTGTCACTGAGCTGTACCCATAACACTCCTTAGTTTTTAATTTAATATTTTATTACTTTGTTTTTACATGTAAAAATTTAAAAATTCACATAGCAATGCTTAACCATTTGAAAACAGTTCAGAAGCAGCCTGTGTACTTATAGTCTTGGACTAACAATATGCTAGCCCTTTCATAAGGCCTGACACAGATTTTCCCTAATCTATGGTAGACAAGGGCCATTTACTCTGGCTATTGGCATATCTCAAATACTCTTTTTGAAGTCTATTCTATCAATAATAGCGTCATGTTATATTTACCTGCAGTGATATTTAAATGGAACAGGAACGTTTTGCTTTTGTATGATGAACTTGGTAACCTGTAGTTAAATGTTTCATTACCCAAGTGGTTTCATGTTACCATGAGGAGTAAGTACCAACAGAAATGGAATAGGATTGATTATGAATTGTTGACTAACGCTGTGGGTCTCTTACTTCAATAAAAAAACCTTTCGTAACTGAAAATGTTACTTTTCCTGTTACCTGAACTAACATTAGTTTCCTGTAGCCTATTTAGATATTCTCATAAATTCCATGTGCTCAGGCATATTTCACCACCCATTCCATCTAATCCTTTCCCTGAATGTACCATGTCTGATTCCTTAATCAGAGCCATGTGTCCCTATGTCTCAGTAGGCAAAGGAAATAGAGACACATTTCTAAGACAGTTTCCTTATAGGATCCTAATGAAGCTTTAAATTTTTGTAGGGGAATAAAACTATCTGAAATAGGACATAAAGGATGACCAATCTCTCTAAGTGTGTGCGGGTCTCTCCCTCTCTCCTTTGAACTCTCTTGTAAGGACTAATATTTCATTTTCTCTTTGTCATGTGTTATTTCTGATTTTGAAAAGAAATTATTTTGTATTCTTTGAAAAATATTTAGGTATGTGTGTTCATATTTGTTGACTAATTCTATACTGTTACCAAGAAACCAAACTATTGTTGATTGGGAAACAGACTACTATATACAATAATACAAATAGATATTTGGTATTAAAATAGAATTAAAAACACCCAACATCTGTTTTTCATCTCATGGCCTTTGGAGTTCCTGGTGTTTTATTTTTCTTTATTGCATGAAGGTTTATGTGCAGATTCAGGGGAAAAGGGATTAGTTAGCACAGGAAGCAGTTTCACCTGAACTGAACATGGTATGTGTCAGTGAACAGCACTTATACATATAGGATTTTAAGAGATAATTCTGCTGTTTTAAAAAATCAGTTTTTGGCACTTGTATATGAGTAGGTGTTGGTAATTTAATTTTAATTTACTTAGTAGGAGAGGCCATGTGATCCCACAAAGGAACTTGAAGTTCCACAATGCAACTTGGCAGGTGGTCTATAGATTGAAAAAAGTTAAGGAGCAAACCATTCCATGGCACTGCTGTACACGGTTGAGTCTTTGCATCCAATCTCTTGGCAGGGCTTTTTATAACACAGAGCCTGGACATAGAACACGCCGAAGGGTCAGTGTTCTACTTGCATGTTTAAGTTCTAGCAAATAGATATGTGTATCAAACCTAGAAGAAAGAAGTGTGAAAGGATCCAACTGCCTACATCTTCTGGGTTGTCTCTGTAGTTCAATGAGAAACGGAAGAGGAACATACTGTGTTTCAGATTTCCAGTGCCTCTCAGAGGCAACAGGGATGTCCCTTTCAGCAGCATAACCTTGTCCTTGTCTTTAGCTATGTTGGTGCGTTGGACTTGAGCACTTCTTGATTTCCCTACTTCTGAGTATAGCAAATCCAGTAACCCTCCTCAGGAGAGATCAAGGTCTCTGGTCTCTGGAGCCTGCGTCTTCAGCTTTCCAGTGACCCTATTAAGTGAATCTGACCTGTACCAAAAATGCCTTTAGGTTCAAAGTTCTGGAGAGGTGTCTGTTTCCTACATGAATCTCTGCCAGACATGGCCATTTATGGTTTGTAGCTTTTAATCCCAATATGCAGTGATTATCTGAAGAGCCTATGTAAAGTCGTGTGGAGGTACACACCTACAATCCCAGCTTGGGAGGCTGAGGCTGGAGCATCACTGTGAGTTGGAGGCCAGTCTGGGCTATATCGTAAGATCCTGTTTCACAGAACAAATAAACATATGAAAATCTTTTTTAAAAAAATCTTTTGTAATAAAAAAAAACTTTGTAATTTTTTTCTACAGTGATACATTGGGCAAAGTGGAAATTTGCTCTAATGCTGCCTATGATATTCAGTATCAAGAGCGAGTCCTAGTAGCAGATCTCCTTTTGTAAGCACCACTGTTTATTAGCATACACTCTCACTCAGACATGGAGGCCACCTCCTGTGGTAGGACATACATATGTTCTTCCCACTTTACATAGTGAGTTCTGATTGCCCAAAGTCCTAAACCACTGTCAGACCCCAAATATGAAATGAAGGCTAGCAGTTAAATTCAGGAACTTTTCCAGTCTATTAAGATGGTTTCAGGGCTGGAGAGATGGCTTAGTGGTTAAGCGCTTGCCTGTGAAGCCTAAGGACCCCGGTCTGTGGCTTTATTACCCAGGACCCACATTAGCCAGATGCACAACGGGGCGCACATGTCTGGAGTCAGTTGGCAGTGGCTGGAAGCCCTGGGGTGCCCATTCTCTCTCTGTCTCTTTCTCTCTCTGTCTTTCACTCTCAAATAAATAAGCAAAAATAAACAAACAAAAAAGATGTTTCCAAACAGAATCCTTTTAGTAACATTTTTCTTTTTTACTTTTTTCTCTTTCCTCCCTTCGCCTCTCCTTTCCTTTCTTCCTTATTTCCTTCCTTTGAGACAAAGTCTATGTATTTCAGACTGGCTTCGACCTCACTATGGAGCCAAACAAACTTCAAACTTGGAATTTTCCTGCCTCAGCCTACTCAATTCTTGGATTATAGAACTTTTAACAGAATTCAGTGATTCAAAAGTTAAAGGAAACACATTGACTCTCCCAAAGACTCTCCTTGATTGTAGGAGTCATGCAAAGGATCCTAGAGTCTTGCAAACCTTCCCCACTGTATTGAGTGTATTCAAAATAGCTCTTCTCATGACGTATATATAAAGTCTATTTTTGTGTACACTGCACAGGATATGGGGGCACGAGAAAACGTCCCTGCTGCTTTGAAGTAGGTATAGAGGCCAGTGTGTACTCTATCTTTAAAAAAAATATTCTGTGTATGTGAGTTAGTGTGGAGGCATGTGTATGAAAAATAAATGTTGTGAATGGTTTTAGAATAAAGGTCACTTTTGTTCATTACCTAGTAAATGACACTTTGGTATCCAGTAAGGCTCATTATATATGACAATTTTTCTCTTCCCTATGTACTTCTACGTACTGCATTTTCTTGGGTTTCTATTAAGGGAAGTTCCATGGTTTCAGGGAAATTATGGCTCATGGAAGATAAAAGGTATGGTAGGCATGAAGGAAGTGAAGTATAGAGGACAGTCCCTGCTCCCAAGCAGGATGTAGGCTGGCTTGTAACTCAAGGTCATGTTGATTCAGAGAGATTTAAGTCAGCCTTGTAGGGAGTAGATATACTTTATCTAGATTATATCTAGACTAGGGCCCATGGAAGACTCTAGCATTATGTGATTTATATGCCTTCTCTGAGGAAGAACACAGGTCTGAAACTTGGCAGTTGCAGATGCTTGTGGGGTATCTGTGGGATGAAGGAATGGCTTGGTGTATGTCGGGCTCACACAGGGAAGCATGTAGCTTTGAGGAATAAACAAATGTGGGTCAAATCAGAGGAGACCTTCATGATCTTCACTGTGGCATGTGGCTTTGCTTGGAAGCTCTGTTTTAAGCTTTATTTTATGTCCTGAGGGACTTGTATTTAAAACTCTTGCTTTTTGGAAGAGATACTCACACATATCACCAATGAGAACTGTCCTTCAAGAAATTTGTAAATGGTGGGAATGGCATAAAAATGATTGATTTGTGTGAAAACATTGTCATGAGGATGATTCATAAGGAGAAAATTTAATGCATCACCTCTATCACTAAAATGAAAAATAACACATGAAGGCCTATACTTCTAAATTTTCACGTATAATAAAATTTCTACTTCTTTGGCTTTGTACAGCTCCTGCATCATGGCAGGAGTGAGTGGCAGAAAAAACAAAACAAAACAAAACAAACAAACAAACAAAAAAAAAAAAAACAATCACCTCATGACCAGGAAGCAAAATAGAGAAGGGCCCATCAGCCCTTTCAGAGACATGTCTAGAAACCTCTCAGTGGTCCCCACCTTCTACAGGCTCCGTCATCTCCCAATTGTGTCACTACAGGAGTAAGCTTTTAACACATAGAACTTTGGGGCACATTGCTGTCACAGTCATAGTAGTGCCTTTAGTCATAAAAATCCTGATATAAAGCTACCACAAGGCTTGTAGCCCTCCTTCCTCCTTTAGTTATTTCACTCTCCCTCTTTTCCTTCCCTCCACGATGATGGTATATCAATATAGTTTTAAAGTATGAATAGATGAGTAGAAATAATACTGTAGGAAAAGATGCAAAATAGATATTGAAAAAGATATCACTTGGAATTGGTGGCTAGCATGTTCCTTTAACTACTGAACCCCTCACTTAGAATTGGGGCCTCACATGTGTCACATGCATGGTAAAGGAAATTTCAAAGCAGTGGTGAGAAACTGTAAACCAGTGATGAGTGCTGGGTAAGGCTTTGGAGGGCAGAGAAGGAGTGGGTGGGGAGAAAAGGGAGATGGTGAGGGAAATCTTGGCTTTGTTTTGGTCACTAGTTCAGTATCTGATGTATATTACATGGTATTTAAAGAACCATGCTTCTGGGTTTTCCTTTTATTGGATTAGAAGGGATTTTAATTTTTGTCAGTAAAAGACAAGTTTCTTAATTAGACTTTACTGTTTTCTATTTTCTGTTCTTACCCCACATCATTCTTGTCTTTGGAGAACTTTCAGACTACCCATAGCCCTGGAGGAAATGCTCACCAGTATCAAAGCATGTGGCAATTCGGCTTTTATGATACTAATTCACTGGGCTAGCTTTACATGCTCTGATTTGGGATTGTCCTCCACAGGCTCACAGGCTCATGTATTAGGACACGTGGTCCCAACTGATGGTCTTGACATGGGTGGTTGTGAAACTTTTGATAGGTGAGATCCAGGGGCAGGAAAGATTGATTTGAGGGCTATCGCTTAGCCCTGTTTCTGGTCAGATCCCCCTTGCCACCTTATCTGCTATGATGTGAGAGCACAGCTGCTGCTCACTTCCACTGGCACAGAGTCACCTACTGCTGTGCCTTTCCAGCCACTGTCTGTATCCCTCAAACCATGAGCCTGAATTAATAAACACTCTCTTATATTGCTTCTTTTCTGATATTTGGTCACAGCAATGAGAGGTAACTAAAACAATATCCACTTATTATGCTTTTTAGTTCATAGTCAAGGCTGTATTGTTTATATTTGATATTATCTCCTTTAGACTTCCTTTGTGTAGGTAGCTGTACCTCTATCCCAGTGTATATTATCACCATATTTTCCATTACTTCTCGATAGTCTTAAGCATTTCCTGGGTGGTGTTGCATTTTGTTTCCATGTTGACTTTGTCATATTGATTAGATGAAGCACATGTGTTGATATACACACACTCTCTTGAATAGCATGAAAGGATGATGTGACATCTGAACAGTAGTTAACCTTGCCTAACACACCCTACACAGGCTTAGGAATGAATTGTGGTCACAAGGACTTGTCCTTGATGTTAATCATGAGAATTGTGGTTGTACTTCTCATCAGTTTACCAGAGCTACCATAACAAGGGAGCACAGAGTGGGTGGCTCATACAATAGAAATTTATTTTCTTTCATTTCTGGAGGCAAAAAAAATCCATGGTCAAGGTTTCAACAAGGTTTCTTCTGAGAGCCACAAAGGCCTCTATTCTTGGCTTATAGGAGGTTGTTTTTTCCCCTCTGTCTTCATTCTGTGCACGTCTCTGTCCAAACTTCTTTTTCTTATAAGGACATGCGTCACTGGATCAGAGCCCACACTGAAACTTTCTCAACTTAAACATTTCTTTAAAGATCCCCATCTCCCAATAAGGTCACAATTGAGATCCCATCCTTAAGTGTATGTATTTTGTGTGGGAGTGGCCTCAGTTCAGTTCACAGCCTCCCACAGCCTGTTAAATGGGAACTCACAGGTAACATAATGATGCTTGACTTACATATTAAGATTGACATTTGAAAAAACAACTAAATTTATTTTATAATACTTAGACATTAAAAATTGGGAGGTAGATATAATAATGGGAAATCTTTAGAACTGTCTTATTTGGAGTTATCTGTTGAGATACCAAGACTAACCAAGTTCACATGATTTCCCAGCTAAGGAGTGTCCCCATCAAGGTGTACGGTGTGATAGAAATAAAATGGAACTGGGCAGGAGAGATGTCTTAGCAGTTAAGGTGCTTGTGTGCAAAGCCAAAGGGCCCAGGTTCAATTCTTCAGAACCCACATAAGCCAGATATACAAGGTGGCACATGCATCTGGAGTTAGTGGCTAGAAGTCCTGGTATGCCTGTTCTCTCTTTATTTGCCTTTATCCCTCCTCTCTTTCTCTCAAATAAATTGCTACAAGTTTTAAAAAAAATTTAAAAATGCAGCCATTTGAGACGTTTTACATTTTCTAGTAGCCACAGTAAAACAAGTAAAAAAAAAAGAGTTGATTTTAATAATAAATTCTATTTCTCCTAATTTTTCCATTTTAGCATGTTATAAGTATCTTAAATTATTATTGCAAAGTCTTGTTTTCATTCTTACCTTTGAATTCCTGCTGCACATCTTTGTTTCAGTCTTGACTTGCCAAGTGCTCTGTAGTCACAGGTGAGCCCCAGTGGACATGGCACTAGACAGTGCAGGAACAGAGCTGGCACTCACAATAGAGGCCATTTCATCATCAGGAAACAAAAATGGTTCCTCGGAACCAAAAATTTCTAAGAAGAGTTTTGAAGCACAAGTGTACATATAGCCAATGAATGCCTATTCAGGATACCATCATACTAACATTTCATGAAGAATGATGATGGTAATAAATGTCGATCAAAGTTTCTCAGTGAGTGGGAAACTAATGAAAAAATGTAGGGGATCATGAAGGGAGCACAATTTGCAGGTATAATTTCGAGTGCTTCTCTTATTAGTTTCATTAAATTTCCACTGGCAGATTATTTACCCCAAGCCTCATTTTATATATATTTTACATGTGGACAATCCCATCCACCTTATTATTATAGGTACAGTTATGTGATACTTAATAATAGGACAGTTCTGAGAAATGCATCATTACGTAATCTGATTATGGATCAAGCAGTGTAGCTTGCATGTAAAAACCTAGGTGATCTAGCCTATAGACACTTAGGCTATATGGCATAGCCTCTTGCTCATCGACTACATATGTGCCTAGCATGTAACTGCAATGAATTCTGTAAGTAATGGTCATACATCTAAACATAGAATATGTGCAGTAAATGTGTTAGGCAACAGGAGTTTCTCAGTTCCATTATAATCTTATGGGAATTGTGTAATATAGTCTGTAGCTCATTCCATAGGAGTGGTTCAGATCAAATATTGAGGATGTGTTATTAACGTTTCAAGGATTTCTGCAAGAATCAGGTAGAGGAAGGGAGTTTGGGCTGCTATTCCCTTTGTTACTTCTCAATTTATTTAGAGTTTATTATTTATGCATACTGAACAGTTCATTGACAAGAAAATTATTGCTCCAAAGAATCATTGAAGTGGGCATTATTAATGTGGTCCCAGAGACTCTGTCTTGCTGAGACAATTGTCATTCTTGTGGATATCAAGGTTTTGTGGGGGGGTCTTCAGGTTGGTCCTTGATTGTCCAACAAAGGACCAAAAAGCAGTTTTAAGACTTTGCAGAGACTTATGTAAGCTGGTACGCAGTGGCTTCTTGGTCACATTAATGAGATTGGGATGGAGGTAAAGTGATTCCAGATTAATCATAAAAATAAGCATAAATTTATTATACATCACCAAGCAATTCTTTTATTCTGCCCTCTTTTTAAATTTGATGATTATGGGAACAATGCCTTACAACTTATTAAATAAATAAATTGAATTTAAAATCTTACTTCCATGATACAGGTTTGCCTACATTCTGAACTCATTAATACTCCTTGGTTGTTATATCATCCATTGTATTCCTGACCCAAAGCCTTACCTATTGGAGGTCTGTGCCCGTGTTTCTCAGCGGCATCAGCATTTCTGTGGACTTGCTAGAAGTGTGATTTCTCAGACTCTGTCTCAGACTCGGGAAAAGGTTAGCAATCTGTTTTCACAGTTCACTGACTCTGATGCACCTGGACATTTAAAACTGCCATGTATGGAGTATACACTTTATTGATATTGAAGAAAGACAGAATAAAAAGCACACCCTCTGAGGACTGACTCCATTCTTCTGTCGTAAACTTCTGCAACAGTCATAATTCATCTTTAGGGAATGAAGTATGACCTTGCTGTTCAAACTTTCTTCTTAGGCATTTGTTCTGACAATTAAGAATGTTTGGCATGTAGGCTCAGGAGCTACTTTAGTATGTGGAGAATATAGATGTGGACAGTAGAAAGAAAGCATGTGGAACTGAAAATGGAGATTCATGTATTTCTGGGTCAGATCCTGCCTTATGTGGCAAGTATGCCAAATTCCACTTGATCTTGGAATGTTTTAGGTGATTATGGAAGAAGCAGGCAGGGAGCCAACATGAGTGACCATTTAACAGAGAGCCTGTGGCCAGACAGTGGGGCCATGTAAACATTGATAATATTAAGGAAAAAAGATAGAATAAAATAGAAATTGAAATATCTGAATTAAATACTGTAGCATGGCATAAGGCTCTAAAATCTAAATTTGAGCAGTTTTGTTCTGCTAACTTATATATTTGATTGTCTGAGATCCTTGTAATGAATGGCCACCAGCACTTTTCTATGCTTTGATTAGCAGAAGTGAACTGAAAATGAAAAATTATACTTGCTGGTTATTTCCAGGTCATCTGTATGTACTGTATTTGGCTTTCCTGAGCTTTTATTCTGTCCACCTGAAGAACCCAAAACACAGCTGAAAATGTTGCTGTGATTTGATGGAAATATTTCTATGATATGTGATATATGTAATCTCATAAAAGAAGCTTAAATGTTTTAAAATTAGTCCTTAATTTGAAAATTAAATTTATTTCCAATATTGTTTCTTTTCTTTGACATTTAAAATTTAAGCATCATTGAAACATTTCAGTCCTTCTGAAGTTCTGTGCAATAGTGTAATTGATTGAAATGATATTTTCCAAATTGTATGTCAAGAAGGACAAGATAGCATAGAACTATGTAGAACTTTCAATTCTAGGCATCAACACAAAATAATTGCAAGTCTCAAGGGGATATTCACATTCCTTTTTTCCTAGTGTTATTACTCATAATTATCCAAATGTTTATTGACATATGACTAGTTAAATAAAATACAGTATGAATATAATAAGTTGGAACATGATTTGGCCTTAAAAAGGAAGGGTATTTCACAGCTACAGTATTATGATTGTTTGATTCAGGTGTCGTCTATAAACTTAGGTGTTCTGAATGCTTGATCCCCAACTGATGGCAACTTGGGAATTAGAACCTTGTTGGAGATGTGTTCTTGAGGGCTGGCTTTTAGGTGTTATAGCCTGCTTCCCCTTGCCAGTGTTTGGCACACTCTTCTGCTGCTGTTGTCTACCTGATGTTGGCCAAGGGGTGATGTCTAGCCTCTGTTTGTTCCACATTTTTCACACCATAATGGATATTCTCCTTGATTATGTAAGCCAAAATAAACTCCTCCCATCAGCTGCTTTTGGTCAGGTACTTTGTGCTAGCAGCAGAAAGCAACTACAGTAAGTATGAATAAACTTGGATGATAGTATTCTAAGTGAAATTAGCCAGACAGTAAAGGACACATTGGACCAGTGTTGGTGCATTCCTTTAATCTCAGCACTCGGGAGGCAGAGGTAGGAGAACTGCTATGAGTTTGAGGCCAGCCTGAGACTACATAGTGAATTTCAGGTCAGCCTGGGTTAGAGTGAGACTCTACTTAAAAAAAAAGGAAAGGAGAGAGGAAGATATCTGTATCATTTCACTTACATGCCTTATGTGGAATAGAAAAGAATTCTTCAAGATAGAAGTAGAATGGTAGAATGGTGGTTTCCAGTACTGTGGATGGAGGGAATAAAGAGGTAGTGTTTAATGGCTATGGGATTTCAGTTTGGGAAGATGAAGTAGTTCTGGCAACGAATGTTAGTGATGGTAGCACAGTTATTAATACAAACAGTGATGATTCCATGCTATATGTTTTACCACAATAGCAAATCAAATTAAGATAAATCTTCATTATATATATATGCTCTAACCAAGGCTGACCTGGAATTCATTGTGTAGTCTCAGACTGGTCTTGAATTTACAAGGATCCTCCTGCATCTGCCTCCTAGAGTTATGGGATAAAGGCATGCACCACCACACCCAACTTCGTTTGATATTTTAATACATTTAAAAACAAAGTGACTTATAATAGCAAATATCTTTATGTGATAACATTTGTACTGATGCTTTAATAAAATGAGACTTTACATATCTACAACAACCTGCTAAGGTAAGCATTATTAACAGCTTCTCATTCCAGCTATGAGGAATAAGAGCTTAAAGGGAAGAGAGAGAGAAGAGAAGGGCATTTGAAGTCAAGCGGGCAGCCTCCAGACATGGGCTTTTACAGTAAACTTACCCAGTTGATAAAAATGCTTCTATCATTCTGTCCATCCTGAAAACAAGCAAACAATAACGAAACATTCAAATTTATTTCTGTAATTTCTAATTTTTATCATAAATTCATTTTAACATACAGAGGATAAGACCAGCTGTGGGTAAGATGTGCATAAAAAAATTGAAAAACCTTGCAATTTACATTTTATTAAAAAGTGTCTTTCTGGGCTGCAGGGATGACTTAGTGGTTAAGGCACTTGCCTGCGATGCCAAAGGACCCAGGTTCAAGTCCCCAGGACCCACATAAGCCAGATGCACAAGTTGGTTCATGCATCTGGAGTTCGTTTTCAGCAGCTGAAGTCTCCATCACATCCATTCTTTCCTTTCTCTATCAAATAGATAAAATAAGCAAATAAAATAAAATAAAATAAATGTCTTTCCTGAAAAAGCCAGAGTACTTCAGTAAAACATCTTTATCTGACAGCAGGTTTTTTTTTTTTCTGTACAAAGTACTATAGCTTTCTGAAAATTGCTAAAACCCCCACATAGTTCAGAAATGTTTGATATACAACTACAATGCATACAACTTTTACCTTGTTATACGTATTTATTATATTAGATGGTCTATGAAATTTTATCTTAGTATGTGAAATTTACAACAGTTTTGTCTGTACCTTTCCAAATATTTAGGAGATGGCCTTATTTATTGTTACCCTGGAAACCGTGATGCTCACATGCTATGATTACTCTCCTTAGTACAATTAAAAAGCATTTTATCGAGCAAATGTAAATTAAAGTATTAACTTCAAGCATGGATTTTTATTAACCTTAATCACATGAAATATTATTATGCTTAGTATTAAATTATGTGGAAAAATAAATATAAATTTCTAACAGAAAATATGACAATCACTATAAAAATTTATCTTTAGATATATTCATTACTGGCCTTTTTCATTTCCAGTTAGATGCAAATAGTATGATCATTGGTGTACCTCTGGTAGGTGATTAATAATCTTATGCAGTTAAAGATGCCATGCTTAATTTGTTTGCAAATTGATGACCTTGGAGAATTTCTTATGGATTGTTGCTTCTTTAGTAACTCGTGGGGAAGAATTTCCAGTGTTATAACATGCTTTATTTTTTCTTATGGTTTTAGGACTCCACTATTGTTACTCCAATCATTTTGAGGACTGATCCTCAGGGATTTTTCTTTTACTGGACAGATCAGAATAAGGTAAGGAATGTGATAAGTGTTTCTTACATTTTCCTGTTGGTTATTAACTTATAAAATATTTGTATATCTTAATTATAAAAATCAGTCTACTTCAGAGATGACCTTTTGCAATATATTTGAAAATTCTACTTCCAGAGACTATGTAAAGCCAAATGCCTTAGCAGTTTTCATGTACACAAATTTGGAATATTGGATGCACTAGGTCCTAGAGAGCAACAGTGTTTTAGTATAGGATAAGAACAGCGACATATGGATTGTATTTGGTGAAGAAGGTTATTTTGATTTAAGTCTCTTCCAATGCAGATGAAAAAAAATTCTTTTGACCTTAATGACCAAAGATTGGACATTTCCTTTTCCTCCTTTCTCTCAGTAGTACTAAGAATTTGGTCTTGATAATTTATTCATGTTAGAAAATTAAGGATAAAATTCCTCTACTCTTTCTCTTCAGCTTTCAGGAATCTTCTCCAGTTATCTTTCTGCTCACAATACCATGCATTCAGTAGCTCACTTCTTACAAAACCAATTGATGGTTCCTACTGAATTATTAAAAAAAAAGTAGAATGTGTGAGAATCATAAGATTTATTTGGGATTTAATGGACAGTCAGACAAGAACCTTCATAGGAAGTATTTATTTTCACAATCATTGGCACAGTTCTATACTTGAACCTAAGAGGCCCAATATCTTTTGGTTCTCTCAGCTGTGATAGCTGGAAAGATATGAAAGGGGTTTGTGAGAATGATAAATGAATTTGGAAACCAGCATAATACCTTTAGGACTTCTGGACACTCCCTATTACAGTGGAATGCGATATAAATCATTACCTTGCAGAATTCCACATTAGATCCCTCGTATGCAAGGTCCCTTGAGTCATCATTTTCAGCCTGTCTCAGAGCAACCTCTGTTACACCTGTGAGCAGTGGTTGGCACTGACCTGAGAGCAGCATGATGAGGGCTGTGTGGATCCTGCAGACTGTCTTCCTGTGTTAAAAAGAAATGCCGTGTCCCAAGGTTAGCTCTGCATGGGCCTAGTCAGAATCTCCCACAAGGCAAATTTCAGCCTTGTGGAGTTACATTCTGAGAACCATGTGTGTCCTGGAACCATCTGTGACCACAGATGTGGGAGTAAACCATAGGCTTGATGCTGCTGTCAAAGATTATGTGTAAGATTTCATACTTAATGTCCATGTTTATTACTGGGTGTAACTAATCACTTTGGCATAGACATTCTGTTTGGCTTCCTGCTGTTATGCATAAAACAATGGCTTGAAAGAGGTATTGTTTTTTTGTTTTTCCCCCCTCCTAAAGACTATTTTTAGAACAGTTGAAGCTATATTTGTGAACTATTTATTTATAAAAGCCTAGAGCATTTCTAAAGGTTGGGTGTTTGTACAAGAGACCAGACTGTCAGTTTGATTTTCTCAACTTGTAAATCAAGTTTCCATAAAAGCAACACAAGATATTTTGGGGTTTTTAAATAATTCATAGCAACTCAGTTAAGCTCTCCTGGAAGACCAATCATAAATACTCCTCTGCTTGGGACAGAGAAGGGATTAGGACCAAAGGTTCCTTGATACAACTGTATTGTTCTTTGAGTGGAGTATTTTGACGCAGCTTATGTTCAGATGTGGAAAATTTTATTTCAGTATTTGAAACCAGCCTTTTCTTCTGAGTAGCAATGTTGTCTATAACCAGTGGACACAAATAATAACAAGTCTTTTTATCTCTTTATCACTTTCCCTTTCATGAGATAGTAAATTTTACTTTTCACATTTTAGATCCCCAGTCATCCCTCAGTTATTGATCCATTTTTAGTTTTTTTTTTTTGTCAATGATTATATATCTTAGCATCTAAAATATGAGAGGACTTAAGAAAAAGAAAGTTTTCAAGTTCATCATTTTCCATCTGGCTTTAAGCCCAGTCATGGAACCAGAATGAGTGATAGATTTCTCTTAGGCCATAGACGAGTGTAAGCTATGCATTGGAGTAAATTCAGGCCAGACTAGATGTTGCATACATAAAGAATGACCCAGAAAGCTTTAAGTTGCTTTTGCATAAGACCATTTGAAGGGCTAGGCCTGGGGCTGTGTTCACGAGGATGCTTACAGGACTACTTCATTTAGAATATGTTTTTCAGGCTACTAAAGAATTTATCTGAACTGTGGAGAACCCACTCAGAGAAAACAGTAAGATACCTTAACACTTAGCCTTTGATTTTACACATTTGGTTTTCATTGTTTTGAAGCTCTCATTGACAGTGGTTGTCATGTGCCTGTCTTCTTTCCTAAGGCTTTTCCCTAGCTTGTTCTACTCTTCTTCCACAATCTGCTACTGAAGCACTTTGATTAGTAATCACTTAAAGCCTCATGTGTTCACAGGTGAATTGAATGGCTTTAAGAAACCCTTGATAGAGACCATTGTCATAAGAGCTTTCTTTTTGTAGTAGTGGACAACAATCCTCATGTTTTACATCATCTCAGCTACTTACTGCTCTTGTCCTGGCTGCATTGGACTTGTCGTACAGCCATGATTCCAAGCCACTGGCTTTCTGTCTACAGGCAGTAGCATGCTGCCTTCCCAGCCCCTTTTTAAATTTGACACCATAGAAATAATAGGTGACAAAGAGAGCAGCACAAATGATAGATTTCAGAATTAAAAGTCTAATTGAGCAAGTCAGTTTTAGAGAGCTGAAGTATTTTTATTTATTGTTTTAAATAATAAACCTTATATTTATTTTTTTTCTTATACTGTATAAGTACAGGCAGTTAGGTACCATTATTAGGCTCATGCATGACCTACACCCTCCCCATTGGCCCCTCCTTGTTGATGTAAATGGGTCGTGCATTGTGGAGTTAGCCCACAGTTATGGGTAAGATAAATGCCTCTGTATATCATGACCCAACATGTGGCTCTGACATTCTTTCTGCCCCCTCTTCTGCAAAATTTCCCTGAGCCATGTTAGGTTCAGTTTTGGTCTGCTTCAGTGATGAGGTGTTGGGGGCCTCTGAGGCTCTAGCTCTCTGATTTGGTAGGCATTGACTTTTCTCTGTGTTGGTCTCCTTCCCCCTTGTGCTGGTATCTGGTTCATCAGGAAAACAGCACCCTTGCTTGTTTCGCCAATTTTCCTTAGTTTCAGTCAGGGCCCTTTTGAGGTATGATGGAGTGGCTCTCTCCTTAAGAGCTGAAAAAGAGAAGCAGATTCTCTAACGGAGAGTAAGTTAGCACCAGGTCAAATGAGATAACCCTTACTTTTTTATAGAGAGTTTAATAGGTGTAGGTCCTCTTGTGCCCCACGATTGATGGTAACTTGATATTGTAGAGTGGGCTTATGTTTGGATATGGTTCTGACTTGTTTCCCAGTTCCAGCTATGGGTCTTGTACCACTGAGGGGATCAGTTAGCCAAATCAAGAGCAGTTGGTTCCCCACCATGGCTGTGTGCCACTATTGCACTTGTGTGGGCATCACACCAGGTTATTTGTTGCTAAGTAGGTTAGACCATGAGTTGCTTGGACAGATATTGGTCAT
Organism: Jaculus jaculus; assembly: GCF_020740685.1. Taxonomy (NCBI): domain Eukaryota; kingdom Metazoa; phylum Chordata; class Mammalia; order Rodentia; family Dipodidae; genus Jaculus; species Jaculus jaculus. Next base: position 88,732,695 of record NC_059109.1, read on the forward strand.
TTCCCCCAGTCGCCCATGTAGCACCTTCTGGCACTAGGCACGCTGATTGTCTGGGGACTGACTCTCTCCAGGCTTCCAGCCATGCCGTTCCACTTTACGTGTCAGCTGCGTATGTTGTCTTCAGCAATAGCGTCTTACCACTAACCTTTGGTGGGTCATCAAGTACTCTGACAGAAATCTGTTATTCTTTTAGAAAACTTTGTAGCTTTCTCTGATCAGAAGCTCACTGTGGGTAATAGCCCCATGCTGGTACTGGGAGTTACAGGTCAGTGTCCCCTAAGAAAATGAGGGTAGAAGGTAACTAGTGTATAGGAGTTAGAGAGGTGAGAGAGACAAACCCCTGGCCAATTTGATCAAGCAAAAAAAGGAGAGGCTTCAAATTAACAAAATTCAAAACAAAAAAGGAGAGATCACAACAGACATAACTGAAATCTGGAGAATCATCAGGACTTATTTCAAAAACCTCTACTCCACAAAACTGGATAATGTGGAGGAGATGGATAGATTCCTGGATGCATACCATCTATCAAAGCTAAACTCAGAGCAGATTAATCACCTCAATGAACCCTTCACACTCATGGAGATTGAAAAAGTAATAAAAAAAAAACCTCCCCAAAAAGAAGAGTCCAGGACCAGATGGCTTCTCAGCTGAATTCTATCAAACCTTCATGGAAGAACTCAAACCAATCTTCCTAAAACTGTGCCACACAATTAAAGAACAGGGTAAGCTACCCAACTCCTTTTATGAAGCTAGTATCACCCTAATTCCAAAACCAGGCAGAGATGCCACAAGAAAAGAAAACTACTGGCCTATTTCACTAATGAACTTAGTTGCAAAGATCCTGAACAAAATCCTCGCAAACCGAAACCAACAACACATCAAAAGCATCATCTACCTGGATCAAGTGGGATTCATCCCAGGAACACAAGGGTGGTTCAATATACAGAAATCTGTCAATGTAATACACCACATAAACAAAGTTAAACATAAAAACCACATGATCATTTCAATAGATGCAGAAAAGGACTTTGACAAGATACAACATCACTTCATGATCAAAACATTGGAGAGAACTGGCATAGTTGGTACATATCTTAACCTAATAAAGGCAATATACAAAGCTCCAAAGGTACAAATAATAGTTAATAGAGAGAGACTGGAGGAATTCCCATTAAGATCAGGAACAAGACAGGGTTTTCCTCTCTCACCTCTGCTTTTCAATATAGTACTGGAAGTCCTAGGTCAAGCAATAAGACAGGAGAAGGAAATAAAAGGGATACAGTTTGGAAAGGAAGAAGTTAAGTTAGCTGTATTCGCTGATGACATGGTTGTATATGTAAGAGACCTGAGAGACTCCATCCCAAAACTCCTGAAGCTGATTAACTCCTATAGCAAAATAGCAGGATACAAAATCAATGCACAAAAATCATTAGCATTTTTATATGCAAATGACAAAGATACAGAGAAAGAAATAAGGGATATAGTCCCATTTTCAATAGCAACAAAAAAATAAAATATTTTGGAATAATGTTAACCAAGGAAGTGAAAGATCTATGCAACGAAAACATAAAAACACTCAAAAAAGAAATTGAGGAGGACTTGAGAAAATGGAAAGACCTCCCATGCTCCTGGATAGGTAGAATTAACATTGTGAAGATGACAATCCTACCAAAGGCAATATATATATTTAAAGCAATTCCAATTAAAATCCCTACAGTGTTCTTCACAGACATAGAAAAAAATGATCTCAAGTTTCATGTGGAAAGGCAAAAGGTCTCACATACCCAAACATATCCTCAGCAAAAGAAATACCTCTGACATACCTGATCTAAAGCTATATTACAAAGCCATAGTAATAAAAACAGCATGGTACTGGTGGCATAAAAACAGGAGTATAGACAAATAGAATAGACTTATATTTATTTTTAAGAATATTTTGATTTATTTGGGAGAATGAAACAGGCAGATGATAGAAAGGGGGGGGGGAGGCAGGGAGGGAGAGAGAATGGGCACACCAGGGCCTCCAGTTCTTCAAATGAATTCCAGATGCATGTACCACCTTTTGCATCTGGCTTACATGGGTCCTAGGGAATTGAACCTAGGTCCTTTGGCTTTGCAAGCAAGTGTGTTAACTGCTAAGCTATCTGTCCATCCCTTAAATATTTTTAAGTGAAACAATGAGAGGATGTTTGGGGTTGTTCGAAACAGATAACTGTGAATATGTCACAAGTGTTCATACCTTCTACCAGCTTTGGACTGATTTGACAATTATTTTTGCCTATTGTTGGTTATGGACACCTTATTGAATGTAATGAGCAGAAATGATCTAGTAAACATGATAAAGCATAAAGTGCAGAGGCTTTTCTGGTGCACGCATAGGTTACATGAAGAGGATGAGTTCACTTGATAGTGGTGGGAGAGGAGGGCTTCTTACCCACCTCTAATACTGATGAGATTGCTTGCATTAGGTAGGATATGGCATGTGGATAGAAGAAACAATGGCAGGAACTGATGGCCATGGAACCCATGTAAATGATGAAAATCTGTATTCTAGTTGTGAGGAAAAAAAGGTTAAAGTGAAACAGCTCACAAACCCCAGTCTGCTGGACTATGAAACGGCAGACCTTGGCCTTGCAATTCGATGCTCTGATTCTGTGCCAAGTTTGGTGTAAAAATAAAACCAGTTGAGACTAGTTCAGATCCAAGAAGTTCAAGATAATTTAGAAAACCCTTCCTTGTATCCCTAAAAAGGGAGATTGTGGGAGGGAGGAGTACATATGACTTTTATAAAGGAGTAGAAGAAAATAAAACACACATTTTCAATGAACGATTTACTACTTTCTGTTAGTTGACTTTTTGTTTTGTTTTGTTTTTTTAAGGTAGAGTTTCACTCTGGCTCAGGCTGACCTGGGATTCACTATATAGGGTGGCCTTGAACTCGGTGATCCTCCTACCTCTACCTCTCGAGTGCTGGGATTAAAGGCGTGCACCACCATGCCCGGCTAGAGTTGACTTTTTGTGTAAATAACTCATATTTTCTTTTTGGTAAGAATTTAGAAAAGGATCAGGAGCCCACATCTCTGCTGACCCCAATGCCAGTCCTTCATAATGAGTCAAGTATTGGTAACAACTTGTTGGTTTTATTTAATGAATATTTGGGCTGGAGAGATGGCTTAGCAGTTAAGCGCTTGCCTGTGAAGCCTAAGGACCCCGGTTCGAGGCTCAGTTCCCCAGGTCCCACGTTAGCCAGATGCACAAAGGGGCGCAAGCGTCTGGAGTTCGTTTGCAGGCTGGAAGTCCTGGCACGCCCATTCTCTCTCTCTCCCTCTGTCTTTCTCTCTGTGTCTGTTGCTCTCAAATAAATAAATAAATAAATTTATTTATTTAATGAATATTTGTATGCATAACTGAGGCGCTATTTCATTTTGTTTTGTTTAAATCCTTTTATCCCATTTTCGTGTTAATTTATTGTTTCACAATACACTTTTCACATAGCATTTTATCTAAGAGAAATGTTCATGGATGTATCTATCTCATTCTTTTAAATGGCTCTCATGTATCCTAAATAATTGATTGCAAAATTTTACTTATTAATAAAAAGTAAACTCTTCATGTTTATTTATTTGTAATTTGGGGCTACAGCAAACATTCCTACCATATAGAGAAATGATCAGCCTGGTGTATCTCTGTGTGGGTATGTAGGCCAGGAGTTCCCTAAAGGAAATACTTAGAAGTACAATGCTAGATGAAGGTTATATGTGCCTTAAATTTTAGCCGTTGACTGTATCATTGTTTAACTCTAATCGTGGGAAGAACTGATTTTTCAAACCCCAATCAACACTATTAGAAATATTATAACTTTTGCTTATCTGATGCAACCATTGTATCTCCTAACTTTAATCTACCCTAAGTGGACTTGCTAGGAGAATGCATTTATTTTCACACATTTATTGGCCATATCTGAGTTATTTACTATATCTTGTGTTGATACTTTTCCTTGTATTCTAGAAGTTAAGCCTAAAAATGTTTGCAAATAACATTCTTTCTGTCTGTGCCTTGTCTTGAATTTCCTAACATCTGGTTCATGCCTAACAAAAAGATGACTTGAAGTCTCAAAGCTCAACAGTTACGTTGAAGGTTTCCCAGTTTCTTCCACACTTTTCTAGCTTGTTATCTTTATTGCTATCATTACTGTTATTGAGGTTCTTAATCCTTGCATTGGATTCTGTCGAATGATGTGAGGTTGAGCTCCTTATTTAAGTTCTTCAAATGGATTATTCTGTGTGTTGGTGCCTACCTGTACTCTCTAGTAGTAGCCAGCGAAGGAAGCATCTGACTGCACACTTGGCCTTGGGGCTGTCTTCCTGTGTTCAGAGTACGAAGAGTGTGGAAATTTTGGATGAGGAATCACAGACCTCAACAACAGCAAAATATGTGTGATTTCCCATGACACCAATGACATACATAAAGACCTGATGGACACCTGAATGACTTGGGCACTGATGCTTTCTCTTTAGGAAACACATGCTTGTCTAGGTCATCCCAGAAGTACTAGTTTTGACTTTCCTTCTATGTGTTAAGTAGGATGAACACTCCAGAGTTGATGGAGTACCTGAACATAAGTATGTGGTATTATATTAAGGAAATGAAGTCTCTTTGTTTTTAATTTTTAAATTTTACCAAAGGACGAAACAATAGCTAAACACACGTTAGAAAGCAGCAAAATTCATATGAGCATTGACTTGAAAGTTGTAATTGTTCCTTGGCCCAGAGCAGAACACCAGTCATTGCTGATTAATGGACACAGTGTTTTCCTTGTTCTTCTCTGCCCTTCTTTCATTGTTATCAATGATGCTAATAGTTAGAATTGACACAGTGTTGTCTGTGCCCCCCTTTCTTCATGTGGTGTGTTTGTTCATATGTATGTGCATGCAGAGAGAGGTCAGAGGATAACTCTCAGGTGTCGTATCTCAAGTATGTCATACACCTCTTTTTGAGACAGGGTCACTCATTATCCTGGAGTTCACCAGTTAAGCTAGCCCATCTGGCCTGTGAGCTCCATAGGTCCTCCTGCCTCTGTCTCCCTAGTGCTGGAAGTACAGGGGATGCCTGACATTTTATGTGGGTTCTGAGGATTTAACCTGGGTCTCATGCTTGCAAGGCAGGCACTATGCCCATAGGGCTATCTTCCTAGCAAAGTGCTTTGGTTCTCACTCCTCCATAGGACACCTAGCTACATACCAGTGACTTGCCAGAAGCTGCACATATTTTCGTTATTTCTGGCCACTAGAAGTCACTTTGATTCTCATGCCATTGCATGTAACTTTCTGGCAAGTTAACACCCAGCCTATCCAGTGAGATCTGAGGAAGACATTTCATATGTATGTTGTCACTTGGGTGGGAAATCTCAAAGGTGCATGTGTTATTTCCTAGAGCACTGGTAACTGGCCTAAAAACACCCCATACAGCTTTCTTCCATTCCCGTCTCACTTTCTCATTCCTGATGGGTCCTAGAGCAACATATAATGCTATTTTTCTAGAATCCTTGTCTGGAACCTTTGTCATGGCTATGACATGCTGAACACATTACTGTAAAATCCTCTTCATTAAGGCTGGCAAAAGTTCTTTATTTAGAGACATTGAAACATGTTAGAATGAATACTTTGTTTTAAGTCAGGGCTGGGTTGCCTAAAACAAACATAATTTGAGGTGCCTAAAATTGGTTAAGAAAACCATCTTTGGAGACTGGGGAAATGGCTCAGTAGCTAAAGGCCTTTGCTTGCAAAGTCAGTGTTAAATTCCCCAGCCCTCACCTAAAGTCAGATGCATCTGTGATTCCAGTGAACCTATGATAATGGGAGGCAGAACCAGGAGAATCTGAAGCTCTTGGATCAGCTAGTCTGACATTCACTTGGAGTCTGGCAGTTGGCAATGGCAAAAGACCCTGTCTCAGGAAGGTAGAGCAGAAACACCTGGAAGCTGTTCTCTGTGTATGTGCCGTAGTATATGCACACATACTTGCACACGGAATACAAACAATACATAATACATAATAACACAAAATACAGCATACAACATACATGATACAAAATAAAGTTACATGATACAAAAGCTTTAGAATTGCTGCCACATAGGTTAGACCATGAGTTGCTTGGACAGATATTGGTCATTTTCCCCCAGTCGCCCATGTAGCACCTTCTGGCAGTAGATGCACTGACTATCTGGGGACTGACTCTCTTCCAGCTTCCAGCCATGCCGTTCCATTTTACAGGTCAACCACATATGGTGTGTTTAACAGTAGTGTCTTATCACTAACCTTTGGTGGGTCATCAAGTACTCTGACAGAAATGCTGCACCAGGTGTGTGTTTGGGTCCCAGGCCTCTTATATGTGGAATGTCCCACCTCTGGCAAAAGTCTTCAACATTCCAGGCCAGGCTTTTCTCATCCATGAGTCACTTTGAGTGGGCTTGAAGGTTCACTGAAGTGCCTACTGCATACAGTAACTACCTAGTGCTTTGTGATGACACTTATATTACCATATGACAAACAGTCAGCTTCTGACTCAGCAGCTGTTCCTAACTCATCCTCAGGCCACCAAGGTGATGCCCTGGGAACCAATTGAGCATTTACTTTGTACACGCTTATATTTCTCTTTCCTTCTTCAAGGCGACAGTGACCTGTTTTCTCCTCAGGCTCTGTTATGGTCTCTTGATCTCAAGCATTGAGGCATTGGCCTGGTTGGGCAAACAAGATGTTTATTTATGTATTTCATAATATTTGGGAATAGAGCCATGAACAAGGAAAGAAAGAGTTTGTTGACAAAAGGCTTTTCCTCTGAGGATAATTTACCAATAAATACTCCATCATAGGTGAAAGTTTCTTAGACCATTGGGAATTTGAAGCATCTTACAGAATAAGCTTTAAGATGATTTAAAGGCCTTTGAGAAGAGAAAATGGTGTTGTTATTCCCAAGAAGATTCAGATGCTCCCGTGGTTGTCTGGATCTTTTTTCTTAGATAATCGTTTTAGGATGATAACAGTTATATTGGCATCAGGCACTGTTTCTTATCCCTGCTGACTGGATCCTTAGAAATTGGGCTTTTAGTTTTTTGAGCATGGACAGCCAGCTACAGGTCAAATTGCTATGAATGAAAAAATTCTACTCATAAATTCAACTTTTTTTTGTTCATTTTAATTTATTTATTTGAGAGTGACAGAGAGAGAGGGAGAGAAAGAGACAGAGAGGGAATGGGCATGCTAGGGCTTCCAGCCACTGAAAACGAACTCCAGATGTGTGCACCCCCTTATGCATCTGGCTCGAACTGGGGTCCTTAGGCTTCACAGGCAAGCACTTAACCGCTAAGGCATCGCTCCAGCCCTCAACTTCTACTTTTATTGACATTGTCTTTTCACTGCCATCACTTCCCTTCAGTTTTTATTTTCATAAACTCTGGCTAGCATAGGAAATCCAAGTTTTAATAACACATAAGCCTAATAAAGCTTATGGGCACTATCTAAGAATGGTTGTCATTAGAATGGTGTGTTTTACAAATCATTGTAAGCTGTAATTTATGATCTTTTGATAGAATTTCTAATTCAGGCATAGCCTCTTGAATCATATTTTAAAATTGTTCTGATTTTATTAAATGACATTGTAACAATTTTGTTGGAATCATTTTCAGGGTATAAATCCATTTATAGGTTTTTAAAAATTACCATCACTATACTTCATCATGGTGATAACTCCCATGGACCTTTTAATGCATTATAAGTCAAGTTTAGACACATATGATGGTAACCTTGCTTTCTCTTCAAAATTCAAACACCTAATATAACTTAATTACTAAATTATACTCAGTTTTATGAGGTAATTATATTTAGTTCTTCTCAGTCTATTAGGAGAAATTAAATTGGATACTTTCCATTTTATGAAACTGTTATAAGGGAGTTTTATATGTTTTGATACCAGATATAGTTTGGGAGATTGAATGGGAAGACTATGTGGAGGACATACCTTCTGTATATAGTTCATAATTTTGTTTCCTGTTCTGGGAACAGTCCATTTGCTGGTGGTGTGATCAAGTTCCCAGCTATTTGTATTGACATAAAGTTGTGCTGTCTTATTTGACTTACATATCTTAGATGCGACAGATGTTCTTAGTTGTTTGCAGTGCTTTTTTAAAAAAAATGTTGCCAATTCAAGGTTGTTATTCAACTGTCAGGATCGTATCTAGATCTTTCTATAGTCAACCAGCAAGACAAACCTCTTTGCCTTTTGACAAAACTAAATTTAGATAGCATTATGTAAGCTTTTATCATACACACAAAAGACTAATACAAGGGTTGGAGAGATCATTTAGCAGTTAAGGCACTTGCCTGCAAAGCCTGAGGACCCACTTTTGATTCCCTAGTAACCATGTAAGCCAGATGCACAAGGTGGCACATTTCTGGAGCTCATTTGCAGTGGCTGGAGGCTCTGGGCATGCACGTTCTCTCCCTCTGTATCTGCCTCTTTCTCTAATAAATAAATAAATAAATAAAATATTAAGACTAAAATAAATAGCATAATATTTTTATCCCATTTTATATTTTATTATTATTAACTTTTAAAAATAATTTAATGAAGATTAATGCAAATTTTGAACAACTAGTTTATTGCAAAGCCATCATTATATTTAAATAAATTTATTTAATTTAAATTATATTTAAATAAATCTCAGGTATGGAAAGTGTTTGAATGCTTACTAACTTAGTTTGCATATATCTTTTTATCATTATTATTGTTGTCATCAACACCAATAGTAGCAAACACACATGTGCTGTTTAGCATGTGCCAGCCATATTATAATACATACATCCACATATAAATTCATTAGATTTTTACATAAATGTACATATATGGTAGGTACAGCATATATTTTGGCATATATTATGCTATAATGAATATATACTGTGTATATCTGTAAATATATGATGAGTATATATTTGTATACACATACTGTAATATATATAATTACATACAAAATACTGTATTGTAGTATATATGTATATAAAACCATACTATAATAGTGTATAGAATATTTAATTATTTCTGTAAGCCTGTGAAAGGGAATGCTTTATTTATCCCTACTTATTAAAAAGCAAATTTAATGCACACAGAGATAATTACTGACCCTGTCATAGGTTGGTTAGTGGCAAGGTCAGAAATTCAATCATCCAGGACAGTCTGACTATGCAGCCTATATTTTCATATTTTGTGTTTTAAGAAACCTGATTAATATAAAAGGTTGTTTATCTGCGGGAATTTTTCTTAGATTTGTTTGAAAATAAAATAATAACCTCAATATGCATAGCATATTTTCCAGGAAGAAGCAGGTAGTATGAAAGGATTCCTGATTTGAACTGTAAAATAAACTCACTTGGGGAATTACAGAGGATACTTTTGCCTGGGTCCTGCTCCTGAGATTGTAACTAGACTGCTGCGTGGTCTGCTCTCTGCTGTGTTCTGAAAACGCCTCATTGAACTGCACTGTGCAGCCAGGGTGGCCATAATAAAGAAGTGAGCTCACATGACCAGTGACTCCCGCAAACTTCCCAACATGCTGCACATGTGCTGTCTTGGCTATCCACGGCACAACCTGCTTTCCACAGCAGTAGTTTTCCTCATGGACATCCACACGCCTTGTAAGATTGTAAATTATTTAACTATGATTGGAAAATATTTTATATACCATACTTAATAAAGCAGGAAATTACTAATATTTCAATAACCATGAGTGAATAAAAGTAGATTTTTTTGGTTATATTCAGTTGATTAAAATTCATTTAGCTTCTCATTCCTCAAATGCTAAGGTATGAGCTGTTTGTTCTGCCTTTAGCAAACACGTCCTCATTCAGCCTGTTCATGCACCTTTATGTCTGTTTTTCTAGATCCTCCATGATGAGATCAAGGCACTGCTAAAATTCCATATTTAGTTAAATTAACTGCACTTTTGCATAAAGGATGTTGTATTAAGGGTGACCTTAAAGGGCTTGGGGTGGAACCCAGTGGTTGAGAGTGTGCTTAGCATGAAATAGGACCTGCTCAGTCCTTCCCATACATAAAACAAAGCGAAGCAAAACATCCAAAGGAACCTGAAAACCCCAAACTTATATAATTATTTATATTGTAACCTAAATTTATATGTAACTACAAAGGAAGTTATCTTATTACATTGCAACACTGTGTCATTTCTTACAAGTTTCTCAGAATGCTTCCTTTTTTGCCATATACACCCAACTAGGGAAACAAAGAAAGTCAGATAATTTGCAGGTGGTAGGAAGCCTGTCCTTTACTCACCTCTAATCTACATAGTACATTTGGGAAAGTGAAATTCACATGGCTGTAATTAGAATGCTTGTTTGTCATTCTGTCATTCCCTTTTGGATGAGAATGATTTTGCATGAGATTTCTCTCCAGCATTTTGCAACCTCCCACTGGGGGTTGTGGTCTGAAAATGGTATTGCATCATGGCAAACAATGCACCTGTGTGAAATGAATGCTTCAATGAAAAGTTTTATGAGGCAGAACTAGTTACTATACTGAGAAGCTAATGACTGCTGCTACACATAATGGATTCTATTTTTAGATGAACATTTGTTCCTCTTCCATGGCTTCATTATGCAAGAGGACAGCCATTTCAGCACGAGAGTATGAAAATTGAGATATTAGCATACCAGAGTAGATTCATCCTTATATATGTTCCGACTTTTTCATAAGTTTGAGCCCTGGTCACAATTAGAGATAAAAATTAAACAAATACTAAAACAAGTTTTGGTGTTTGTAGCATGAGTTCTAGCAGTTGATCCTAATGTCAAGTGGTTTAGACCCCATGAAATATGGGTAGGAAACTGGACAGTGTGAGGCAGACAAGGGAAGCAACCAATGCAGGATATGTGATTAAATAAGTTCAGGTTGTAGACACAAGGTACTCCATGCTAGTAGGAAATTCTAGGCAGTGTAGGGGGGGGGGACGGAACTGGGTTATTCACTAGTTTCTAGCTGTCTTGGTGGTATTTTCTCAGCCATTTGTCAGCTTCTCTTGTTGTTCCAGTGGCTGCAATCAAATGAGTCCCACCCAGGCTTTGAGAAAGCCACCAGACAGAGTTGTACTTGAGAGATGTCATTTGAATACGTGGCTATGCATTGTCACCACCATCAGTGATCATGGGGTGGGGGGCTTTACGTTTTAGTAAATCAGAGTTTAAACATCAGTCTCATAAGGTCTAGTTGAAGGTTGAACCCATTCATCAACAGATTTTTCCTAGTCTACATAATGTGTTCATCATATAAATACAAATTCCCAGCATTTTAAAAATCAGAGGATTTCATATATAAATCTAGATTTCTCACAAATAAGATCGCAAGGTACTGGCACCACAGCCCTGCAGACCCCATGAGCACATATGGAGGGAGCAGAAAAACAGCTGCCCTCCGTAGGCAGGGCCTGCCATATACAATCTGCCACAGTGCTCAGCAGGCCAGCTGATCTAATTTACATGAATTTTTAACCTTATTCAAATCTTTAATATAACTTCTCAGGCCTTTATGGTGACACTGTGTCTGGAAACGTCAATCAGCTAGTGATTGTGAGTGTTCTTGCTAATTCTGTCTTAGTAGACCTATCAAAATATATGGACTAAAGACTGAAAGTCAGCATATTTTTGAGTGCTTTAAACAGAGCAGTTGATGATCTAAACCCACCTTTTCCCTCTGAAATATGGATCTGAAGTATATGAGCCCTGAGATCTCTCTTCACTTTAAAAGGCAATTATTCCAAAGTGACTTTCACATGGCATTGTGCTAGGTAAGATTTATAAATATGACTCCTTGGCAAAGGGTTTCAAGTTGAATTGGACCATTAATCTAAGGGAAATAAGAGTGGCAGATTCCAGCACACCAGGCAGAATGATTTCCCTTTGTGGACGGAAGGAAATTCACATCACCTCCAGCTCAACACTGTGAGCATTGACTGGCCTGTGCTGTCTCATACCATATTCTCTAGACATCTGGGAGTTTTTATATTTAAATTTTGATCACTGAAAATTAAATTTAGTATTCATTTCCTCCATCAGAGGAACCATATTTGAGCACCTCATAACCATCTGTGGATAGAAGTCATACATCATTTTCATCATGGTGGAAAATTTTGTTGGACATTGCTATGCAAACATTAGGTTAGGAATGGTGTTTCAGAGTTGTCAATGTACGGCTTCCTAGAAATAATAGGTTTCCGTGATCTAGTAGAGAAAACTTTTTCTTTAGCTAGATCATGTGTATAATGTCTGGACCTGCCCTTGTTATTTTGTTTCAGTGGTAGAAGATTCAGGGAGTAATTTAGACAGTATGGGGAAGCTAATTCAGCAGAAGACAAATCACTTGCTTTAATGATACCTGAGGCTCCCAGTTTTGGTGGCAGGAGGTGGCAGAATCAGATTAAGGACCACCTGGCTGAGTCACAGCATCAGAAAAACAAAGCAAAACACCAGAAAAGCAATTGGTAGTGTATAGAAAAGACCATGTGATGAGGTCAAACCAATTACTTTTCATGCTAAGTAACTCAATTCTGCCAGAACTACAATATTTCATCCAAAGGGTATTATCCCCCATGAGCTAATTTCCTTATGCCATTCCTGCTGAAGGTCCACCACTTCAGCAGTGCCATACTGGAACCAAGCTTCCATAAAACGAACCTTTGATGAAGCTATATCTATACCATAGCAACAGTGAAGAACCAGGTCACTGGTGATATCATTTGAGATGCCACATTAGTCCATTTCAATCTCAACAGCAAATTAGTCCCTTTGTCTCTTAATTGTCTATGCCAGTTTGAAGCATGCAATTGCTTTTGTAATCAAGATTAGGAACTGATAGTGGATACTCATTTATTTGAAGGGAGGCTGAAACACAGATAGTAAGTATTCAGCTACCTCTGCCCTGTAAACATAATGGATAAACAAAAGAGTGGATAGAATTTGTGAAATTTGGATAAAATTGGTAGCTTTAATTACTTTTATGACATTATTGTATTGCCCTATAAATTGGACTTTAGCTACAAAAATAATCTTGTTGAATTCTAGCAATCACAAGGGAAGGATATGTCTTAGAAAACAAGTGAAAGATACACAGAAAATGTGTTAGTCAATTTTATATATTAATCTAACACTCTCAGTTTTATCAAGAGAATTTATTGGGAAGGAACCTAGAACTTACTGATAGACCATCTTGTAGATGTTGTGGTAAGATGCACTATGGGGACTATTTAACATATAATTTGTTTGATTTTCTTTTCAATTTTGCATTGAAGAAACTGAGGTTATTGGTAAGGTAATTCTTTCCCTGGAAGACTGTTTCTAACCTTGGTGGATTAGAGTAGGGCCCCATCTTGTGCTACAAGTATTTCTCATGCTTTTCTTAGCTTGAACTCTTCTTTTAACACTGTCAATTTTATCTGACTCCTTCTTGCTTGTCCATTAAGTAAGGAAGGTCTTGAATTCAAGGACATTTTGAGTGTCATTCATTACAGCCTCTTTGTTTCAGCCTTCAGATGCCTCCTTCTAAGAAGTACATGTAACCTCTAACTTCTTTGAGAAGAAAGTGTGAAAGTATGATAGTGTCTCCATCATCTTCCAGATCCCCAACTCCAGAAGTCCGCTTCGTCTACCTGGCCTCCTGTGTGCCTCTTTCTTTCATATGTCATTCTTACCTCTTTGGCTCTAGACCCTAGCTTCTCAATAAATTTACACTAATACTTATTCTATCTCTTTCCTGTGTTACCAATATTTCTCCTATAACCAGATATATTAAATATAGAATTCCTTTTCTGTAGTAAAAGAAAGTCATGAGGTTGAGACAGTGGCTATAAGGCAGTTAAATATATGTCTCACAACAGGAGAACCAGAGTTTGGTTGCTAGAAAGCACATTAAAGAAAAATCTAGGCATGGTGGTCCACACTTGGAATCCCAGTGCTGGTGAGGTAGGACAGGCTAAATCCCTGAGGATCATTGCCCATCAGTCAAGCCTGATTAGGTAAATTATAAGCCAACTGTGGACTTCATCTAGAAGAAGAGATGGATGCTTCCTGAGAACAACACTGGAGTTGTTCTTTAGCGTCTAATGTGCAGGCACACTTATGCCCACGCACATACACACAAACATACTTAGAAAAGGAAACCATGTTCCTTCTCTTGTCCCTCATTAGTTCCATTCTTTCCTTTTTTTAATTGTCAGCGAACTTCTACAGACTTGCCTAGGTATTCTCCATCTTCATGATTTATTACTTTTTAACCTGTATCTATCTGGAATCTGTCCCCACCGGTCCTCTAAACTGTTCACTGAAGCCACCAGTAGTAGGACATTTCAAAACATAACCAAAGTTTGAAGGGACTTCTGGCCAAGATGGCGACCATCTAAGTGTGCCGCACATCCCTAGGAAAGAAAGGCAAGGCATTAGGGTTCACTGGGTCTTTTAGGGGAGAGCAATCCCCAATAATTTGCAAGTGGGAGGGCACAGAAGGGAAAAGAAAAAGGGAATCGCTGATTCCCTCACTTGTGGGTAGCCCACCAGTCCCCGAGTCCTCCCAAGCAGCTGCTCTACACACAGTCCCAGCTTCAGGAAACTCAGGCCAACATAGTGCCACTTGCCTCACTGCACAGGGGTGATCAACCTGCTACCCCTGCCCACATATGACCTTGGGCAGGCTCCATTTGCCTGCCATAAACATGCTTCTGATCCCCGCTTGTGCAAGCTTAGCCTGATTCCTCTGCCATTTGCCCACTTACTGCTCCAGCTGCCACCCATCCCATTCCACCTGCCTACAAGAGTTCTGGCTCACTCTGCCGGTCCACCTGCGCCAGCCCCTCCATGTCTATCTACCGTGTGGGATGAGAGCTCAGACTGCTTCTGGGTCCCAGTGTTCCTCCACACACGAGTTTAGGCTGCTTTGGTGCCAGTGCCTCAGTGTCCCTCCTAGCGCTAGTGTGGGCAGGTTTTGCGCATCACCGGGGAGAGCTCAGGCAACTTTGGCGCCCTTGCCACACAGGAGCTCAGGCAACTTGGCATCCACCTCAGGCTGCTTCAGCTTCCCACGGTGCTTAAGCTCAGGCTGATCCACCCACCTATGTGTTAGCTCAAGACCACTCAACCCATCTGCTTGCCTGCTGGCTAGCTCAGGCCAGCTCCCCCAAGAGGCACCACTTCCCCCGACCATCCAGACCACAGTCCTACTCTCCTTGCCCATACAATGTAACGGGCAGACCACAGCATAAAAGAAATAACATGAAAAATCAAATGCAAGAAAATCCAGTTAGATCACCCAGTCCTACAATAAACATCTATAATCAAAACATAGAAGAGTCATTAGGATTAGAACACTAAAATGAAGTTATGAGCAATGCAACCCTGACCAAGCTACTGAGAGCTTGCAGAAAAGCAGCAAAGGACTGGTAATCGCGTGGATGTTGCCATCATTAGACTAGACCTAGTAGATAAGAACATGGAAGGAATTCAAAGACAGTTAAGAGATATTAAGGACAGTGAAAAAAAAAAAAAAAACAAGGACCTCAAAGATCAGCTGGTGATGCTAAATGGATACATAAGGAAATGCAAGAATGAATTCCAAGAACATCAAGAAAATCAGAAAATGATGTGAAAAGGGAGCTTGACAGAGGGATGGAAACTATACATAGAAAAGTAGTAGAAAATGCAAACCTAATTGAACAAGTCCAAAACTCCCTAGAAGCTCTCAAGAATAGAGTCAGCCATGTGGAGGATAGAAACTGCGATCTGGAAGACAAGATGGAAGAAACAGTTTGAGAGTTAAACTGTTTCAGTAAGTTCAAAAATTTCTGTGAACAGAACATGAAGGAATTGTGGGATACCCTTAAATGTCCTAATATCAGGATCATTGGAATACCAGAAGGAGAAGAATTTCAGACCAAAAGCATGGAGAACTTATTTAACAAAATAATCAAAGAAAACTTCACCACTCTCTCAACAGAAAGGCCCATCAAGATAAAAGAAGCTAACAGAACCCCAAATAGACTGGACCAAAGGAGAAACTCTCCAAGACATATTGTAATTATGACTCTAAACATTGACACCAAAGAGAAAATCCTAAAAGCAGCTAGGGAAAAACAGCACATCACTTTTAAAGGTAACCCCATCACAATTACTTCAGACTTCTCAATGGAAACCCTGAAAGCCAGAATGACCTGGAATGAAACACAGCAAAGTCTAAGAACCTATGGCTTTCAACCCAAACTACTCTACCCAGCAAAAGTATCCCTCATAATAGATGGTGAAAGAAAAACTTTCCATGACAAAACTCAGCTTTACAATTATATGAACACAAAACCAAACCGACAGAGAGTATTTCAGGAAATTCTGCACACAGAAAAATCAATAACCAAACTCAAATACCTACAAGAAGCAGTCATTTCCCTTTTAAGTTTTTCCCTTTTAATTTTCTGATATAGTTATTTGTAGGAAAAAAAAAGAGATGTTAGTCAGCTTTTGCTGTGTAATAAACTATCCTAAAACTATTCCATGGCTTGACGTCCTGATGTGGCTCCAGTGGATCGTTTCGTGGTGTCAGCTGTGCTCTCTCTGGCCTCTGCAGCGAGTGTGGGTGGACTGTGGCTCTGTGATACGGCTGCCTTTTATGGCCAAGAAGTCAGATGGGTGGGCTGGTGGGTTTATATGTGGTCCATGTGGGCTCTTTTCCTTGAACAGGCTAGTCTAGCCTGTTCTGGTATGGCATTGGCTTTCTGCTCTGAAGAAAAGAAGAACCTTCAAGGCCATAGAAACAACATTGTCATATGGCACCTCTGCCATATTTTTATGTCAAAGCAAATCACTCATAAAGTGGGGAAACAGATACCACCTATTCATGATAAGGCCTGCAAAAATATTTTGTCAAGAAATTTTTTTAGTAGTTTTGCTATCAAATGCAGAAAGGACATTTTTTTAATCAATAGAAGATTTTCTATATAATTGTATAATCTTTCAGTGGGGCAGAGCTGACTAATGTTTTTCTCATTTTCTGGAAACAGTGAGGCAAATGTACCTGCGTAAATTGTGTGCAATAACCTTAGAGCTGTTACCCTACTGAGAAGTAGAGTCTCTCTCTATGTCCTGGACCTGAGGTATTCAAGTGATATTCTAAAAGCAACAGATTCCTGTGAGGTACTAGGAAAGTAAAGCTATGTACCAAACTAGTGCTCAGGCAGTACCCTTCTAGCCTAGCTCTTGAAACCAGGTGTTTATTCAAATGTCCTGAGGAATGAGGTGGTGTAAGGTATTTATAACAGGCTAGGTAAGCCCTGTGTCATCTTTGAGGAGGCTACCAATTTGTGGTTTTAGTTGCTTCCCATAATCAAAACACATACCTGAGATAACCAGCTTATTAACAGAGAAGGTACACAGTCTTGGATATTGAATATGTCATCAAGAGGATCCACTGATTTTTAAACCTGTGGTGGTGTGCTGGATAGCAGTAGTAGATGTGCAAAGTAAAGAAAAACAAACAAACAAACAAACATTTGTCTCATATCTGAGAGGTAAAACAGAGGTGCCCCTTTTAAGAATGCACCCCAAAGGCTAGAAGACCCCCCCACCAGGTCCCACCTCTTACACATTTTCCCATCTGCTAACAGTGTAAAGCTGGGGACTGAGTCTTATCACTTGGGCCTTTGGGGACAGTTTAAGATCCAAACTAAGCCAAGAGTGGTAGTATACACCTTTAATCTGGGCACTCAAGAGGTGGAGACAGGAAGATTCCAGATTAGAAACCTATTAGGTCTACCTTATGAGAGCTTGAACATTAATAAGCACAAAAATGAAAGTCCAGTATTCTCCCTCCTTGTTCTTTATTTTATTGATTTTTCAGTGCTAGGCATTTTTTTTTCTTTGTATTCTTTGTTGAGAAAATGGTACTAATCTAAAGTCTATAAGAAAATAGGGGCAATGGAAATTAAACCTCAGAATTTTCTACTATTGGAAAATGATCATGGGGAATTTTCTGTAGTAAGGAGTTAGAAATCATTGTAGACATCTTATTGTAACTTAGACCCATGCATGTATTTTTCTGGTATGAGTTTAAGCCAGAGCAAGTACAACAGGCTTTGTCAATGAAGCATGCAAAGGGATCTGTCCTTGCTCTGAGCTCATCCTTTTTTAAGCTGAGTGTGCTCTGTGAAGATGCAGACATCAGCATATTTATATCTAACCGAGCTAACAGGGCATGTGGTGAAAAGGAAGGAAGGTTGTTATCTGGTGGATGTATGTTGGGTGGGAGCCACTGAGGTTGAAAAGTTCACTTATCACCGTATCTTCACTTTATGCTCTGGAAAATTAGTTCATGAACTCTGTAACTGTTCTTTTGTAAAGTATACATGTAAGGTCATGGACTCTGAAAACCATCTTTCTGGTTCAGAACCTAGCTTGAACATTGTAGGTGCTGCTGAGGAAGACTAAAATGACTATGTGAAACAGGAAAAATAAATATACTTGAGAGAAATCTTTTGAATATTAAATGAGATAGTACTCCTAAAACACTGGGCAGGGTACAAACAGTAAGCACTTCATACCTGCTGGCCAACTCTAGTAGAACTGTAGTAAATTTTGGACATACATACCGTGAGGTCAAACTATGACAGGTGTTCAGGTATTTCTGGTTCATGCTATGTATTTTAAAGAATATTTTTTATTTATGTATTTGGGACAGAGTTAGGGAAAGGGAGAGAGAGAGAGAGTGAATGGGCATGCCAGGGCCTCCAGCCACTGCAAATGAACTCCAGTTGCATGTGCCACCTTGTGCATCTGGCTTACGTGGGTAGTAGGGAATCAAACTGGGATTCTTAGGCTTTGCAGGCAAGTGCCTTAACCAGTAAGCCATCTCCTTAGCCCTTATACTATGTATCTTTTTTGTACCTGATTTTATTGAAAAATTGGAACCTTGAAGGAATGTCAGTATCCTGGACCATGGTTATATTCAAACTTGCAGATGTTCTCCATGATTAGAGACAGTATGAACACTAAGATTCCCAGGAACTCTGGAATACAGATCACGGGGATCACCTAAGAGAGGACTCAGTGTGGGACTGATACCCTCAGTTTTTCCTGACACATTGAACATCAACAGGGGAGATTGAGCAGAAGATCGTTGTTTGCATTTAAACCATACCTTATGCAAGCCAGGAGGACATACTTGCTGGATTTGATATGCAGAGTGAGATTAATGTCCACCTTTGGGAAAACAAGTACAATGTCTAATTTCTCTTTAGATCTCTGATATCTGACATCTTTTACATGTCAGTCTCTAGTACAAGAATTGCATTAGGGTCTCAGTCATAATGGCTTCAGACAATCAATTAGACACTCATGGAATTTGTCCTTCAATGGCCAATGTCAGTATTCGAACTAGGCTCTGTATGGGTAACCTAGGCACTCATCCACAGATCTTTGGGTGTCTACTTTGGGCTCTTACTGTTGAATCTGATATCTCTAGCTAGAGATGCCAATGAAATTGGTTATTTAATGTGTTGTAAGTACAAATAGAAAATCTTACCAAGTCTGGGAATGAATGGCAAGTATTTACTTTTTCATATATGGTTTATTCAAGTAGTTATATTTGGATATTCACTAAACGCATGTAACAGAACCTGGGAAGATGGCTTAGTGATTTACAGTGCTTGCTTGCAAAGCCTGCTGATCCAGGTTCAGTTTCTCAGCCACCCATGTAAAGCTGATCAGGCATTCACTTGCAGAGTTAAGAGACCTTGGCATGCTCATATGTGCATAGATGTTCAAAAAAACCCCACAATTAAAACGCCTCATAGATAATAAATTTTAAATATAGTTAGTTGGGGGAAATAATCAAAATTATAATTTTGGAGTCAGTTTCTTTCAAAGTCTAGGACGGAACACTTGGATGGGGAAAACATTTACAGATTTACATTAAGCCACATCTAGATTGCAAAGTTTGAATGAAAAAAGCACATTATTGCCTCAGATATTTTAGGAAATATATTTAAATGTTTTGTGTTTTTTGATCTGAAAGAAGCAAAGAAGCATGATGTATTAAAAGGGTACACACTGTACAGAGAATTGAGGTGACCTTTAATCTCTAGCTTTATGTAAACATTAAAAACCGTGAATCAAAAAGACTGATTTGAAAAAAAAAAAAAAAACAAAAAGAAAATAGAGAGGGTCTGAATGTGCCTAGGTTAAGACATTTCAAATTGCCATACTTGTAGGTCAAAAATAGTCAAACAGGACAGTTTTTTGGATTCCAACGAAACTGTCATTCTGAAAGAGCAGCAGTGCTTCTACTACACTGACCAACTGATAACCAGTTAGAGCCCGAGGTTAATGTGGCAGGCACAAAGTAATTTCTCTATTAATAATGATGATGTTGCACTCTAAGACATCCATGTTTAGTGCCAGAGTTCATATGCAACATTATGGAATATGTTACTTTCAAGAATCTGTGGAGGCTTCTCTTCGTTAATGGTATCCATTTAAAGTGAAGGTGTATAAGACTTTTGCTTAGGGTCTGCTTCCAATTGGAATTATTTTCTTGTGCATTTATTATTGTATTCATTCATGAGTCATGTTTGTTTGTGTTATTTTAGGGATAAGCTGGTTTAGGTTTTTGTTGTTTTTGCACTGTTGATTAGTTAAACATGACGATTATAAAGCCATCTGCCTGGATTTTAATCCTAACACCATTATTACTGAGCTTATGTCTCTTTAGACAAGTGACTTAACCTCTCTGTCTTTTTTTATTCGTTATGTACACAGTGTGTACGCAGCCATGGTGGTGCCATCGTTAGCCTCCCTTTCTTCTCACTCCACAGGGACTCTCCTTGTTGGGGAATGTGGGTCGTGCATTGTGGGGTTAGACCCAAAATGAGGTAAGAGGCAATGTTTCTGTGCATAATGTTCCAACATGTGTTTCTAAGAATATTTCCACCCGCTCTTCCACAAATTTCCCTGAGCCATTTTGGGTTTGTTTTAGGTATACACTAGTGATGAGGTCTTGGAAGCCTCTGTATCTCTGGATATCTGGTTTGGTAGGAGTTGAGTGTACTCTGTGTATGGGTTCTCACATATATAAATGGAAGATAATATTACATTTTTGAAAGGTTGTGGTCTGGACTTCATGAATTAATACATGTTTGGATTAGTGTTTATCACCTTGGAAATACTATGTTTATTTTAATTGTCTTTCATTATAATCTGATATATGAAACTTGGGTATTTGGGCCATATAAAGAATAACTCCTATATTTTTAAATGAGCCACTGCACTAATTTCCTATAGTACCAGGCATTCATCTGTGGGCACAACTCTCTGTCTTTGTAAAGTTCATTCTAGCTGAGTGAGCCCATATGATGGAACTTCCTTCATTAGGCCACATTTTATGATGATTGGTAGAAGATAGTTCACCACCCGTGGGTATTTACTTGGCTTGGCTTGGAACTCTTCCATTTCTTACTACCTCTTATGTACTCCAGAGAATTTTTTTTTTTGTTGTTGTTATGTTCTTTCCTAAGAAGCAGCTTTGCATAACCAGTCTAGTCATGTTGAGGGAGGCCTGGGTCTTGACATGGGATATACATTCTGTGGTTCATTCATTTTCACATCACAGTTAATTTAACTTAATTTTTCATACATATATTTTGCATTTTGAGCATATGTGTCCCATAACACCCTCCCTTAGCCCACTCAGCCCCTCTGCACTTCTTCTCATCTCTGTTATTACCTCATAAGAGAGGCTTCTCCTGGGCCTCTGAATAGAACAATTTTATTGAGGTTCTCCTAGGTGGCATCACTCTTGTGTGTCAAAGACATCACTAGCATAACAAATGAAGGGAACTACTGTGGGAAGTAGTATGTTTGAGATGAGCAGAGGGAGACAGTTGGAAGACTTCTTTTATGTAGGTGGTTAGGAAAGGCATCCCCAATAAACTGATTTTATATATATTAAGTAGAAACAGTAAAAACATATCATGCATTTGTACCACTCCCATCATCCCTAACCTGGGTTATTGGTATTCACCATGGGTTATGGATTATGAGTTGTGAGAGCAGAAGTCAGTCATTATGTGTGTTTTGGGGGGATGTAATCCTCTATGGATACTCCTTCCCACCCTGTGGCTCTTATAATTCTCCTGCCTCATCTTCCCAATGTTCCTGGAGCCTTGGTGGGTATGTTACAACTTTAGTGTTACTATCTCAGAAACTTCTGTAATTCTGATTTGATAGATTTTGAGTGTGCTCAGTGTCTACAGGTGGGATGGAGGATGAGTAGGGACAAGGCATCTCTGAAGGAAGAATGTTCTAGGCAAAACAATGGATAAGCATGAAGTTGTGTTTCGTTTTTTGTTGATGTTGTTTTGAATCTGGGGTGGAAGTCCCTGCCTCACTTGTACATATGTGAAGCAAGTATTCTGCTTCTGGGCTCTGAGACAACCCGTGACTCACTTTTGGGATATTTGGATGAGTAGTAGAACTCAGTTGTCTGGGACAGAGCAAATGGGAATTGGGACCCATAATAGGAGATGGAGGTCAGATGGTTACACTGAAAGACAGGAACAAATTGTGTTTGGTTTTTTAACCCAGTTTAGAGATTGGCTTTTCTCTGAATGAAATTTGTAGCTATTATAAAGTTTTGGATAAAGGTGTGACAGAGTACACTTGTATTGTTAAGACAGGGCCACTCATAGTGGTGGCATAAATTCATCTCTCTGTGTCCTTTGTAGAGAACAATCACCATGACACATAGGCAGCAGAAGATCCTGAATGGTGCTAAGAGGAAGATGAATTTGTTTGTGGCTTCAGAGACACAACACAGTGACACATTGTACATCTTCAGTAAAGACAGTCACCCCCACTTGGCATTCTACTGCCCCTGTCCTGACCCAACATCAGAAAGGGGCCAAGGGAAACCTCATGTGGACTTAGTGAGAATACCTCCAATTATACAAAATCAGTCCAACACCACCAGCAGAGGGTGAGTTGGGAGCTCATCTGACAGTCAATGTTTCCAGAGGCACATTATAGGGGTGTTTGGATGCTATCCACTAAAGGACGACAGTGACAGGCCTGACATCCCTGTCTTCTGTCCACAGAGAGCCCTAGGCTGCTGTGTAACACGCACACAAAGGATTCATCTGCAACTAGCACTTGACACCTGTCCCCATAGGCCAGAGGGTCTCCTCTATCTGGGCTGGCCCAGTTGAAGACTCCACTGTTCCTCAGGGAGGTCTCAGCGGCCTATGGCATCATTTAAGCCAAACAAAGAAAAAGACACAGAAAAAGTTGAGAAACTTAAAGTTTTCTTGGAATGTCAACCCATAGTAGTACATCGAGACACATAAGACAAACAAATCAGTCAGCTAAAGTAAAAGATACAAACATAATTCTGGGTCTTTCAACATAGCAAATGAAATGTCTAGGAAACAAATAAAAATCTCCCATCAGTCCAAGAGCCAGGAAAACCACAACTTGAGTGGGAAAAAACAGCCATCTGACACCAACCCAAGCCAGATGCTAGAATTATGTGACAAAAACTTTAAAGCAGCCATGATAGTAACATTTTGATAGTAACATATTGTTTTAATTCAATGAAAATGTAGAGAATCCCAGCAAAATAAATAGAAATTACAAAACAAATAGAAATAGTAAAAGTGAAAGATATGGTAGTCAAAATAACTTAATGACATATTAAAATAGTAGAGACGTTTGTGAATTGAGAGAAGAGTGATATTATTTATATAATTTAAACAATAGAAATAAAATGAAAATTTAAACTGGCAGAAGCCAAAGGATCTATGTAGCACAGTTAACAAAATACTACTCTAATTAATATCACTGGAGTCTCAGAGTTCCAAAGGCATCATGGCTTAAAACTTCCCAAATTTAGTGAAAGTCACACAGGAATGACATATTAACTGTCAGGGACACCAACTCCAATGACAGTGGGTAACATTCAGAAATCAGGGAGGCCAGAACATAGTCGTACATTATTTTTTAAAGCTCAAAGAAAAGTATTGGAAGAAAAAAAAAACAATAGAAATAACAGATTTATAAGAACAAAAATTCCTTTGTCTTGTGCATGTTGTAAATCGTGTTTTCAGTTGAAACTAAATTATATTACTATTCACTATCCAACACAGTTCTATTTAAAGCAGGGGAAAGCTAAAGACATCTAAATAGTAGTTAAATAATCTTCATGCTTCAAGTGAAGTAGTAAATGATACTATGGATGTGTTATGTCATACATGTGTAATAGCCAAGACAACTATTACATACATTTAAAAATAAAACCATAGCTGGATGTGGTATAAAGTATTCTTGAAATCCTAGAGTTCAGGTGGCAGAGGCAGGAAGATCATGAATTCAAAACTAGCTTGGAGTTCACTGTGAACTCCCCCTCCCATAAAAAATAAGACTATGAAGAAATTCAAATAGAATACTAAAAAGAATTCAAGGAAAACACACGGAGGCAAAACAATTGGCAAAAGTTACAGACAGACAATTTATGAAACAGGCTGTATAGATGGCATCTAAGATAAACTCATTAGTCATTAATAAAGTGGAAACTAAACCCAGTGTGGCACCCTTGCATGCCATCTGAGATAGCTACAGTTAAAATATGGACATCTAGTGCTAGCCAGGATGTTCAGAAATCAGAGCACTGGCACATCACTGATGGCAAAGCGATATGGTAGAGAACTCTGGGGAACAGTTTGCTAGTTTCTTATAAAAGTTATAACATGTAATTGTGACAGAACCGTTTTACTCTTAAGCCTGTACGTGAGAAAAATTGAAAAGTCATTCTTATACCAAACACCTGTATGTAAATGGTCATGGTAACTTTATTTGTAATATCCTCAAACTGCAAACAGTTCTGATGTCCTTTAAGGAGTGAATGGCTACATTTAATTGTTGCATGAACTACTACTCAGCCATAAAAACTAATGATCTTTTTGGGACTAGGCCAGTTGTTCACTAAGAAGTGCTTGTAACACAAGTATAAGGACCTGAGTTCAGATTTAACCACCCACATAATTGCTTAGAAGTGGAGGTGCATGCTAGTAATCCCAGTGCTCGATGCACTGACAAGCAAATCCCTTAGGCAAACTGGCCAGGTAGACTAGCTGAATCAGTGAGCTCTGGGTTCTGAGGCAGTTACTGTGTCAATACATAAGGCGGCGGGTAATTGAGGAAGATGTCCAGTGTCAACCTCTGCCTTCTCACACATGTACACACGTACTCACACACAAGTGTGCATGTATCTACATACACACAAACATGTGTACACAACATGCATGCATATGCACATTGAAAAAATGAACCACTGATGCATATAACCTAGGTAAATCTTTAGTATACAGAGTCAAAAATCTTGTCCTAAAAGATTGTTGTTTTTCTGTTTCCATTTATTGACAGTTTTGAAATGACCCAAACTTTAGATATGGGCAAGATGTTTATGACTGCTCTGTTTACCCCAAGTGTAGGCATACAGGGAGGGTGAAAATGCATGAGGCATTCCTGTAGTGATGCTCCATGTTGTGATAACCTGCACATGGTAACATTGTAAGGAACTGGATGTTGGCTTATGTGACTATGTGAACACAAGGAGTACAAATAAAGCTTGGGAAATGTGCAAGAATTGATGAATTATGCCACCGACAATACTCTGGTTCTGGTAAAGGACAGACACATGGGATGAATCCCTCTACATTATTTTATACAACATCATAGGAATGTATATGTATCACAATAAAATGTTAATGAAGTAAAAGATCTCAAAAGCAGCTATTGAGAACTCCCAGCAATGGCTTTGAACTCTGAGACTCTCCAGACAAAATTATACACTGAATTTCTTTAGTAGGTGTCTTCCATAGTATGATATTTTCATTATAGCCTTCTCAATAATCTATATGAGTATGCTATAGGAAATTATCTCTTTGTATATCAATGTGTTATTTGTTATACTCAAAATAATTTCACACCAATGTGAAAGTGAGTGATGGACAGATTTAAATCTTTGAGAATTATGAGAAAGAATGATGTTCACTGAAATACATACTATTGCTCTCTGCAGTATCCAAACATTTACAGTAAATCCAGATTGTACAGTGAATCAGTACCCATAGGAGAAGGTTCATGATCCATTCATTGAAAAGAAAACTGGAATTAAAAAAAGTTATTAATAATATAAAATGGGGCTGGAGAGATGGCTTAGCATTTAAGTGCTTGCCTGTGAAGCCTGAGGACCCCGGTTCGAGGCTTGATTCTCCAGGACCCACGTTAGCCAGATGCACAACGGGGTGCACGCATCTGGAGTTCGGTTTGCAGTGGCTGGAGGCCCTGGCGTGCCCATTCTCTCTCTCTATCTGCCTCTTTCTCTCTTTCTGTCGCTCTCAAATAAGTAAAAATAAAACAAAAAAATAAAAAAATGTATGTATGTGCATGTGCATAAAATAAAGGGGAAGGGGAGACAGAACACATGCCCAAATGCTAACAGTGCTTGACTCTGGAAAATAGTAGTATGATTAGGGGTGGAATTTATATGCATTTTATATGCATTTTATCAATACTCCAATGTAATGATGACCTTCTTATTGGAAAAATGGGAAATCATGTCATTCACACATACACAAAGATAGGAGGATGTGGCCATTTTAAAAAGTAAAAAGTCAAAGGAAAGAAAAGTTAGGATATGTCACAAGACAACAAAAACACCACCACCAACACAAAAAAAGTAAATAAACCCCCACAGATTTGAGGTTGTTCAGATGAAGCAGTATGCCAAACCATCCCCCAGTTTGGCTGAGTTTCCCAGCAGCATGTGCAACGATTCTCACGGGTGTGAACAGACCAGCTGATGAGGTTCCTAATGGTCACCATACCTAACACAATTGATGGTGCTTCTAAGAGCTTTCTCTAGAGTCACCTCACAAGGAAAACCATGCCAGATCTTTTGCTAACATCTCTATAAGACACAGAAGCATCAATACCCTGTAGAGTTTAGTCTCATATAATCTGGAAATTTAGGTCAAACATAATTCTTTACTAGCACATCTGGGAGAAATTCAGCCATGGGAACTAGGGTGTGAAGCAGTGCTGAGGGATGTGGAGTGAAGGGAGGTTGTCCAGGCAGTCTGCTCCTTTGTAGGTCATCCCTTTGCTCTTTGACTCTGTGATTGCAGCACTCCACAGTGCGAGATAGACAGTCCTGTCTCACCATGATTTGGCAAACATCATGGCTATCTTTGCCTAGTGGTTAATGATAGAAGTGAGGGAGTGTAATAGAAGAGAATATTTTGCCAGTAAGCAAAATTATTCTAGTGAAATGGAATACTTAAATATGTCTTTATTAACTGGGAACTACAATGTGAATTTAGGTTAATGGAAACCTCTCTATCTTACAATCAAATACCACATTTGTAATGCATTTGTTCTGTCACTGGCAAATAAAACAAACAAACATAAAGCCTCATTCAACCTCACTGATCTTGAGTGTTAAATTAACTTAAGCATGCCTTGGTACTACTAAGTGTAAGTGAAATTGAACTTGTCTATGGAGTAAGACTTGTGTAGTTTTATAAAATGGATAAAAAAGGATCTTAAAGCAGGAACAATTTGGATTTGGCTGAATACATTTTTGAATTTAGGAATGTTAAGTATAAAGGCCAGTTTTAGATATATCAGTATGTGAACCAGATAGCCCTGAAAGTAAAAATTTTCACCTGTGATTGGGAAAGGAATAAGCAAGAATAGAAGTAATTACAAGTTGGCTTTGTTTAAATTCATCTGCATTTTGTTATTCTCTGGGTGCAGGTGTTTGTGCAATTCTGAATCACAGCAGTGTGTCAACAATGACCATTTAGCAGCCATAGGAATACAAATTGATTCCTAACATCACTAACTCTGTTATTAAAGTAGCCAAAATGAGACTTTTATCCTTAATTTTTTAAAGAAGAGTAATTGATTATCTTGTTGTAGCTATAAATTCTATTCTTGCATAGACCATCTTGAAAATTATGGATATCTCTTTTTTAATAATGACTCCATTTGTAATGATATGGAATCATAAAATCTGAAAAAAGAAATTATAAGTGATTAAAGTGTATATTGGATGTGTTTATCAAGAAACACATACTGCAAATTTTAAAGAATCTAATTGCTGATCCAAATCTGTGTCTATGTGCCCCCAGAAGTAGGAACACATTCCAAACTACGGGCACATAAGACATGAGGTCATCTGACTAACACAGATGGATTTAACTCTACTTAAATTAAGCATAAAAAAGAAGTTGAATGTAATCGGCATTGCTGAAATCAAGTTATCAATTTTACTGCATGAAATGATCCCAAGGGATACCTCTAGAGTTAAGATAAATGATTATAGAGAACTTAATGTTTAAGTAATTATTTAGATTAGCTTGTTGCCAGCATGGTGGTTCATGCCTTTAATCCCAGCACTTGGAAGGCAGAGGTAGGAGGATTGCCATGAGTTTGAGGCCACCCTGAGTCTACATAGTGAACTCCAGGTCAGCCTGAGCTAGAGTGAGATCCTACCTCAAAAAAAAAAAAAAAAAAAAAAAAAAAAAAGCTTATGGCCATATCTAATGTGGAGGATGAAGAAGTTAGATTGGGTGGGCTTCTATTTTTTTTTTTTTTCATTTGAACCTCTCTTTCCCTAAATGTATTTGTTACAGTGTCTTTTCATTTGTAAAACTTCTACTATGCCATGGTGCTCTCTAGTAATAATTCCAGAAATGGATTAAAGGTAATTGTTAGACTTCAGCAATCCAGTTAAAGTAGAAACTGCAGCAAGTTTTTAGCTATAAAAAGGAAGACTAAGGTGGACATGGTGGCACACTGCTTTAATCCCAGCACTTGGGAGGCAGAAGTAGGAGGATCACTGTGAGTTGGAGGCTACCCTGAGACTGCATAGTAAATTCCAGGTCAGCCTGAGATAGTGTGAAACCATACCTTGAAAAACCAAAACAAAAAAAACAAAACAACAACAAAAAAGACTAAACCCATTTACAGTACTAGGAATACCAATGATAACTCTATAGCTCTACTGAGTTTCCTCTTCTTAGCTATTAAAGAATGGACAATCTCAGTTTGACCACACCTTTTAATGGGAAGGGTGGGTAAATAGGCCTTATACATACATTGCTGGGACAAGTGCCATTAGCCAACTGTTACTGAGGGTAATTTAATAATATATAAAAGAACTATAAATACATTTATCTTGTAAGTCAGCACCCCCTCTTCTGCATGCTTATCTTTTATGTACATGTGAGTTGTACAAAATGACGTATGTCAGATGAGCCATCTCAGTATTGCTTATAAAAACTTACATTTGAAAGAGCATAAATGTTCAGCAGTATGGGACTGGGCTGTAAAAATAGTGGGCTGTTTATACAATGAAATGTTTACAGCTTGTAGGAAGTTGGGAGAAAAGGCAGAAAGGGTAAGAAAAGACTTACTTCTCTGTTCTGATATTAGAAAGACCTTTATGATATGGCAATCAATAATATGCTCAGGACTAGAATGAGTAATAATGGAAATTGATAAGAGTATGCCTGTATTTGTGTTTGCATAAAGACATGTGAATTAATGAAAGAGTTTGCTTAATGTGGAAGGGGTAGGACAGACAGGGCACTAGAAGACTGGTCACCATCACTTTAAATTATTTTATTCATTAACAAGTGGCCATTATTTATCACAGAAATGAAGGTCAAATATTGGTAGAGGGATGGGAATTGGGCTCAGTCAGTAAAACACCTACTCCAGGAGTATGAGTACCTGAGTTCGAATCTCTAGCAGCTGTGCAAGTGCCAGATGATATGGCAGCCGGTGTGTAATCCTAGACCTTGGGGGACAGGGCCAGGATCCTGCAATCTGACTTGCTGCACTAGCCAAGTCAATGAACTCTGAGCTTAGGAGAAACCATGTCTGAATAAGTAAAATGGAGAGTGATCAAGGAAGACATGAACCTCTGTCCTGTACATGCATACATGCACACGTATGCATGTACCCACACACAGGAGCATGCATACACACATGCAAAAACCACATTCACTTGCACACTCAAACATTAGAGGATTCAATTCTCAAGATTTCCATTTATGATTTCTTTAATATGATTCACTTTTTAATTTTATTTTTATCATGGATGTACTTAGTTTGAATACAACATGTGTTGATACCATCCTTTCCCTTGTCTCCCATTCCACTGGCAGCCCTCCTCATTGGGTTGCTGGTATTCCCCATGGGGTTATGGATAATGCATTGTAGAAACATCATTCATTTATTGCAGGAGGCAATGCCTCTGGGCATGATGTCCCAACTTATGAGTCTAACAATCTTTCTGCTCCCTCTTCCCCAAAAATCCCTGAGCTGTAGTGGGTGTGTCATAAGTCGACTGTATGTGTTGCATATCCACAGCATC
The DNA here is from genome assembly GCF_020740685.1 of Jaculus jaculus. Lineage (NCBI taxonomy): Eukaryota > Metazoa > Chordata > Mammalia > Rodentia > Dipodidae > Jaculus > Jaculus jaculus. The sequence continues at coordinate 88,763,223 of NC_059109.1, forward strand.
TGTATCTTTCACCCTGGTGCTGATTGACAGGCTCACCATGGAAGCTGCACTGTTGCTCATCTACCAGTTCCTCTGTGGTTTCAGCTGGGGCTTGGCTGAAGGGCGAGGGGTCATTTATCTGCTCAGGTTTTGATACATTCTGAAAACGAAAACAGACTCTCCAAAAGAGAATGAACACAGCATCGGCTAAATGGGATAAACATTATTAATTAAGGGAGAATTTGATGGATATAAGTTCTCTTTTAGCTAAAGACTAGTCGGGGCTTTGCAACACTGGAGAACATAATCTTGTCATGTAGATCATTATGAAAGGTTCATTAATATTGTGTCCTAAGTTTATGCATGAGCATCGTATTTTTAAGTATCTTTACTTAAAATCCTTTAAATTTTTTATATGAAACAACAATTTTTCTTTTTTTTATTAATTAGTTTTGTATTGAGCAAATGCAGTCAGTTTGGTACCATTATTAGGCTCATCTGTGACCTACCCCCTCCCCATGGCCCCTCCTTGTTGAGGTATATGCGTCATGTATTGTGGAGTTAGCCCACAGTTAGGGATAAGATAAATGTTTCTGCATATCATGACCCAACATGTGGCTCTGACATTCTTTCTAACCTCTCTTCCGCAAAATTTCCCTGAGCCATGTTGGGTTCATTTTTGGTCTGCTTCAGTGATGAGGTGTTGGGGGCCTAGGGGCTCTGGTTCTGTGGTTCGGTAGGAGTTCATTTTTCTCTGTGTTGATCTCCTTCCCCCTTGCGCTGTTATCCAGTTCATCAGGAAAACAGCACCCTTGCTTGTTTCACCAGTTTTTCTTAGTTTCTGCCAGGGCCCTTTTGAGGTATGATGGGGTGGCTCTTCCCTTAGGATCTACATCTATCTGAAAAAGAGAAGCAGATTCTCCAACAGAGAGTAAGCTAGCACCAGGACAAATGAGATATCCCTTACTTTTTTTTTTTATAGAGAATTTAATAGGTGTAGACCCTCTTGTACCCCATGACCGATGGTAGCTTCATAATGGAGAGTTGGCTTATGTTTGGATATAGTTCTGACTTGTTTCCCAGCTCCACCTCTGGGTCCCATAAAACTTAGGAGATCAGTTAGCCAAATCAAGAGCAGTTGGTTCCCCACCATGGCTCTGTGCCACTATTGTACTTGTGTGGGCATCACAACAGGTTATTTGCCACTAAGTAGGTTAGACCATGAGTTACTTGGACAAATATTGGTCATTTTCCCCCAGTTGCCCATGTAGTACCTTCTGGCACTAGACGCACTGACTGTCTGGGGACTGACTCTCTTCCAACTTCGAGCCATGCCATTCCATTTTACATGTCAACCATATAAGGTGTCTTCAGCAGTAGGGTTTTACATTAACCTTTGGTGGGTCATCAAGTACTCTGACAAAAATCTTTCTTTCTTTTAGGAAGCCTTGCAGGTCTCTCTAATCAAAAGCTCATTGTGGATGATAGCCACATGCTGGTACTGGGAGTTACAGGTCAGTGCTCATTATGAAAAGGAAGAAACAGATAACTAATATAAAAGAGTTAGAGAGAAGAAAGAGAAAGAGAGAGAGAGGGGGGGGGGGGGAGGGAGGGAGGGAGGGAGAGAAGCTGTAGAAGATTAAGGTCAGTCTTCATCATACCCTCTCCAGTCTCCAGTGTCTTGTGGGTCAGGAGTTCCCTGTAAGGGCCTGGTGAAGATTCAGCCATTTTGTTTGCCTTTTCGGAAGTAGATTTTATGGTACCATTGCCGTTTGGGTCTAGATTTGTGTTTCCCACCCCTTTGATGCCCTCCTCTCCCTCCCCATTCATCCAGCTTTTAGCTGTTACAAATTGAGCTGCTACAAACATGGTTGAGCAAATCTCTCTGGCCTGTGGTTTGAAGGTTTTAGGGTAGATGCCCAGTAAGGCAATAACTGGGTCTGTTGGTGTCTCTATAGTCAGATTTTTCAGGAGTCTCCATATTGCTTTCCAAAGTGGTTGTACCATCCTACATTCCCAACAGTGGATGAGTGTTCCTTCTTCTCCACATCCTTGCCAGCATATATTTTCATTTGATTTTTTGATGTTTGCTATCCTTATTGGGGTAAGGTGGAATCTCATAGTTGTTTTAATTTGCATTTCTCTGATGATTAGGTATGGTGAACATTTTCTTAAGTGTGTGTTTGCCATTTGTATTTCTTCCTCTGTGAACTGCCTGTTCATCTCTTTGCCCCATTTTGTGAGTGGGGTGTTTGACTTCTTACTGTTTAGGTTTTTTGAGTTCTTTGTAGATTCTAGAGATTAGGCCTCTGTCAGTTGGACAACCCGCACATAGTTTCTTCCATTCTGTGGGTAATCTATTGGCTTTGCTTATTGTATGCTTGTCTGTAAAGAAACTCTTCAGCTTCATGTGATCCCATTGGTTGAATGATTGTTTAAGATCGTGAGCTCCTGGGGTTTTGTTCAGGAAGTCTTTTTTCATTCCTATACCATAGAAATTTTTTTTATGTATATTATTTTTGTTAACCTCACTTTCCTCTCTTTTAGAATTGTATCGTCAAATTTTAAACAAAACAAAGTTTTCACCCTCTGCTTTTTGTTGTTGTTTGGTGATTTTTTTAAGGCAAATGTTCTTAAGTAAAGTAGCTTATATTCTCTCATATTACTTCCAAAATAGTAGGGTTTTTTTTTTTTTGTTTTGTTTTGTTTTGTTTTGTTTTGTTTTTGGTTTTTCAAGGTAGTGTCTCACAGTAGTCCAGGCTGACCTGGTACTCACTATGTAGTCTCATGATGGCTTTGAACTCATGGCAATCTACCTGTCTATACTGCCTCCCAAGTGGTGGGATTAAAGATGTGTGCCACCATGCCTGGCCCAAAGTAGTAATTTTTAAGTTGAATTATTTTCCTGGTATTAGTTTTATTGCCAAGTTTCCATTATGAAATAGATGCAGAGACAAAATTTTTAAATCCTGAAATATTTAATTTAAACTTTTCTTTATAATGTTATTTAAATTGTCAATTATTAATTTTCATGAATGTTTATGAAAAATCAGAATGTGAAGTTTTGTAGTTTTCTTAGTCACATGTGTCATGAAGTAGGTTTTTAAAAGTTATTTTAATTATTTGCGAGACAGAGAGAAAGAGCCAGACAGAGAGAACGAGTGAGTATGGGTGTGCCAGATGCATACACCACTTTGTGCGTCTGGCTTTATGAGGGAACTGGTAAAACAAATCCAGGGTCCCAGCTTTGCAAGCAAGTGCCTTTAACCACTGAGCAATCTCTCAAGCTCTGAAGTACGTTTTAATTTTCTCAGCTCTTTACCCTACGGTCTTCTGAATTCTTTGAATATGTTTAATAGCTAGGCTACTTAATAGCTTTATTTTATGGTTCTTGTGATGTAAACTTTACCATAAAATTTTCTATGCCTGGAAGGTAGATAATGTTCTTCTGTGAGTTTTGCCTCCAAAAAGGGGAAATAATGAAATAGAAGAAAGAAGGGGAGGGATGCCATCATGTCCTCTGCGTGCCTGACAGGTCAGATTGCCAGGAAAGTGCAAGCCAAGATAGGACTGATTGTGCAAAGATTTATTAGGAAATACCTGTAAGTGAAAAAAAAATATCTGAACGGGGCTGGAAGAGCCTTCAGACTGAGATATAAATTTAAGGGGAGCAGGTGGATTGATTAAAGACCTCTGATAGAGGGCCAGCTGTCAAGGCAGGGACCAGCCTGCACCTCCCTGTTGGGTGTAGTCATTGGCTGTGAGCACCAGTGGTGGAAGGGGTCTTGGCTTCAGCACAGGTTGGCTGAGCCTTTGGTTAGTAGGACATCTTTGTGGCCCTTGACATTACATACCCTCAAGCCTTATCTGGGTCTTTCTTTTCATTTATTCTCTAACAGCTTTTCCTGCTCTGATGATATGGATGACTGTTTCCCAGTGCACCGTGCTGATAGAGGTCCTATCTGGCATGACAAGCATAGTTCCCACCAGTAGCCTTTAAGACTTTCTGCATTGCAGACCCTTCCAGCTCAGTACCCCATATGCTTTCATGATCCTTACCCCTTCCCTACACCCATCTTTTCTCACAGTCGTCGTTCTTCTTGTCACCTTCCTTCTCATGTTGAAAACCTTACAGTCATCTCTCTCTCTTCTTCCCCTTCATCTCAGATATCCAGCCAGTCATAATGAATTTTGAGTGTACCAAAAGTTCTGGCCCCTTGTTCCTCCATCATTCCTATGAAGACAGTCCTTATTTCAGTCGTAGGTTCCTCTTCATTATTATGTGTTTTAAGATAGAGCTGTCCACTGCAAATCCATCTTTTTTCCTAATGGTCGTTTCATACTCACATCTGTCTGCTTTTTAGAGTTCTCATTGCTGATTTCTCTCTGTGGTTCCCTCATAGTTATGCTTGTCGCAAAAAAAGCAAAGTGTGATGACAGATGAGTATGTGGTATTCGTGAGTTTTGCACCTCTGCTTGTTACACAGAGACTGAATGATACTTTTTTTTGTAATATATAATTTCAGATAGCAGAGCCGGCAATGCCTACTCCCAGCATAGTAGTATAGATAGAGCCAAAATACAGAACTAAATCAGTAACCAAATAAGGGCACTATATTGTGGTTGTGGCGGCGGTGGTGTGCCTGTGCGCATCTGTTGTTAGGGCAAGGTGTGAGACTGTTCCATGGCTGATCATCATATCAGTCAGTGGTCTATACAATTAACAACCACACAATCTCCATGGCATATGACAGGGCTGTTTGTTCCTATTTCTCTTGTCTCGGGCTTTCCTGGGGCTGGGTCGGGTGGGGGGGTGGTGGGAGTTGGATAATCTAGGTTTGGCTCATGTTGGATTCCCTTCAATCTGCTTCAGGTCCAATCTGTTACAGATTGTGGGTCTCCCAACCTGTGCTCACTGTGGTGCCCAGGCTTAACAACCAGCTGCCATGTGGAGAAGGCTCTGTCCATGGATGGCAGAATGTGAGGTTTGAAGGCCAGCTGAAAAGGACATCTGAAGTCTCTGCTGTGTTGCCTTTACCACCGTTCCTTTGGCCAAAGCAATTTATATGGCTGAATCCAACATCAAAGGACAAGGGGGCGGGGCATGAAGGGAGTGGACCCAAGAAGGGGTTCAGGACTGGGAAGTAATGCAACCTGGTACAGTTACAGTGATTGTTTCTACAGTAAGGAAGCAAGCATGGGTTCTGCTATGTTTTCGTGATGTATGTTTAATTATGGTACAATTTCCTATTGAATCCAGTGAAAGCGAAGAGAAAGGTAATGGGGGTTTCTAGATGGCAGTATTTTATGGCAGCATTCTGATTAGATGGCCACTAACTTAAACAACTTCCACAGTTCTTTTGGAAGCTTCCAGGTAATTTTAATTCATGTTTGTAAACCCTAATCTACCTAGAAAGTGACTATATTAAGTTCTGAAAAAAAGAGCCAATTTGTTAGACACCAGCACATAAGCATCCAGCTAAATCTACAATTCTTAAATTAATGTTATAATCTACATTTATGTTTATTTGCTTCACATATTAGTGACGTTGTTCAAGATTTTTATTTTTGTTTCTGGCTTATTTTATTTAGCATAATGTCTTCCTCATATTGTATTTGGTATTTTTGCTAAATGTGTAAATTATATCTCTTCTTGCCAGAGGGAAAAATGAGTTCAGTAAGGTGATGGGCATGTTAATATATTTCATTATAGTAACCATTTTCATATATATGTATTTCATAATAGCATATTGTATACCTCAAATATATATATAATAGTATATATAATACTTAATAGTATATATAGTAATATTTATTTTAAGATATCACCTATATGAACATGATGTGTGCTTACTCCATTTTGTAAGCATGACTTGATCCATTCATAGGAAGCACTGAGAACATATGATTGAATGTAATATAATTTCTTTCAAAAATGTATTATATATATATTTATATACATATACATATCTATATGTATATATAGATATACATATATAGTGTATATATACATATACACATATAGACTATATATATGTGTGTGTATATATATATACACACACACACATACATACATATATATATGTATACACACACACCATATATATATATATATATATATATATATATATATATATATATATACACACACACATATATAGTGGGGGCTTCTCTCTGAAGTATGAGTTTCCAGATCATGGAATTCAGACTTGGTTTCTAGTACCAGATATGCGTTCTCTACCACTGAGGAGGCCTCATGTCCAATAAGAGAACACTTGACTACCTGCAGAGGCTGTGTGCCACTATTGCACAAGTGCATACTTTTGTCTGGCTAGTTCATTTTGTAGTCTCCAGGATACCCTGCTTATTCATGCTGTCAGTGCTGTTGTCCTTCAGTGGCACCAATAGGGCTCGGCAGCACTAAGGGCTACCCAGGAGAGAGCTAGTTTACCTTTCACTTCTATCATGATAGTCTAATGTCCTATGACCACAGCCTGTGGTATCTTTAGCAATATGACCTTACCTTTTAGCTCTTGCCAGCAATCAACTATTTTGTCAATGGCATACATTGTTTTGGGGGCCTCATGGATGTCTCTGGCCCACAGCTCACTGTTTGGGGTAGGCAACTGAATTCTGGGCCTGGGATTTACTATCCAGAGTGCATGGTTTAAAAGTTAAGCTTTTCCTACCTTCTGTCTGGACTGTTCTTTCTTCCCCCTTATTGGTGGTTATATCTTGTAGAATGCTAGCTAGAATGAGGGTTTCTATGGAACCGATTGATATCATATTAACTTTTGTATAATCCCTTCCTCATCATCCCTATCCCTATCCCTCCAAGACCCTGTCACCCCTATATTCTGTTCCTCCCCTAACCAGTCAGGTAACTCCTCCTTGCCTCTACCCCTAGTTCTTATCTCTAGTGGTCTCACTAGTTTTATGTTCATATTCCTAGTACTGACTACTGTTTTCACTCCAGTGGATTCCAGTTAGAAATCACAGATAAGGGAGTATATGTGGTGTTTGCTTGCATGACCTCACTTGGAATGATGTTTTTCCAACCCCATCCATTTTCCTTCAAATTTTACCATTTCATTTTTTTTCTTACTGCTGAGTAGGATTCCATTGCATATATGTACCACATCTTCATTATCCATTCATTAGTTGATGGGCATCTGGACTGATTCTAGTTCCTAAGCAATTGAGAATAGAGCAGCCACAAACATGACTGAGCAAATGTCTTTGTGGCAAAGACTGGGGTCTTCAGGGTATATGCCCAGGAGTGGTATAGCTAGATCAAATGGTAGATGTATTTTCATCTACTTAGGAGTCTCCATGCTGATTTCCATAGTGGTTGTATAAGTTTTCATTCTTTCCAGCAATGGGTAAGGTTTCCTCTTTCTCCACAACCTTGCCAGCATTTGTTGTCATTTGATTTTTTGATGAATGCCATCCTGACTGGAGTGAGATGAAATCTCAGAGCTGTTTTGATTTACATTTATCTGCTGACTAAAAATGTTGAACATCTTAAGTTTAATGGTCATTTACACTTTTTCCTTTGAGAATTCTCTGTTCAAGCCTCTACCCGTTATCTGATTGGGTTGTATATATATATATATATTTTTTTATTGATTAGTTTGTTGAATTCTTTGTAGATTTTAGGCCTTTGTAGCTATTAGACCTTTGTTGGAGGCATAGCTGGTGAATATTTTCTCCTGTTCTGTGGGATATATATTAACCTGGTCGATGATTTTCTTGTCTATACAATGCCTTTTTAGATACATGAGGTCCCAGTGGTTGATTTTTGATCTAATTTCCTCTGCTACTGGTGTTTTATTCAGGATGTCTTTGCCTATGACTATATTATAATTGTTCTTCCTATTTTTTCTTCTAGCTGTTTTAGAGTTTCAGAATATATATTGAGATCCTTAATCCACTTAGAGTTGATTTTTGTGTAGGATGAGAGAAGTGGTATGATTTTGTTTATTCTGCTTGTAGTTATCTCCTGCATGCATTTTGGGCCCCTTTGTCAAAGATGAGATAGTTGTTTGGATTATGTCTTTTGCATTCCATTGATTTATGTGTCTGTATTTGCAACAGTACCATGCTTTTATTTTTTAGTTAATATGGCTTTGTAGCATGTCTTGAAATCAGGTATGGTGGTACCTCCAGATAAATTTCTTTTGTTGAGAATATTTATGGCTGTCTATTCTTCCATGTGAATTTTGGGACTAGTTTTTCCATCTCTGTGAATAATGTTTCTGGAATCTAAGTTAATTATGTATATTGGTCTATAGTTTTCTATTCTTGTTGCTTCTGTCTAATTTAGGCATTAGAGTAATGTTGGCTTCATAGAAGGAGTTGGGTATTATTCTCTCTTTTTCAGTTATGTGAAATAATTTGAGAAGTAGTTTGAGTTTTTGAATGAGTTTTATTAGAACTCAGCAGTGACTCAGGTTATCCAACTGATAGAGGCCTAATCTCTAGAATTTACAAAGAACTCAAAAGTCTAAACAATAAGAAGACAAATACCCCACTCACAAAATGGGGCACAGAGTTAAACAGGCAATTCACAGAGGAAGAGATACAAATGGCAAATACACACCTAAGAAAATGTTCATCATTCCTAATCATCAGAGAAATGCAAATTAAAACAACTATGAGATTCCACCTTACCCCAATAAGGATAGCCAACATCAAAAGGTCAGTGACTCTAATTGGACCTAGACTTTTTGTCATTGTTGTTGGGAATTTTTAAATTTTGAATTAATTTTTTTCAATTACTTTAGATGTAATACTTTTATATAGGATGTTTGTCTGTTTTGGATTTGTTGTACCTGGATTTGTAAGGTTATATGAGTCAAGGAATGGATTCAGTTCTTTCAGGTTTTCCAATTTTGTAGCATACAGGTTTTTGAAATATGCCCTGTTGATTCATCCAATTTTATCAGTGTTAGTTATGATGTCTCCATTTTTATTTCTAAGCTTATTGATTTGCGTCTTCTGTTTTGATCAACTTGGTGAGTGGTTTATCAACCTTGCTTATTTTTCAAAGTACCAGCTCTGTTACATCAATTTTTAATTGTTTTAATTATTTCCTATTTGTTAATTTCTGCTTTTATCTTGCTAATTTCTTTCCATATGGTACTTTTGGGCTTGGACTGCTCATGTCTTTCCAGCACCTTCAAATGGATAGTTAAGTTGTTTATTTGTGATCTCTCTATTTTTCTGATTCAGACCTTTACTGTTATCTACTTTCCTCTTAGAACTGTTTTCATTGTGTCCCATAAGTTATGGTGTTTTGATTGTCCTTTAGTTTGATAAATTTATGGATTTCTTTTCTGACTTCTTCAACAACCCATTCATTGTTTAATAGTGATTTGTTCAGTCTCCAGGAGTTAGTGTGTTTTCTTTTGTTACTGTTCTTGATTTCTAGTTTTAATGCATTTTGGCCAGAAATAATGCAGGAAATTATGTCAGTTTTTCTGATTATGTGGAGACATGCTTTATGCCCAAATATATGGTTTATTTTGGAGAAGGTTCCATGAGCTGCAGAGAAGAATGTATATTCAGTAGAATTAAGGGGGGAATGATCCATAGATGTCTGTTAAGTCCATTTGATCTTTGGTAGTGTTTACCTCAAGTGTTTCTCTGTTTACCTTCTGCTTGGAGGATATGTCTGTTGACGATAGTCTCCTACTTATTACTGTATTGGGATTTATATGTGTTTTATTGTCTAGTAAATTTTGCTTTAGTTGCTCCTGTGTTTGGTGAATGTAAGTTTATTAATATAATATCCCCTTGTATTATTCCTTCAATGAATATGAAGTGGCTTTCTTTATCTCTTTTTAACATTTTTGGTTTAAAGTCTATTCTATCAAAAATCAGTATACCCACCCCTGCTTTTTTCTTCTTTCCATTTGATTGGAAAATCTTTTTCCATCCTTGTACCCTAAGGTGGTGTTAATCTTTAATTGTGAGGTGGGTTTCTTATAGACAGCAAATAGATAGATCCAGCTTTCTGATCTATGCTGTTAACCTATGTCTTTTTTTTTTTTAAAAAAAAAAATATCTACTTAGAGACAGAGAGAGGTATGTGTATGGAATGGAGAGAGAGACACACACACACAGAGAAAGCGAGAGAATGAATGGGCATTCCAGGGCCTCTAGCTATTACAAATGAGCACCAGATATATGTACCATCTTATGCATATGACTTATGTGGGTACTAGGGAATTGAACCTGGGTCCTTAGGCTTCATAGGCAAGTGCCTTGACCACTAAGCAATCTCTCCAGCCCTAACCTGTTTCTTTTGATTGAGAGTTGAGCCCATTAATGTTCAGAGTTATAAATGTGAGGTGTGAGTTAGACCCTGTCCTGTTGAGGGTTTTGTGGAGTTTGGTGTCTTCTTGGTCTTTGAATGCTTTTATTTCCATTCTAGTTGTGACTGTTTCTTTTAGTCTGCTCATATGCATGCTGGTTCATTAGTGCTCATGGAATCCTACAGCTGATTTATATCATGAAAGGTTTTTCTTTTACCTTATATTATGAATATACATTTTTTGGGTATGCTAGTTTGGTGTGGCAGCCATGGTCCTTTAGTTATTGAAATGCTCTGTTCTAACCTTTTCTGCCTTTTAGTGTTTCTATTGAAAAATATGAGGTAATTCTGATGGGCTTACCTCTATATATAATGAGATATTTTTCTCTGACAGCTTTTACCACTCTCTCCCTGTTTTCTGTGTTTAGTGTTTTGATTATTATGTGATGTGGAGTGCCTCTTTTCTGGTTTGTCTAGTTGGTGTTTTGTGCAGTGCACCTCTTGTACCTTTATTAATCTCTCTTTTGTAAGGCTATTCAATTATATTGTTGAAGATATTCTCTATGCCCTTGGCCTTTATTTCTTCCCTTTTTGTATGCCTGTGATCCAGATATTTTGTTTTTTTAAGGCGTCCCAAGTTCCCTAATGTTCTGTTCACACTTTTGTTGTTGTTGTTGTTTTGAATTTTAAACTGTGTTTGGAGTCCTGGTCCAATTCTTTTTTGTCTTTGAGTTCTGAAATTCTGTACTCCATTCAGTGTATTCTGTTGGTGAGGCTTTGTTGGGAACCTTCCAAGAAGTTTATTGCATTTCTATTTTCTATCATGTTTTTCTCCAGCATTTCCATCTCTTGCTTTAATTCCATTTTCATTTTTTGATTTTACCTTTTTATTGTCTCTTGGAGTTCATTTGCATTTGGATATGTCCTTGTTGAACTTGTTCCATTGGCCCATGAGTTTATTTATTTATTGATTCTCCTCAAATTCCTTTAGCCTTCTGTGGATGTGTTTTTTATTGACTTTGATTTCATTAAGCCATTCATGGTGTGCTGTGTCCTGATTTCCTTTGGTGCCCTTCAGCCATCAATTGAGATGTTCTTGTTGATTATCTTTCATTTCCTTCATCTAGCTTTTGAGCACCTTTTTATTTATTTATTTATTTATTTTGCCTTTCTTCCAATTAATTGAGCTAACCTTTGATATGTAATTTGAATTCTTTTTGCTGGTTTTCTTTTTTTTTTTCCATTGCAATAATGAATGTTTCATTATTGTTATTATCACTGTATACAATGTTTGAATACAATGTATTTTTAGAATATAATAATAGAAAGAAAAGTACATTTAAAAATATAACCCTATCATCTGAGTACAAACATGATTTTTGGTGTAATGGTTCTAAGAATTTTTTTTTTTCAATTTGCTTATCTAAGTATGAGGAGGTTTTTGCTGGTTTTCTGTCATTTGCTTCAGCCATTCTTGGAGTTCCTGTTTGGTTACTCTTTGTTCATTTTCTTTCCATTCAACCAGCCATTTGTTCATGGTCTCATTAAATCCACTTAAATGCTTGTTGAGATTTCATTTTTGGCTTCTATGTCTTGGGTTTCCTCTAAGCTTTTTTTTGGAGGCTTCCATTATGGGACTAGGTAATCTTGGTATGAATCCCTTTGCTTATTGTTTTGTATTATTTTCTTTGTGTTGGGGTCTTCCCATCTTGAGATTAGTTGTCTCACTGAGGATGCAGCAACAGCAGCTCTTATATATAACGTGTTGGGTGACCTTATCTAAATTGATCAAGGTGAGCGTGAGGTTTAAGACTATCCGTAGGGTTAGAGTTAACTTGAACCTGAACACGATCTACTTTGTGCGTACTACCTCCTGGCAAATCTAGGTAAGATCTTGAGAGGCCTGACTTTCTTGGTGTCCAAGCTGGGCACTTTTCTTCCAGTCTTATTCAGTGTCTGTCTCTTTGGAGTGAGATCAGCTCCTAGCTTCTCCTGTGAGCTGGGGCTGGTACACAGTTACCCTTTGCTTCAGCCCTTTTTCTGATAATTGTTTTTGGGGGTCAGGCTTGTGGGGTGAGTGTGAGAAGTAGAAACCATGTTGGTTGGCTGCTCACCACTGACCCTCTGCTGGCTTGTCTCTCCCTTGGTAGGTGGTGTGGAATGGTATCTAGCACTGGTATACAACCCTGCAGTCAACCCAGGCTCACAATGCTGTGTGGTCCTGCTAGCAGCTGACCTTCCACAGGTTCGTTCCCACTCGAACAGCTGCTCTGGGATGACATCTAGCTTTGGCACATACCTGTAGAGCTCAGCCCCATCTCACAATGGTACATGGCCCTGCTTACAGCTGAACTTCCACTGGTTTTTTCCTTCCCAGGCAGCCACCTTGGACTGGTGTCTAGTCCTGGCATTTAACCCCTGTGCTCAGCCTAATTTTGCAGTGGCTGTAGCTTACCTTCCGCTGCTTTGTCCCCTCCCAAAAAGCCACCTTAGATGTACTATAATTTTTAATCAAATTGTAAAATTCATCAAAAATGAAATGAATTTATCATCCATAGAATCTTAAGAATCATGTACATTTCTTTAATTTCTCTTCACCCAGCTTTTGTACAACTGTATCATATTCACAGTGAGATTAATCCAGGAAATTTATCTGTTTCAACTTGGAAGAAGTTTAGAACTTTTCACTTCTTGGCTATTTATCATCTGCAGAACACATCAGAAGCCTCAACACTTTGAGAATGCTTTGGTACGAAAACAAACTGCATAAGTGTACAAGAGAAGGACAAAGAGAAGTATAATTTTAACATAACATTCAAGATTTGAGGCTGTGATGTTAAATGGGGGATTTGTTTCTAGTATATACTTACTTGATAGTCTGATGGTTTATATTGATACTTTTCCAGGACTTTGACTCACCTGTGAGTTATATTGGTTAGGTTATTTAAAGTGGAAGACCCACTTTAACTGTGAGTGGCACCCTTCCATGGACTGTGGTCCTGAACTGTATAAGAGCTAGAGAGCTCGCTGAGCAGTAACATTTGTAATTTTTTGATTCCTCACTGTGGAATGTGACCAGTGGCCTCAACTAAGTTGATTTTTTGTCAGTTACTGTGTCCCAACAGTAAGTAGTTGAGTAAAACAGCTAGTAAGCACATGACTTTATGGGCTTTCTTTTCCACATAGATATATAAAATATGTCCTCACTGGTATATGACAAGGTTAGAAATAGAGATATCATCTTAAGTACTAGAGTCAGGATTCTGAAACTTACGTTTTAGCCTGTTAAAAACTAAACTTTAATGGCAGATGACACCACTCCCAGTGTGTTGTTGAAGTATGCTCTGGCTACTCCATTCTGCTCTGCTCACTGTATACATGCCTAATGTACTTTTGTAAAAGCTGGGTAATCATTAAGCAGGCCAGAAAGTTAACCATCTGAAATTCTAAGATAAACTTTTTCTTGATCTTTTTTTTCTTTTGTACTTTTTGTTAAAAGTATTAGGTTACTGTTATTTTTGCTTGATACATGAAATTCAATTCCACAATTTAAAAAATCAAATTATTCCTAAATACCAATGCTATAATTTTGAAACTTAAATGCTTAGCTTGGTCCCTGATGGGTGTCATGGACAAGTTACATTTTGTAGTTAATGACCTTGAAACTGTGCCTTTCATTGTGTTTATGATGGTAGAGTGAAGTGAGAATTTCAGACAATTATTGTGGCTGTTAGGCCCCAGATCGGCTGGCTGCTGAGTTTATAGGTACAGCAAGTAAGTTGCAGAGTCATCTGTAGACAAACTGTGAGGTACATAGTGGTCCCAATTGCCTTCTATTTGCAGTACTCAAAGTCCCTTGCGAATGTGAGCAGGATATGTAAGGGTGAGCATTAACTCTTGTGGGTCACCTGGGAGCTATTTAATAAGTAACAGGAGGCCTGGAAGTGGACATGTATTCTCCTAAATTTGCTGGTTTTGTCACAGGTGCAGTTCACTGAAGGTCACTGTGTGGTTTCAAATATTTAATGTTCTTTCGTAAGTGAGTGACACAGGTCTTGTGAGGAAGCTGGCTAGCTTGTTATTTGTAGTTGGCCAGTACCTAGTATACTAATCAAGTTCATAGTAACTGTGCTCTGGCAAGAAAAAGCAGATCAACACTTGTGATAGGAGCTCATAGTAGAGTTTCTAGGATTTGTTATAAAACTGCTTCACACATAAAGGCATGTGTATATATACATATGTATGCATGTGTAAGCATTTTGTGATGAAAACCTTCATGAATTTTTTGTAACTTTTTGGTATTATTTCATTATTAGAGAAAACTCATCAGATAAAAAAAGGCAAAGGTCTATCTTATTTATACTGATTCACTGGTTGGTTTTGACTTTTCATATCTGTTTCATCAGTCTTTTGAATATAGTTTTAATCTATAGATCTTTTTCCTTGTACCATCATGCAGGAATGATACTCCTTTACCCTTGAATAGTTGATTGCATATCTTCTAAGAACAAAGACATTTACTTTGTATAGCCATAATGCATCATTATCAAAATCAGGATATTTATTAATAATAGTACATACAATTATCTAATTTGGTATGTTTTAATAAATTATGTTGCATATAAACAGGAGAATGAAAGCAAATGACTGTGACCTTAGACACTTCATTGATATTTAGGCTTTAATGTTTTACCTCTTAGTGTGTTGGATCTGGTTTTTCATATAAAATTCAGTGTAGATATAATTGTATCATAAAAGGTTTACAGGACACATAAAAACTGTTAAAATTGTTTGCACATGTCAGTGTAATAATGCAAAAAAGACAACATATTCAGATTTTGAATTTAAAAATAGTATTGGGCCAGTTTTGGGGTATACTATTTAGCGGTAAGAAAGCTATGTCCTTCATGCTGAAGACTGGAGGATGGCTGATCAGTAGTGTCATCTGTTACCACCTATCTGTTGTTCAGTCTTTTCAGTATGTGTTACAAAAGATGGTTTTAACTCAGCTGGAGACCTTTTGACCAAAAATCCAGTTAAAAAATAATCCATAGTTACTGTGTATTGCTAGGTGGGGGAGTAGGTTGTGATGAATACTAAAAACAACATAAAGGCCAGGTGACCAATAGCTTCACTCACCTGGGAGCATGACTTAAACCTGTGGCAGGACAGCCTCCCTCAATAGTACCTCCTGAGCATCTGGACCTCAAAGTTGCTGCAGTGACACTGGAAGTTGTAAAGAGAAGGCAGCATCACCTGAATGCTCGGGTGAGTGACAGAGCTAGTGCAAGCATCTCTCCTATTACCATTTTGAAGGTCAAGCTGCACTTGTGTCGGTTACATGGAGCACATGTCACCAGTGTCAGTCCTCAGGGTTCAGCAGTGGGAGATAGTACCTTGGCAAAGATAGAGAATATTCATGAGGAACTGGAGCTGCTTCAAAGGACAGAATAGAACATTTGAAGAAACAGTAAACAAGAGCAGATTTGGGCTGAAGTGATGGCTCAGTGGTTAACTGCTTCCTGTACAAGCATGAGGTCCTGAGCGAGTCTGAAACCTCCCAAGCTCAAATCTCCACATCCCACATAAAATAGCTGGGCATGTCCTTGGGAACCTGTAACCTCAGTCTCTCAAAGGGGAACAGACAAAAGGGAATAACCATGGGTGGTGAAAATCAGGAACTCAGGTATCAGTAAGATACTCTGGCTCAAAATGATAATGGGCAGAAAAATGATGGAGTGGGCTACCAGACATTCTCCTATAACCTCTGCTGGCAAACACATGGGGAGCTGCAAAGGCAAGCATATATGTATACACTCCCACCCACACACACTAAAGTAGTGGATATGTGAAGGAAAGCAGATAGTAGCTGATGAACAGTGGTCAAATATGACAGAGGGTTAGACCAATGTGTGTGTCAAGGGTCTCCAGATTGTTGTCACTTCTCATGAAAATAGGTCGTGTGCTGAGGAAGTGGTCTCTGGCATCCTTTTAGACAGACAGCCCCTGATTATGGTTGATGACTTTCACATATTCACTTATATGTATAACATGCTAAAACATTTGTTTGTGTCTGTGCATATACTTTATTATATTGATGTGCAGCTTAGAATCTCTGTCTTTGCATACATAGTTTATGAGCTATAACAGAATATGAATCGAGGCTGACAAGGAATATTCCTAGAACAGAACTGTCAACTGGACTCTGTTTTGTAGGAAAAGCAGTAAAAAAGTAGGCCTGCTCAAATGGTGCTTGTCAGAGCTTCAATTGCTCTAACATTCATGGAGGACAAGTAGGTGGTACCCATCGAAAGGGCAGAAACCCTCTGCCCTGGAAGTGCAGCTTCTGTAACTCCTTCTACAGATTCACTTATACACAGTTTAGTAAAACAAAGGATAAAATGAAAACCATGCATTTAAAAATCTCTGCTAAATCCAGTCATGGAATGATAGGCTGCTGTAAAGACAGTCTGAAGTGCAACAGTGGAGGGAGTGGAAGGGAGTGGAATGTATGTGCTGATTTGGAAATAGCTCTAGGGGAAGGTGAGGATAAGCCTTTTGCATATATTTGTCTTAAAGAAACAAGAAGGAGATAAAAAAAAATGAATAGTGTTTTGTGGTGGGTGGAAACTGGCAGATGGAGATGGGTGGCTGTGAAAGCCTTCACTGGTAAAACTTTTTATACTTTTAAGTGTTTTCATAGACTATTTGGAAAAAAAAAAAAGAGACTATTCTGTTCTTATAAGGATGGTAAGAACTGCTAATTTTTCACCCCAATATGTACTCTCTCAGTTTTTTTTTTCCTTTTTTTTTCATTTTAAGCAGGATCATTATCCTTTAGACTTAAAAGTATTACTTTTTTTTTGGCAGGAAGTGTTTATTTTAGCTTAGTGTTCAAGGTTTCAGTGCATTATGATAGCAGGAGCATGAAGCAGCTGGGTGCATTGGTTCCATAGTCAAGAAGGGGAAAGGAATGAATGCTGGTACTCAGCCTGCTTTCTCCTTTTCATATAGTCTAGAACCCCACCCAGCCCATGGTATTATGCTGCCACAGTTAGGGTGAGTCTTCCCCTTTAGATACTCTAATGTAGAAAATCCCTTAAAGATATGAACATAAATTTTCTAAATACAGTGATTACTGTATAAGTAACTCTAAACCTTTGAGTTTCATATATTTATATAATACATTTTGATTATCCACTTAGCTTGTCTCTTTACTTCCCACTAAAACCCTTCTTCCGATCCCACATTCTACTTTTATACCCTTGTTAATCTTATTTTATTTTATTGACTGACTGATTTAAATTAATCATGGGTGAGATAATATTTCCTGGAAAATGTGCAATCCCTCATTGGCTATACTACTAAAGGACATGACTCCCTTTCTCCCCGCAATCTTTAGTTTCAAGTATTGACTCTGGGAGGTATGGTGTCTCATGGACCTCTTATCCAAGCATGATAGAATATTGACAGGTCATTCATGTGGAGGAAGCCCCACCTGCCCTGAGTTGATGAGTGTAGAAGATTTGTCATACCCAGAAGGTAGCTTCTGCAGCCCCACCCACTTTTCTTCTTCTTGCCTTTACATTCTTTCTGCCCACTCTTAAGTGAGTTTCCCTGAGCCTTGAAAGTGTGGTTCAGATGTTATCTTTAGAGCCGAGCACAGTTTGCTATTTCTTAGTAACTTTGTCATCTATAGATCTCTGAAATCACCTGTAGCCTTTGCATCAAGAAACTTCTGTGCTTGAGGCTGCAAATAGTACCAATATAACGGCATTCTAAATATCTATGTGTATTCCTATAGATTGAAAACAATACCACCATAGTTTCCCCTGCAGCTAGAGGTAGTTCTGAGACTAATGGCATATAAAAAGAGGCATATATACATTGATATGTATTATTATTATTATATTTAATTTTTTTTTATTTTTATTTGAGAGAGAAGGAGAGAGAAAGTGCACTAGGACCCATCAGGGCCTCTTGCCACTGCACATGAACCCCAGGTGCATGTGTCATTTCGTTCATCTGGCTTCTTATGTGGGTACTGGGGAAAGTTTTGCAGGCATGTATCTATATAACTGCTGAGGCATGTTCCAGCCCAACTTTGATATTTTTAAATGGATATTGTCATATACAAGAGGCATTTCTGCTTTATTGTTTTCTTCCTAATGTTCAGAACCACAGTCGACATCTTGGGCCATGTAGGGGAACTTATTGGAAGTAATGGGCTAAGAAGTTAGAAATGAAAGAAACATGAGTTCTGATGCTACCATCGCCCCCACATTGCCTGATTCCTGAATTCTTGTACATGCCAGGATAACAGCTCCAATCTTCTGTATTCCACTCTTTATTTGATTTAATTTATAGTACTGATAGACAATAGACAATGGAATCTGATCAGTGTTGGTCTTCAATTTGAATTTTCTTTTCCTTTGAGATATTTTATTTTATGAACTTGTGGGACCCAGCTATTTAGGTTTGTTTACCAAATCTCTGGATGGATGTCATCAGAAAATTACAACATGTGGCTGTGTCACTGTGGTAGTCCACAGCATCCATATTGGAAATATTCGAATAACTTTATCATGTCTTTTCTTTTTACTTTCCTTTTTAAGGTAGACGTACAGTGGAATTTTAATATTTTGTTAGCACTTAACGTAGCTACATTAATCAAAATAAGCATTACAGTTCTCAATTGTATATTTAAAAAGGAGAAATTACAGTGATTTCAAGAGAGAGACAGGTGAGAAGTATTGCCATATTTTTAATTTAGGCCAAAAATAAGTCTGAGGAGTAATAGGTGGAAAAAGATGAAAACTGGAATGGATTTAATATTGTTTTAGATTCATAGGTATCTGATGAAGTGATAGTGGCGAGGGTGGGTTTATTTGCAGTGAAGACATCCATGAATATGACTTACCACAGAATATACTAAGTAAATGTGAACTGTTTTTCTCAAAAATGATTGACAGTAAATAGATATATCATTCTTTCAGTGGCGGAAAACATACATTTTCATATTTGAAGAGAAAGGGGATGCTTTACATTGTTATATTCATATGCCTGTCTTACATAAAATGTCTGCCTAAACCTACTTCCCTTGCCAAGAAGTAATGTAGTAACACCAAGGAGATCAAACTTGACTAATGTTTCATAACATCTCATTTCTTTTCGACCTGGGATGACTTCTTTGGGGCCCCTTATACTAGTTTTAATCTGCATACTCAATTTAGCTTCTCTTTCTCTGCTTTATGTATAAATAATATTCTACAGCAAATTTTTGCATAATTATTCTACATTATGGAAATGGGCTTTCCCCACATGTTATCAGTAGATAAATCTTTCAGGAAAATAAGAAACTATCCCAAAGAGTAAGAAAATGAAAGCATCTTAGCTGATAAAGTGATAATTTGTATTTATGCTATTCAGAATTAGGTTCTGCTATAGACTGGATGTTCCTGTCTTCTGGATTCTTTCATTGACACTTACCCCTTGTAAATGTATGTGGAGTAGGGGATTTTAAAAGGTGATTAGAGAATGGTTGGAGGTTCCCTCTCATGAGTGGACTGGCACCTTGCCTCTTCTGACACAAGAAGATATAGACTTCTACCAAGAATAAAGTGGACCTCAATTGATACAATATCTGCTAGGTTTCTTGAGTCTCATTAGAAGTGCGAGCAAGAAGTTTATATTTTTATAAGACAATCAGTCTAGTGTTTTGTTTCAATAGCCCAAATGGAATGGGATGGACCAACCCCTTCTTCTCCTAGCCACAGATTTAACTATCATGGCATGGAGCTTATGTGACCTTTCTATTAAATATGTATTAATTTCTCTATTCACTTATCCATTCATCACTTAGTAATTGCTCACTGATCATACTTTGTCTAGAACTATGTAGTTGAAGACAAGGGTTGGTCTCTGATACCTAGGAGATGTGTGTGGTGGGCTTATAATGAAAAACTCCCACAAGACGTACTGTGAGAGGTGTTGCAAGAGAATGCATTGCAAAGCTCACCCATTAATACTATAAAAATAATCACTTTTCTATATTTAAGAACTGTTTTATGTGTTAGATGTTGTATTTTATTATATTAAATTTCACTTAGGTTTTTCTCCTTTTACACATGCCAAGCAAATTTGTGAATTTTTTATTTTTAATACAAGACAATAAATCCAAGTCTGTTTTTAGCATTGGTCTGAAATGTATTTTTCATGGTATCAGCTGAATTGCCCAAGAAAATTGCTGTAGGTTTCTGGATTGAAATAAGTTCAAGTTACTACATAATTCAACAATGTGATCCCATCCTTCATACAGGTCTAAGTCATTATCAAAAAATAAAACTACAGGAGAAATTTAATTTGAGAAACTTTCCAACTCAAGTATGCTATTATATAGCCAGAGTTAAGGATTTACTTCAGCAAGCTCTTGGAATTCCCAAGCATACTGAAGCAAGCTATAACTTTCTAGAGAAAAAAAATGAAAATTTTAAAGCAATTCAGGAACATACTTTCAGGTTTTCAGTCAGTGATATCACGTATGGCATGATTTTAAAATTAATATTAAATAAATTTAATTTGGTAAAACTTTATTTTTAAAAAAAGTAGCAGATATATGAATAATACAGTTTATCACAACGTGAATGGGAATGCCTGGAGTTTTTGACCATGTTAGACTGGTAGATCTTCCTTGATTTCTACCTATATTCAACACATACTTCAAAATGAAAATTTTCCCCATGGCCTGTTTAATCTTATTTCTTTGCCAGTGTCAGGAAGCATGGATTTTGGACAGTAGTTCTGTTCTTGTCATTTACTTACCTACCTTTTTTGATTCTTATTGATGTCAGTATTATACTATTTAGAAATCCAGCTATTGTCTGGTTTGCAGTGTGCATGTGTATACTTGCACTTACTCCAAGATCAGCTTATCCAGAGGGACTTTCCTTCTGGACATTTAGGTACAGAGGATGTTCAGGTAGTTGCTAGAGTCCAGTGTCACATGTTGGATATTTCTTGCTCTTTCATTTGATTTAGCACTGTCCAGTGAGACACGGTTTTGCCAGGCAAGGTATTGTTTTCTGAAGGAGAGAGTATTATTTGTCTGCAGCAATTCTAATAGACAAATGATGATTTGTATTCTGACATCATAAAAACTATGTTGATGGAACAATGAGAGGAAGAAATTTTAGGGAGAGCTGGGATGAATGTGGGAGAGGTGAGAAAGGATACACAGAGGAAACAGGATTTTGTCATAAACCTACATATATTTTAGGTAGAAGGACCCCCAGAAAGCTCTGGATCATGAAGTCCTTTGCTCCTTTGGGGGATGGTAAATGATGCAGTGCCCCAGGCTGAGCAGGGGGAGGGGTGGATATGAAGCCATTAAGATGGGTATGGATTGTTCATACATTGTAGTTTTTACATAAATTAACCTGACAATAACTTGGAGATTCAACTGGGATTTGGAGAAAATGCATGTGCACATGGAGTGCAGCTCACAAGCTGAATAGCTGTAGCAGTGAGAGGAACATGATAAAAAATAAATAAAAAAGAGAAACAGAAGTAAAATCATAAACACACTAACATTTTTAGTAAATGATGAAGAACAAGAAACAATGTTAGTGGAGGAATGTCTAGTGCTGGTGACTAGAGGGAAGGTGACCCACTGATTGAATGGAGAGGGAGGAGGGTTACATTATACATTTTATTAAAAACAAATGGAGCTGGGCGTGGTGGCACATGCCTTTAATCCCTGCACTTGGGAGGCAGAGGTAGGAGGATTACCATGAGTTCAAGGCCACCCTGAGACTCCATAGTGAATTCCCTTGTGATCTTGTGATGATGATGAGGAAATAGTAGTGAAGATGGCTTTGAACTTAGACCTTTTGGTGAATATGCCAGTATTCATGAGGAAAATGTGTTTGTAGCTCTTAGAAGGGTGAGATTTAGACCAACAGATGTGGCTAGCTATGTGTGGTGGAAAAACATAGGAAGAGGATAAACATCTAGAGAAAACTAAACATACTGAAAAGTGGAAACTAAGGTGCAGAGATGGGAAGGATCTACCCTCTTGCAGAAGAGTACTCAGTGAGCTGTGAGGAGGAAACTTGGGCAATATTTATTTAAAATTGAGGGCTGGAGAGATGACTTACTGGTTAAGGTGTTTGCTCTAAAACCCTAAGGACCAAGATTCTATTTCCCAGTACCCACCTAAGCCAAATGCTCAAGGTGACACATGTGTCTGGAGTTCATTTTCAATGGCTGGAGGCCCTGGCACACCCACTTTCTCTCTCTGTCTCTGCCTTTGTCTGTCTCTCTAAAATAAATAAATAAAACTTTTAAAAAAAGAATTTTTAAATTAAGAATTAAGGCTATGTGTTCTCAGGGAGAATAGCCAATAAGTTTATGACAGAAGTCATTTAACTAATGTCCTCATTCCATTGTCAGTCAGTTGGCACAATCTGGAGGCAGGCTGCACAGTCTTTTAGAATTCTGCAATGGAATTCAGCCCCACTTGCTCATTAAGCAGCATGTTCCTTCTGTTTCCCTTGTCTCCTTTTCCTTCTGTCTTATAGCACCCTCGGAGTTTTTCTTGGGGTCACCACAGAATAGTTGAAACTTTGAGTCAGGGACTACTTGGGAAAATTAGAGAAAATGAAAATTTGTATTCATTTCTTCCTAAGAATGTAAAAAAGAACACTTTGATGAGCTGTAGAAGTAATTAAATGAGTCAGAAGAAGGAAAAAGGATGGAATTGGGAGGTTAGTGACTGTTCACCCCTTGAACCATGAGGACAGTAGAATGGATGTATATAAGTTTACAATGCACTGTGGTCATTCTTGATAAAGAAGATTATTAAAAAAGGGTGGCTGAGTGAGCTTTATAAGTGTCTCTCAAAAGTTTCATACTTGGAGCCAGGCGTGGTGGTGCACGCCTTTAATTCCAGCGCTCTGGAGGCAGAGGTAGGAGGATCACCATGAGTTCAAGGCCACTCTGAGACTCCATAGTGAATTCCAGGTCAGCCTGGGCTAGAGTGAGACCCTACATCGAAAAACCAAAAAAAAAAAAAAAAAAAAAAAAAGTTTCACACTTACGATTTTCTGCCTCAAATAATATTGTTCCCTTCTAGCATTTGTCTACCCTTATTCTGTATTTGAAGTCAGGCTTGGTTGCTTCTACTTCTATTTTGCTGATATTGAATTCAGTTCATTTACTCCCTTTTAACTATCTAGGATAATAAATTATTATTCTAGAATTATGCCTAAATTTAAACCTAATATCTATGTAGCAGCTTTCTTAAATTCTGTGTGACAAAATACATTGAGGATAGTAATCAGAAATGGCAAAAAAATTAATTAAAATAATCAGTTTAATAATGTTGCTATGATATATGGCAAGATTCTTGGAAAGGTAATTCCTGCTCTAAAAATTGCTGAAATAGAACAAAATTGTCCCTTTATTTCTTTGCTGATTATCTTTCCTGGTACTGTGGTTCTAACTTTATTAGTATGCATATATTAACATAATTAAAGGTCTTCTTGATACAAAAACTTATGAAGAAGTCTTGCTGAAAAAGCCAAACTTGAAATTTATCAAACCCTATATCTAAGTAATGATTTATTGAAAATACCATTAAGAGAGACTTGTTATTAAATGACATAATCAGTTTGCACTGTATTATAGGATAAAGGAAAATCTTCAGGAAAAGAAACCTTGTTCTGTCACCAAATAAATAAATAAAAGTAAAACAAAATTTAAAAAAAAGTAAAACAAAAGAGGTTTTTATAATTTAGGGTAAAGCAGGTTACTTTAATCAATTGCACCATATTGCTTTTATTTGGATTGAGATTATAAATATTATGCTACCTGTGAGACAATTTCGAATACTGAGTACTTGCTTGTATTTAGTAAAACTGTATGCTAGGAAGAAGGAAAATTCACCTTTAGAAAGACTTTTAATTTATTTCCAGATATAGTTACATGATACTGTGTCTTTTTTTTAAATTAGCTTTCTATTCTGCAAGTACAAGCAGTTTGGTACCATTATTAGGCTCATCCATGACCTACCCCCTCCCCATTGGCCCCTCCTTGTTGAGGTATATGGGTCATGCATTGTGGAGTTAGCCCACAGTTATTGGTACAATAAATGTCTCTGTATATCCTGACCCAACATGTGTCTCTGACATTCTTTCTGCCCCCTCTTACGTAAAATTTCCCAGAGCTATTGTTGGGTTCATTTTTGGTCTGCTTCAGTGATGAGGTGTTGGGGGGCTCTGGGGCTCTGGCTCTCTGATTTGGTAGGAGTTGATTTTTCTCTGTGTTGTCTCCTTCTCCCTTGTGCTGGTATCCAGTTCATCAGGAAAACAGCACTCTTGTTTGTTTCGCCAATTTTCATTAGTTTCAGCTGGGGACCTTTTGAGAGGTGGCTCTCTCCTTAGGATCTGCATCTATCTGAAAAAGAGGAACAGATTCTCCAACGGAGAGTAGGTTAGCACCAGGACAAATGAGAGAGTCCTTACTTTTTTTACTTTTTTGAAGTTTAATAGGTGTAGGCCCTTTTGTAGCCCATGATTGAGAATAGCTTGATATTGGAGAGTGGCCTTATGTTTGGATATGGTTCTGACTTGTTTCCCAGCTCCAGCTATGGGTCTCGTACCGCTGAGGGGATCAGTTAGTGGAATCAAGAGCAGCTGGTTCCCCATCATGGCTGTGTGCCACTATTGCCCTTGTGTGGGCATCACAACAGGTTATTTGCTGCTAAGTAGGTTGGACCATGAGTTGCTTGGACAGATATTGGTCGTTTCCCCCAGTCGCCCATGTAGCACCTTCTGGCACTAGACACGCAGACTGTCTGGGGACTGACTATCTCCTGGCTTCCAGCCATGCCATTCCATTTTACATCTCAGCTGCATATGGTGTCTTCAGCAACAGGTAGGGTCTTACCACTAATCTTTGGTGGGTCATCAAATACTCTGACAGAAATCTGTCATTCTTTTAGAAAACCTTGTATGTTTCTCTGATCAAAGGCTCATTGTGGGTGATAGCCCCATGCTGGTACTGCGAGTTACAGGTCAGTGTCCCCTAAGAAAATGAGGCAAAAAGGTAACTAATTTTTAGGAGTTAGAGAGGAGAGAGAGAGAGGGAGAGGGAGGGAGGGAAGATGTCGAGGATTTAGATTAGACTTGATCCTACCCTCTCCAGTGTCTTGTGGTTCAGGTGTTTCCTGTAAGGGCCTGGTGAAGGATCAGCCATTGGCCTGCCTTTTAGGAAGTGGAATTTTATGGTACCATTGCTATTTGGGTCTGGATTAGTGTTTCCCACTCCTTCCATGCTCTCCCCTCCCTCCCCATCCCTCCTAGTGTCTAGTCCATGAGATGCTTGCTGGGTGTGTAAGGTATCTTGGGTAGATTCAGGTTAGATGCTGTAGATGAGTGAGACTATGAGGTGATTTTTATTTCTGTGATTGGGTAAGTTCACTGAGAATGATCTGTTCCAGGTTCAACCATTTTTCCTCAAATTTCTTTATGTCATTTTTTTCTTACTGCTGTATAGAATTCCATTGTGTAGATATACCACATCTTAGTTATCCAATCTTCTGGTGATGGACATCTGGGTTGATTCCAGCTCTTAGCTATTATGAATTGAGCTGCTACAAACATGGTTGTGCAAATCTCTCTGGCCTGTGCTATGAAGGTTTTAGGATATATGCCCAGTAAGGGAATCACTGGGTCTGTTGGTATCTCTATAGTCAGCTTTTTCAGGTGTCTCCATATTGCTTTCCAAAGTGGTTGTACCATCCTACCTTCCCACCAACAGTGGATGAGTGTTTCTGCTTCTCCATATCCTCAACAGCATTTATTTTCATTTGATTTTTTTTATGCTTGCTATCTTTATTGTGGTAAGGTGGATCTCGTAGTTATATTAATTTCCATTTCTCTGATGATTAGGGATGATGAACACTTTCTTAATGTGTTTTTGCCATTTGTATTTATTCCTCTGAAGTGTCTGTTCAGCTCTTTGCCCCATTTTGTGAGTAGGGTGTTTGACTTCTTACTGCTTAGATTTTTGAGTTCTTTGTAGATTCTAGAGATTAGGCTTCTATCAGTTGGATAACCCACACATACATTCTCCCATTCTGTGGGTAATCTATTGGCTTTGCTTACTGTATCCTTGTCTGTAAAGAAAGTCTTCAGCTTCATATGATCCCATTGGTTGAGTGACTGTGACACTATGTCTTGATGAAACTGAAGCAGGGGAAGTTAAAAGTGCACATTATTTGGAGGGGCAGCATGTACTGGGTGATGGGTTGAAATGCTAGGTTTAAAACATAATGCTTCTTATACCCTTCTGTTTGTTTTGTGCATATGATAAAATTGGAAATTTAAGGTCACATATAAGTAGCTAGATTGCCTTCAGTATGTGGACATATCATAGTTTATACTTTAATTTTACACCAAAATTTTTTGTTGTATAATTTCTTATATTCATATATTTCTCAAGAATAGGTTAAACAGGTTGTATGATGAATTAAACTCATTTTAGAATAAGTTTCACTGTGAATGAAGTTTTGGCCACTGATCAGTAAAGTGATTTTAAAAAACACACATTCATGTATCTTCTTTACCTTAGTTATGATTGCATACATGTTTGTTGGGTATTGTTTTGTATTTATTTTTAGATGAAGATTCTTCTTACATTTTCTGTACATCACTCATATATTATATTTATATAAATTATAATCTTAATATATACTACCAAAAAAGAATAGGGTACCTGAACATACATTGCACCCCCCCCCCGGTCGTTTTGATTAATTTTAGACCAAAAATACTCAATAAAATGAGGCAGGAAAACTTAATAAAGCAATATGAAAGCTTTGATGTCATTGTCATATTTTTTAAAAGAAATAGCATCCATGGCTGGGAAACCATTAGTTTCTTATAAATACTTTTCAAATCATAAACTAATTTGATAAAATTAATAGAATTTATTTTTATTGCATCTATATTTGCTTCTGTCAAAACTAATATGAAATATAAAATAATTGATGACTGTTAGCTAATAGGGATTTTAGTTATTTTTTTAAATTTTTATTTATTTATTTGTGAGTGACAGACAGAGAGAGAAAGAGGCATAGAGAGCTAGAGAGCTAGAGCTAGAGAGAGAGAGAGAGAGAGAGAGAGAGAGAGAGAGAGAGAGAGAGAGAGAATGGGTGTGCCAGGGCTTTCATCCACTGTAAATGAACTCCAGGTGCATGTGCCCCTTTTGCATCTGGCCATTGTGGGTCCTGGGGAACTGAACCTCAAATCAGAGTCCTTAGGCTTCACAGGCAAGCACTTAACCACTAAGCCATCTCTCCAACCCTTTAGTTATTTTTTTTTTAATTTTATTTATTTATTTATTTATTTGAGAGCGACAGACACAGAGAGAAAGACAGATAGAGGGAGAGAGAGAGAATGGGCGCGCCAGGGCTTCCAGCCTCTGCAAACAAACTCCAGACGCGTGCACTCCCTTGTGCATCTGGCAGTTATTTTTATTACTAGAAATGATAGGTATGAATAGTTAACAAAATTTTTTTGCTGAATTATAGCAATATAGCCCAAGAAAATATTTCAAAAGATGAGAAATAGTAAATTTATGGAAAGAGAGTCCCTATGTTTCCTTGGGATGAAATGAGAAAAAAAAATATATGGTATTTTAACAGCATGAATTATTGCACTACTATGAGAGATAAAATTTAAAACTGATTCAGTATTCAAACATTTTGATGCAAAATCAGGGAAAATATAAGCAGAATAAAGCATACAATATGATAATAAATATGAAAGTATAGCTATTAGATTGGAGATTAAGTCTGGAAGAGGATATTCAAAAATTAAGCCAGATGTTGCATTATACTGATTTATTTTTTTCTTTCAAATTCCTTTCTGCTGTTATTATAATATTTACAAAACATGACCCCTTAGTGATTACCAATAACCCTGCTGAGGAAGGCCATCAGTGGAATGTGGGACAGGGAGAAGGAACACAAGAGTATAATCTTCTCAATAAAATTCTCAATAAAAATTACAGGGAACATAAAATTAATTCTGCCATGGGGAACTCTAATTATGTTGAATGTGCAATCATAAATGGAAAATTGATTTTAATCTAATTCTAATAATTGCAGTGTCTACATTGCAGCAAACTACCCCACTCATATTGTGACAGATGATATAGGTGTTCATGGGTGTGCCTTCTTTAGACAGGAAAGGGAGATGGTGTCACCCACATGCATGCCTTCAAAGTACTACATCTCCCAGTTGATGCCAGCCCAGATGAGTGCCTACTAAAACAAGGCCACTGAGTCTCTTTTTTACATAATCTCTATTTCTCTAAAGTGGCATTTTCTATCACAGTGCCACCTTTCATTTCTGTATAATACTGAGTTCTTTTTGCAGTAGCTACCCCTTTGGTCTACCTGCATTACAACTTCTAAATTGAAGAGAAATGATTCCTAGGGAAACACTGAATCATAACTCCTATAATCTCAAGGGGTATGTTCATGCTGGAAGAAGGAGGTACGTAATCTCAGAGAATAGACACATCCCATGAACATTTGTTTTCTGTTTTTTATTCTTTATATCAAGAAACAGCAGGTCCTGTTCTAGGGATCATGTTATCTGGATTACAGAGCTAACAGAATTCTTGGGCTCCAGAGATATAGACATGAAACTAGAGTGTGTGTTGGTAGTCTGTTTATTGATTTTCTTAGATAGGGTTTAGGCCTATAGCCTAGACTGTCCTTAGAGTCTCGATTTTCCTGGCTCTGACTCCCCAGTGCTGGATTACTGTGTCACCACACCTAACAAGTAGATAAAATGTTTTTAGTTTATTTTTTAGTACACAGGTCATTTTTGTATCTTTCTTTTTTCTATAGTAAAGATAAAATTAGAACTCATGCAAAGCTCCTGTTTCTTAAGTAGAGATTATAGACATAAGCTTTCAGTGCTAGCAATGGACAGGAAAGGGAGGGGGCGGTCATTTTTCTATGTATGAACAAACCATAGACATGCTTGCTTCATTCCATCACTAGGTTATTGTTCCTGAGAAGGAACTATTACCCAGTCCCTTGTTTATGTAGCACATTGTTTTTCAAGTTAATTAAAGGGCTTAACAGGCATTATCACACTAACCACACAGAAGCCTAATAAAGGGTAAGCTGGGTTTAGTAGCATTACATCTGTTTTATAGATGGCATGTGGTGAGCTCTCAGAATATAATAATAGAGTTCCTGCCCCAAGGAGCTTATGTGTGATATTTGATCTACATGAAAAGATAGGAAGATTTTTATAAGTTAATTAATTTAATTAAATTAAGACTAATGGTTTTCACTTCAAAAGATGACTTTAAAATATTTTATTTTTATTTATTTGAGAGAAAGACACACACAAATACACACATAGAGAGAGAGAGAGAAAGAGAGAGAGAGAGAGAGAGAATGCCCTCCAGCTACTACAAATGAACTCCAGATGCATATGCCACCTTATGCACTTGGCTTATGTGGATCCTGGGGAATCAATCCTTTAGCTTTGCAGTTAAGTGCTTAAACCACTAAGCCATCTCTCCAGCCCACTTCATAAGATTATTAAAACTAATTTAATATGAAAATTATACTATTCTTTAAAATAACTTAGTATACAGAATACATATTTTATTGATCGGTTTAATTTTCTTAACCAACTCAGTTACATAAAATCAAGA
This sequence comes from Jaculus jaculus, assembly GCF_020740685.1. Taxonomy (NCBI): domain Eukaryota; kingdom Metazoa; phylum Chordata; class Mammalia; order Rodentia; family Dipodidae; genus Jaculus; species Jaculus jaculus. The sequence goes on from NC_059109.1 coordinate 88,793,266, forward strand.
ATGGAAGAAATTTTTGTTCTGAATAATATTAAAATTTTGCTGTTTCTGTCTTGGTGCTCCATAGTGAAAACTTGGATCGGAGAGTCAAACTGGTATTAATGTGTTTGTTTCTAAAACGGCCTTGCTGGTAGTTCTCTGTAGAGAGGATGATTAATAGGGGTGGAGATAGTGTTAAAGAACAACTATGAGCTTCAGGGGATGACCATCCTGACCACAGGAACATTGGTGGCTTTTCTAATTAAACTTAGGGGCAGGAGTATAGTGATTTTTTTTTTCTTTTTCTTTCTAAATAAGCACTAAGATTACACAATGTGTTTGACCTTGTAATTTGTCAATGGTTGGGAGCAAACCAGTATGCAGTTTTCAGTTCAGTAACCAAATGACTTTTCCTTTGTAAGTGAAAGTACGAAACAGCTTTTCTTGGCGAATATAGAATTTGTTCTCAGGGAAGTTAGTCATTGCCTTCCAACAATGGGTAATTAAAGAAAAGAAAAGGAGGATTTAATCTTATGAATATTTTACTGTGGTATATTATATTATTTAAAAAATTTGTTTTACTCCACTAAACTTAAATGTTTCTATTATTATTATTATTTTTTTTTTTTTTTTGAGGTAGGGTCTCACTGTAGCCCAGACTGATTTGGAATTCACTATGTAGTCTCAGGGTAGCCTTGAACTCATGGCAGTCCTCTCACCTCTGTCTCCCCAGTGCTGGGAATAAAGGCATGTGTCACCATACCTGGCTTTTCTATCTTTTTTAATTACAAAAATTGTACTTCCTTTTTGAAATTAACTTATGATTTTCAATTCCAGTACCATCATTTCTATTGGAAAAGACACTACATAATACAGAAAATAAAAAATGTAGCTTCTCCATTTTTCTGACCCCTCAAAGGTCACTGTGGTTACCAGATATGACTTTACCATAAATTGATGTCTGTCCAAACCTTGCATTGGTAGTTTTATGTCATTTGACATAAATATATAGAATATATTTATACATAGAATATATTCTAGGCATAATCTAATTGGAATACCAAAACCCAGCCTTCATGGTCAGGAATGGTCTGATTTCATTTGTCAGTTCAGACAAACATCCATATATATTGCCATGGTAGCCAGTTCATTTCCAAACCCTGCCTATGATATAAAAGTCACAAAGCCATGTGTTTTTGTCTTGATAAAACCTGCCATCAAGATCCCTTCCAACTCAGTTCCATTTGTCCTCACAGAACTATCCCCTGGATAGAAACTTCACTTTCAAATAGACCATAAAAGAGTCATGTTTGTTAAATTTGTATTGATCACTTTCTTTCTGCCTCACTGTCATTATATCTGATCTGTGAATAGACATATGATTCAGGGAAGCCCAATATATCACTGCCTGCTCATTGTATAGTGTATGGCAGGGACTTCTATACTTTTGGGAGGATTCTATTTCCTAAGACAATGCCCCTAAGCAAGATGCTGTTGGGATGACAGGCATGTTTTTCTTTTCTGAAGAGGAGGAGCTAGCTGTACAATACATATTGAAAGCCTTCTGTAATGCTGCTTGTTGACAACCCTCCAGCTCCATGCTTCTCGTGGGAAATGTTGACATGCATAACTATTTCCCTTTTATGTTTGATTATCATTATTCTAGATGATTTGAGTGGAAGAGGAAATATCAATTATGAATATTTGCAAATTTAATTGAATTGGAACTCAGGCACTTCAGACACTCCTTGATTTACCGTGGGATGTGGTCTCCACAGCTCCATTATAAATTGGACACCTTAGAAGTTGATAATGTTTTAAATATATCCACCAGCCCAGACATCCCAGCTTGGCAATAGAATACACTGAACAGTTTAAGGTTTCTTCCCTGCCCAACACCAAGACAGGATAATATCCCATATTACTAACTCAGGCAGACATCAAATTTCAAACACTGTTTCTACTAGATGCACAACTTTCATTCCATCATGAAATCAAAAGATTGTAAGTGGAACCACCATAATTTGTGGACTATCTGCATTCACGTGAAACTGTACATAGTATGGTTTAGTCTTAAGATGTTTTCCAAAGAGGACAGAATGAAGACCCATAGGCATTAATGATGACATAAAATGGGAAAATATTGGTTATACTGTTCTTGGGTCACTGAAATTATTTAAATTTTTCTTAGCTTTGTGTTTCAGACTGTGTATGAGTCAGGGTTCTCTAGAAGAACAGAACTGATAGAATGAGTTGTATTAAAAGGGAATTTATTGGACTAGCTTACAGCAGTCCAACCACAGCAGTTTGTAGGCCCAGGAGTCAAGGAACCCAGTAGCTGCTCATTCTGCGAGGCTGGATAGCTCAGCAGTCCCATTCTGGCACTGAAGGCCTGGAGGCTTCCTGGAGAGTCCTTGATCTTCAGTCCATGTTGGAAGCCAGTAAGCAGCTGGATTTTTTTCTCTCTCAGAGCTTCCTTAGATAACACCCACCTCACCCTCTAAAAGTGGCCATCTACTCTGGAGGAAGGGCTCACTGTGGGGGAAAGACTCCCGCCTTTAGTTAATCCTTCCTGGAAGCAACTTTAGAGAGACATTCGAGGAATGTCTGTAGATTCCTACACAGATCAAAGTTGACAGCAAAACTTAACCATTACAGAATGGAAGTTGAGTTCATTACATTTCCTCTGGAAATATATACCAGTTCTTCAGTGAGGTAGGTTTGGAACAAATTGCAAACTTTCTTAGTCTATCAACTTTCCTAAAATAAACCATTAAAAACAGTTCATTCCATATCATTCTATCCTTGTTTAAAATAAAAATCTGCTTTCTAGGTCAATCTTTATTAAGCTATTAATATGTTTTTCATAGGATAATACAGTTAATTTCCTTTAGTACTGATTACATCTATCTGAACCATGAATGCCACCGTTGTATTAAGTGACTGATGTTTGAATTCACTTTCCTGTCTTTGAGTCAGCAGCCTGCATCCAACAGACATGGAGACAAAGACTCATGGCATGTCTGGATTTACTACTAAAGTTTTATTTCTAAGATGGACTTGCTTATTTTCTGTGACATTTTGATTGTAGCAAAATCTGAGGGCTTGTTATAGGATACTCAGTTGTTCAGTTAGAAAAGGTGATTTATTATGAATTTTTAAAATAAAAACGAAACTTCTCTAGCATTAGTAAGTAGTAACTCAATGTTTTAAGCTCAGAGTGGCACTTGCATTTGTAGCTCATTGTATTAATGGATATATAATTCTTTCAAAATAATATTTAAGATCTTCACATTTCTTTTCCTATAGATAAACTTTATATCTGTAATTTCAGACCTGAGCCACTGTTTTCCCATAGTTGAGAGATACCCCTTTGCATTGAGTGTACCTGTGACAGCTCACTTCTCGTTGTTGGGACAGAATAGCTGGCCAGAAGCAGCTAAGGGTTTATTTCTACTTATGGTTTCTAAAGGAAGTTTTATCGTGACGAGGAAAGCATGGCAGAGCAGGCAGCTGGGGCATTACATCTTGTTATAACAGCAGGAAGGAAGTAGTCTGAATGAGCCAGCCCTGAACTGGTATCCTCTTCTGTTACAGTTAGACTAATAAACCTCAAGTCCCACCCCTTGTGACACACCTCCAGCAAGGCTCCACCTCCCAAAGGCTCCATCAGCAGGAATTCAAGTATGAGGCATAATCATAAACACTTGAGGCCATAGGGAACATTTTACATTGAAACCACCATAGTGCTTTCATATATTTACTCTCTGAAGGACATTTGGAGCACTTTAAGTTTCAGTTGCATTCTACATACACAGGCTCCCAGTGAATATTCTTTTTTTTTTCTTTTCACAATTTTTATTAACATTTTCCATAACCAATGAATATTCTTGAACATTTGTCAGAATTTACATGTGAAAATGTTTAATCAAAATGTATGAACTTTTAATTTTTTAAATAATTATTTTATTTATTTATTTGAAACAGAGTGAGAGAAAGAGGAAGATAGGGAAAGAATGGGCATGCCAGAGCCTTTACCCACTGTAAACAAACTCCAGTCACATCTTGTACATCTGGCTTACATGGGTACTGGGGAACTGAATCTAAGTCCTTAGTTTTGCAGGCAAGCACCTTAAATACTAAGCCATTGCTCCAGCCAGGACTTTAATTAATTAATTAATTAATTAATTTTTGCTCCCATGAAGGCTATGATAAAACTGTGTTATTTTTTTCTTAGTAAGTTTCATGTTGAGAAGAAGAATCTGTCCCTTCTTGGATCCCGTCCTCCACCTATGTGGAGACTTATCATACATAGCCTCTTAGATAAATTTTAGATCGCATATCCTGCTTCCTGCTGGAATCCTACAATTTCAATTTTTAGAAGTGGATAGTGGGGCTGAAGATATGGTTCAGTGGGTAAAAGTGCTTGTTGTACAAGTACGAGGGCCTGAGAGGTCCTGGTTCACACTGAGATTGTTTGCCCAGAACTCATGTAAATAGGTGTGCATGGCCACACATACATGTAACCCCAGTCCTATAGGGAACAGAGACCTGAGAATTGCTAAGGGTCCTAAAAACAGTAGCTCTGTATTCAAAGAAACTATGTCTCAAGAAAATAAGTGAGTGCACAATCAAGGAGATCACCTGATATTCTCCTTTGGACTTCACCAATGTGCCCTCAAGGCATATACACATCTGCACTCATAAGGGCATACACCAAACACACACACACACACACACACACACACACACACACACACACACACAGAGAGAGAGAGAGAGAGTGAGAGAGAGAGAGAGGAGAGAGAGAGAGAGAGAGAGGAGAGAGAGAGAGAGAGAGAGAGGAGAGAGAGAGAGAGAAGATGGTGATAAAAGGTATATGTGTTAATTCATGCAGCAGTTTTTTAGGCTTGGTATGGCATGGAGCCTGTGCTACAGTAGAAGCAGAAGTAACACCTGATGGAGCTGTAGTCTAGGTGGTCAGGGTCAAAAACATTAATTAGTGGCAGGAAAGCATGTGCTTTTCCAAGCTGAGGAGAGTCCTGTGAGTACAGGACCCATGGTATTCTGAAGGTGCTGGGGCACAGGCTACATGAAATGGCTACTGGCAAGTGGTCTTTAGACCTGAAGATGAGTAGGAGCTAATTGCCTGCAGTGATAGGGGCAGTAATTGGGCTGCAAAGTTGACCTCTGTAATCAAGGAGATTGAATATGCCAAGGCACTGAAGCTGGAGTTGCTGAAGTGAAGCCATGAAGCCAAAGGTGGAACAAAATGTGTAATTTGTATAAAGGTAATTGCAGGGAGGGGCTAACATACAGCTTGCCCAGTTGGCCAGACTTGATCATATCTGAAATGCAACAGAAGACAGAGGAGACTTTGAGTAATGGTAGCAATAGGATCAGTGTATACGTGTGCGTGGTGTCCAAGTGTAATTTCCCATCATGGTTAGGTTTTCATCAACACAAATTCAGATAAAATGCTAAAAACAAAAGCTTAAACTTTTAAAAGTTGTGATCTGGCTTATTTAATACCCATTTCTGATGGAAGCAATAGTTCATAATTCTTGTGGAGGTAATTCTCTTTACCAGTGGAACTATTTTTCAGCACTCATCAAGGAAATACTAACAAAGTCATTATCCTACAGGGCCTAGAGTCCCAGTTCTATTTAGCATACATAACTAAATTTCCACATAATTTAATCTAACTAGTCTCCTAGAGTAAATGTTTGAAAAATCCTCATGATTAAGTCAGGAAAAAACAAACAAACAAACAAAAATCAATTAAACAATGGAGGTTAAAACTCAGTCTTAGTATAGGCTTCCAGCTTTGAGAACCATCTACAGATAATAAATAATAGTTCTTACTACTTAGAAATGGGTTCATTGCCAGATGTGGTGACACATTTAGGAAGTAGAGGTAGAAGGATTGCCATGAGTTTGAGGCCACCCTGAGACTCCACTATGAATTCAAGGTCAACCTGAGCTAGAGTGAGACCCTACCTCAAAAAAAAAAAAAATTAAATTAAATTAAATTAAGTTAAAAAAAAGGTTCATTGTTGGATGATAAAGGTAGCACACTTTTCTTTCAATAAAAGGTTAACAAAATGTGTTTACCCTACATTTCAGCCTTGCTTTCCTCCCATGTAAGCCTGCTGTCTTTTATGTGAAAGTCTAATGTGACCTCATTTCTTCTTCATGTGGTCATATCCTCTCATGTGGCCTTTAAGTTGCCCTTGAAGCAGTCATGAACTTGGTGGTTTCAGTGGCCTGTGCTATTTAACTGGTGTTTTTAATTCTCCAGTAGAGAAAGGACCTAGGCCTACTAGGTTATTATTTGGGGGACTGTGTTTTTGTGCTTAAGGAAGAAGTGTGTCTGTGAGATGGCTAAGATTCTAGATATGCTAATTTGAAAATGGTGCAGTTATTGTCAGAATTTTCTTCCTATCATTTTATTTCTTTGTATTGTACTGTCTAAAAGAATATTTAATGCCAAACCAGCCTTTAAAAAAAAAAATATTTATTTTGAGAGAGAGAGAGAGAAAGAGAACAGGGCAGATAGAGACAGAGAGTGAGAGAGAGAGAGAAAGAGTGTGCAAGGGCCTCCAGCCACTACAAACAAACTCCAGATGCATGTGCTGCCTTGTGCATCCGGCTTACATGGGTCTTGGGGAAATAAACCTGGGTCCTTCGGTTTAGCAGACAAGTTCTTTCACACCAGTAAGCCATCTCTCCAGCCCCAAACCAGTTTTTAAAAGGCTGACGACAATAGCTGGGCAATGCAGATACTGTTTTCTCTGATACATGGCTTCCATGTACAGGAAGATTTTGTTTTTCTGACATCTTTACCTCCTGAAAGCTCTCATTGGCCTTTCCTGTTCATCGTTTTACACCAACAGAAAGAGCTAACCCATAGAACCCCATTTGGTTGTATGCTTCTTAAAATCTTGAATCAATTAATGAATCTGAAAATTCAAGTAAAGGGAAGAAAAGTTGAGACAAGTTCTTGGATGAGATGAAAGTGAAAATGTTTGATTTATTATTGGTGAAGGTCAGGAGACTTGAAATAGCTTAGACTTCTCTATCCCTTATTCCTATAGAGTAATACAGCCAGATGTTATGCAATTACATCTAATTGATCACCATATATGTCAGCATCACCCTGAAGCTAGTGGTTAGGCTAGCAGTAAGGACAGTGTTCATGTTGCAGCTTCCTCTGCAATTTCTCTTGGGCCCTGGAAGACGTGGTAGAGGTGACATGTCTTATGGTGAGCATTCAGCTATCTTTTTGTCTTATTATTGGTTCTTCTTAATGTTATATGCCTTTTGTAAAATAAAACAAATTCTCCAGGCAAAACTGAGGGCAGTGTGGGTTAAAGGAGATATGCAAAACTATTTGATAGACTTTTTGGTGTGCAAGACCACTCTTATTCTTCAGAGGACAGTGGGGGCTTCTCTCTGAGTTTCTTGACTATGGGAACCTGACTTGGTTTCCAGTACCAGGTGTGAGTTCTCTCCCACTGAGCAGGCTTCATGTCCAATTGGAGAACAGCTGATTTCCTGCAGAGGCTGTGTGCCACTCTTGCACAAGTATGCGCTTCTGGTGTAGCTGGTCAATTCATAGTCTGCAGGGTCTCCTGCTTATTCATGGTGTTGGTGACTCTAGTCTTCCAGCAGCTTCCATAGGGCTCTCCAGCACTAAGAGGGCTAGTTAGGAAGGAGCTAGTTTCCTTTTTGGTCCCAGCACGGTATTCCAGTATCCTGTGAGTGCAGCTTGTGGTGTCTTCAGCAACAGAGTCTTACCTTTCAACTCTGGCAGGTAAGAGTTTTGGCAATGGCCTACATTGTTTTGCAGATCTCATGTATCTCCCTCTTCAACAGCTCAAGGGAGGGGGACAACCCCATTTGGGCCTAGGATTTACCAGCTAGAGTCCATGGTTTTAAGGTTCCACTTTTTTCCCCTTCTGTGTAGTTTGTTTTGAATTCTCCCTTAACAGACCTAGGTGGAGGGTAAGGATAGATGTATACACTGAAAACTCGGTTTGTTTTGACAAATTTGAACTTATGGATGCTCTATGACTATCAGCATTGCTTGGTTCTATAGATTAATATTCAGGGCTGCAACCTAAAATGTGTACCTAAAGTGTGAACCTTGGAAGATTGTCTAAAGAGCTCCAAAGAATTCTTAAGTAGGACAATACATTAGAGAATCTACTGTAGCTTAAACTTTATCTGTATGCATATTTATTTGCATACATATATTTAATTTATAGACATGAATGCAAGAACTACTTACACAAAGTTAATTTGATAATAGCCCACTTTTTTCTTTCTGTTTATATCATTTTTGAGCTGTTTATTAATATTAGCTGATATTTTAGGATCTTTTTGACATTTTGTGTGATTATAGAACATGAGGACATAAGTTCAGAAAAACTGGAAAGCTTTCACAGTTGAATAAACACCATATTTGGAAGTTCTTGGCAAAATTTTACATATTTTTTTTTTTAACTAGGAGTCTTTATAATAGAATTAAGAGCACCCACCATGATGCATACATGGACTTGTATTTACAGGAATACTTTAAATTAGAGAAAAAATGAAAATGAAAATAGGGAGCACAGATCATTATATGTTGCAGACTGAGTACCAGGCACTAGGATTCACTCCAAAGACCCCAAAGTTATCTGAGAGTGTGCTAGGATTTCAGAATTCTCTTCATTTGATGTGTTCTGTTTTGATGCCTACTGAGAGGGACTTTGAAAACAGAGACAAGAGTTCAGAGGTGAATTTGGCTTTAAAAAAATCAGTTCTAAGTACAGATAGAAAATGAGGATATTTACGTAGAACTAGAAGTCTGATCATAAGTCATAGCATCCACTCAGCTGAAAGTCATTTTCTGGGTAAGAGAAAATCTTCGAACTCCTAGAGGCCAGAAAAAGGGCCCCACAAGTGCTCATGTTGAAAGATAAATTACAGATCCACACCAAACATAGTGGAGCCCAAAATGGAGAAATTCAGAGTATTTCCCTCACTGCATATGAATGCAAGAAATATTTCTGTCTACAATGTCTATATGAAAGCCAAAGGACTTGGGCTGGAATATAGCACAGTTGGTAGTGTGCTTGCCTAGCATGTGCAAGGTTCTGAGTTCAATCCCCTGCAGTGCACTGCAAAAAGAAACTGAAGCACCTTGTGCTTCATGCCTGTTACTAATGGAGAATTTGAAACCCAGAGCAAACCACAAGATGTCAGTGCATTTCCCTGACATGATGCTTCTAGTGGCTGAGTGTCCTGCTTTCCCCAACATGTCCCTCCAAGCACCTGGACTCACTCTCTGTGTCATTTCAACCTAGTTGAGGGTGACTACTGTGAGGTCTTCAGAAAAAGCTATTTGAAATCCACAAGGTTCTGAGTAAATATAAAATTTCTCCAAAAAAGTATAAAATCAGATTTGGGCTTATACAAGGGAAATGGCTCATCCATTAGAGGTAATTTAGCTTGAACAGTGTTTCATTCAAATTCATATCTGCCTGGAACCTCACAATGTAACTATATTTAGAAATGTGGATTTGCAGAGGCACTCAAGCTAATTCAGCCATACAGGTTTTGGTCTTAAATCCCATGACTGGTATACTGATAAGAAGAGGAGGTGGATTCAGGGAGACACAGAATGCATGGACTCTGAAGATAGCCACAACAAACCAGTGAGATGCAAATGCAGGTGATGGAATGAATGTGAGTGACTTCCAGGAAGAGGCAGAGAAGAATTGTCCCCCCAGATCCTAGAGAGGGTTCACAGCTCTGCTGACAGCTTGAGTTGGGACTTCTGGCATCCAGAACTATGGAAGAACACATTCCCGATGATTAACATGCCCTGACTTGTAGTCCTTTGTCACAGCACCCCTAGGTTCTAGAGATATATCCTGAGAGGCAGATAATGTACCAATTTGGGGGCAAAGATATGACTTTATAGTCACCACTCGCAACACCCTGGGGGCCTGGGCATTCTTCACTTTCCACCTGAAATATGAGGTGATAGTAGGGGTTTCTAGCCTGGTCATTGAATTGAAGATTAAATGAGAGGCTAGATGTGGCATTAGTATATATGCACAAATAGCTTTAATACCTTCTAAAAGTTACTGTTATTATAAACTAGGCATTTTGAGGCAGAGTCCAATCCCATACAGTTCTACTTTATAAGACTATGAAATAAGGAACATTTAGAGAAAATTGCATAAAACTACCCACATATATTTGTTGGAGAGATGAGAAGAACTCATTACACAGAAACCAAATGCCCAGGTGAGAATATTTGTTTCACAAAATGAATCAAAATGTAAAATATCAGGGCTGGAAGGATGGGTCATTGGTTAAAGGTACTCACTTGCAAACCTGCTGGCCTTTTCTACTAATTGTGTGTGTGTGTGTGTGTGTGTGTGTGTGTGTGTGTGTGTGTGTGTGTGCATTGTGCCACAGCACATGTGTGGAGGTCAGAGGACAACCTGCAGATGTTTCTCTAATCCTTCTGCCTTATTTTGAGAAAGGGTCGCTCTTGATGCTGCTGCCTGCCAGCTTCTCGATTCTTCCTGTTCTGCCTCCCCTTGCCATAGGTGCATTAGGATTACAGACTCATGAGCCACTTTGTTTCCAGCTTTACATGAGTGCTGAGGAGGACTGAATTTAGACTACGTTAAACCAGCAACCCTTTGCTCCAGCTCTGATTCTTTCCATTTTCTCTCAGTCTCCGTGAAATAAATCGTCTTTCACTATATACTCATTTGGGTTATTTAGTATCTTTGTTTATTTTTTGTTTATTTTTATTTATTTATTTGAGAGCGACAAACAGAGAGAGAAAGAGGCAGATAGAGAGAGAGAATGGGTGTGCCATGGCCTCCAGCCACTGCAAACGAACTCCAGACATGTGCGTCCCCTTGTGCATCTGGCTAACATGGGTCCTGGGGAGTCAAGCCTTGAACTGGGCTCCTCAGGCTTCACAGGCAAGCGCTTAACTGCTAAGCCATCTCTCCAGCCCTGTTTAGTCTCTTTGTAATCAATACTAGTCAACTGTCCAATAAGTATGTATTTCTAAACTTTAATTTCACATTGGCTATCCTATCTAATTAAATAAATTACCATTTTATTCAGGAATAACATACCATTTCCACATATTTGTTGACTGCTCTAAATCAAAGAGTTTTGTCCAGTCACATTGAATGAGCTTCCACAGATGGGAGAATACCACCTTCCTAGAGCTCTTGGCAGGACCTCTGCTGGTACTCTGGTTTTGCTCCCACATCCTGAATTGCTCTGTCTGCATCCAATGCAACGGCTTGCCTGCATTTCTACCATAGAAATCACAGTGCTCAGGCATCTCACCCAATAAATTCCAAACAAAGACTTTCTTTGAAAATTTATACTGTCACACAGCTCCTTTTAGAGTAAGCAGCAAGACCCCTCTGTCCTGAGCAAGACTCAAACACCCATTCTTGCCACCACATTGGCAAGGGCCCTGGAAGCCAGCCATGTGGAGGAATCCACATTGAACACTTGGTCCAATCTCAGCATTGACATTTTTCTTTTTCTTCCATTCTCTTTTTTTTACTTCTTTCCCTTTGAAAATAGAAGATTGGCCACTTATTATTGATTATAGTGTCTATAAACTTTTGAAGTTTGGCAATTAAGCATTAAACTTATTTTACTATGCAGATTTGCTTTTGTTGAATTAAGTCCAGGTCTCTTCATTTCCCAGGGCACAGAATCTTGGTTAAATTCCATGAGAAACAGTTGTATTCTACATATATAAATATCTAACAAAATGCTTCTAGAATTCAGAAAGCACATACATTCTTAATAGTGACCCAATTTAGCACAAGCATGTAGATTAAACCTCTCATTCAGGAGGCATCTTGTACAAATAGTTTTAAAAATGGAATGGATTTTCTTAACCAGCTACAAATAACTCACCTTCCACCACAGAGCATGTTTTACATTCAGATAGAGAATAGAATGACCTCTGAAGCCCTTTCACTGGAACTGTGTTCCAGAAAAAACACAAGATAGAATCAACAGATGAGTTATAGTGAGATTTGGCACATGGGAGGTTAATGAATTTTTTTCAAAGTAGATCATTGCTTACAGTTTCAAATTGTTTTCATTTTGAGCTATTTTGGTTAAAAGCAGAGACCAAAATTTAAACAAAACAGTCTGCTTAATGTAAAATAAACATGTAAGTTAATTTGCACATTTGTTGGATGCTTGGTTTGGAAGTCATTGTGGTAAAATGGAAATAGTCACATGGCGTTTGAGCCAGGTGCATATGGATGGGGTCCTGAGTGACCCACTCTAGGGCTTCCAGTGGATGGTTAGCTCCTCTGAGCCAGTGTCCCTTTCTGTGAAATAAAAATGACAGTGTCTGTCTATAAATGTTGAGTAGGTGTTTATTAAAGCAACATACACCCAATGAACCTTTGATAAGTACTTTGACTTTGACCATGGATATGACCAAGGAATGACAACATTCGTTTTTGACAAACAACTTGTAGGCTATGTTGCTTTCATACTGGTATTGAGGTAATTTAACTTAAATGTCAAATAGTTGTCTTGTGAAATTGACACTGTAGTCATGACCCAGAAAGCACATGTGTACAAATAAATAAATAAATTTAATAAATTAATAAATTTAGTATTAATAATCTCTATATAGTATGTTAGCTTCAAAAATGCATTTTATGGTGGGAGAGATGGCTCAGTGGTTAAAGGCACTTATTTGCAAAGCCTGAGGACAGCAGCTTTGATTCCACAGTACCCACATAAAGCCAAAGGGGTGCATGAATCTGAAGTTCATTTATACTGGCAGGAGGCCCTGGTACATCCATACTCAGTCTCTCTCTGTCTCAAACAAATGCATAAAAATGTTTTTTTAAATCCCTTTTACAGTGTTTAACATACACATAGCAAATATAAAAATCATTAGTGTACAACTCAAAGTACTTTCCAAAAAGTAAACAATAACAACAACAAAAGCCTTTTAGCCATTGCTCAGATCATGACCTGCACTTCACTGCATTCACTACCAGTGTGTGCGGGGGGCACGCTTCTCACTTCTACGTACTGGATTCATTTTGTCTGGTTTTGAATGATATCTGTTTGAAATCATATGTGATCTACTCATTTATGAAAAGTATGATTTATACTTTATATTATGTAACTTTCCAAAATCTTATTTATTTTGTTGGGAAGATAGCTCAATGGCTAAGAACTCTCACCACTGAAAGAGGAGGGTCTGTCAGGCCAGAGACTGCAAGTCAACTCTGACAGGCCGTACATAAGAACTGAGTGTGGCTACTCATGTCTACAACACCACACACACACACACAGACATACACAGTGCATGCACACATGCACACACACACATGCAAAAATATTATTTTGTCACATCAGTCATACACAAAGAACAGGAATATGCAATAAGCTCTGGTGTTTCCATAACTCTAGAAAACATCCTTAACTCATGAGTACTTTGCTTTATCTAGAAATCTACCTAATTCTCTCCTGTTCCCAAAGCATGAGTTGATTTCTGCCTACATACTACCTTCTTACCTGTGAAAATTTCAGTATATGTCTCAGTAAAAAAATAAAAGAGTGTCTTATTGGCACATGTAAGAACTTAACATGTAAGTGCATGATATCAACATCCTACCGGAGATCAGTAGTTTTCTTTATTTTCTCATAGGGAATTTTGTTGTTCACAACAAGGTCTTCATAAAACACACATAAACTGTTGTGGAAAAGTGGATATGTGAAACAAGGTCTTCCTATGTGCCACAGGCTTGTCTGAAACTTGGTGTGTATTCTACAGTGGGCTTGAACCCATGATCCTCTGACACAACCTCTGGAGTGCTAGGATCAGAGAGGCATTTGCCACCATGCTTAGTTTTGATATTTTCTTTATAAAACCTGAATATTTGAATCTGATTCCAGTTCTTCAAGATTGATGTGAAGAGAAAATTTAAATATTTTCAAATTACATCTTCTTTGGAGTTTGTAATACCTGCAGATGTTAAAAATTGTGATTGTCATGATTTCTTCATATTTTGGATCTTGCTTTTTCAAATCTTCAAACCTCTTCTGTACTTCAGAGATGAACTTGATCTACTTGTTATCTTTTTTTTTTTTTCTGTTCATATTTTGAAGCCTTCATTTTGTTGCTGTGTTCCTTTAATTTCCCTGCAAAGTGACATACTGGAGGGCTGTCTTAGCTCCACTTAACTAAAGAAAGTCATCAGCAAAAGTTGAGAAAGTTCCTTGGAGGAATCTATATTGAGCAAACCAAAGTTATCTCACCCTCAACTCTCATCTCTGCCGGTGGGACCTGGAAGGAGTGAGTTTTAAGACCTAACAGAGAAGGGGAAACAACCAGGTGTTGGCTTAGGTGAGTTTTGCTTCCAGCTTTTCTACTTTTAAGAAGCTGTATTCCTGATCACAGAAAACATTTGATATTTACAGTTTAATATCTCTCAGTCTTTTCCAAGTTAATGTTTCTCTAGCCTTCCATTCCTGCTACCTCATTCCTTACCCATCACTTGTACTAGAATGTTCCTACATGTGATGGCAAACTACATCTGAGGTTGTTGAGGTTTGTGTCTCCTTTTTGGTGGTTTTTCTTTTTTCTTTTTTTTTTTTTTCTTTTTTCAAAGTAGGGTCTGGATTTAGCCCAGGTTTAAGTGGAATTCACTATGTAGTTCCAGGCTGGCCTGTACTCTCAGTAATCCTCCACCTCAGTCTTCTGAGTGCTGGGAGAGGAAGGGAGGGAAGGAGGGAAAATGGGTGCACCAGGGCCTCTATCTGCTGCAAACAAACTCCTGACACATGTGCCAGTTTGTCCATATGGCTTGACATAGATACTGGGTAATCAAACTCAAGCTGTAAGGCTTTATGTGCAAGCACTTTCACTGCTAAGCCATCTCTCCATCCCAAGAAATGTGCATTTTTGAAGGTCATCCTGGCACAACTTTTTTCTTTTTGTGTGCATATATGTGGTATAGCATGTGACTGTGTGTGTGTGTGTGTGTGTGTGTGTGTGTGTGTGTGTGTGTTAAGATGTGTATACCCCATGCAATGTGTGCAGAGGAGAGAGGTGACTTTCTCTTGTGTGTCATTTGGATATTTCCTGAAGGTAGGTTACCTCTCTCCCTCAATCCAGAACTGCCCCAGTGATTTTCTGCATACACCTCCATGGAATCTGGTTAGAGAGGCCACCCTACTTAATTGACAAGTGCTTTTAACTACTGATCCATGTCGTCAGTCCCTGGCACCTTTTTGATGACCTCACTGAGTCTTTTTTAATAATCCCACATCTCAATATGGACTTCTATCTGTACCTCAGACCTTTTGGTCACCAAAGTCATAGTTTCCTTTAGTACTCACACACTCTGGCTTCTTTCCCTCAATGTCTGTGATGTGCTGGACTCTGTGGCTTGTGCATGGCCATTTCCATCACCTTTGCTATTCATTGTGCCTGGGCAGGCTGCATGCACTTTCCAGGGACAGCTAAACACAGATGACACTCATGGAGAATTTTGTGGAAACCATGATTGATATATTTCCCACATCATCTGGGGTTTCTCTTTGGGAAGACACCAGGACCTTTTGAGTTCTATGCTCTTTATCTCCTGCTTTCTTTTCCATGGTTTATCCCAGCATTCCAGGATCAATTTTGTGATTTCACTTTATTTGAACTGTTAACTCTTCAAGTGAGCAAATTAAAGAAAAATAAAACAAGTGAACCTAATTAATAAAGTCATATTTAACCCAACACTTCCAACTTAGCCTTTCAACATATAGTCAATGTGAAAATTATGGAGATATTTTGCATTCTCTGTTGCCTTTCCTTGTGGGTGGTTACAGACATTTGAATTCTTTTGTGTATTTTGTGTTGATGCCACCTCTAAGTTTGAACAGCTATATTTCAGGACCAGTAGATGCAGTCCTGGTTTTAGTAATTTAAGGTTGAACTGAGGAAGCTTCTAGGTAAGTTTAAAAGAGAGGCAAAATCGCAAATAAGCAGAACTCCTAGGATGGTGCAATTGTTGGCACTTGTCTTAGAATTTCACTAATTCCAGATGCCTTATGTCCAACATCATTTATATTCATAAAGTTTAACTTTCCCTGAAATAGCTGTTTTTCTTTGCTGTATTATGTATTGAACCCAGGATCTTATGTATGTTAGGCAAGTGCTTAACCACTTAGCTATATCTCTGGCATGGTAGTGTCTTTTAGATCATTGGGATAATGTGTTTCTTCTCCACCTAATCAACCAGTACTATTAGGAGCATTGACATCTAGTGGGGACTCAACCAATTAATCAATTCTCAAAGCTGCCATGATGCCTTTGTTACTTCCACTCTTAGGAGTAAATTTTGTTTTCTGGCAGCAAAGCCTGACCCTTTCTTACTTCTTCTCATACCCACATATGTTCAAATTGCTTTGTGACTTCAGGAAAATACAGCCATGTTTTAAAAACATGATTTTATTATTACAGATTGTTTTAAAGTAGAAATGGTAATGACAGAATGCAAATAAAGTTTATGCTGTATCTTTAGGAATGAGAGTCAGAAATGGTCTAACTTTTATGCTCTCAAGAACCCACACAATTCCTGGGAGGAAAAGCCAATCAGAGATATGATTTTTCAACATGAGTATGAAGCTATAGCAATGCTAATATTTGAAAGTGAAGATGATTCTAGTTAAAGTATTCAATAGTTCACCTAAGTTGCTGTATTCCTCATGAGCTCTAACAACAGATTTAGAGATGTAAATAAATGACAGGTCCTAAAGAATTGGCACATAGTCCTACCCTGGCACGAAGTTGGGATTAGACTGGTGTGGATTACTGATGATTAGCATCTGACATTTGCTGACACAAAACTTCAAAAATAAAACTTGCCTAAAACTTCAAAAATAAAACTTCTTTCATTTCTCTACAAATCCATACTTTTTTTTCTGTCCCTTGAAATAATTGAAATGTTTACTTCATCTCCACCCCACAGTTGTCTACCGGGCAAGTGCTTCCAACTGTCAGAGGAAAAGAACCTTTTTTTTTTTTCTACATCCATACAGCCCAATGTAATTATGAAACATACTCCAAAAGAATTATTACAAAAATTAAATGGGACAAAGCACATACTTGACTCATAGCCAAATTATTAGGCAGATTATTAAAAGTTCACTTCTGATCCTCCTGTTGTCAATTCCATGTGTACTAGTGGTGCTATTATACCAATCTTATGAATTGCTTATTTCTGGAACTTTTAGATGACAGCTTACTTTGGGTAACTGAGACCCTGGAATGGTAAACTGTGACTAAGAGGGACTTCTCCTCACTGCAGAAGGTTAACTCCAGGCATTTCCTGCCCTGATTCCACCGATGCCCAGTCCTGGGCAGCTGTGTTCAGCTTTGTCCCCAACATGAGCAGTCAGAAGAATGGGAAAATGGCCTCAAAATCACCTGGTATACCAGTAATTCAAAGTCAGGAAGCCTTGTTATCATCATTTACTCAGTCTCATCAAGTATTTATCAGACACCCACTCATTGCTGGCCTTGTGGATACAAGTTGATGCTGTACTGTTCAAAACAGGGCCATGTAATGGGGACAGTGATGAGTAAAAGCATCACTACAGTGTGTGGTAAATTGATGTACACAGTAACATGGTGATGTGGGCAGTGAATCATGATAAGAGTAGGTTCTTTGCATGGTTTGCATTTTTATACCAGCTAAATCACTGATCATTTTTTGAAATTCTTTAAAAATATTTTGAGAGAGAGGAAGAGAGGGAGAGAAGGAGAGTGGGAGAGAGGGAGAAAATGGGTTCGCCAGGACCTTCAGCCACTGTGAATGCACTCCAGACGCATGCTCCCCATTTTGTGCATTGCATACTCTGCATCACCATGCATCTGGCTGCATGGGACCTGGAGATTTGTACATGAGTTCTTAGCTTTGCAGGCAAGCGTCTTAACCACTAAGCTAACTCTCCAGCCCACCACTGTTCATTTTTTATACAGTTTATATTTGTATTTAACATCTTTTAGCCACTCAGTGAGTTAGGCATAGAGATATCTAAGATAGAGGAAACCTCACTTTGAAATTGATGCTTTGCTAAAATAATTATATTTTCCTTTTATTTTTAAGCATGTCCAGAAGTGTAAAATATGGTAGAAAGTAGATAGTTAACAAGTATTTTTTTATTGTTAATGAAGCACATCCATGTACAAGCGTGCCCATACCCGAACTGAGAGACAGGACACACCCTGCATCCCGGAAGTCCTCATATCACAGCACTCTCCCTCTCCCTCTCCAGTGTTTCCCTTCACACAAAGAAAACCTGACTTTTAGAACATGAACTATTATAGTTTGACACCATAAGTGGAGCCATGTAGCAAGCACACTTTTTGAAAGTCTGGTGTTTTCGTTTTTGTTTCTAAATGTACCATGTTGTCATATATTATAATTCTTACTGCTATATAATATTCCATGGTATGGATGCCAACTTCACTTGTCTAGTCATGGGCATGTTGGCAGCTTGTTATTTGGGAGATTTTATATAGACTTTTGTTGTTGTTGTTTTTGAGGTAGGGTTTCACTCTGTAGTCTCAAGGTGGCCTCAAACTCATGGGGATTCTCCTACCTCTGCCTCCCGAGTCCTGGGATTAAAGGCATGCACCACCACCACCACGCCTGGCTTTAAACAAATTTTTAATGGCATTGTTACATACATTTCTTTGCGCTTCTTTCCTTGTGCCCATATAAATGTATGATGGGCATTTCAGTGAGAGTAGAGGCACTGAGAGACAGGCAGTAGAAGGTAATGTAGGGAAGAGATGTACAGTCAGCTCACAATCAGAGACAACTGGCCCAGCACACTGCTAACTAAAGGTTCATACATCCAGCTTTCAAAGATTCCATCAAGCAGTTTTCCAAACTAGTTTTGACTAGGCCTGAATTTTAAGGACTACACAAGGATTATTTATAAGGCTAAAACAATAAGATTAATAAGGGGCTAGGAAGATGGAAATACCAGCCCATGAAAAACTGACAGCTTCAGCCTGAGTCAAGAGCTTGGTACCCACAATACACTTTGCTCCCCGAGTACCTGAGCTTGGTATCCACATTCCACTTAGCTCCCCAGACTCTACTTGAAAAGCCAGAAGCTGTAGCGGGCTTTTGTAATTCCAGCACTCCAATGGTAACATGAGAGGTGAAGGCAGGAGAATGTTCCAGAAGCTCAAAGCAGTCAAGGCATATGCAAGGGACCATAGCAGAGCAAATATCCAGAGAGAAACCCAACCAAAGGTGGAAAGGTGAGGGCTTATACCAAAATTCTCTCTCTCTCTCTCTCTCTCTCTCTCTCTCTCTCTTTTTCTCTACACACACATACACACACACACATACACACATGTGGTGATGGAGTTGGCTCAGCAGTTAGGAGCACTTACTACTTTTAAGCATGAGAGACTTTACTATCAAACTGCTGAGATCCACTCCCCAAAACCCATGTAAAATGCTGGGCAAGTCCATACCTATCTGTAACTCCAGTCCATGGTGATCAGAGATCTGAGAGGCACTAGCACTCACTGACAGGTAGCAGCACCCAGTTGAAGTAGACCCTGGATCAGTGAAACGTGTGGATGAGAGATACGAATAGGACACCCACCATTCTCCTCTGGATTCTCCACACATATATATGGGGCATGTGCATCTGCATATACAAACCTGCATGTGTACACCACACATCACATACTGTACTTCATAAACACCATACCACACACATAATCTATTCACATACACAATGCAACCATGCAAAAAAGAATAAAATAATATGAAATAAACAAAGAACTGTGTTTTGTGATTATAAAAGTTGTTGTGAGGGTCTCAGTGTCCATGGATTGGAAAGCCTGCCATATGTTCCTTTTGCTGTTCTTGTCTGAAATTTCCAGCCACTGATGGAATGTAACACTTCTCCCTTTCTGAACGCCTGCCCTCTCAACACACAATCACGTTAAATCACATTAAATGCCAAGTGTAAATTTCCATGTCCCTAAATACCATTCTGGAGGCCGGATGCACTTATGATGATGAACCTGTTCATGGAGGGTCTAATGAACAGTTCTTCGCTTTAATATCCATATTTATCTGTCTTGAATATCCTTGCTTTGGCTTTGTAGATCTGGCAACAGATTTTTGAGAGTAGATGATCATTAGATTTAAAACAGTATTTTGCTAAAAATAAACCTCTTGGCTGATTGGATGGTCTGTGTCTTAAGAAACAATGCAAGCAAATATCTTTCTCTCTCTCTCTTTTTATTTTTGGATGGTGATGTTAAGTGTCACTTAGAATATAAGCTGACTGCTTCAACCCCTTTTTGTTGGTAAGGTTATGGTTAGAATTCATTTGTCTTTTGTGAGATTTTAATTTAGGGATTGGGCATTCATACTCACAGAGTACTATATGTGTTGTGAGGTAATCCTTTAAACCTGTCATTTTGGAACTGGAGAGATGGCTTACTGGTTAAGGTACTTTCCTATGAAGCCTAAGGACCCAGGGCCAGTTCCTAAGTACCATGTAAGACAGATAAAAAATAGTGTACATGCATCTGGAGTTCATTTGTAGTGGCTAGAGGCCCTGACATGCCCACTCTTTCTCTCTATCTATCTGCCTCTTTCTCTATCTTTTTCTCTTTTAAATAAATAAATAAATAAACAAACAAACAAACAAATAAATAAATAAATAAATAAATTTTCAAAATGCCATTTCCCTTAAAAGGTTAAAAAGAATCAACATTTTGTTTAGACTAATTAGCATAACTTCTTCTTTCAGTCAGGGTATTGTTTCTTGAACATTTCTGAACCTTTAGAAGGTTTTCTTGGAAAATATGTCTGGAAGCATGTGCCTTTCTTCCAATCATAGACATATGTGTGGAACTTGGACTGAATGACATCACAATGTGTTACTTTCAGGTAATTCACATAATGTATTGTCTCTACTCCCAAATTCACAGTTATTTTACTAGGTAGTTAATACTGAAGGTATCTGTAGACAAAATATACTATATATAAAATATACTACATTTAAAATCAAATGTCATAAAGATTAATCCTGAAATGTAGAGTGTTTTAATGTTGGTAAACTTCCATAAATTTAATCTCAACAGGTAAAAGTAGTGAAAACACATGATCATACTCATAAAATGACAAAGGTTGTAATATGTTTTAAAAGATTTCACTATTAGTAATAGATATGAATATTAGAATACAATCTCAAAATAATAGCCAACATGCTATATGGTAATGGCACTAAGAGACATTCTTAATAAACAAAGAAGAAACTAAGTTCCCAATGCCATTCCTATTAATGAACACTGCTCAATAAATTGGACAAAAGGACATTTTACAACTTGCATTTGATGTGATTATCTTTACTGAGAATACAAGAACATTTAAAATTCTCAAAGAGGGTTTGGAGAAATCACTCAATTGTTAAAGGTGTTTGCTTGTAAAGCCTTACAATTTGGGTTCAATTCCCCAACATGCCCATAAAGCCAAATATACAGAATGGTGTATGTGTCTGGAGTCCATTTGCAGTGGCAGGAAACCCTGGCATGCCCTTACTCACTCTCTCTGTGTCTGCCTCTTTAGGACTCTATATCTTTCTTAAATATATAAATAAAATATTTTAAAATATGAAAGATAAGTTGAGTGATACAGAGATTATTTCCAAACTGATTTTAAGAATGAGAATTTTGATTTTTATTACATTGTATTCATATCTCAAATTATTATAATGTACCCTATAAGTAGGTCTAATAAAATAATAGTAAAGGTAAAACCAGAAAGAGAAGCTAGTAAACCTAATGTTCAAAATCTCACTTCCAGTTACAAAAATACAACATTAGAAAACAAACTTATGGGCTGGAGAAATGGCTTAGTGGTTAAGCGCTTGCCTAAGTGAAGCATAAGGTCCCTGGTTCGAGGCTTGATTCCCCAGGACCCACGTTAGCCAGATGCACAAGGGGGCACATGCATCTGGAGTTCGTTTGCAGTGGCTGGAAGCCCTGGCCTGCCCATTCTCTCTCTCTCTCCTCCTCCTCTCTGTCACTCTCAAGTAAATAAAATTAAAAAAAAAAGTCTTTTAAAAAAAACTTATGGGGCTGGAGAGATGGCTTAGCAGTTAAGCGCTTGCCTGTGAAGCCTAAGGACCCTGGTTCAAGGCTTGATTCCCCAGGACCCACGTTAGCCAGATGCACAAGGGAGTGCACACATCTGGAATTCGTCAGCAGTGGCTGGAGCCCTGGTGCACCCATTGTCTCTCTCTCTCTCTCTCTCTCTCTCTCTCTCTCTCTCCCTCTTTCTCTGTCACTCTCAAATAAATAAATAAAAATAAACCAAAAAAAAACTTATGCATATAGTACATATATTCCAGAAATCTGAAATATTTTCAAGGCAATCAAAAGTAGCTTCAAGGGGCTGGAGAGATGGCTTAGTGGTTAAGGCATTTGCTTGCAAAGTCAACGGATCCAGGTTCAATTTCCTAGGACTCACATAAGCCAGATACACAAGGGGCATATGTGTCTGGAGTTCCTTTGCAGTGCCTAGAAGCCCTCGTGTGCCCATTCTCTCCCTGTCTGTCCCTCTTTATCTCTATCTCTCTTTGCTTGCAAATAAATTAATTAAATTAAAAAGTAGCTTTAAGAAATATAATTACTGTGTTTCTATATGAGATAATATTATAAAGATTTAGATTTATTCCAAGTTCACACATGTAAATTCAGCAAAATTTGAAAGTTATTTTTTT
Organism: Jaculus jaculus; assembly: GCF_020740685.1. Taxonomy (NCBI): domain Eukaryota; kingdom Metazoa; phylum Chordata; class Mammalia; order Rodentia; family Dipodidae; genus Jaculus; species Jaculus jaculus. The sequence goes on from NC_059109.1 coordinate 88,816,090, forward strand.
TAATTTTTAAGGTAAGTCAGACTTACAGATCTGAAACCCTGAGGAAATGATTTGAGAACAATGAGATTCTTGAGCAAATGAAAAACTCAAATGTAGCATAATATAAAGATCATTGTATATTATTTATGTGCAATGCTGCAGTCCATGGACACAAGTGGCCAAGATTAAACATCAGCAAATAGTACAACACCAGATGAGGTCAGATAGATGATTACCATAGAGGCAGAACCTACAGAAGGCTTTAATTGAACATTTGACACCATAATGTAAAGTACTCTTCAGAAGACAATTTATCAATGAACAAAGTAGAACAAACTAGAAAATGTTTACTCTGAAATGAGTCTTATAAATTAAATATATAAAAAGTAGAAAAACAGATAAAGGGTATGAATTAACTAAAAAGAAAAGAAATATAGATAAGCAAAAGATTACTAATATTAGTGTTAACCCAAGACATACAAATTAAAGTAAGAATATATTTTTTTTAATTTTTAAATTTTTATTTATTTATTTCAGAATGACAGACAAAGAGGAAGAGGAAGAGAGGGAGGGAGGGAAGAAAGGAGAGAGAGAGAGAGAGAGGAGAGGAGAGGAGAGGAGAGAGAGAATGGGCATGCCAGGGCCTCTAGCCACTGGAAATGAATTCCAGATGCGTGCACCCCCTTGTGCATTTGGCTAATGTGGGCCCGGGGGAATCAAGCCTTGAACCAGGGTCCTTAGGCTTCACAGACAAGAGCTTGACCATTAAGCCATCTCTCCAGCCCACAATAATTATTTTAACACACAAATTCCTTTATTTTTAAATTAAAGCAGCAGTGGTTGATGATATTATTTTATGCTATTGTTAAGATAATATAAGTGGTTTCATTTTTACTGAATGTCTGAAAATTTTATCAAAATTTAAAATTCCTTAAAACTGTCATTTCAACAATTTTACTATGAATGTCTTATTCTGAGGAAATTATTGTGAAAATCATCAGATATTTCAATGAAATTCATTGTGATACTGATCAATAGTATCACACTAGTATTTAAAAAATAAAGAAAAGAAAATTTTAACAATGTAAATTGGTTGAATAATTATGTTATGTATGTATGTGAGAATCTTCTGCTGGCAGTAAAATGATGATGCCTAATTAAATAATACATAAACATGTGTATATGCTATCGTTGTTAATGGAAATATGAAAGCCATAAGGAAAATGTATAAGATGTTGCATTTTATAAAGAGGAAAGAGTCTGGAAACTTGAGAACCTAAATAACAGTAGCTTTCTTTGCTGGTAGATTATGTATTATATTAATTTAATCCTTTGTAATTGGCTCACATTTTTATTTTATTTTATTTTTCTAGAATGAGCTTATGTTTCATCATTTATCATAACCTCATATTTCATTTTATTTTACATAAGGTATATTTTGTACTCTAAACTCAGAAAAAGAAATGGAACATTCACAACTATATATTAATTCATAGTTAGCAGAAATATATTCACTGGTTTCCTCATTACTAGTAAATTTAATAATCTGGTTTTTCTTTTACTCTGATTGAGACACAAATAGAATCCAAAATATAATCAGGCACCAACCCTGGGATTAATTATCCTACTAATTACACAAATCAGATTCCTGTTTCAACAACCATACCCTGGGAGAATATCTTTTCCTTATAAGAACAATAAAATATTAATCTAAAAAATTTGTCCTGACAATTTGTAAGAAGTATTGTTTGATGACCCAGTGTAAGGGTTAGCATATACAAAATGAAAATAATCCTCAGACAGACTTGGACAGAATTATTCCAACTTTTCTCTTAGGGTTGAAAATTATTTTCTGGAAAGAAAATGAAAGACCTGAGTACTGAAAATCTCTTGCAACGAATTGTTCACTTTAGATTAAAATAGAAAGATATTGAGTTTATCTACAAAGAAACTGCTTGTCTAAGGCTGTGGTTGTCTATATTTTATGGCAGACCCCTTTTACTTAGGGTGAATCACTGTGCATATAGTTTCCCATCATGCAATCCCCACCACTCTGATGAGGGCAGGGCTGGGTGAGTCTGGATGTACAGGACGACAGCTCTATGGTGTAAGGTATAATTTCATTGTTCTACTGCCCTTTGCAGTTTGGGCTATTTATGAATGCTTTCTGAACCATACTTGAACTGTGGACATTTCTATCAGGAACCAGTTCCCTTCCTGATCTCTCAGTCATGGCTTTTTATCACATGCAACAAGATAGAACAACAAACCCATTCTTAGGACCTTGGTTGGTGGTCACTTCTCCCGTAGGTTCTTTAAGCTGGGCAGGGACCATGCACTGCAGCTACCTATCTTTCTACACTGACAGTGGTTGGGTGGAGTACCACAAAGAGAACCATATGTAGGCTTGGTTTTGCTAGAAAGTCTGCATTGGTCAGTCCCAGGATCTTAAGGGAAGTTGCTTCTGCTAATAGGGGCTGAAAGTCTTGTGGAAGCATCACCTGAAGATAAGAGTATTGAGTCCTAGAAGATATAAATTTGACAAGCAGGTTTAAACTGTGGATATATACACTCCTGATTAAATGTGATTTTGGAAAAGATGGATAGTCAGGTATATCTTTCTTTCCATTTGGTTGGGAGGGAAAGATATTTTTTTTCTGGGTCCAGCAAAAAAAAAAAAAAAAAAAATCCTATCTGATGGATAAAGGGGATCGTACCTGGCCACACACATCTAAATATTGATTAGAAAAATTGGCAGTGAGAAAACAACTGACCAGCAGGCCTGACATGAAGAAAAATGTTTTACCACTTAGAGAACATAACAGGAAGACAAGAGCATGGAGAAAAGCATTTTGGTGTTTGGGAATCCACTTGAGGCAAGGGAGAGTCAGCATAGGAGACAGATTTACATACAGCTAATTAGTGTGTACCTCTCTCCTTGTGATATCATTAGGGTCTTCATTGGCCTGACACTTCTAGAGGGAATTTTGGGAAATCTTTTGGAGACCAGGGTAAAACATTGACAATTCAAGTTGCACCAGAGGATGGGTATGACTGATGTGGCTTGGATGGAGATGTTTTTGTTAGGGCAGATAATAAACAGATTTTAAGGTCTACTTACTTAGAGTCAGACAATAGAATATATTAAATATTTTGGGGGGATATGGATATAGCTCAGTAAGACACAGTTTGCTGAACATTTTTAGGGATTTAGGTTCAATCTTCAGCACTACCAAAAAAAAAATAAATAAATAAATAAAAGTCATTGTGGATAAGAAAGGATTTGTGTGGTGGAACACAGACAAGATTGAATATTTGTGTTGTTATTGAAATATCTCCTATTTATATAATTCTAAAACCGAGTTTAGTGTTATGGGTTCATAGATATATGTATCTGATGTTGGCCTTTGCTGACCCTTTTTTACTACAACAATAGACCTCTGTAGTATTTTAGTTTGACCATGTTTGTAGTGGCTCAATTTGTAATAGCTAAAAACTGGAATCAACCCAGATATCCATCATTAGAAGAATGGATAACAAAGATGTGGTATGTCTACACAATGGAATTCTATACAGCAGTAAGGAAAAATGACACAAAGAAATTTGAGGAAAAATGGTTGAACCTGGAACAGATCATTCTCAGTGAACTTACCCAATCACAGAAAAAAAAAATCGACACATAGTCTCACTCATCTACAACACCTAACCTGAATCTACCCAAGATACCTTACATAGCCAGCAAGCACCTCATGGACTGGACAATAGGATGGATGGGGAGGGCGGGGAGGGCATCGAAGGGTGGAAAACAGTAATCTGGACCCAAACAGCACCATAAAATGGTACCATAAAATTCTACTTCCTAAAAGACAGACCAAATGGCTGAACCTTCACTAGACCCTTACAGGAAACACCTGAACCACAAGACACTGGAGAGGATAGGATCAAGACTAACCTAAATCTTCTACATCTTCCCTCCCTCCCTCTCTCCCTCTCCCCTCTTTCTCTCTCCTCTCTAACTCTTGTATATTAGTTAGGTTTTTCCTCAATTTCTTAGTGGGCACTGACCTGTAACCCCTCTTCCAGCTTGGGGCTACCATCCACAATGAGCTTTTGATCAGAGAAACCTACAAGGTTTCCCAAAACAATGACAGACTTCTGTCAGAGTACTTGATGACCCAGCAAAGACCCTATTGCTGAAGACTCCATACGCAGCTGACGCGTAAAATCGAATGGAATGGCTGGAAGCCAGGAGAGAGTCAGTCCCCAGACAGTCAGCATGTCTAGTGCCAGAAGGTGCAACATGGGCGACTGGGGGAAATGACCAATATCTGTCCAAGCAACTCATTATCTAACCTAATTAGCAACAAATAACCTGATGTGATGCCCACACAAATGCAATAGTGGCACACAGCCATGGTGGGGAACCAACTGCTCTTGATTCGGCTAACTGATCCCCTCAGTGGTACAAGACCCATAGCTGGAGCTGGGAAACAAGTCAGAACCATACCCAAACATAAGCCCACTCTCCAATATCAAGCTACCATCAATCATGGGGTACAAGAGGGCCTACATCTATCAAACTCTCTATCAAAAAAGTAATTGTTAGTTTGAATGTTTTTCTGAGAAAAAAAAAAAAAAGAGTTTTTCCAGGCATGGTGTTGCATGCCTTTAATCCCAGCACTCAGGAGGCAGAGCTAGGAGGATCACCATGAATTCAAGGTCATCCTGATGCCTCATAGTGAGTCCCAGGTCAGACTGAACTAGAATGAGACCCTATCTCAAAAAACCAAAATGAAAAAGAAAAAAAAATTAAAACAGAGTTTTATATCAGAAAAGCAATTCAATTAGCAATTTTTCAAGTTTAATAGTCATTTGAATAGTTAATAGTTCCCTGTAAAGTTCCCTTGACCTTACTTGATGCTGGTTATCCACATGACTGCCTTTGCAGGTCTTTAGGTACACCAGGTCTTCTGGCTGAACCAGGTCAGGATGAAAGTCCTGGTTTGAGTCTGGTAGAAATGTATTTAGTAATACTACTAATTGTTTCCTCCTGGGTGTCTTTTATTGCTGGATGTTTGAGACCATATCAATGGTCAAAATTTAACCTGTTTCTTTTTTACAGTCAAGGTCTGTGAAGATCCTTTGGGGTTATTTTGGGGACCTGAGGAGCCCCTTTGGCTCCCTTGGTTTATATTCTACCAATGATATCATGCCCTAAAAGCTATTATTAGGATCTTTCTGACCACAGGCTCTCATTGGGAAGAATTGAGAACATTTCCCTCCATAAAGAGCCTTCTCTTTGCCAGACTGTATACTGATATACAAGAGGTATAACCTCTTAAGTCTCCACCAAATCCATCATAAAGATGATGGGTGACTTCCCAGGGCTGTGGGATTACTTTAGATGTGCCCCACCATTGCCTGGCCTCCTTGCACCTAGCTGACATGGTGTCAAAGGCCAAAATACTGGCTGTTCCCTTGACATTATTGTTACTGGCCTTCAAGTCTGGTTGTTGAATATATAGCTGCTGAGTTACAAGTCTTGAATGAGTAGTGGTTTATAATTTAACTATTGTATAACATTTAGGTAAGGCTCGGCCATTTCAAACAAATATGGTCCCTGTTATGACTCAGGTTCCAACATATATAAAAGCCTTTCATATAGCAGAAACCTTTTTTACATGTATATATGCATGTGTGATGTTCATTAATGCATGGGTTGCATGTGTGTGAGACTGTGTGGGCACAGCATGTGGAGGTGAGAGTTTGACACTGCATATCTTACTCCATCACTTCCCACAGTATTCTTTCATTAAAAATTAGTATATAAAGTATTGGGTATTATTATGATATTTAAAAACATATCTTGAGGCTGAAGAGATGGCTTAGTGGTTAAGGCATTTGCCAGCAAACCCAAAGGATCCAGATTTGATTTCCTAGTACACACATAAAGCCAGTTGTTCAAGGTGGCACATGTGTCTTGAGTTTGTTTATAGTGGCTTGAGGTCCTGACATTCCCATTGATTTGCCCCTCTCTCTGCTTCCCTTTCTCTCAAATAAGTAAGTGGATAAATGAGTAAAATGTTTTACAAGAACACATTTGTTTTAGTTGATTTTCCTCAAAGGCACCCAACCCTTCTGGGCCTCTTTTATCCTCCCCACCTCTTCTTCTGCTTTCATGTAACTTTGAGCTCACCAATTTGACCTGACAAGCATGATAGTGAGCTCTAGGATTCCGTGTTGCTGCCTCCTCATGTGCAGACTACCGTGCCCACTATATTGTAGATGAGGGATAGAATCTGAACTCAGGTCCTCATGCTTGTGAGGCAAGCACTTTGTTCACTCAGCCATCTCCTTAACCTCAAAAGTTTTGGGTTTTAAGGCAGCTTGTGTAAAGTTCCCAAGAGCAAGTAAAATGTTGATGCATTGATGAGAATCCAGGAAGCTGTATTTGAAACAAAAAAAAACACCAACATTACCTTAAATATTAGAGAATAACATAAGCAAAATGTGTTGACAATCCTAGAGATATTTTTATTCAACTTTGTTTTATTAACAAAAGTTAAAACAATGATTTTGTTAGATTTTCTCAAGTTTTATGAATTAAGGAGGATTTGGACTAAGTTTATATGCAAGCTTACTTGTAGGTCAATTGAATGAAATCCTTTTTACAAAACTTTGCCATGTAAACTGATGACATGATGAGTATATAAATGTGGCATACAAAAAATATATACTTAAAAGTTAAATTTAGGTCACCTGTTTATTTAGTTAAGCTCTCAAAGCTTTGGTAATTGCTTTTATAAGTCTTAAGAAAACCTCAGTGTTTAGATATAGAGAGAGTGTCTTTTGTATTTTTTTCAGTCCCAAGCCAATTAACTGGTGTGTACTTTCATAGAAGAAACAGCAAGATATGCAAAGAAAACTAAATATTTATACTGAGAAGTAAAACCTCTATATTGTAGTTTCAAATAAAAAATATACTAACACAGGGGGAGGGGGCCCAGTGAGGAGGCTAACAATGGTACCAACTTGACTGTATTCACTGAGCACAAAACTAATTAGTTAAAAAAATTAATAAAATAAATTAAAAAACAATTAGATGAAATCAATCATTGTGAACACTTTAACAAGAAACTCAGTGAACATAATCCATGATTGCATTTACTCAGAGTTTAGTCCTACTGGAAATAAAGTAGAAAATTTATATCTCACAGACATAGGGCTTAGCCTCAGCATTATGAGAGGCCCGGTGCAGCCCAGAGGGTCAAAAGGTGAAGCTTGTTATACGCACTTAAGTAAAAGAAGTCATTTTGTTAGTGTTAGCAGTAAGATAATCAGTCAGAGGCTAGAATGGAGACCATTTATATGTGATGGGGACAGATGTAATGACAGTCTAAGGAAAATGAGACATTTCCTTTTAAAAGTCTGACGATCAAACCCTAGTTCTTTAGAATAAATCCTAATGATGCATCTGAATGGATTGAGGAGCTTGTCTATGGTAAGCCAGGAAATCAGTCATCTTAGTACCTAAGGGGCTTCCCTTTGGAGGAAAAGGGGTCCAAGATGACCACAAAGGATTGGAGGTGATTCAGTTAGCATATATGACTTCTAGGAGGGACCTCTAGGCCAAAGATCTACAAGGGACCCAAGGTGCAATTTTTAAAAAGGGTGTCCTTCCTTCTAAAAGGGCATCCAGCACTTGGGCCACAGTTAATAAACAAAAATACTAGGCCAAGTTTAGAAATGGGAGGACTCACTAATCTGATGTTGCAGGGGGATTCTCAGATGAATAGATGACTGAGGTTAATCAGAAGGGCTGGCCAGAATAGAAGGTAAGAGGTGAGTCAAAATATCAAACCCAGTTGCCAAGTTGCTATTACTATTGCTTGATTTATGCTGGGTATAGGAATGAACCAAAAGATAAAAAATAAAACAAAGGAATTCCGGTTAAGATGGCAGCATAGGTACAACGCCAAAGCAGCCTGGGGGAAAAAAAGACCAAACAACCTCAGCAAAATACACACTTTTACTAAAAACTGAGGTGTATAGGAAACTGAAGTGGCAGCGGAGAAGTAGGAGATATACAGAACATCCAGAGCCTGCACAGGTGGGCAAAAGCGGCCCCAGCAGCTCCGCCAACTGCGGCGGCAGCTGGGCGCATCAGTAAGCCACCAGACTCGGCTCCAGCTGCAGGAAAAGCCAGGTGCGGGATTTTCCCCTCACACCGCGCTCTCCGCAACTCGGGAAACGTGAGGGGAGAGCGGCAGTGAGCAGCGGAGGAGCAGACCGGGAGGTAGAAGAACACGTGGAGCAGAGAGAGAACCAGAGCAACTGTGGCTCCCTCCCCTTCCCCACCTCCTGAGCCCAGCTCCAGCGAACAGAGCAGTGTCCCGGGACCCGGCCACGCCAACTTGAGCCGACCGTGGGATCCAAGCAGGAGCAGAGTTCGGCAGCAACATCAGCAGCTCCGAAACCGGCACCGGAGGACACAGCAGCAGCAGACCCAGGAGTGGCAGCAACGGCAGACCCAGGAGTGGCAAAAACAGCAGACCCAGAAGCAGCAGCAGTTCCAGCAGTGGGGGTGCTGATCTGCAGGGTCACAGTTGTCAGACTTGGTTTGCCCCGCAGGAAAAGCCAGTGCCCAACTCCAGAAATCAGAACAGCAGCCCGACGACCCAGACAGCAACTTGACTGAGACCAAACTCATCCAAGGTAACTGGGTTTGCACCAGGGAAGGGTCTCACTTGGTCACAAGCTGACTGAGACCCCTCAACAGACCAGAAATCTTAACCTCTGTATTGATAGAGGATCGGTCTGTTATAATAACTACTCTGGCATACATACTTGGGGCTGTTTTTGACTGAATGGGTACAGTGTTTAGTTAAATTTTAGAATCTACCGGTGTTTTATTCCACCCAGCCTACATGAATACTCCCATAGCAGGGAAACTCAACCCCTAGGAGCACCTTTGTAGATAATCTCAGAGTCTTAAAAGCCACATCTAATACCTTAAGCTCCTACCCTTAAAATATATAACATCAAATCAATTGATACAGCTAAGAATAACCAGCTAGCTAGAAAATCCAAGCATTAACTTAATCCAAGATGCAAAAATATATACATTATAACACAAGAAACACTAAAAAGCAGGATGATAGAAATTCACCTAAAAGTATTAATGCATCAGAAATGACCTCCAGTGAGAATGAGTTAGAGGAAATGCCTGAAAAAGATTTCAAAAGAATGATTGTAAGTATGTTCAAAGAAGTCAGAGAACAAATCAAAGGAGTCAAAGAGGAACTTAAAGAGGAAATCAAAGGAATCAAAGAAGATGCAGGACACCAATTTCATGAAATAAAGAAGGCAATACAAGACATAAATAAGGAAATAGAAATAATAAAGAAAAACCAGTCAGAATTACTAGCAACAAAGAACACAGTTAATGAAGTAAAAAACTCTGTAGAAAATCTCACCAGTAGAATGGATGAAGGAGAGGACAGAATATCTAAGCTAGAAGACCAGGTGGCAGATCTAATACAGGCCAACAAAGAGAAAGACAAACTTATAGAAAAGTATGAGTGTGAATTTCAAGATATTCGGGACACTATGAAAAGATCAAATATTAGAATTCAGGGCATAGTAGAAGGAGACGAATTCCAATCCAAAGGCATAGTAGGTGTCTTCAACAAAATCATAGAAGAAAATTTCCCCCAAATTGGGAAAGAGGTGCCAATAAAGATACAGGAAGCCTTTAGAACCCCAGCCAGACAAAACCTGGAAAGAACCTCTTATTGCCTTATTATAATCAAGCTTCCAAACACACACACCAAAGAAAAAATATTGAAAGCAGTTAGAGAGAAAAATCAAGTTACCTACAAAGGGAAGCCCATCAGGATTACAGCAGATTATTCAACACAAACTTTTAAAGCCAGAAGGGCTTGGGGTGATATATTTCAAGTTCTGAAAGATAACAACTGTCAACCAAGGTTACTTTATCCTGCAAAGTTATCCATTCAAATAGACGGAGAAATAAGGATATTCCATGACAAAAGCAGGTTAAAGGAGTATTCAAAGACAAACCAGCTCTACAGAAAATACTTGATAGAATCCTCCATGCTGAAGAAAAGGAAAAGCACTCATATAAGGAACATAGAAAAAACAAGCAATACTCAAATATTAGTTAACAGTAGAAAGCACAGGTAGAACCAGAAAAACACACACAAAAAAAAATGGCAAACATAAATACACACCTTTCAATAATATCTCTTAATATCAACGGCCTCACTGCCCCAACGAAAAGACATAGATTTGCAGACTGGGTTAAAAAGCAGGATCCTACAATTTGCTGTCTCCAAGAAACTCACCTTTCTACACAGGATAGACATTACCTTAGGGTGAAAGGTTGGAAGACGGTGTTTCAAGAAAATGGGCCTAGAAAACAAGCAGGGGTTGCTATCCTAATATCGGACAGGGTAGACTTTACTCCAACGTTAGTCAAGAAAGATAAGGAAGCTCACTTTATATTGATTAAGGGCACACTCCAACAGGAGGACATTACAATCCTAAACATATATGCACCTAACATGGGGGCTCGTAATTTGTCAAACAAACAACACTATTAGAACTAAGGTCACAGATAACACCAAACACAGTGGTGGTGGGTGACTTTAACACCCCACTCTCCTCATTTGACAGGTCATCCTGGGAAAAAATAAACAGAGAGGCATCTGGACTAAATGAGGTCATAGAAGGAATGGACTTAACAGATATATACAGGACATTTCATCCAAAGGCTGCACAATAAACATTCTTTTCAGCAGCGCATGGAACATTCTCTAAAATAGACCATATATTAGGACACAAAGCAAATCTTAACAAATTCAGGAAAATTGAAATAATTCCTTGCATTCTATCTGACCACAATGGAATTAAACTACAAATCAGATGCAAGAAAGGCTATAGAGTATACACAAAATCATGGAAACTAAACAATACACTACCAAATGATGAATGGGTCAATGAAGAAATCAAAAAGGAAATCAAAAAATTTATAGAGTCAAATGATAATGAGAACAAAACATACCAAACTCTCTGGGACACAATGAAGGCAGTTCTAAGAGGTAAATTTATAGCCTTAAGTGCCTATATTAAGAAATTAGAAAGGTCGCAAGTAAACAACCTAATGCTTCACCTTAAAGCCTTGGAAAAAGAAGAACAAGGCAAACCAAAAATCAGTAGACGGGAAGAAATAATAAAGATTAGGGCAGAAATTAATGAAATGGAAACAAAAAGAACCATCCAAAGAATTAATGAAACAAAGAGTTGGTTCTTTGAAAGGATAAACAAGATTGATAAACCCTTAGCAAATCTGACCGAAAGAAAGAGAGAAGAGACACATATTAATAAAATCAGGGATGAGCAAGGTAACATCACAATAGATTCCAGAGAAATTCAAAAAATCATAGGGACATACTATAAAAGCATATACTCCACAAAGTATGAAAATCTGAAAGAAATGGATGATTTCCTTGATCTATATGACCTACCTAAATTAAATCAAAATGAGATTAATCACTTAAATAGACCTATAACAAACATGGAGAGATGAACAGTTATCAATAATTTCCTGACTAAAACAAGCCCAGGCCCAGATGCATTCACTGCTGAATTTTACCAGACTTTTAAGGAAGAGCTAACACCATTGCTTCTTAAGCTGTTCCAGGAAATAGAAAAAGAAGGAATTCTAGCAAACTCCTTCTATGAGGCCAGCATCACCCTGATACCAAAACCAGGCAAAGATAGAACAAAAAAAGAAAATTACAGACCAATCTCCCTCATGAACATAGATGCAAAAATTCTCAACAAAATATTGGCAAACAGAATACAAGAATATATCAAAAAGATCATTCACCCTGACCAAGTAGGCTTTATCCCAGAGATGCAGTGATAGTTCAACATACGCAAATCTATAAATGTAATACATTACATAAACGGGTTGAAGAACAAAAATCACATGATCATCTCATTAGATGCAGAGAAAGCATTTGACAAAATCCAACATCCCTTCATGATAAAAGTCCTACAGAGACTGGGAATAGAAGGAACATATCTCAATATAATAAAGGCTATTTATGACAAGCCTACAGCCAACATATTACTAAATGGGGAAAAACTGGAAGCTTTCCCACTAAAATCGGGAACAAGACAAGGGTGTCCACTGTCCCCACTTTTATTTAGTATAGTTTTGGAAGTCCTAGCCATAGCAATAAGGCAAGAGACACACATAAAAGGGATACAAATTGGAAAGGAAGAGATCAAGTTATCATTATTTGCAGATGACATGATTCTATACGTAAAGGACCCTAAAGACTCTACTAGCAAACTGTTAGAGCTGATCAAAACCTACAGCAATGTAGCAGGATATAAAATAAATACACAGAAATCAGTAGCCATCATATATGCTAACAACAAAAACACAGGATGAAATCAGAGAATCACTCCCATTCACAATTGCATCAAAAAAAAATAAAGTACCTTGGAATAAACCTCACCAAGGAAGTAGAGAATTTCTACAATGAGAACTTTAAAACACTCAGCGAGAAATTGCAGAAGACACTAGAAAGTGGAGAAACATCCCTTTTCCTGGATTGGAAGAATCAATATTGTGAAAATGGCAATCTTACCTAAAGCAATCTACACATTTAATGCAATCCCTATCAAAATTCCAAAGGCTTTCTTCATGGAAATAGAAAAAACAATCCAAAAATTCATATGGAATCCCAAAAAACCTTGAATATCTAAAATAATACTGAGCAACAAAAATGAGGCTGGTGGTATCACCATACCTGATTTTAACCTATACTACAGAGCCATAGTAACAAAACCAGCATTGTACTGGCAGTAAAACAGTCATGTAGATCAGTGGAACAGAATAGAGGACCCAGATGCATGCCCAAGTAGCTATAGCCACCTGATATTCGATAAAAATGCCAAAAATACTCAGTGGAGAAGAGACAGCCTCTTCAGCAAATGGTGTTTTGAAAAATGGGTATATATCTGCAGAAGGATGAAAATAGATTCTTCTCTCTCGCCATGCACAAGAATTAAGTCCAAATGGATTAAAGACCTTAACATCAGACCTGAAACTGAAACTGCTAGAGGAAAAAGTAGGGGAAACCCTTCAACATATTGGTCTTGGCAAAGAGTTTCTGAATATAACCCCAATTGCTCAGGCAATAAAACCACAGATTAATCACTGGGACCTCATGAAATTACAAAGATTTTGCACTGCAAAGGACACAGTGAAAAAAGCAAAGAGGCAACCTACAGAATGGGAAAAAATCTTTGCCAGCTATATATCTGATAGAGGATTAATATCTAGGATATACAAAGAACTCAAAAAGTTAAATAATAAGGAATCAAACAAGCCAATCAAAAAATGGGCTATGGAGCTAAATAGAGAGTTCTCAAAGGAAGAAATACGAATGGCATATAAGCATCTAAAAAAATGTTCTACGTCACTAGTCATCAGGGAAATGCAGATTTAAACTACATTGAGATTCCATCTCACTCCTGTCAGATTGGCCACCATCATGAAAACAAATGATCATAAATGTTGGAGGGGATGTGCAAAAAAAGGAACCCTTCTACACTGCTGGTAGGAATGCAATCTGGTCCAGCCATTGTGGAAAACAGTGTGGAGGTTCCTAAAACAGCTAAAGATTGATCTACCATATGACCCAGCTATAGCACTCCTAGGCATATATCCGAAGGAATCATCTCATTTCCTTAGAAGTACATGCTCAACCATGTTTATTGCTGCTCAATTTATAATAGCTGGGAAATGGGACCAGCCTAGATATCCCTCAACAGATGAGTGGATAATGATGATGTGGCACATTTATACAATGGAGTTCTACTTAGCAGTAAAGAAAAATGAAGTTATGTAATTTGCAGAAAAATGGATGGACCTGGAAAGTAGTATACTAAGTGAGGTAATCTGGGCTCAGAAAACCAAGTGCCACATGTTGTCTCTCATATGTGGATTCTGGCTACAGATGTTTGGGCTTCTGCGTGAGAATGAAAATACTTAGTAGCAGAGGCTGGTAAAGTAAAAAGGAGACATAAAGGGAGAGAAAGGAAGGGAGGAGGATACTTAATGTTGATATTGCATATATGTAATTACAGTGATTGTAATGGGGAGATAATATGATGGAGAATGGAATTTCAAATGGGAAAGTGTGGGGTTGGGGAACGAGGGAATCACCATGGGATATATTTTATAATCATGGAAAATGTTAATAAAAATTAAAAAAAAAAACAAGAAATTTACAACGTAGCTGTGAACAGAAGAACAACAAAAACTAGAAAGTAATATAAGAGACTAAGTCTCCCTACCCAATTATGCAGCTAGACTTAGGAAGCGAGCAGTCTCTAGACTACAGAATTTGCTACACACCTGATATTTCACTGTAGTAAGGCACCCCTTCTCTCTCCAGTCCACAGAATCAGGCAATCTCTGGTTAGGGTTTGTCTTATAGGTGGCATTTCTCTGCCCCTGGCTGATAAACCTCAGAGAGCTCATGAGTGACATCACTTCTTCACTGGTCTATAAAGAAAGCAAATACTGGGCTGGTAGGATGGCTTAGCACTTAAGGCATTTGCCTGCAAAGCCAAAGGACCTAGGTTCAATACCCCAGGACCCACATTGGCAGATGCACAAGGGGGTGCATTCATCTGGAGTTCGTTTGCAATGGCTAAAGGCTCTGACATGCCCATTCTCTCTGCCTCTTTCTCTCTCTCTCAAATAAATACATAAAATCTAAAAATAAAAATAAAAACAAAGCAAGCAAACAACAGCAACAAAACACAGCCCTTTATTCCTTTTAGGCTAACTGATAGTGCTTCCTGTCCCAGAAGCGATTGATAAATGTGGTAACTGTGCAATAATGCCAAATGTGTCTATGAAGGCAATAAATTTTCTATCTAGTAAATTGTACTTATTATTGTGAAATAGTACACTGGTGGTGTTTCTTTCCTCTTTCTGACATTAAACAAAAACAGAATTTAATGTAATATTGAGTTTATTTGTTAAAAATTTGGAAAGATACAATCTGAAAGGATTCTTTCCATTAAGCTTAAAGAATAGCATTTTCCTCTGTGCATTAGAATTTTGTGATAGGGTTGGTAATAGCAGTATGTTTGGGCTTTGTGATTTTACAAAAGCCACAGCATTGTAGCACAAGTGTACCACAAGACAGGATCTCAGTTCATCTTGGCTTGGATGTTGTGAAATATACTGCTCTCAGCTCTAAGGACTGGGGTACAACTACATCAGGCCATTTCATATTCATATTACTCCTTTTTGAGATGAATTATTCTTAGTGATCTGCTTATAAATTAGAAATGGTTTTAAAAGTCAATCAATAAGGGATATTAAGAAGTCCAAATTAAAAATAAAAACTCTGTGAGAATAGAACTGGAAAGGTTGTGTCATTGGTTTGTAATACTCACTATAACTATAAAATTCATTATTTACACCATAATTGGCTTATATGCAAACATCTCTAAGTTGGTCCCTGTTGTGATTTGAATTTGAAATACCCCCCCCATAAGCTCATGTGTATGAACACTTGCTCCCAAGCTGGAGACAAGACTTAAGGTAGGCCCAACCTGGAGGGAGATATTGTAGTTACAGATTATAGATATTATAATTTATGAATAACTTCTTCATGTACAAACCAAAGGCAGTGCAAAAGAGATAAATATCCTCCTAGGCTCTGTCATTTTGGTCTGTGTAACATTTTAAATTGCTCATGGATATTGAAACATAATACCCACATTAAATTAAATTTATTTATTTAATTTTTAAATTAAAATTAAATAAAAATGCTGAAACTGCCATAATTGTTTACTGAATGATCAATGAATAATACCAATTTTTCACAACTTGCTTTTTCTACTTTGTAATATAGCTTAAGGTTTTCTGCCTATTAAGGCATACAGCTACTTAATAGATATTTTCTGATATAGTGTACTTGACTCTGTGGAATACCTTAATTGATTTTCTTTCATCTTCTCAGAGGTGTTTGGAATGTTTCTAATGTGTCACCCTGCAGATGACACTATGATGTACATACTTCTGTGTACAATCTATCTTTCTTTGGCATCCACAGAAAAATGTTTATATACTTTACACTAATGTAAGTATGGTTCAAATATCCTCTAGAGTGATTTAATAGTTTTTTTTTTTTCCTACTAGAAATTTAATTTAGTTTTAGGACTGAGTTGGGTAAAGCACATTTTCAATTTTAAATGCTATTTTTTCCATTTTTTGAAAAAATAAAACACATATTATAGTAGGTACCCTGTGACTCTGCTTCATATTTTCTCCATTTTTGCCAGTTTTGAAAATTAGTTCTCTTTGGGTATTTTGTCAACCCATCAGAGGATAATAAAGATGTAGTTGTCAAATCAGGGGCTGTGGGAAACTATTATAAATTCAAGATTGTCTGTTTAAAGTTACCTTGGTGGGTTGTTTGATCCCATGTTCTCACATCTGCTGCTGTGTTCATGGTTGAGGTATTTCCTAATGTAAGCAAAATTCTCCAGCTTTAGAAATTTTATTTACATAGCCTTATCAGCAGAATCATCTTTATTTATTCATTTGATGTTTTTCCAAATATAAGAAAGGATGCATAGCCAGTTGATTAAAACAATGCAATTACAATGTATTTGAAAAATTAAACCTTTGCTTTCTAGAAAAATAAAATAATAATGTCATTTGTGTTTCTTTGTCTTGAGACGCATGTACCAATCAGGTTGGCTCTCAGTTGCTGACCTGGACTAAACATTTGGCTAGCCTACTTTGCTAGTTTGGTGCAGGTGAAGTTGAAATTTCTTGGCCAGAAAGAACACATTATTTAGAGACTATCCCTCAAGGAGAGTGGGGTTGACCATATACATTTTACTGTGCTTTTGTTGACATCAGTATGTTTGATATTGAGGCAAAATTCCAAGGGAATAAAAAAATACAAGAAATGCAATGAAATACATATTGGGCACCAAGTAAAGGCAAAGAACTAGTCTAGGCATTTTTATATGTTACTTGTTACATGTTCATAATAAACTCATGTGGTAACTTTCATCAGACTTCATTTCCATATCAGCAATGGAAGCTGTGAGCAACACTGTAGACACATACAAAAGAATCTCTGGAGCTTTCTATACCCACTGCTAACCAGTACTTCCCATTTTGACAGAAATTAAGTGAATGCTGGAGCAAATAGAACCTCTTGGATCAAACAGAATGTAATGGTTAATCTCCCTTGTCAAATTAATTGGCTCTGAAATCCTCTAGGAGACACGTATTTGGGCATGTTTGTGAGGGAGGTAATAGAGGTGGGAACCCACTCTAACTCTAGGTGGTTCTATTTCATAGGTTGAGGTCCTAGACTGGATAAAAAGTGTTAACTGAGCATGATCATATATCACGTTTGGCTTCATGACAAATGGAGTGTGACCAGCTGTTTCACGCTCTTGCCCTCTTGCCTTCATTGCCATGTTGGTTATAACCTCTCAAATTATAAGCAAAAATAATGCTTTCTACATTTAAGTTGTTTTGTGCCAGATAATTGGTTACAAAAATGAGAAATCTAATTCACAGACTTTGAGTCAAGTCCAAAACCACAACCAAGATTTAGACAAAGAGGAAAGAGGGGCAAAAATTTACAAGTGTGACGAGTCTGTATAAGGGTATTTAGGTAAAGACGGGTATGTTGAAACAATATTTCCCAGGATTTTCCTATAAGGAACAAAGTCCTATTGAGCTGGCTTTTGGGTAATTTCATCTCATAGACGAAGCTATTGTGGAAAGAAACCCAAGGAAGTATCATGAAGAACAGTAACCAGAAATTAGCACTTAGGGGCTCAGATGACATCGTCTCTGGAGACCTCAATGGCTTTTCTCTCCTTCTCTTCACCTTCCTGCTGTATGTATCCCACATCTCTGCAGAATGATGTAGTGTGTAATTCTACATGCGAAAATACAGATGCACTAGCCTCTCTGAGCTGAAAGAGAGACATCATGCTTGTCCATTCTTGGTCCAGTCAGTCACAGTGGGAAGATGTCTTCCCATGCTCACTTGCCAGGGTCTTGGATGTAATGTCAGATGTAATGTCAGCATGGACAGGCCATTCTCTCAGAAGGAAGATTGGCATTTGGGGCACAAAAAAGAAAAGAAGTGAGGGATTTTGTGGAATGTATTGAAGGCTAGTGGCAACACCTGAACTTGAGCCTCTCATGGAGTGAGGAAGGCTTATATGGGGAAAGGCTTGGTGTAACATAAATGGAAGAGATGGAGACTTGGGATGACGGTCATAACATGTGCACAGAGCACAAAGAGTAAACTTTAAGAAATGGCAAAGGAGTAGGAATTGCCAAGTGGACCAGGAGCTAATTTGAAAGAAAAAAGGAATGCGAGTTTTGGACTAATAAAAGGGCAACAATCTGGTTCAGGGATATATATATAAGGCAGTATGTCCTTAGGAATGGATAACTGAGGAGGAGAAACTTCAACCTGATCTTCAGGACAGTTGACAATGCATGTGATTTGAGACTACTGGCTTAGGTTCAATTGTGGTAATGGAAATACTGGCTATAAAACTGTACGTTTAGTGTAACAGTGAAGTGTTTAAGATATGAAAACCTGTCTAGGAAGTTTTTGAGTTGAAATAGAGGAAAGTGGAAGTTCACAGCTGATACTTGCATATCCAAATTTGTATCATTATGGGAAATGCTATTTCTGGGTTTGTAACAAAATTTCACTGGACTTACTGGATGGTAAGTTACATGTGATTATCAAGTTGCAAAACACATGGGAAATGTCTTTACCTGAAATAAAGTTTGGGGTTTGTTGAAGCACAGCAACAATAAATGAGTCCCATGTAGTAGAGGAGACTCCAGAAGCAAGACCGGGACTGGCTTGGCTAAGATAAGGTCAGCCTTGCATGTGGCCAGTAAGGCTGATAATCAGTGATCACTAAGCATGCCTGAGACTACATGTGCAAACAGGAAAGATTAAATGTACAGACACAGGACTGAAAAGTATTCCTTCTTTGTACTAACAGGAATGTGCCATTCCCTTGTGCAGGCAGAGTGGGACTGAGAGAGTGGCTGTGTTTAGGCCAAGGCACGAACTTCTTCTTGAGACCCTGCCAGTTCCTGGTAGAAGCCAGGAAATATATTTTTAGGCCTCAATAACTTGGGCTAAGGGAACCATGTACCTCTTAATGGTTGTTATACAGTGGCTATAAATAGAACCTTTAAAGAGACAATCCACATTTTGCAATGGTTATTTTAATTAACTCCAGATATTACATCAAGTGAATTCTTGAAAACTATTTTATTCCTTTAGGATATGCATTACACATAGGAGTGATTTGAAATTTGGCTGTTGAGTCAGAAACAAATGCTATTTCTTTTCCAAAACTTGTGATAAGGTCAAATGCTAAAGGCCGACAGTAGTTGTTTGTAGCTGATCTCTTAGAATTGAAAACAAACGTTGAGTAACATCCAAAATGTATTATGTAGTAATATATGTACATATATTATTCCAGGTTTCTCATCATTTTTATGTATTACCTCAAAATTAAATATGAGTATTTTTGCACAGTTAAAAGAACTGGTTATTACTAAGATTGTGTGTGTGTGTGTGTGTGTGTGTACACACACACACACACACACACACACACACATAGTCTTTATAATTCTTTAGAATGAAAGCATGCTTATAATACTAAATTAGCATGACAAACTGGTAATGATGTTACTTTTGGTGAGTGTAGGTGTGCTATGTGCCAGTCAGGATGGTGAACACTGAATAGACCAACAATGCCAGTTTTTGGAAAAGGTATAAATAACTGGAATTTTCTTGCATTGCTGAGGGGAGTATAAGTTGATTACTGTGGCTTTGGAAAACTTGAGCCTAAAAGAAATGTGCATATTTCTGTCAGAAAAGTTGTATGAATGATCACACAACATTTTAGTACTTGCCTCTAACTGCAAACAGCACAGTTGTCTATCAACAGAGGATAGAGAAACAAATTGTAGTATAATGTTCACAATACAGAATATTATTCATCAACAGAACAGAATTAACAGTTCATACTTGTTTCAATGTGGATGAATTCTCTCAGTTATGAAATAATAAGAATAATAATTTGTCTAATAAGTTTAAGAATGCAAAACTGATCAGTGGTACTAGACATCTGGAGAGTAATTGTCTCATCTATAGGGAAAGGAAGGGTGATGCTGTGGATTTGCCACTTGAGAGTCAGAGGTTTTCTCCATTGCTTGACCTTGGCCTGGGCGGGAGAGTGAGAGGTATGAACATATGCTAACCATTCATCTAGCTGTACACTTGAGGTTGAGTATTTTACCAGATGGGAGATATAATTCAGCTATGAAATATGTGCTTTACATCTCAAGAAAATTCTCAAAAATTATTTTTCCCTTTCCTGTTCCATGTTCCACAAAGAAAGGAGAAGCTAAGTGTAGCATTAAAGGATGATCCTTAGCCAAATCAGGAGGAGGTGATGAAATTTAAATGTTCAGGGAATACAAAGCTACTTCAGCATCCCTGTATTTATCACAAAGAGGGTGTTTATTCTACTTGTGAAGAAAGTAGTTTTGCCTAGGAGAGGTTCTGTTGGGGAGAGGACTATTATATAATGCATTTTGCATATTTGTAACATATCATAGGAGCAACACCATAAAAGGAAAATTAATCTATTTTAAGTAAATGCTTTATTCATAAACTATATATATTCAAATAAATACATAGGATCATATATAGATTTTAAAAATACAGTCATTTAAGACATATTTTTTTCTGGACTGGAAAGGTGGCTCAGTACTTTAAGACACTTATCTGTAAAGCCTGATGGTAAAGGCTCAGTTCCCCAGCACCCATGGACAGCCTGAGCCACTAAGTGGCGCATGTGTCTGCAGTGCATTTGCAGTGGCAGAAGGCCCTGGCACAACAATTTTCTCTCTTTTTCTTTCTTTCCTTCCTCCTTCCT
Organism: Jaculus jaculus; assembly: GCF_020740685.1. Lineage (NCBI taxonomy): Eukaryota > Metazoa > Chordata > Mammalia > Rodentia > Dipodidae > Jaculus > Jaculus jaculus. Next base: position 88,837,153 of record NC_059109.1, read on the forward strand.
TCCTTTCTTTCTTCCCTCCTTTCTTTCTTTCATCTATCTATCTATATCTCAAATTACAAATAAATATTTTCCCTTTTTTTCTACTCTGCTCTCACGTGAACTTTTTGTTCTGGCAACTTGCGTAACTTACATAATTTTCTTTATGCTTATATGAAAAGGTATAGTATCATATATAGCTATGTTCATGTGCATATGTATACACTCCTATGCACTTACATCCATAGTTAACTTTTGTTTTTGTGCTGTAGAAATGATATCATAATGTACAAACTTTTCTGAACTTCCAAAATCCACGGAAATTCCTGGAAGCCAGCTGGTACTTCAGATGCCCCAGAGCTTCATAGTGTGGATATACTATAATTCATTCGGCTAATTTTGTTTTAATGAAAGACAAGGGCTTTTGTTTATTGTAATGAAAATGGGTTGAGCTCAGAGCACTCATGATTTGTAACTTACATTGCCTGAGTCATTTCTTTCCATCCGTCAAAGAACACCTGTGTACCTGTCCACTCGGTCAGTTAGGAATCACAAAGATGGCATAGTGGAGTCCATGTGTTTGTCGTGAAAGGAGCTTTCCTGGTTTTGGCAATCACTGTTTGCTTGTTTAGTACTTGTCGTATATAAAGCACTATTCAGCTTATAGTAGATCCATTAAATCATTACAGGTACAACATGAGGTGTGGTGTATTGTCCCCCCATTTTTCAGACAGGGAATGAAAAAAAAATGAGGTAACTTACACAAGATCAGCATGAACTCTCAGATTCTGGTTCTGGATTTCCTATTTGATAATCTGGGATTTTTATCTGCCATGCAATACTGTCTCTTAACAGTGATGTTCATTCTATTTTTTGGTTAATGTTACATGACTATTCATTGGTAACAAGAATTAGAGTGGCTCTCAGAAAAGTAATTACATTGTCAGTCATAATATTAATATTTAAATACAAATTTAAATGTTTATTGAGTATGTTTGTGTGAGAAATCATACTAAAACACAATAAGCCAGCAAAAGAGGTGGGGGGGAGTAGTTATAGTTGCACCACACATGACTGCTGATCACTTTCTGGATTTATAAAGATTCAGTATACAAATTTCTTCTTCAAATGGGGGCTTTCTGTTGCAATATGACAAGCCTACCCCTTAGGTCAAACTATCCACTATATTTTCTGAACAGTTAGTAAAGCAAGACCAAGCCACAGAAATGTAGACCACGGTTAAAGATCCAGTACCTAGAAAATTTGCCTCAAGTTTCAGCCTCTCTGGTTAACCTTCTGCTCGACAAGCTCTGTATGCTGGTCTGCGCGATTAGAGTATTATGAGGGCCAAGAAGATGTTTGTAAGAAATCATCTTTCATTTAGTCTTGTAGAAGGAAAAGTCAGTGATTATTTTTAGCCTGTGCAGAATTATTCTTTAAAAAATGAATAATCTAAGCTAAATGATTACTTCTGAAAAGGTATAGTCTTTATATCTTAGCTGAAACTTTTAAGGAAAATGAAATTTGAATAGTGTGCAAAGTTTGCAAAAAATTATAGAATTTATGTGGAAACAAAGTCATTTGAAATAGAAAATTTCCAAAATGATATTAATGGTCTCATTTTAAAGGGCATTCATGTTGTTGAAAATATAATCTATTTCAAGTCGCCTTGATTTTTAATGTACCATACCTTAGGGTCTCTTGAGAGATCAGAAATCACTGATGAGCAATTTTGAATATTTTGAATACCAGTTAATAAAACATTTATCTGTAACTCAGAGCTGGTTTTCATCCTTCCATTATTCTTGTCTGGTTGTGAACCTTTCCATCATTGAAAGTAATTGAAAAGAAAACTTTCCTTGAAGCCATATGAGCAATGGAAACAGAACCCTAAATGTTGAATAGTGGCAAGATTCCAGACAATTATGAAAGCTCTTGAAATGTCGACACTTTTATTCGTCACCTTTGATGGACAGAAATTATCACAGTTGAGGTCTCATTTTCCTTAGATCTATACTTTCTTGTGATTGTAAGTCACAGTCCCTCTAAACTGAGGTTTACTGGAAGTCTTGTCCACACATATGGCAGCTGGAAGGACATGCCGAGAAAGCCTGTCTGTGTGACTTCATTGGACAGCATAACCAGAAGTCCCAGTGCCTCAATTTGTAGTTTTTGATTATGGGCACATTGCTGTCAGTGCCATTCCTGTGATCTGACTATTTGGCACATTAACTGTGCCCTCCTTTAGTTATCCTTACAGCTCTGGATTCCCTTTGGAATTTATGACTATAAGGACAATAGATTAGGAGTCTGAAGGAGAGAGGCTTAAGACTGTTGCCAGAGATTTGCTGTTATTGTTTTAGGTGCAAAATATTAACAGGGAGCCCAAGTCTTTTCAGCTGCTGGCTTAATTTGTATGGAGGAGAATTATCTGAGACTGAATGCACTTCCCCCAACACATCTGGGAAATCAAACACAAAAGGAGTTTTGAAACTGGGATTTAGGCTTAAGTTTATCATCTCATATATGACTGGCATTTCTGTCTGTATAAAATCTGACGTGAAAGATGTGAAATATAGTTTCAAAAAATGCTACCAAGATGTGTAGCAAGTGATGACTTATCCCTTTTCTGGCTCTTACTCAATACTATGGAAGCTTTAGTTAGTAGTCTAAACAGAAAAATAATTTTAAACTAACAAAGTGTAAATCACTACTAGAAATACTGTATCTTTTATATTATAACACATACTTATTTTAGTGTTAGTGATTTATTTAGTGTTGTGACTATGCTTCAAATGATTTGAAACAATAATGTGTCTATGAATTACTTCTCATTATATCTTTAGTTATCTTTGTTGTATTTTGGAATCTTTTATCTTATATAATATTTTTCTTGTTTGTGTTGTTTATATTTATATTCATTATTTATTGATATACATACTTAGATTTGGGTAACCCTTCTCCTTGTTCTCATCTGCCCCAATTCCTGTCTCCTACTCTACTTTCTACTTTGATCCCTAGCATTCATTTTTTAAAATTACTTTTTTTATTTGAGAGAGAGAGAGAGAGAGGGAAGGAGAGAGAAAGAGGCAGATAAATAGAGAGACAGAGAGAATGGGTATGACAGGGCCTTCAACTATTGTAAATGAACTCCTGATGCATGTACCTTGTGCATCTGTCTCAATGTCGGTCCTGGGGAATTGAGTCTGAACTCTGTGGCTTTGTAGGCAAACGCCTTATCTGCTAATCCCTCTCTCTAGCCCCATTTCTAGACTTTCATATTGCCTAAGATCTTCTGCCTCTTGTATAATTTAATTCACTTTAAGTAGAAAAATCAAACCGCAATGATATTTGCTGAAATTTCATTTAAAAAGCATTTTAGTGAACTGATACATTTAATCATCATTTTAATCAGTCATCAAATATTTATTAAAACCCCAAAATATGTTTTGGACCTTGTTGTGTTCTGGGTCAGAAGATATGGACCATGATGCATTTCAACTCTGTTTGAGAGTATCCATCCTTAAATATGTTCTGAGCTGTAGCACTGTGGTAGGGGCTTTGCTAGTTGCCGGGGATTGTGAGATGGAAAATATAGTTTTCTTAAATCATAGGACTGTACAAATAATCCAAAAGAAAACAATGTAGTAGACCTCAGGCATGTACTTGGTCTTTAACTGCTGACTTGTGTAATGGATACACATCATAAATTTACTGCTCGTAGCTCTCAAAGCTGGTAAGTCCTATATCAGGGCACCAGCACATTGAGTATGAGGAGGTCTCATTTTTCATACATAGTCTGAATTGTATCTTCTTGTTGACTGGAAGTCAAATGGACAAACAGACTCCCTCAGAGTTCCATTATAAATGCACCAATCCCATTCTGTTATTACTTGGTCACCTCTTAATGGCCTCCTTTACCTCTAATTAATATCGCAATGGAGATATGAGTTGGGGAAGGATACCAGCACTCAGGCCATGACAGTGTTGGCGGGCTAGGCCAAGTACAGTGGAACTCTCAAAGCTGGAGCCTTTACCTTGAATGGCAAAAGTAGGGAGGTAGCCTTATAGCTAAGGCTTGGTGCACAGACACAGAGAGGAGTATGCCCAGTGGATATCAGATCATGAGTGGCAGAGGACATGCAAATCAGACAAGGCACAAAGCCTAACCATGCTTACAGAACCAGTCAGTGACTCGGGATTACTATGGAATGAAGTGTAATGAAAGAATGGCCTTACCTGAATGGTATATTTTGGGTTAAGGTTAGATTTCTAAAGAGCATTGTTTTGTGTTGGGTGCTTCACTTCCCAGTCTTGGCATCCCAAGGGAGGGTTGTCCACCTAGCCTATAACACACTACCACCCAGTATCTTTTAGATAATATATAGCTGCTGATTTCTCATGAGAAAGCTATAACCAAGTAGATTCTATGTTGGCACCATTAGGGTTGCCAACAAGATGAAATTTTTGTGTGATTCGGTGGTACAATGTAAATTTAAAAAGCAAAACTAAGATTTTATAAATTAAGCATGGCTAGTTGTAGCTGGTGACCACATAAAAACATTAAAATAAAGGTTAGCTTCATTTTGATGAAACTTTATTAAATATCTTTTCTAAGCAGAAAAGTAGTATTGTTGGGGCATATTGTTGTTAAGATTGATTTTAAGGATAGCTCATTAGCATATTTGTATTTGAATTTTTACCTGATTAACCCTTCCTCCATCCCTTTCACCTCTGACAAGTATTTTCTGAGTATAGCTGTCACAGGCTAGTTTGTTTACGATTATGTCTATGAAAGACAACTTTAGCTACGCCATGCTTTTCTTTCATGCTCATATATTATCACTACCAGTTTGGTAAGCTTAAGATAAAACTTTCTATGGTGCCATCACACTTCACATTTCAATTGCTTATGACCAAGTGCCTGGGTTCATCAGGGACAGTCAAGTTTTATGCTATGTTCCTTATATAATTCTTACCACTGACCCTTTTCACTCTATTTTGTTTGGACCAAAAGTTATACGATCATCTACAGCAAGTGTTGTGAGTACTTTATTCACATCCTTTTCATGTGATCATTCTACAGTGTTCTTTCTCACATTGTCCTCTTGGCATTGAATTACACATGCTTTCTTGAAGCCACAGGGACTCTGGACCCACTTTCCTATGGGGCTGCAGTTCTTGACTTTTCTCTCCCTAGAGCATACTTCAGCTACTTACTGATAGATGATAATTAGTGTTCAAATGTGATTTTCTTTTTCTAGTGGATGAGCACATGCTCCTGCTCCATCTATTTAGGAAAAAAACAAAACAAACAAACAAACAAAAACCTGTCTTCTAGTACATTTCACTGGTACCTGTGTCCAAAGCTAAGTTTTATTATACATGTGGGTCTATTTCTATACCTTCTTGTGATTCTTGATCTACCCTTATACCCATACCAGACTGCTGTAATCACTCTTAGGTGTCTCTTTATTTTTCATCAAAGCCAAGACTTGCCAGTCTAAATAAATAATATTAAACAAAGTAAACTATAAATCATGGTGTAAATGAATTTGAAATTTTATTTTCAAAGAAAAGAAAGATTATTGAATTATTAGCCAATAGTGTCTGCATGAACATATTAGTACTACGTTACATTAAACAATATGTTTATTATGATTACCATATAACTCATTATGTAGAACCTTTCATTCCCCCCAAATCATTGCTTCTCTTTTGGGCATATTGTATTTGTTACTATTGAAACTTCAACAGTCATCTCACAGAGATTTCCAGAACAGTATTTCAGAGCTTTTATTTGTATGTTTTCCAGATTCAGAAAATTGGGAATCTCAGTGTGATATAAAACTGGCAATTTTGGCCCAAGCCATTTTAGCATTTGAATAAATTATAGTAGTCTTGGATTGGGTCCTTTAAAATATTCAATGCCTGCATATATGAAAATGTCCCTGAAACTTTTGAAGACCTCTTTATATATTATACCCATAATTGTGAGTTTATGTGTACCTAAGAATAATAGCTAAATATGTATTAACTTTTAACTTTCTGACATACTAGTTCTACTTAAAGAACTGTCTAATAATACCCAACATAAGATTAAGGGGTAATTTCAGGCTAGTTTGTATTTTCCTGAAGCATTATACTGATGTTTAACATAATAAAACACTGGTAATATGTGTAATTTTATTGTGGCTTGGCTACAAATTAGAGCCCTTTTCAGAGGAGGAAGCATTAATAAGCATGAGTCCTTGCTGATATTCAGGCAAATCCCATTGTTTTTTCACTACTAGCTTTTGGACTTGTGTATCTTCTTTTGACCATAAGTTAAAGTGGTAAATCGTCAACATTTTGTAAACTTCAAACTAGTATGGTTGGCTTATTTTATTCAGCTATGAGAAGCTCTTTTGTTCATATAATTTATACACTTTTCCAGGCGATCCCAACATGTCATTCATTTAAAACTAACTAAATTATCAGGACATGGGAAAGTGGTGTGATGTATTTTAGTTGCTAAAGGTTCACTTTATCTTGAATAATCAAATTACCTCTCAAATGAGGATGAAACTTAATGGAACAATATTGTATTGCCTTGTCAATTAACTCAGTGGAGATTTGAGTTGATATATATGAAAAATTCTTGGTAATCTGAAAAACAATAGGCTGTTGTGAATTGTTGTCATTATTATTAGAAAAACTCCCTGTGGCCACTGAGAATGTTAGAAAAAGTCTCAACAGGGAGCAAAGAACGGTTCGACCCTTAGGCTAGTACTTGATCATCAAAGCATTTTCTAAAGACTATCATTCAGAGCAGATGAAAACCAACTCTAGAGCTTTCCAAACTACAGGTCTTGACCCATGATGAAGCTGTGAAATTAGTTTACTAGTTGACGATCAGCATCAAAACAATAATATGTGAATGGAAAATAGACAAATATACTAGAAGATATCAGAAGATGAAAGGATAAATATTGTTTTAAGGACATTTCTAAATATTCATGTATATGTAAATATTCACATACTTATACAAACACTGAATTGAACTATAAAATGTCCTAACTGTGGATCATTGCTCAGAAAGAAAACAAATCCACTAACATGTCATTTTCTTGGCTTTTATTTAAATATAAGATCACTTTTGTTGTCCTTAGACATAACAGATCTTATGTTGAGTTTATATTGTAACATAATATGCCAAAACTTTTAAATATCATGTGTTTTTCATTCCTGAATCCATATAGGTCTAAAGGTTAAAACATTAATATTCTCCCAATAAAGAATTGAGACTTTAGGGAAGTAGACATGCAATTCATATATGCATATTTACTGAGCATATGAATATCTAAAAAGAAAAATAGATTAGCCTTCAATTATATGTTATAATTGATGTTAAATGACAGACACATTTCTTCTATAAATATATCAATAGATTAATAGATAAATTGATTTTAAAGGCTGATACAGAGATTATAGTATTATTAAATTAATTTTATATGTATTTTCTTTATTTGAGACTGTTTCAGTTATCTATTGCTGTGTAACACACCATCCCAATCCAAGTGGCTTCAACCACCTATAGTGACTTAGAGTGATTTCTGTGGGTTTTCAGTGTAAGCTGGGCTTTCTTCCATGGTTCTTTTTGTGTGTCTAATCATGCTCGGATGGGTTGGCTATGCCACTGGTTCTGAGAATTGGTTGGCTGTTGGCTGGAGTACTTCAGCTTTGCTTTGTTCTAATCATAGACAGCTCGCAGACGCTTCCTCTGTGGACAGAGAAGGGGTGGGGAGAGAGTGTGAAAGTATGGGAAGCAGGGTAAGGTCTGGCTGGAACTGTGTCAATACCTCTTAGCTGAGTCTGCTGGATACTGAAAGTCACAGGCTACCCCAGATTTCAGGGATGAGGAATAGATTATCTCTTGCTGGGAGGAATGAGAAAGTTACCAAGCAAAGGACATTAACTGTGGCCATCAGCATAATCAACCCTGGAGTTGTTCTCCCTCCCTATGATTTTCACTGGAGCAATATGTGGGAATCCTGTGGACAGATGCCCAGAAAGACCCTCTTTCCTGCTTCTGTCTGAAATAAAAAGAATAATGTGGAAGGTAACCTAATACATGCATTAACAAAGAGAATATGTACTTAAGCTAACCAGTTTTTCCTCTCAATTTTATTATAATAAATGTTTTATTATTTTTTTAGAGTAAAGTGTTTTTAACAGGCACACTGTGTTCTGAGAATAGTCTGAAATTTTACTCATGGAATAAATGCTTTCCTAACAGGGTGTGGGCAAAAAGAACTATATATTAAACCATTTTATATTTTAGCCCTTAGTATAAAAGTGCCCTTTTAGAGGTTAGAGGGATTGCTTAGTGGTTAACATGTTTGCTTACAATGTCAACGTACCCAGGTTCAATTCCCCAAGACCCACATAAGCCAGATACACAAGGTGGCACATGCATCTGGAATTTGTTTTCAGTGGCTGGATGCCCTGCATGCCCAATCTCTCTCTCTCTCTTAAATAATAATAAAATAAAATAAAATAAAATAAAATATTGTTTTAAAGCATGCCCTTTTAGAGGGTTGGGGATTTATCTCAGTAGTGGAATGGTTATATGGCAAGCACAAGGCTCTAGGTTCAGTTCCCAACGTCAAAAAGGAAAAAAACAAAACAAAAAAACACTACCAGAAGTTTTATTTTTGTGATGTTCCCTTTCCATAGATTTCTCTAAAAGTCCTAGTTTTTAGATGGCTGTTCCCCAATACAGCTTTTACCTGTTGAACATAATTTGCTATATTTAGCTCAAACCTTGGGACAGAAAGAATCACATTTAATTCTTGATAATAAAATGAATATAATCTGCAGAGAATTGCTTCAGCAGCTAAATTTAGAAATAACCAAATATTAGAATGACATTTATATAACCATTTATTTCTTGTTGAACAAATTAAAAAAGAACAGCAGAAGACATTGGAGAGGAAAGTGCTAAGTATCTACTCTAAAGTGCTGACTGTACAAGGGAAAGGGACATAGATAATGTGCCATATGTGAATACCTACGTGCCCTTGACCTTAAATACCTACCCGCCCTGTGAATTGTGTGCTCCAGTGTGACTGTGAAGTTATCGAGAGAGCTGACTGCAGAGCCATGCTGTGTTATATGTGTATTGCTATTAAACTTTTCTTCCCTGGCAGTGAATCAGGAATCTTAGTGGCTCCTAGCACATATGTAGGTGAATTACATAAATTATTATGTGTTGAGCACACAGGATAGTGACCATTGTATAGTAAACAGTGTCAGTTGTACTATCAATACTGTGGCTGAGTTTTATTCTAGCCTTCATGCACACTGACTCAGTCTGTATTTGTGTGAGTTTATATGTTGTGTTCCCATGCTTAGAGATAAAAGACAGACACTAGTCCCAAGTAGCCTGAAGTACTGGAGATGTTTCCCACTCCACATTCATAGGTACAGATATGAATGTCACCTCAAAATGGGATATCAGACGAGCAGGCTATGTAGAATGCACATGAGCCTTGGTTTTTGTTTAAACAAATGGCTGGCGATTACACATACTCAATTTCTTAAACCTAAGTGTATGCGCTACAACCTGTTTATTTAAATGGGCTGAATTAGCTAGATATACTGCAGCTTATGCCCAGTCTCTACATTTCTTTGAACAGAGAAATTTCCCAGTATTATTCTATACATACTTTTTATAAAACAGAACTTGGATAATAAGTGTATCCTAAGTCTAAGAAAGATGGCACATTCTTCACAGTTGTAGTGTCCACTCATTTTAATCTTCATTTGTGATTTCAGTGTCCCCTAAAAATATGCCACCTTCCATGATCATTGAATTCTGTCACAAAGTAAAGGAAGTGATTACAGTTCCTCTGCAGCATTTTGGAGCTCAAGAGAAGTGTCAACTTAGAGCAGAGCTTCCCTGGAGAGCAGACTATGTCAATACATAATATCTTTGCTATTTCTTGACCACTTTTGACTTGGACTCATTTCTTGGTACTATGCAGAATTATGAATGCTTAGGAAGTTATAAGCTATATGCTAGTAAAAAGCCCAGTATATGAATTTTATTCACTCGTTGAAAAAAATATGTCATAGATTCAGTCTTTTCTACCAACAGTTGGACTTAGCATTCTGATATATTTATATAGAAAATTACAATTAATTGATTATGAAAGTTAATTCATTGTAGACTAAAATTGATCATTTCCTCACCACCTGTGAACATCACCACCATGAAGATTGACGTTCCAACTTATGGCATAAGGCAATACAAATATTCATCCCATGTTATCTGCTTACCTGTGTGATTAAGGGTGTACAATCTTGTAACGGAGACTAGAAACCCTTGAGAGCACTGAGATTACCCATAAATTAACTACTTGGACACAGTGAAAACTAAGATTTCTTGTTAAATATTGTACATGATCCCCTTGGTTATGGATGTGGGCTTTAGTGCAGACATGGCTTGGTTTTGACCCTTAGTGTACCAATGGTATCAGTCATTAGCTATGTGATTTCTGTGGACAGTTTTCTTATCCATGGACTTGAGTAACATTAGTTCAGTTGTGAGCCCTGAATAAGAGGATACACTTTCAAACTCTTGGTTCTGAACCTGTACATGGTAGCACTAAGATTCATTATTATTGATGAAATTATGTGACTCAAAGATATTTCATCCCACAAGGGAGTGTGTATTGGGAGGATTTAAGATTTGCCACAGGGTGGGGAGATATTTAATAACAATAATAATAATGAATAATGATATCACTGATCATTTCTAATTTTAGGTTCTTAACTGGAAAGAAATCTTCATGGGAAGTCAAAGCAGAGTTTTTGCAGCCAGTTTTATTCTTTCATTTTTGATTTGAAAAACTAATTATCACCTGGGCTGGGGTATAGCTCAGTTGAAGATTGCTTACCTAGCATTCATGAAACCCTGTGTATAATTCCAAAACATACACATATGAGATACAGAGAGAGAGAGAGAGATTTATTATCACCTACTATTTTAAATATACCCCAAATATATTTTACTGATATTTTATAATTTTTGCCATGAAATATATGAAACAGTCATTTAAATTTTTTTTTATATTAAATAGTTTTGTATTCAGTAAATACAGTCAGTTTATTAGGCTCATCTGTGACCTACCCCCTTCCCTTGGACCCTCCTTGTTGAAGAATATGGGTCATGTATTGTGGAGTTAGCCCACAGTTATGGATAAGATAAATGTCTCTGCATATCATGAACCAACATGTAGCTCTGACATTCTTTCCGCCCCCTCTTCCACAAAATTTCCCTGAGCCTTGTTGGGTTCATTTTTGGTCAGCTTCAGTGATGAGGTGTTGGGGGCCTCTGGGGCTCTGGCTCTCTGATTTGGTAGAGGTTGATTTTTCTCTGTGTTGATCACCTTCCCCCTTGTGTTGCGATCCAGTTCATCAGGAAAACTGCACTCTTGCTTGTTTCGCCAATTTTTCTTAGTTTCACCCGGGGCCCTTTTGAGGTATAATAGGGTGGCTCTCTTCTTAGGATCTATATGTATCTGAAAAAGAGAAGCAGATTCTCCAACAGAGAGTAGGTTAGCACCAGGACAAATGAGATAACCCTTACATTTATTATAGAGAAGTTGATAGGTGTAGACCCTCTTGTAGCCCATGATTGAGAATAGCTTGATACTAGAGAGTGGGCTTATGTTTGGATATGATTCTGACTTGTTTCCCAGCTCCAGCTATGTGTCCCATACCACTGAGGCAATCAGTTAGCCAAATCAAGAGCAGTTGGTTCCCCACCATGGCTATGTGCCACTATTACACTTGTGTGGGCATCACACCATGTTATTTGCTACTAAGTATGTTAGACCATGAGTTACTTGGACAGATATTGGTCATTTTCCTCCAGTCGTCCACGTAGCACCTTCTGGCACTAGACGCACTGACTGTCTGGGGACTGACTCTCTTCCAACTTCCTGCCATGCCATTCCATTTTACAAGTCAACCACATAAGGTGTCTTCAGCAGTATGGTCTTACCACTAACCTTTGGTGGGTCATCAAGTACTCTGACAGAAATCTGCCTGTCTTTTAGGAAACCTTGTAGGTCTCTCTGATTAAAAGTTCATTGTGGATGATAGCTGCATGCTGGCACTGGGAGTTACAGGTCAGTGCCCACTAAGAGAAGGAAGCAAAAGATAACTAATACACAAGAGTTAGAGAGGAGGGGGGGGGTGAGAGAGGGAGAGAGGGAAGGAGGGAGGGAAGATGTAGAAGAATAAGGTTAGTCATCATACCCTCCTCGGTGTCTTGTGGTTCAGGTGTTCCCTGTAAGGGCCTGGTGAAGGTTCAGCCATTTGGTCTGCCTTTCAGGAAGTAGACTTTTGTCTTACCATTGCCATTTGTGTCTAGATTTGTGTTTCCCACCCTTCGATGCACTTCCCTCCCTCCCCATCCAACCTAGCATCTAGTCCACGAGATGCTTGTTGGGTATGTAAGGTATCTTGGGTAGATTCAGGTTAGGTGCTGTAGATGAGTGAGACTATGTGGCAATTTTTTTTGTGTGTGTGTGTGTGTGATTTTGTAAGTTCACTGAGAATGATCTGTTCCCATTTCAACCATTTTTCCTCAAATTTCATTGTGTCATTTTTTCTTACTTCTGTATAGAACTCCATTGTGTAGATATACCACATCTTAGTTATCCATTCTTCAAGTGCTGGACATCTGGCTTGATTCTAGCTTTTAGCTATTACAAATTGAGCTGCTACAAACATGGTTGAGCAAATCTCTCGGATCTGTGGTTTGAAGGTTTTAGGGTAGATGCCCAGTAAGGGAATCACTGGGTCTGTTGGTATCTCTATAGTCAGCTTTTCCAGGAGTCTCCATATTGCTTTCCAAAGTGGTTGTACCATCCTACATTCCCACCAACAGTGGATGAGTGTTCCTACTTCTCCACATCCTCACCAGCATTTATTTTCATTTGATTTTTTTTTTTAAATTTAATTTATTAGTTTTCATTTCAGTGAATACAGGCAGTTTGGTACCATTATTTAGGCTCATCTGTGATCTACCCCCTCCCATTAGACCCTCCTTATTAATGAAAATGGGTCGTGCATTGTGGAGTTAGCCCCCAGTTATTAGTATGATAAATGTCTCTGCAAATCATGACCCAACATGTTAACTCTGACATTCTTTCTGCCCCCTCTTCCACAAAATTTCCCTGAGCCATGTTGGGTTCATTTTTGGTCTGCTTAAGTGCTGAGGTGTTGGGGGCCTCTGATGATTTGGCTCTCTGATTTGGTAGGAGTTGATTTTTCTCTGCGTTGATCTCCTTCCCCTTTGTGCTGGTATCCAGTTCACAGGAAAACATCACCCTTGCTTATTTCGCCAGTTGTCCTTAGTTTCAGTTGGGCCCCTTTAGAGGTATGTTGGGGCAGCTCTCTTCTTAGGATCTGCATCTATCTGGAAAAGAGAAGCAGATTCTCCAACGGAGAATAAGTTAGCACCCGGAAAATTGAGATAACACTTACTTTTTTGATAGACAGTTTGATAGGTGTAGGCCCTCTTATACCCCGTGATTGATGGTAGCTTGATATTGTAGAGTGGGCTTGTGTTTGGGTATGGTTCTGACTTGTTTCCCAGCTCCAGCTAAGGGTCTAGTACCACTGAGTGGATCAGTTAGCCAAATCAAGAGCAATTGATTCCTCACCATGGCTGTGTACCACTATTGCACTTGTGTGGGCATCACATCCGGTTATTTGTTGCTAATTAGGTTAAACAGTGTGTTGCTTGGACAGATCTTGGTCATTTCCCCCAGTTGCCTATGTAGCGCCTTCTGGCTTTAGACACGCTGACTGTCTGGGGATTGACTCTCTCCTGGCTTCCAGCCATGTCATTCCATTTTACGCGTCAGCTGTGTATGGAGTTCATTTGATTTTTTAATGTTTGCTATCCTTATTGGGGTAAGGTGGAAGTTCATAGTTGTTTTAATTTGCATTTCTCTGATGATTAGGAATGATGAACATTTTCTTAAGTGTGTATTTGCCATTTGTATTTCTTCCTTTGTGAACTGCCTGTTTAGCTCTTTGCCCCATTTTGTGAGTGGGGTGTTTGAGTTCTTTCTGTTTAGGTTTTTTGAGTTCTTTGTAGATTCTAGAGATTAGGCCTGTATCAGTAGGATAACCCACACATATTTTCTCCCATTCTGTGGGTAATCTGTTGGCTTTGCTTATTGTATGCTTGTCTGTAAAGAAACTCTTCAGCTTCATGTGATCCCATTGGTAGAGTGACTGTTTAAGATCATGATCTACTGGGGTTTTGTTCAGGAATTCTTTTCCCATTCCTATATCATGGAAAGTACTTCCTAAATTTTCTTCCAGTAGTATTCGAGTTTCTGGTCTTATATTGAGGCTTTTGATCCATTTGGACTTAAGTGTAGTGCATGGCGAAATGTGTGGTACACACATTCAGTTTCCTGCATATAGTTATCCAGTTTGTCCAGCACCACTTGTTGGAGATGCTGTCTTATTTCCAGCCTGTATTGTTTGTGCCTTTGTCAAATATCAATAGCTATAATTGCTTGACCCAAAAAGAGAATTCTGGAGCATAAATGCATGACTTCTGTTCCAATCAAGTTTGCTATATCATAATTATATTATTAACAAGACTATAGTCTAATGACTGGTAATGGCTCATTAACAAAATAAAAGATGTGCTAGAAGAGTGAAATAGTATTCATTGGCTTGGGCAAGTTTTTTTTTTTTTTTTTTTTTTTTGACCATCACTTTTAGAAAATCATACAGGCATCATTGTAGAATCATTAGGAACTACACATACTTAACTTTCGACTTCACTTAGAGCCAAGTAACACTGTCTGCCTTTTTGAGTTCATAGATTTGCTCATTCAACTGCAGGGCTACTCTGCTGGTGAGTCTTTTAAAATCTCCTTGATGCTTTAATGTCAGTGTTGAGATTCTGTGTACTGAAGTCTATGTTCTGTGTGCCACTTGACTGTTGCTATGATGCAATGCACTATAAGAAAATATGTGGATGTCTTGGTTTTGGTACATATGCCTGTCGTCACTGCTTGTTTGATGTCATTGAACTTCATGGCCCCTTACGTGTTTGGGTCCTCAGCTGAAAATACTCAACACTGCTCCACTTTATCATTTTTTGGTACTTTATCATTCAGCAGGCTAGCTGTGGTTTTGTCTCACAGTAGCTCAGTCATATTCCCATAGGAAACACATTGCAACTGAAAAGGAAGTGGAAATGCTTGTACATAATCTCTTCTTGCATCACATCAGCTCACATCCGAGTTTCCAAAGGAAGTTCATGGCTGCCCAAAAGTCAAACTAGAAGAGACCTACAAAGATATAAGGCAAAAGGTGTGGCTATGTGCATGGTATGCATGAGCTCTGAATCTTCACTCAAGCACCTACTTCACTGGAAAACACTATGATTTGGGATTTCCTCTGCTGAGGATGTTGATATCCCCTCTCTCTGGATGCTCTCTGCCTGTGTTCTCAAGTACCTGCTGAGTGTGCTGTTAGGAATGGGAAAATTTAAAATGATGAGATAAGCATGTTGCTAATACCTCAAAGGAGATTTAGTACCAAGAAGATCCATGATTGATCTTAAGCCACCTTTCTTTACCTATTATGCTGCAGACATGATTTCTAGAGGCTGAGGACAGGTTACTGAGTTATCAATACTCAGCAAGACGGTCCTTCCTCATGGGTTGGTTTTAGTGCTGCGCCCATGTCCCCCCCCCGGTTGGTGTTTCAGCTAGTATGTTGGCACACTCTCTCTGAATGGGGGCAGAAGAGAAAGTTAATTTCTTTTCTTGATAATTACTATTTTCAGTCCAGGCTGTGTGATAGGACACCAGTGCCCCAACCATTTTGCCACAAGATGGGATTGCGGTGCAACCGATGTTGTCTCACTCTTTTGGGATCTGCTTCAGGGTGCACTTCAGCTAAGCTCGCTGACTCGCTTAAATGTGCTCTCTGGTCATCTGCCTCCTCTCTTCCTTATAGACACCTGCAATTATTTGGGTACAACCAAATCACTGTGTTAGCCTCTGGGTTGGTAACACAACTTAACACACATTATGATTTTGTTTTCTGTCATTTTTTTCTTTTTTTATTTACCCTCTGAATTGAAAAAAATTACACGACAGACACAAAAAAATATTGCATATATAAAATGTGTGCATGTCTATATCTCTTTTCTTAAAATGTGCATGCATATGCATGAGGCAGTCTTGGAGGAAAAGATTATGAACTTTGTTTTACAATAAATGGATTTAGCCTCTCACCTCTGCTTGGCTCTGCCAGGTATCATCCAGAGAATATAGAAGGATCATTTTAAGTAAATTGAGT
Source organism: Jaculus jaculus (assembly GCF_020740685.1). NCBI lineage: Eukaryota > Metazoa > Chordata > Mammalia > Rodentia > Dipodidae > Jaculus > Jaculus jaculus. The sequence continues at coordinate 88,853,524 of NC_059109.1, forward strand.
ATCATAGACAAATGGACATATTAATTACAGTTTTAAGAGGCAATGTTCAAATTTAGCATGCCAAATGACTTTGTTAAGGAAGTTGGCTATAGATTAGTAGTTCTTTTTTTCTTTTTAACGTGTAGATTGCATTTTTTTGTAACAGAGCTTTCTGGAGGATAATATACACTCTTAGTTAGCCTTTATTGATTATTTTTAATTTTTACATGTGTGTGTGTGTGTGTGTGTGTGTGTGTATGGGTATACCAGGTTCTTTTGCTGCTACCAACCAATGTCTGCCTGCCTTTACATGTGTGGCTAGGGAATTCAACCTCGGACAAGCAGGCTTTGCAAACAAGCACTTTTAACCACCGAGCAATCTCTCCAGTCTCATTACTCAGAGATTATAAACATAGAAAAGAAATTTTTGCTGATTTTTTTGCTTACTATTTTTAGTATGCAGTGAAAGTTGAAACACAAGTCTTGTCTCTCTGTCCATCCAACATAACAAAGTCCTTGCCTTCTGTTATGTCAGCACAGTAAGCCTCAGGAGTGTTCACTTCATCTCGCTGCTATATTTTGACTTCCTTTTCTGAATGAAAATTCAGCAAGATGGCAAAATAAAAAGCACCTGTATTTTGGTTTATTCCATAGTTAAGCTGAAACTAATCTTTTTGATCATTGCTGCCATAATTATTGACAAACAGTCTTTACCAAAATAAAAATTTTTCCTAAGTGAAAATTTAATGCTGGGATTTCATGTAACATGGTGACCAGATTCACACACCTGTTCTTTGGTTCTTTTGACCGAAGACCCCACTTGTAATCACTCCTCTAATTATGACATGTTGACAATATTCATTTCTTCTCCTGCCTGAAATGTACCCCATATATGTATTTTTTTTCCTTACAGGTTTTTCTTCTTCAGAAATATTTTCTTCATTAACTTGAAAAAACTCATGTGTATGAAAAAGAGTTGCAGACTTAGTTTCCAAAAAATAATGACACTGATTCATTTTAATATTTTATGTTATTGTTTCTGTGAAAGGTGAGTGCACATGCACATGTATATGTGTGGAGGATAAAGGGCAATGTGAACCATCTTCCTCAGTTGCTTTATCTTTTGAGACACTGAGCCAAGAGCTCGCTGATTCAGTTCGGTTAGTTGGCCAGAAAACTCGAGGGGTCTGCTTGTTCTTGTCTTCCCAGCCCTGGAGTAGCAGGCATGTTGCATCATGTCCAGCTTATATTCAAGTGGTAGCAGTCTGAATTATTTGGCAAGTACTTTACCAACTAAGCCATTTTTCCAGCCCCTACACTTACTTTTATGTAGTAGGAATGCTAATGAGAATGAAAAACTGCACAATTATTGATAGTAGATAAGATTTTGAAGATTGTGGACATGATGATCACATATGTTACAACACCTTCTTTAATGATGAAAATCAATATATGTTTATGTTAATAAGCGGCTTAATAGAGATAAATGAATAAGGATAGAGTTGCGAAAAGAAAACCTAATGATGAGAATTATTAAGAGCCAGCAACTTAAATCTCTGTGGCTTGAGATTGACTCACTAGTGTGTACTGACTTTGATATTTATGATTAAAATCTTGACTTTTATTTACACATGATGGTGTCCAATGTAATCCCAGTATTAAGCAGGCTGAGGTTGGAGGATCTCGGGTTTGAACCTGGGCAAATGTGGAAGATACTGTTACAAAACAAAACAAAACAAACCTGATGCTGAGGTTGGGGAAAAGTGTGAGTGTAGCTCAGTAGAACACTTGCTTAGCATGGAGGAATCACTAGGTTCATTCCTATTGCTACAAAAAAGGAAAGCAAAAAAATAAACAAGACCTAGTTTCTGATCTTTCACTTTTTACAAAGATTCTTGTTTATTTCTGTCAAAAAATATCTGAAATAATTGATCTATTATACTTAATGCCTGAGTCATGTATCAACATTTAAAAATTATAAAGCTACTGTTATATAATTGGCCTCAATCCCATCTTTGTGCCCTTTTGCTGATATAGCAAAACAAACCCACACAAATGTGGAAGAAATTATCCACAGAACTTTATAACCCCCATGCAGCAAGCACACTTAGAATAGTGTATTGTTGTACATAGACCCAAGAAGAAAATACTGAACATTCTTAAATAGGGCAGTGTTTCATTTAATACGACAGTGTTTCATTTGATGTTTGATTTTTTTTTTCTTTATAGTACGTTCAATGAAACTAGTATGCACTATTCTCTTACACATGTCCTCAATAAGTCTGGATGATTTGTAAGAATAAGAGACAGAGAAGATTCTGCTCTGACTTCCTGAAATATTTCTTCCTAGGATTAGTTTAATGTAATTTTGCCTTATTGTTTTTGTACTGTCAGTAATGTCTCTGCAGTAGTATTTATCTGATTTAAACTGTTATTCCTTTGTCCATATGATCTAAACAATTTAGCATCTATGCTTTCATGAAATTTGTGTCTGTACCTCTTATTTAAATCTCAAAATCTCATGCTTTCTTTTTATGACTTCAGGTAGAATTAATGGACATATTTAAAATTCATGAAAATTTTAAAATATTTACTTTATGGAAAACAATGTATATCACTTAATATTCATGATTATTCTTTCTTACATTGTTATTCTCTGCATTTAATGTTAAGGAAATAAATCTCTACATATATTGAATGAAGAAATACAACACATATAATAGATGGGACATAAAACAGTTTGACTTGCAAAATATTTAATTAATAGAGAAAAGAGGCAAGGCAGAAACTGTTGTTACAGATAATGTTGCCCATAGAAGTATGTAAAATTTGAAGCTTCATCTCTTGGAATCTAACAAGTCAGAAATAAAGTTAATGTTTATGTAGGTCTGCAAGCTTAAGTATTCTACAACCCATTACATAACAGAGACAAAATAAGGTAATCCTGGTTATAGCATCTTATAAAAGAAGAAGTGAGATTATATAATTAGACTGCATTTACCAAGCAGCACATTCCACCTACGTACACTCTGAAGAAATGGAAGATGTGAGGAGGGAAGGTTTCTAAGGAATCATGAGTAAGAGCAGCATGCGTGTGTGTGTGTGTGTGTGTGTGTGTGTGTGTGTGTGTGTGTGTGCATTGCATTATTCTGACGTGTAATGACCTATACAGTTTGATCCTTCGAAACCTTTATATGCTAGTCTTTGGGGGTCAGGGGTAGATATAAGAATTCTGTGATTTGGGAAGGAGCCAAGGCCTGACCTTTAATCCTGATTCTCAGGGGAGAAGGCAAGAGGAGAATCTGAGTAAGGGAAAAAATAGGGTTTGTGTAATTGCTAATTAGAGGTATTAGCTCTGTAGTGAGCACATCTCATGTGACTTGAGGTTTGTGTGCTAGAGAATGGGACTAACGGGGTTCTGTCACTGACAGAGTGACTGATAGAGTGGACTCATTCTAGCCACCACTCCATAGATCGTTTCTACTTTTTTTGTTACAGTACAGTCTCCATCAAGTGTTTCTTTCTTCTGTGGTCTCAAATCAGTGTGTGATTGCTACTGATGACATGTGCTTGGACAACTGTTTTTGAATGCACACAAATTGGAAAATTAAACTCCCAACCAATTTTCCTGATTGTTTTCCACTATGTTCATCAGTGCTCGATTGTTCAGAGCACTAAGGAAATCTCCTCCTAAGTAATTCTACCAGCTATGTGGAATTTGAAACCTTTTGTTTTATATCAGATTTGAGGTTTCACATCTTGGTGCAAGAAAAATAAAATAAAATAAAGTCAGTGCCTGCTAAATTAAATGTCACGTTGAAGGTTTCAGTGATACAAGCAGTGTGTGGTCCTTTTGCTACGTGTACATTTGTGCCCTTCTGAGTGCCTGATGGTGATGAATGTGTAACACGTGGGCTCCTCCCCTGTTTTCCATGGAGTTTGCACCCCTGATAGAATCTTGCAAGTCAAAATTGAATGGATGAAAGTAAAACAGTGACAGTGATCGTGGAACAATTTGAAGACAATGATTGATCCCAACTAAGGACCTTCTGATAAATGGATAGCATGATGACCAATAGGATAAGAGCACGCCACAAAAGCCTTCCTCTGTAAACAGCCCTTTGTGGATGTTGCACAAGCTTGTCTAAACAGAAGAAAATGCTACATAATTGAGCCCCTACTTCTGCTTTTCTCATTTATTATGGCCTTCCTTTTAATTGATGTGAACCAGCATCGATTTACTTTTGGCTCTGTAGGGCTTAAATCTAAATGTCTTGAAGTTGAAATTAGCTAGCATTAGTTACTTTTAAAATTCCTTTAAAATATTCTGTTATTTATTTGTTTATTTACTTGTTTAAGAGAGAGAGAGAGCGAGCGAGCTAGGACCTTTAGCCACTATAAAGGAACTCCAGAAGCATATGCCACCTTGTGCATTTGGCTTTTATGTGTCCTGGGAAATCAAACCTGGGCCCTTTGGCAAATGCCTTAACCACTCAGTCCTAAATTCCTCTGTGATTATTAATTTGACTTCTCTTGAAAGGGGCTAGATTTTATATAAATCCCATTTGATAGCAGTAGTTCAGTGGCCAGTTTTTTGGCCCTCCAGGAAAACCCTGCTTTGGTACTTGGAAGCATGCAACCTGAGAACTTTCCTCAGCAAGGGACCAGCCCCATTAGTCCAGCTGATGTGAGCAAGCAGATCCCATGAAGACATTGTATTTAAGGAACTATAATAATTTTAATTTATTTTGAGAAATTGATTCCAAGTGGCCTTTGAAGGCATTGCTCTGCGGCATGATTTCATTTCTGAATGCACTGAGAAAACAATTTTTTTGTGCAATGGTTTGTACAAAGGGTTTGAAGGGCTAAGTGCTTCAAGTTCATCTATTTGTCTTCAGCAAGGAGGGTGGACAGCATTCTGATGCCATATACTTTCTTAAATTAGGTCTATGATTTTTTTCTTTTTAGGATTTTGTTACATATTACTCATTGGATTTATATCACTCTGTGTGTATTCATGTATACATGTATGTGAGAGAGAGAGAATGGGGAAGGGGATACTCTCCTTACCATGGAGAAATAGCATCAGAATTCATTAGGGGAATTTCTGCTGTTTCCCACACAAGGAAAACTATAAACATCCTAGGCCTTGGCTCAGGATATACCTAGTTTTCAGTTTAACCAATTCCATGTGAGGTATACTTGGGCAAAGTTTCTTTCTTGCATGTAACACTCAGATCAGAAAAGTATATAGATGCACTAACATGGAAGGTACAAATGTGCACCAATCTCTAAATCCTGACAGATGCAATCAAAAGAGATGCAGGACAAAAATATGCTGCTGCTAGCAGATGTGGAAGACATATGAGGGAAACTTTCAATGTAAGGATGTGCCCTTATATATGGATATTGCTGCTTAAAACTTGCTTTAATTTTAAAATAAGCTTTAAAAAATGGTATTATCGCCTTCCGGTTAAGATGGCAGCGTAGGTACCACGCCAAAGCAGCCTAGGGAGAAAAAAGACCAAAAAACCTCAGCAAAATACACACTTTTACTAAAAAGTGAGGTGTATAGGAAACTGAAGCGGCAGCGGAGAAGTAGGAGAGATCCAGAAAATCCAGAGCCCGCACAGAAGGGCAAAAGCGGCCCCGGCAGCTCCGCCAACCGTGGCGGCGGCGGGGCGCACCAGAAAGCCGCCAGACTCGGCTCCAGCCGCAGGACAGGCCAGGTACAGGAACTTCCCCTCACACCGCGCTCTCCGCAACTCGGGAAACGTGAAGGGAGAGTGGCAGTGAGCAGCAGAGGAGCAGACCGTGAGGTAGAAGAACACATGGAGCAGAGAGAGAACCAGAGCAGCTGCGGCTCCCTCCCCTCCCGCACCGCCTGAGCCCAGCTCCAGCGAACAGAGCAGCATCCCGGGACCTGGCCATGCCAGCTTGAGCCGACAGCGGGACCCAAGCAGGAGCAGAGTTCGGCAGCAACATCAGCAGCTCCGAAACCGGTACCAGCGGCCCCAGCAGCAGCAGACCCAGGAGTGGCAGCAATGGCAGACCCAGGAGCAGCAAACAGCAGACCCAGAAGCAGCAGCAGTTCCAGCAGCAGGGGTGCTGATCTGCAGGGTCACAGTTGCCACACTTGGTTTGACCCGCAGGAAAAGCCAGTGCCCAGCTCCAGAAATCAGAACAGCAGCCTGACGACCCAGGCAGCAACTTGACTGAGACCAAACTCATCCAAGGTAACTGGGTTTGCACCAGGGAAGGGTCTCACTTGGTCACAAGCTGACTGAGACCCCTCAACAGACCAGAAATCTTAACCTCTGTGTTGATAGAGGATCTGGCTATTATAATAACTACTCTGGCATACATACTTGGGGCTGTTTTTGACTGAATGGGTACAGTGTTTAGTTAACTTTTAGAATCTACCGGTGTTTTATTCCACCCAGCCTACTTGAATACTCCCATAGCAGGGAAACTAAACCCCTAGGAGCACCTTTGTAGATACTCTCAGAGTCTTAAAAGCCACATCTAACACCTTATGCTCCTACCCTTAAAATATATAACATCAAATCAATTGATACAGCTAAAAATAACCAGCTAGCTAGAAAATCCAAGCATTAACTTAATCCAAGATGCAAAAATATATACATTATAACACAAGAAACACTAAAAAGCAGGATGATATAAATTCACCTAAAAGTATTAATGCATCAGAAATGACCTCCAGTGAGAACGAGTTAGAGGAAATGCCTGAAAAAGATTTCAAAAGAATGATTGTAAATATGTTCAAAGAAGTCAGAAAACAAATCAAAGGAGTCAAAGAGGAACTTAAAGAGGAAATCAAAGGAATCAAAGAAGATGCAGGACACCAATTTCATGAAATAAAGAAGGCAATACAAGACATAAATAAGGAAATAGAAATAGTAAAGAAAAACCAGTCAGAATTACCAGCAATGAAGAACACAGTTAATGAAATAAAAAAATCTGTAGAAAATCTCACCAGTAGAATGGATGAAGGAGAGGACAGAATATCTAAGCTAGAAGACCAGGTGGCAGATCTAATACAGGCCAACAAAGAGAAAGACAAACTTATAGAAAAGTATGAGTGTGAATTTCAAGATATTCGGGACACTATGAAAAGATCAAATATTAGCATTCCGGGCATAGTAGAAGGAGAAGAATTCCAACCCAAAGGCATAGTAGGTGTCTTCAACAAAATCATAGAAGAAAATTTCCCCCAAATTGGCAAAGAGGTGCCAATACAGATACAGGAAGCCTTTAGAACCCCAGCCAAACAAAACCTGGAAAGAACCTCTTATTGCCCTATTATAATCAAACTTCCAAACACACACACCAAAGAAAAAATATTGAAAGCAGTTAAGAGAGAAAAATCAAGTTACCTACAAAAGGAAGCCCATCAGGATTACAGCAGATTATTCAACACAAACTTTTAAAGCCAGAAGGGCTTGGGGTGATTTATTTCAAGTTCTGAAAGATAACAGCTGTCAACCAAGGTTACTTTATCCTGCAAAGTTATCCATTCAAATAGACAGAGAAAAAAGGATATTCCATGAAAAAGCACATTAAAGTAGTATTTGAAGACAAAACCAGCTCTACAGAAAATACTTGATAGAATCCTCCATGCTGAAGAAAAGGAAATGCACACATATAAGGAACCTAGAAAAAACAAGCAATACTCAAATACTAGTTAACAGAAGAGAGCACAGGTAGAACCAGAACCACCAGAAAAAAAATAAAAAATGGCAAACATAAATACACACCTTTCAATAATCTCACTTAATATCAATGGCCTCAATGCCCCAATGAAAAGACATAGATTCGCAGACTGGGTTAAAAAGCAGGATCCTACAATTTGTTGCCTCCAAGAAACTCACCTTTCTACAAAGGATAGACATTACCTTAGGGTGAAAGGTTGGAAGACGGTGTTACAAGTAAATAGGCCTAGAAAACAAGCAGGGGTTACTATCATAATATCGGACAGGGTAGACTTTAGTCCAACGTTAGTCAAGAAAGATAAGGAAGCTCACTTTATATTGATTAAGGGCACACTCCAACAGGAGGACATTACAATCCTAAACATATATGCACCTAACATGGGGGCTCCCAAATTCATCAAACAAACACTATTAGAACTAAGGTCACAGATAACACCAAACACAGTGGTGGTGGGTGACTTTAACACCCCACTCTCATCAATTGACAGGTCCTCCTGGAAAAAAAATAAACAAAGAGGCATCTGGACTAAATGAGGTCATATAAGGAATGGACTTAACAGATATATACAGGACATTTCATCCAAAGGCTGCAGAATATACATTCTTTTCAGCAGCTCATGGAACATTCTCTAAAATAGACCATATATTAGGACACAAAGCAAATCTTAACAAATTCAGGAAAATTGAAATAATTCCTTGCATTCTATCTGACCACAATGGAATTAAACTACAAATCAGATGTAAGAAAGGCTATAGAGCATACACAAAATCATGGAAACTAAACAATACACTACTAAATGATGAATGGGGCAATGAAGAAATCAAAAAGGAAATCAAAAAATTTATAGAGTCAAATGATAATGAGAACAGAACATACCAAACTCTCTGGGACACAATGAAGGCAGTTCTAAGAGGTAAATTTATACCCTTAAGTGCCTATATTAAGAAATTAGAAAGGTCACAAGTAAACGACCTAATGCTTTGCCGTAAAGCCTTGGAAAAAGAAGAAGAAGGCAAACCAAAAATCAGTAGACGGGAAGAAATAATAATGATTAGGGCAGAAATTAATGAAATGGAAACAAAAAGAACCATCCAAAGAATTAATGAAACAAAGATTTGGTTCTTTGAAAGGATAAACAAGATTGATAAACCCTTAGCAAATCTGACCAAAAGAAAGAGAGAAGAGACACATATTAATAAAATCAGGAATGAGCAAAGTAACATCACAACAGATTCCAGAGAAATTCAAAAAACATAGGGATATACTATAAAAGCATATACTCCACAAAGTATGAAAATCTGAAAGAAATGGATGATTTCCTTGATCTATATGACGTACTTAAATTAAATCAAAATGAGATTAATCACTTAAATAGACCTATAACAAACATGGAGATCCGAACAGTTATCAATAATCTCCCAACTAAAAAAAGCCCAGGCCCAGAAGGATTCACTGCTGAATTTTTCCAGACTTTTAAGGAAGAGCTAACACCATTGCTTCTTAAGCTTTTCCAGGAAATAGAAAAAGAAGGAATTCTAGCAAACTCCTTCTATGAGGCCAGCATCACCCTGATACCAAAACCAGGCAAAGATAGAACAAAACAAGAAAATTACAGACCAATCTCCCTCATGAACATAGATTCAAAAATTCTCAACAAAATATTGGCAAACAGAATACAAGAATATATCAAAAAGATCATTCACCCTGAGCAAGTAGGCTTTATCTCAAAGATGTAGGGATGGTTCAACATACACAAATCTATAAATGTAATACATTACATAAATCGGTTGAAGGACAAAAATCAGATGATCATCTCATTAGATGCAGAGAAAGCATTTGACAAAATCCAACATCCCTTCATGATAAAAGTCCTACAGAGACTGGGAATAGAAGGAACATATCTCAATATAATAAAGGCTATTTATGACAAGCCTACAGCCAACATATTACTAAATGGGGAAAACTGGAAGCTTTCCCACTAAAATCAGGAACAAGACAAGGGTTTCCACTGTCCCCACTTTTATTTAATGTAGTTTTGGAAGTCTTAGCCATAGCAATAAGGCAAGAGACACACATAAAAGGGATACAAATTGGAAAGGAAGAGATCAAGTTATCATTATTTGCAGATGACATGATTCTATACGTAAAGGACCCTAAAGACTCTACTAGCAAACTGTTAGAGCTGATCAAAACCTACAGCAATGTAGCAGGATACAAAATAAATACACAGAAATCATTAGTCATCATATATGCTAACAACAAAAACACAGAGGATGAAATCAGAGAATCACTCCTGTTCACAATTGCATCAAAAAAAAAAAATAAATAATGTTCCTTGGAATAAACCTAACCAAGGAAGTAGAGAATCTACAATGAGAACTTTAAAACACTCAAGCGAGAAATTGCAGAAGACACTACAAAGTGGAGAGACATCCCTTGTTCTTGGATTGGAAGAATCAATATTGTGAAAATGGCAATCTTATCTAAAGCCATCTACACATTTAATGCAATCCCTATCAAAATTCCAAAGGCTTTCTTCATGGAAATGGAAAAAACAATCCAAAAATTCATTTGGAATCACAAAAAACCTCGAATGTCTAAAATAATACTGAGCAACAAAAATGAGGCTGGTGGTATCACCATACCTGATTTTAACCTATACTACAGAGCCATAGTAACAAAAACAGCATGGTACTGGCACAAAAACAGACATGTAGATCAGTGGAACAGAATAGAGGACCCAGATGTAAGCCCAAGTAGCTATAGCCACCTGATATTCGATAAAAATGCCAAAAATACTCAGTGGAGAAGAGACAGCCTCTTCAGCAAATGGTGTTTTGAAAAATGGGTATATATCTGCAGAAGGATGAAAATAGATCCTTCTCTCTCGCCATGCACAAGAATTAAGTCCAAATGGATTAAAGACCTTAACATCAGACCTGAAACTGAAACTGCTAGAGGAAAAAGTAGGGGAAACCCTTCAACATATTGGTCTTGGCAAAGAGTTTCTGAATACAACCCCAATTGCTCAGGCAATAAAACCACAGATTAATCACTGGGACCTCATGAAATTACAAAGATTTTTCACTGCAAAGGACACAGTGAAAAAAGCAAAGAGGCAACCTACAGAATGGGAAAAAATCTTCGCCAGCTATATATCTGATAGAGGATTAATATCTAGGATATACAAAGAACTCAAAAAGTTAAATAATACGGAATCAAACAAGCCATTCAAAAGGTGGGCTATGGAGCTAAATAGAGAGTTCTCAAAGGAAGAAATACGAATGGCATATAAGCATCTAAAAAAATGTTCTACGTCACTAGTTATCAGGGAAATGCAGATTAAAACTACCTTGAGATTCCATCTCACTCCTGTCAGATTGGCCACCATCATGAAAACAAATGATCATAAATGTTGGCAGGGATGTGCAAAAAAAGGAACCCTTCTACACTGCTGGTGGGAATGCAATCTGGTTCAGCCATTGTGGAAAACAGTGTGGAGGTTCCTAAAACAGCTAAAGATTGCTCTACCATATGACCCAGCTATAGCACTCCTAGGCATATATCCAAAAGACTCATCTCATTTCCTTAGAAGTACATGCTCAACCATGTTTATTGCTGCTCAATTTATAATAGCTGGGAAATGGGACCAGCCTAGATGTCCCTCAACAGATTAGTGGATAATGAGTTCTACTCAGCGGTAAAGAAAAATGAAGTTATGAAATTTGCAGAAAAATGGATGGACCTGGAAAGTATTATACTAAGTCAGGTAACTCAGGCCCAGAAAGCCAAGTGCCACATGTTCTCTCTCATATGTGTATCCTAGCTACAGATGATTGGGCTTCTGCATGAGAATGAAAATACTTAGTAACAGAGGCCAGTAAGGTAAAAAGGAGACATAAAGTGTAGAGAAAGGAAGGGAGGAGGATACTTGATAGGTTGACATTGTATATATGTAATTACAATGATTGTAATGGGGAGGTAATATGATGGAGAATGGAATTTTAAATGGGAAAGTGTGGGGGTGGGGAGGAAGGGAATTACCATGGGATATATTTTATAATCATCTAAAATGTTAATAAAAAATTTTAATTAAAAAATGGCATTATGTTTGTAACATACACATTCCTGTTTTTATTTGCATTTGTATATATAACAAAAGAAAAACACAAAAAAATCTCTCAAGAATCACTTCAAATGGTACCGTTCATTCACATTGGTTTATCATCAATCTTCCTGTAATGTAAACACAGAAACAAATCTAAGGTCAGATGTGTGTATCAATAATAGTTTCATGGGTTGGAGAGATTGCTTAGTGCTTAAGCACTTGCCTGTGAAGTTGAAGGACCCTGGTTCAAGGCTCTATTTCCCAGGACCCACGTTAGCAAGATGCACAAGGGGCCACACACATCTGGAGTTCGTTTTCAGTGGCTGAAGGCCCTGGTGTGCCCATTCTCTCTCCCTCTCTCCCTGACTCTTACTCTCCTTGTTTGTCACTATCAGATAAATAAATAAAAATAAACAAAAAATATTAAAAAATAGTTTCATAATGAGCTCATTTTGTATAAAACATTAAATTCCAGCTTTAGTGTTGATTTCCTCCTTAGGATGCATAGGACCTCTCCTGAGACACTTTCAGTCCAATACACCCCAAGACTTGGCTTTTGTTACCTGGGTTACTTTTATAAACATTGAATAATTAAAATATTCATGCTGTTCTAAAATAATGATTTACGTGTGAGATTATTGCCTCCACCATATCTATTCATAGTGCCATCCATCCTCCACTTAACAAGGCTTTGTCTTCCTAAATTCTTCGCCTTGTTTCTTTTCTAAATTGGCTCAGTTTCCTTTCAGTTCTATATTTTTAAAAGTATGGGAAGGGCACAGGTGTATGTGTACTTTATTAGGTCTCCTATGTTGCAGCAGTGTAGCTTGACATTATAGTCTTGAGTCATGTTTTTAGCTGTGACCTCATGGTCTAGCTAAGTGTTGTACAGAAAAAGGACCTGTTCTTTCCCTGTGGTAAACTATTTGCTTTTTATGCTTTGATGCTTAAATATATATATATATATATATATATTTATATTTATATTTATATATATATATATATATATATATATATATATATATATATATATATATATTTTAATTTTGCTCTGAACTGGGATGTTTTGAATAGTTGCATTGGCCTTTTATAAAAATCTTACTTTTAAAAAAGTTTATTTTTATTTATTTATTTGAAAGTGACAGACGCAGAGAGAAAGAGGGAGAGAGAGAGAAGAGAAGAGAAGAGAAGAGAAGAGAAGAGAAGAGAAGAGAAGAGAGAGAAGAGAAGAGAAGAGAAGAGAAGAGAAGAGAAGAGAAGAGAAGAGAAGAAAGAGAGAGAGAATGGGCGAGCCATGGCCTCCAGACACTGCAAAGGAACTCCAGACACATGCACCCCCTTGTGCATTTGGCTAACATGGGTCCTGGGGAATCAAGCCTTGAACCAGAGTCCTTAGGCTTCATTGGCAAGCGTTTAATCACTAAGCCATCTCTCCAGCCCCTAAAAGTCTTATTTTTATAGTGATTTTCAAACATTTTCTTATCCATTGGGTGGCTCCTTAGCTTTTATCCTTCATCTGAGACCAATGTTTCCCATTTGAACCCTAGGGTTTGAGAGCTGGGTGCTTCAAGTTCATCTGCTTGGTCTTTGATTTTTTGTTTGTTTTGTTTTCTGTTTTTTTGAGGTAGGGTCTCTCTCTAGCCCATACTGACCTGTAAATCACCATTTTATCTCAGGGTGGCTTTGAGCTCATGGTAATCCTCCTACCTCTGCCTTACAAGTGCTGGGACTAAAGGTGTGCACCACCATGCCCAGCCTGTTGTTTGCCCCCCCCCCCCAGGATTTTGTTAAATATTATTCATTCTCTGTCTCTTTCTCTTTCTCTGTCTCTGTCTCTGTCTCTGCCTCTCTCTCTCTCTCTCTCTCTCTCTGTGTGTGTGTGTGTGTGTGTGTGATAGAGAGGAGAGAGAGAATGTGTGGAAGGGGATACATCTCATTCTCATAGGGAAATATCCTCAGACTTCTCTTGGGGAAATTTCTGCTATTTTCAAGACAAGAAAAATGATAAGAGCATTTCTTAATAATCTCTCTCCACATCTGTGGTCATAAACACATTCTTAATAGCTTTATATTTCACTGTTGTCTTGGAAAAGGATGAGTGGGTAGTCAGAGACTCTCCTCTACTTGTCCCAGAAATTTATGTCATTTTCTTAGCTGTCAAAATTATTGTATGACATTGAACTTCACTTCTTGTTTGTTTTTGTTCCATCTTTCTATAACAATTTTTCTCATTTTTTAAATATATTGTGTAAGGAAGTTTTCATACTCCTTAGTTTTTAAAAAATATTTTATTTATTAATTTTTTGTTAATTAGTTTCGTACTTATTGAAAACAGTCAAGTTGGTACTATTGTTAGGCTCATCCATGTCCTACCCCCTCCCACTAGCCCCTCCTTGTTGAGGTATATGGATCATGCATTGTGGAGTTAGCCCACAGTTATGGGTAGGGAAAATGTCTCTGCATATCATGATCAAATGAGTGGCTCTGACATTCTTTCTGCCCCCCTCTTCCACAAAATTTCCGTTAGCCATGTTGGGTTCATTTTTGGTCTGCTTCAGTGATGAAGTGCTGGGGGCTTCTGGATCTCTGGATATCTGATTTGGTAGGAGTTGATTGTTCTCTGTGTCGATCTCCTTCACCCTTGTGCTGGTACCTGGTTCACCAAGAAAAGAGCACCCTTGATTGTTTTGCCAATTATTCTTAGTTTCAGCTGGGGCCCTTTTGAGGTGTGATGGGGTGTTCTCTCCTTAGGATCTGCATCTAAATGAAAAAGAGAAGCAGATTCTCCAATGGAGAATAAAGTCAGCACCAGACAAATGAGATAAGCCTTATTATTATTTTTTTTTAAATTTTTTATTTATTTATTTGAGAGCGACAGACACAGAGAGAAAGACAGATAGAGGGAGAGAGAGAATGGGCGTGCCAGGGCTTCCAGCCTCTGCAAACGAACTCCAGACGCGTGCACCCCCTTGTGCATCTGGCTAACGTGGGACCTGGGGAACCGAGCCTCGAACCGGGGTCCTTAGGCTTCACAGGCAAGCGCTTAACCGCTAAATCATCTCTCCAGCCCAAGCCTTATTTTTTTAATAGAGAATTTAATAGGTGTAGGCCCTCTTGTAGCCCACGATTGGTGGTAGCTTCATAATGGAGAGTGTGCTCATGTTTGGATATGGTTCTGACTTGTTTCCCAGCTCCAGCTATGGGTCCCATACCACTGAAGGGATCAGTTAGCCAAATCAAGAGCAGTTGGTTTCCCACCATGTTTGTGTGCTGTGCCACTATTGCACTTGTGTGAGCATCACAACATGTTATTTGCTGCTAAGTAGGTTAGATCATGAGTTGCTTGGACAGATACTGGTCATTTTCCCCCAGACACCTATGTAGCACCTTCTGGTACTAGACATGCTGACTCTCTGTGAACTGACTCTCTTCCTCCAGCTTCCAGCCATATATTCGATTTTATATGTCAACCGGATATGGTGTCTTCAGCAGTAGGGTCTTATCATTAACCTTTGGTGGGTCATCAAGTACTCTGACAGAAATCTGTCTTTCTTTTAGGAGACCTTGTAGGTTTCTCTGATCAAAAGCTCATTGTGGATGATAGCCACATGCTGGTACTGGGAGTTACAGGTCAGTGCCCACTAAGAAAAGGAAGAAAAAGATAACTAATTTGCAAGAGTTAGAGAGAAGAGAGAGAGAGGGAGGGAGGGAGGGAGGTGTTGTAGAAGATTAAGGTCAGTCATCATCATATACTCTGCAGTGTCTTGTGGCTCAGGTGTTCCCTCTAGGGGCCTGGTGAAGGTTCAACCATTTGATCTGCCTTTTAGGAAGTAGTATTTTATGATACCATTGCTGTTTGGGTCCAGATTTATGTCTCCCACCCCTGACTTTGCCCTCCCCTCCTTCCCCACCCATCCTATTGTCTAGTCCATGAGCTTTTTGCTGGGTATGTTGGCATCTTGGGTAGATTCAGGTTAGGTACTATAGATGAATGATACTATGCGGCAATTTTTTTTCTGTGATTCGGTAAGTTCACTGAGAATGATCTGTTCCAGGTTCAACCATTTTCCCTCAAATTTCATTGTGTAATTTTTTCTTACTGCTGTGTAGAACTCTGTTGTGTAGATGTACCACATCTTAGTTATCCATTATTCTAGTGATGGGCATCTGGGTTGATTCCAGCTCTTAGCTATGATGAATTGAGCTGCTATAAACATGGTTGAGCAAATCTCTCTGGCCTGTGGTTTTAAGGTAGATGCCCAGTAAGGAAATCACTGGGTCTGTTGGTAACTCTATAGTCAGCTTTTTCAGGAGTCTCCATATTGCTTTCCAAAGTGGTTGAACCATCTTATATTCCCACCAACAGTGGATGAGTGTTCCTAATTCTTCACGTCCTCGCTTTCATACGGTTTTGATCCAAGCCTAGAACATTTTCTGCTTGCCTTAGAAGTGTTATTTCTTTGAGGAAAAGTTTTTTGACAAGTATACACCTGAGCTAAGCTAAAAATATTTATCTGAATACCTGCTGGCTTTTATTTTTTACTTTCAACTCTTGTCAGGGTCAGGACTACCATATTTTCTTTTTTATCACCACTTATAAGTTCAATAAGAGAACGTTCACAGCTCACTGACTTTATTTTTATTTGGAAAGTCTGATTTTTTCCTCTTAATTTATTTTCCTAGCTCTGAAGAGGCTTACAAAGAGAGAAAGAGAGAGAGAGAGAGAGAGAGAGAGAGAGAGAGAGAGAGAAAGGAAAGGGAGGGAGGGAGGGAGGGGGACATAGAGAGAGTTTTGAAAGCAAAAGCCTTGTAAAAAGAGTAACAGAATAAAAATATTCATAACATGAAAGTATTCTCTCTGAAAGTTCCTGTCACTGTAACTGCTATGATAGGTAGCAATATAGCAGATCAGCATTCGCAGACACAGGGCTAGCATTTTGCTTTACTTCTAAAAATGCTACTAATGAACTAAGATTGGTTTTGTTTTCAATGTATAAATACTGTTCACAGGTTAGACTAATAAAATGAAGTATTGCATTCTCCTGTTATAACCCTTACTTCTTATAGAAACCTGCCTAAGAAGTCAGCCTTATAGTGTGCTTATGAGGATTAAATGAGCAAATATGCCACAATAAGTAGTACGGTTCCATAGCTATTTAACAATAATAGAATGCAGTGGAAACTTGTTCATGTGGATTTCTTTGTTATTTAACAGTTATTTTTAATTCCTTAAATGAAAGAGTTTTTTATATAACACAATGCCAACTCTACTAGTTTTACATTAGGCTTTTGTTTGGAACATGTTTTGCTGGCTGAATTATGATGTCAATGAAGCTGAGACATTGACACAAAAGACTCAGAAAGCATCCTTCACCTTTGTCACCTGTAGTCTTCTCAGCCCTTGGCCAGACTCCAGACAGAAAGGAAGCTACATAGGAAACAATATGTGCATCACCCCCGCCCCCAGGAGAAGCACCACTGGTGGCATCAAGGATTTGGAGGGACATCCCTTGCATGGTGTGATCCCTTCCTTGCACAGCAGGCCATGTGTTACATTGCTGTGTGGGGTCACTTTATATGAAAATACTGGGATACCAAGCCACCCACAAAAGAGAAGGCAATTACCAATGGGGAAAAGGGATACCACCAATGAAGATACTCAAGAGTGGACACTGCAAGCCTTGTAACTGGACAGCCAGGCCAAATGAGCCAACAGGTGCAATAGTGGCACATCTCTCATGGTGGAAACCAACTTCCCTCCAACTGGACTGGAGGCCTACTCCATTGGGGGAGGAATACATCCCTGATACTGAAAACTTAAAACAGGGGTAGTCATGAGACCTAGGGGTATAACATCTGCTGACGTCTGGGTAAGTGTATATACCATGCTTATCAAACTGCCCAGTAAGCACTTTTCTTAATATTTATACCCTTATATTAATGCTACTCTCACTTTGGGTAGAGAATCTTCTTTTCAGATGACAGTGACTTTGGGATGACTCAGAAAGTATCATAGTGCTGGAAAGAAGTGACTGGAGTACTGAGTAACATCTTGATCACACTTTCCAAGGCTCAAGGTCTAATGCGGACGATGTGGCAGAAAGAATGTAAGAGCCAAAGGAAGGGTAGGACTCCTTACAACATGCTCCTCTAGACACAAAATGGCTGCATATCCATGACCTCACGATGCATGACACTACCTACACAAGACCATCATAAGAGGAGGAAAAGATCATGACATCAAAATAAAAGAGAGACTGATTGAGATGGGGAGGGTATATGATGGAGAATGAAATTTCAAAGGGGAAAGTAGGGGGGGAGGGCATTACCTTGGGATATTTTTTATAATCATGGAAAACGTTAATAAAAAATGAGAAAAAAAAGAAAGAAAAAAAAAGAGAAGGCAATTAGATTATTTTCAGTGAAGGGTTCTTTTGCTTTATGGATGGTTTAGAAGTTATTCTTTTGCTGCAAATGATCTTTGGCATCCTTACTACCTAATTATATTCCTGACTTGCAGCTTTGACCTGGAGTATTTATTAGAAAAGAAACTGCTGAGTTCCTGCTTGAGATGTACTGAATCAGAATTCACTTTTTAACAAAATCTTGTGGGAATTCATAGGCATACTAATGGTTAATGTTGTAAGGCCATTGTAGGTGAGATTTACTTTACAAATGTAGTTGGTAATACTCTAGGGAAACATGACCTTTAAACATATGCAGCAGTGTCTCCCAGTTCCCAGCAAAGATCTGCAGAGCCAAGCATGATGGTACATTCATATAACCACCATACTCATGAGCCTGAGGTAGAATGATGACAAGTTCAAACTAGCCTTGGCTTGATAATCAGTTCTGGACCATCCCAATTTATAAAAAGAAATCTAGCATCAAAAGTAAATATTTCACTTTAAACCTACAATCATTTTTCCGTACTAGGTCTTAGGCTCAAAGCAATGGATCTAGCTTCTGAAACTATGAACCAAAACAACTTTTTCCTCCTTTTAATGGTTTCTCTCATGTGTTTTTGACATTATTGGGAAACTAAAATAGGAATTATGGCCTGGTATTTTCTAGGAAATGCATAAACCTGGAAACATTAGGCTAAAGGGTAAATATATGATTCTGCTTATATGATGTACCTAAAAACAGTGAAAATTACCCAAACAGTAGAATAGAGGTTACTAGGGATTAATCCAAGTGAATTATTATTTAATGAGGACAGAGTTTCAATTTAGGATGTCAAAACTGTTTTAGAAATACATATGGGCCATGTTTATACAACATAATAATTTTACATAGTATTACTGACTTATACATTTAAAATAGTTTAAATGGTACACTTGATTTTATGTGTATTTTGCCATAGTAAAAACATATTTTCATATAAATAATGACTCACAGAGATAACAACACATAAACCATAATATACTCAGTATAGCGAATTTGTAAAATGCACAGTTACATGAAGGGAGACATATGTAAAATAGTACATAGTATTATATGAATGTATCTCATTTATATAACAACTGGGAAAAATTAGAGTTTAATAAGCAATGCAACTAAAATGATTAAATTAATAAGAAATGCAAGGGAGGCCTTCCCATAGATGGTGGGTATATTAGTCTATTTTAAAATATTTTTTATTTTTTATTAATTAGTTTTGTATTCAGCAAATACAGTCAGTTTGGTACCATTATTAGGCTCATCCGTGACCTACCCCTTCCTTTTGGCCCCTCTTGGTTGAGGTGTATGGGTCATGCATTGTGTAGTTAGCCCAGTAACGGGTAGGATAAATGTCTCTGCATATCATGACCCAACATGTGGCTTGGACATTCTTTCCGCCCCTCTTCCGAAGATTTCCCTGAGCCATGTTGGGTTTATTTTTGGTCTGCTTCAGTGATAAGGTGTTGGGGGCCTCTGGGGCTCTGGTTCTGTGGTTTGGTAGGAGGTGATTTTTCTCTGTGTTGATCTCCTTCTCCCTTGTGCTGGTATCCAGTACTTCAGGAAAACAGCACCCTTGCTTGCTTTGCCAATTTTTCTTAGTTTCATCCAGGGCCCTTTTGAGGTATGATGGGGTGGCTCTCTCCTTAGGATCTACATCTTTCTGAAAAAGAGAAGCAGATTCTCCAACGGAGAATAAGTTAGCAACAGGACAAATGAGATAACCCTTACATTTTTAATAGAGAATTTAATAGATGTAGACCCTCTTGTAGCCCACAATTGATCGTAGCTTGATAAAGGAGAGTGGTCTTATGTAGCACCTTCTGGCACTAGACGTGCTGACTGCCTGGGGACTGACTCTCTTCCAGCTTCCAGCCATGTCATGCCATTTTACGTGTCAACCACATAAGGTGTCTTCAACAGTAGGGTCTTACCACTAACCTTTGGTGGGTCATCAAGTACTCTGACAGAAATCTGTCTTTTAGGAAACCTTGTAGTTCTCTCTGATCAAAAGCTCATTGTGGATGATAGCCACATGCTGGTACTGGGAGTTACAGGTCAGTGCTCACTAAGAAAAGGAAGAAAAAGGTAACTAATATACAAGAGTTAGAGAGAAGGGCGGGGAAGGGAAGGAGAAGAATGGAGGGAAACTGTAGAAGATTAAAGTTAGTCTTTATCACACCCTCTCCAGTGTCTTGTGGTTCAGATGTTCCCTGTCAGGGCCTGGTGAAGGTTCAGCCATTTGGTTTGCCTTTTAGGAAGTAGAATTTTATGATACCATTGCTGTTTGGGTCTAGATTTGTGTTTCCCACCCATCTGTTTCCCTCCTCTTTCCTCACCCATCTTATTGTCTAGTCCACGAGATGCTTGCTGGGTATGTAAGGCATCTTGGGTTGATTCAGGTTAGGTGCCGTAGATGAGTGAGACTATGTGGTGATTTATTTTCTGTAATTGGGTAAGTTCACTGAGAATGATCTGTTCCAGGTTCAAGCATTTTTCCTCAAATTTCATTGAGTCATTTTTTTCTTACTGCTGTATAGAATTCCATTGTGTAGATGTACCACATCTTAGTTCTCCATTCTTGTAGCTGTCTGGGTTGATTCCAGCTCTTAGCTATTACAAATTGAGCTGCTACAAACATGGTTGAGCAAATCTCTCTGGTCTGTGGTTTGAAAGTTTTAGGGTACAAGCCCAGTAAGGTAATAACTGGGTCTGTTGGTATGTCATTAGTCAGCTCTTTCAGGAGTCTCCATATTGCTTTCAAAAGTGGTTGTACCATCTTACATTCCCACCAACAGTGGATGAGTGTTCCTACTTCTCCACATCCTTGCCAGCATTTATTTTCATTTTATTTTTTGGTGTTTGCTATCCTTATTGGGGTAAGTTGGAATCTGATAGTGGTTTTAATTTGCATTTCCCTGCTGATTAGCTATGATGAACATTTTCTTAAGTGTGTGTTTGCCATTTGTATTTCTTCCTCTGAACTGCCTGTTCAGCTCTTTGCCCCATTTTGTTATTGGAATGCTTTACTTTTTCCTGTTTAGATTTTCGAGTTCTTTGTAGATCCTAGAGATTAGGCCTCTGTAAGTTGGATATCTTGTTATAATAAAGTCACTTGAAGCTGTGTACATTTTAAAGGAAAGAGACTTGTTTCACAATTCTGTTAGATGATAGGATGGAACAACCTGGTACTAGAGTGTAGTTGTGGAACAACAACATGGTGGAGGAATGGAAAGGAACCAGCCACATGCAGAAAAAGCCGTTTGTGTATATATCGGGGGGGGGGTGTGTGTGTATATATTGGGGAGTGTGGACTAACTTCAAGACACTCCTCTCGAGTGGTAACTAAAAATTATATTCATCTCCTCAGAAGGTGATGTCCCAAATTTTCTGATTACTATCAACCTTAAAAAAGGTCTACCCTTTCCACACAGCCACCTAAATCTCCCAGCTTCTAGCAAGTGAGCCCCTTAGTAGACACAGTCAATCCATGTTGGATCAAAGCAGTAGGTTTGTGGTTGTCTTTACTGAGGAGCAAGTGGGCATCAGGAGTACACAGGAAGGTTCTTGAAGAATCTATAATCATTCTACATCTTGGTGTAGGTATTTATAATGATCTTGATGCATTTTTATATGTGAATTTATTATCAAAATATTTTAAAAGAAATTTAAATTGCTACATGGTGAGGATAGTAATGGGAGAATTGGGTGAACTGAACATGATTCTCTCAATCTTGGGCCATTTTCTAATTTTTACTTTTAACTATAAGTTACATTATATTTAAATTTAAAATTAATTTCTATACCAGAAATGAGCTGCATGAGATTATTATGGGAAATTTTGATCTTACATATTTAGTTTGCATAGATTCTAGAGAATTCACACACAGGTGTTTTACATGTACATAAGTACAATCATGCTGTAAACATCCATGTGCAATCTGATTTGTCCTCAGAACCCAGCAATCTATATTGAGTTGCATTTTGAAACTCTGCTTCTTGATTATGATATTAAATATTAAATTTTAATTATTAGAAATAAAAATCAAAGTGTATTTATTTCTTTTTCAAATTGAAATCTGCTTGGCTAGGAATTGGATGAGGGTAGCAGCACTCCTCACAGAGAGCCCTGTTAGCAGGAAAACTAATTTTATTGTTTTGGTTGCGCACTGAACCTCCAAATAAAGCCACTTCCCCAGAAAAAAAGATTGGCATGCAAGCATTTGCTTGCAAGAAGATTTGTCTTCTGTGTTGAGGACATCACTGGTTTTCCTGGCCCAGTGAGCTGGTTATTCTTTCCTGGGATATGTTCTTTTTCTAAATGGTCTGCTTCAAGACTAGAGGAAAAATCATAGTATTACTAATCATCAAAATGATGGGAGGTGACATGGCATTTTATATCAAGTAAGAATTGCAAAAAACATAGTCACTGTATTTCTTACAAAATTTCCTTTAGCATTCCAAGCAGTTTTATTTGAGAATGTGGTTTAGTGTATCAAGGATTTCCATCTTGCTGAAAGTTTATATTCTGGGGAGGTTATTGTTGATGTTTGAACTGCTGTTTCTACAGTATGTATGTATTTGTGTATGTATGTATGTATGTATGTGTTTTCAAGAAAAATGGTATCATGTAAGTAGACACAGATCTCTTTTAAAGCAATTTTTCTGTTTTCCCTGAGTTACACTTTTGTTTGATTAAGTTATTTTTTAATCTTTCTGTAAAATATAGACATTATGGATTCTGTTTGGTAAATGATTCAGTAGCAAGGGCCAGATTTTTTTAAGTGCAAAATGAGTAAAAGTTTTCGTTTCAAGATTTCTTCAAGAAACTTACTTTACTAATTAATCTTTATATACCAGAAAACAAAGACAATACACACAGTTCATATTGCTACCCTTCTCTGTTCTCTTTAACTCTTTTCTGAAAATGCTTTTTGATTTTGACATGAGAATGTTCTCTAAGGAATATGTAGAATTTATAGGAAGATAGTCTCTATTAGTACTTTTTTTTCATAAAATTGTATTTTAGTTATTGTCTTTTATTCATCCAAGAATTCCTTTTAAATTAACAACAACAATTTATATGCTTACTATTCAAAGTTATGTACTTCTATTTAGGTGTTTACTTTCCTCTTTGTCCCTTGAAGTTCTGGTATAGGAAGATATAACTGCAATAGTTGCTTATCCTAAGTGTTCAGTCTACCAAAGTTAAGAGTTCTAGGGGTGTATAAATTTTATTTTTGTACATTTTTACACTATGGTTTCCATAGTCTACCATCTACAGTCTTCAGCTAAGCTACATATTATATTCATTAACAAAAAGGCTTTTGATAAATTATAAAGTTAGGATATAAGTACTTTAAGAAATTTGATATCAGTCTTATCAAGTTATATGCATAATATATATATTATATAATACATATGCACATATATTAGAATATTCAGAATATGCATTTTATATTTCATATTTCTATATAAAGGTATATATAGCAACTATATGTAAACATTGTTACTATACAGTTGGTACATTATATTCATACATATAATTATTTGCAAGCACAGTGAAGGAAGGATAGAGAGGGAAATGTAAGCTTATGTGCCTGCCTCCTACCACTGCAACTGAACTCCAGTTGCATGCATCACTTTCTGTATATAGCTTTATGAGAGTTTTGGGGAATTGATCCCAGCCTATCAGACCTTACAAGCAAGTGCTAAGCCATCATTTCAACCCTCATGTTTTTGCATATTTTACAATTATTATATATGGTAGTTTGGATCAAATAATGGTCACAGCAGTTGCTTATTAGATTATAATAACTATTTGAATGTAATGCTCTTTCAAAACAAGTCATGTGTTCTTGAGAGAGATACTACATGTCATGCTTCATGATTCTGCTGCCTGATAGTTTCAGGTTGTAGTATAATGCAGATAGTACAGAGATGAGACAGAAGCAACTTGGAGTGTGAATCATGCTTCTTTCCCTTGTGAGCCTACATTTGACATATATTGCTAAATTGTGGTTAAGGTTATATAGCCACCATGTTAAACCAGGAAGGCCATGTTGAATAAAGACAGTTCTTTGGTTGTCACAGTTACCTTTCATTTGAATTTGAATTGAGAAGAAATGATGTTACGACCAATTTTGTATGTTCTTTTATATCTTGAAAAAGAAGCTATTTTAAGTTTGGAGTTTTGATCAACAGTGAAATAGTTTTCATGCTGTGTTATATCAGCAAAGAAAAGTGACAGCACAATCTGTAGACAAGACATAAACAGCTCTTATTGCCTCATGTACATTTGTTTTAAAAAGTAAGCAGACCGAGAAAAGAGAACATATTTAGTCAAAATGTTTTTCTGTCTTGTTTTTTTTTAATCTATAAAGGAGATTTATTGCAATATCTTATATAATTATAATTTTAAATTAATGCATTTGAGATGTTATCAGAAGCCAATATTACTAATTTAATAAGTAATGGTTCTTTTTTAACTTATAGCAACTTATTTATTTTTTTATTAGTTATGTACACAGTGTGTATACAGCCATGTTGGTACCATCGTTAGCCTCCTCCCTGTCCTCCCTTCTCTGAAGAGACCCTCCTCGCTGGGAAATATGGGTTGTGCATTACGGTGTTAGCAATCAGTTATGGGTAAAAGGAGAAGTCTCTGTGCATAATGTCCCAACATGTGGATCTGACAGTGTTTCTGCCCCATCTTCCACAAATTTCCCTGAGCTATGTTGGGTTCATTTTAGGTCTGCTTCAGTGATAATGTCTTGGAAGCCTCTGTGTCTCTGGATATCTGGTTTGGTAGGAGTTGAGTGTTCTATGTGTCTGTCTCTTTCACTCTTGTGCTGGTACCAGGTTCACCAAGAAAGCAGCACTCTTGTTCATTTCCCTAATTACTCAGTGGTTTCAGCTGGGGCCCTTTTTATTTTTTTTGTTTTTTGTTTTTTGTTTTTCGAGGTAGGGTCTCACTCTGGCTCAGGCTGACCTGGAATTCACTATGTATTCTCAGGGTGGCCTCGAACTCATGGCGATCCTCCTACCTCTGCCTCCTGAGTGCTGGGATTAAAGGCATGTGCCACCATGCCCAGCAAGGGCCCTTTTTAAACTTTTTCTTTAAACTCCATGTTCAGTTTTGTCCCTGCAACTTTCAGTAAAGCTCCTGCTTCACTTTACTTAATTCTGTTTTCTCCAATAAAAAGTTGTTAACCAGGCAGACCAGTGAGGTCCCCAAAATAATGTAGACCATTACCAAAACACTTGAGTATCTGCCAGAGCTAAAAGATAAGACCCTATTGCTTGAAGACACAACCGGCTGTGATCATGGACATCAGATTACCATGCTGAAACCAAAAGGGAAACTAGCTCCCTCTTGGGTAACCCCCATACTGTTGGAAAATACTATAGGAACTGCTAAAACAAAAGCCACCCAAATCATGAATAAACAGGGGGAATAAACAGGGGACCCTGCAGATTACAAAATAATTCAGCAGCCTACAAAATCAGCCAACCAGACAAGAAGTATACACTTGTGCAATTCTGGCATACAGTTCGGCAGGTAACCAAATACTCTGTAATTGGACATGAGGCCCACTAAGTGGGAGAGAACTCGTGCCTGGTGCAAGTCAGATTCCCAAAGTCAGGAAATTCATACTTCATAGAGAAACCCTCATTGCTCTCTGAAGAAGACTGGGCTTGCACACCCAAAAATATCTCAAATAGCATTGCATTTTTCCTTTAACTGCCCTTACTCTTGGTTGGAGAATCTGCTGTATTTTACAGATGGTAGAGAAATCCATGGATAAAATGAGGACATAGCCAACTGCCAACCATGAGACTTGCCACCACATCCGCATCCACTAGGGCCCAGCAGAACTTGCAGTGGAAATGGCACTATGAACACTGCTGTTACTGCTTACCTGATAACTCTCCAGGGTAATGATGGCAAACATGGTGATCAAGCACAACCTAGCAAAGCAGAACCCAAGAAGCTCAAAGAACTCAACACTAAATCAGGTTGCCAAAAGGCCTGCCATGGCTCAGGGAGCATTGCAGAAGATGGGGCAGAAAGATTGTAAGAGTCACAAATTGGGCGGCAATACCCAGAGCCATGGTCCCCCACTATCCCATTGGGACTGATTGAGGCCTTAATGACCCCATAGTAAATCCTTTAACCCCACAGGAGCAGGTCCAGGGAAACAGGGACAGGGGAGAGATGGTACAACGGTATAATCAGTTAAAAATAAATAAATATAATAAAACAAGTGATAGGAGGTCATAATGTACTCTATGCAAAGAATAAGTGTGGGTTAGGTATGAGTCTCTTTTCAGTCTAATGTGTTGTGAATAGAAGCTGTTTCTGCCCCATGCTGCCCGGTGTCTAGGACCTGACTTCTTTCATGTTCCTATGATGTAGTCCATAATCTGCTTTCACCTTGTGAGTGAAGATGGCTCCTTCAGCTGCAGCTTCATGGCCACCTACAGAAAGAAAGAGACTTGTCTGGAAGTCACACATATTGCTACCCCGTGACTGTGTCAATCACACATAGAGAGACGGGGAAAAGTTTGGAAACTTATATAATCATGTACCTTCCTATACTTAGTGGTTCTGCTACATGGGAAGAAGGGGTGGACCCCTGATGGTCTTTGCTACAATGTCAAAATCTGTAAAAATAAAGTAACTGAATCCATAACTCACCACTAAAAATAGTTACCTTTAACTTTTGGCATAGTTCCTGTCATTAATTTAGTATATAACAGAATTACACTGTAAATTGTAATATATTTATTGAGCTAGTAAGATACTCTGAAAGTTTCCTATAAAGTGCAGTATCTTTCAAAATACTTATTTTATTGGCTGTAGAGTGTTAAATGCTCTGTATGTAAACCATTTTACTAAATTCATACTTTTAATTCTTTAGGTATTTTTAATTATATTTTAAAGATATGAGTCATTGAAAAGATTTCTCAGTATTTAGTGGTATTCTAAGATACTTAACTTAGAATAAAATGCATATTTTGCTTGTCTTACATTTAAAAGTTGACCATTATAAAATCATATATAGGTTGTATTCTCAAACATTTCTTAGTGTACTTGTCACATGAATTCCTTCCCAGAACTAATTATAATAAATTTGAATATGATTAATAAGTTGATAGTTAATGGTTTCTTATTATTTTATTTCTATTTTTTCATTATGAATGACATGTTACCTTTTTTAAAATTTACTAATAATTTGTGCCACTGCTTTAAATTTGAAATTTTCTCCACATGGTATTTATCTGTCATTCTTATTTTAACAAACATTTATTCATCTCTAGTGAGAAATCAAAATTTTGTTTAATCGGAGATTTAACAAATCAACAATTAGACTTATTTCTGGATTTAACTGTTCTTGATGCTCACCACTAATGGTTGATTCTTTTAATCAGCTCTCTTCAAGTTACTTATTGATAGTGTGTGTATTTTAGGGGTAAGGTGGGGAGAACTTTTATGCACACTGCACTGCATATCAAGGGACCATTCTTTGTTTTTTCATTTATTTTTATTTATTTGAGAGTGACAGACAGACAGAGAAAGAGGGAAAGAGAGAGAGAGGGAGAGAGAGGGAGGGAGGGAGAGAGGGAGGGAGAGAGAATGGGCGTGCCAGGGCCTCCAGCCACTGCAAACCCGTGCACCCCCTTGTGCATCTGGCTAACATGAGTTCTGGAGAATCGAGCCTCGAACCGGGGTCCTTAGACTTTATAGGCAAGCACTTAACTGGTAAGCCATCTCTCCAGCCCTCAAGGGACCATTCTTGTACATTTTCCATAGATTTATTGTACAGAGCACAGGTTCATCATTATAGTCATTTCCCTTCCTAACTCTTCCAGTAGCTTCAGATATGGGATACATATTAAAAGAACAGTTTAAATTTTATTTTTGTTTTGTAAGAAGTTGTTGCTAATTTTATTTATCTTCTCAAGCCTTCAAGGACTTTCCACCTCTTGAAATGTGAAAAAAAAGTCTCAAGTTGATATGAATAGACACTCATAATACTGCATATTCTTATCTGGAATCTAGGGAATTATTTGAAGCAGACAGATTTGTAAATGTTTCCTTTCACTCTGCCCTGAATTCTTCTCGTGTGTGCCTCTGGCCTCTTCCTCCAGCTATCAGTAGAGGGTACTTGACTTGACTCTCCAGTTTACAAAATTTCCTCTTGCAGCCAGGGGTCAGATTTTCTTCTGATCTGACACTTATGTGTGCATATTACAGTGAATGTGCTCACTGTGCCATGGAGGTCATCTCCCTCAGCACTGCTTTCTTAATGGGGCCAGCCCTTGTTTTGCTTCTGTATATATCCCAGCTGCTGCTTTATCCCTTTCTCTGGCCTTACCTTCTCATTCTTTATCAACTTCCTATTTCAAGGAATTGGTTGAGCATATAAATCAGGTGTCTTAGTCATGTTTGCAACAGTAAGGATAAATATGTGCCCTAAATGTAGGATCTTTGCATTGTTTTGGATGGATGGATGAATGGATGGATGGATGGACGGACAGACAGACAAGTAGCTAGACGGTGGATTGGTGGATAGATAAATACAGAGCAATATCTTTAGGGCTTAGTATTTTGAAACTTTTATATTTCTTATATTATTCATCTTTGAACAAGGAGACATTGACAAAGTAGGCCTGATGTTTGCCCACAGGTGTGAAATTATTGTTAGATTCTTTTATTGTTAGATCTGTTCACATCCTGAATGTATAAATGTATGTATTCTTTTATTGTTAGATATGTTCACATCCTGAATGTATATATTCTTTTATTGTTAGATCTGTTCACATCCTGAATGTATATATTGTTTTGTCTGTCTTTCTGTTTGCTTTGAAATGAATTTCCTCTCATTTCTTACCCTGGAAGCGTAGAGGTTAGATTCATGTGTTCAAATAGCTAGTACATTGACTGGGAGGACAGTTGTCTGATTTAGCTTTCTGTTGAGATTGGCCTTTCTTGGGGATACTGTGATCCTATGTGAATTTCTTCCTTGAACCACCACTGAAATGAACTCCAGTCAGAAGATAACCCTAAATTTGCTTGAGTTCACACCGCATAGGATGCAGTACTTCCACGGGGCATTCTTTTCCTGCTCCCACTGTCTGTGGGTTCCTGGGGTACTGCAGGGTTAGTTCCTCGTCATATTGTGTTTATTTATCAAGATGAGATTCATTATTGGTGCTTATTTTCAGTATCCCATCTCTTTCTAATGTGTTTTTAGTGTTTGGAGTGAGTTTAGTTTTTACCTTCCAATATTCTGTGGTGACTTACCAGTTGTGCATGCTTTGTGTGGGTTATTATTCATTTTTTTAAATTAATTAATTAATTAATTAATTAATTTTTTTTTTTTGGTGGTTTTTCAAGGTAGGGTTTCACTCTAGCTCAGGCTGACCTGGAATTCACTATGGAGTCTCAGGGTGGCCTTGAACTCATGGTGATCCTCCTACCTCTGCCTCCCAAGTATTGGGATTAAAGGCGTGCACTACCACGCCCGGCTTTATTTATTTATTTTTAAATCAGCATAAACAGTATTAAATATCATTATAGCATTTTCAAACATATTTTCTTTCAGTTTATTTTTCTCCCCATTCTGTTTCCCATCCCCTCCACCCCACCTCTCTCTCCTGCCCTATTTCGTGTTTCCCTGTCATATGTGCCCTTTGGCTCTCACCCTTCCTTGCCTGATATTTTTTACCCAATCCTGAATCTCCTTTCTAGACTTTTAGGTTTACTCATGTTTGTTGCCCCCATGCATACCTATAAATATTACCAGCTACAATCTGCATATGAGAGATAGCATATAGTTTTGGTGTTTCTGAATTTTGCTCACCTTATTTAATATGTCCTTATGGATCCATCCATTCTTCCTACAGGTTTCATGATTTCATTTTTCTTTAATGCTGAGTAAAATTCTATTCTACATATATGTATTCATTATCCGTTTATTTGTTGATGCATATCTAGGCTGGTTCCATCTCCTAGCTATTATGAACAAAACTGCAGTAAACAGAGATGTGCAAGTATCTTTGTAGCAGGATATGGAGAACGTTGGGTATATACCAACGAGTGGCAAAAGCTAGGTCATATAGCAGTTCTGTTTCTACTTGTTGGGAATTTTCCATACTGATTTCCACAATGGCTGTATTAATTTGCACTCTCTAGCAGTCAATAAGGGTTACTTTTTCCCCATACCCTCACCAACATTTATTGTCTGTTGTTTTGGTGATAGACATTCTGACTGGGGTGGAATGATATTTCAAATGGGCTTTTAATTTGACTTTCCCTAATAGCTAGGGATGTTGAACACTTTCAAAAATACTTATTAGCCATATGTGTTTCTTCATTTTTAGAACTAACTGTTCATTCAGCTCATTCATTGGATGATTTACTAGCTCTTTTGCTTTGGTATTTAATTTTGGTAAGTCTTTATAAATCATAGCTATTACCTCCTTGTCTGAAGTATAGCTACTAAAAGTTTCTTCCATTCTGTAGTCAGTTTCTTTTGCTGTACAGAAACGTCTGTAACTGCTTGTAGTACCATTTGTCAATGCTAGGGATATTTCTTATGCTATTGTAGTCCTGTGCAGAAAGTTATTGCATATAATATTATAGGCAATATTATATGCACATAATCTATATACGAATATATGCATATAATATTATGTGCATATAATAATATAAACGTGTTTGTGTGTGTGTGTGTGTGTGTGTGTGCACGCGCACGCGCGTGCTCATGCATTCATATGTGCTTGTGTGTATGTTCTCTTACTTTTCATCTAGAAATTCCAGTTTTAAAATTCAGGTTTAATAAATTGAGGTCTTTGATCTATTTCAAATTGAAATTTGTCTTCATGAAAGATTTAGATCTAATTTCATTCTTCTGCAGGTGGACATACAGGTTTGCTCCCAGCATTTGTTAAAAAGGTGTTTCTCTACTGAATATTTTTGACGCATTTGTCAAAAAGTAGGGGGTCAAAGCAGTGTGGGTTTAATTCTGGATCTGCTTATCTTTCCACTGGTCTCCTTGTCTGTTCTGGTACCAGTACCAGGCTGTCTTTGTCTCTGTAGCTCTGTAGGTTGTTTTGAGGTCAGATGTTTTGATACATCTGTTCTCTCCTTAGGATCACTTTGTCTATTCATGGTCTTTTGTGTTTCCATATGAATTCTTGGGTTGGTTTTTCTAGATCTGTGAGGAATGTCATAGGAGCTTTGATGGGACTTGCATTGAATCTGCAGATGAGTCTTTGTAAGATACCACTTTTCCAATATTAATTCTGTTAAGCCAAGAGCCTGGGTTGCCTTTCTATCATATACTATCTTCCTTCATTGCTTTTTTTCAGTGTCTTACATTTTTCATGTAGATTTCTTTCACTTTCTTGACAATATTTTTTCTAGTTTCTTTATTTTGGAGAAAAATATTGTGAGAGATTTTTTTCCCTAGTATGCTCTTTACCATGAGTTCTTTATTGGTGCATATGAATGCTATTGATTTTTTTATCCTGTAACTTTATTGAATGGATTTATTAGAACTAGGAGGTTTCTGGTAGATTATATAGGGTTGGTTGACTACAGAATCATGCCATTTGTAAATATTGATGTTTTGACTTCCTTTCCTATTTTTGTCATTCTGATGTTTTCTTCATGTCTTATTGCTCTAGCTAAGATTTCAAGTTCTATATTCCTTGTCTCATTCCTAATTTTAGAGGAAATATTCTCAGGTTTTTGCTATTTACTATAATACTATTGTGTTGTTATATATAGCCTTTATTATTTTCAGGTATGCTTCATTTATCCTTAATTTATTTTTATTTATTTTTTGTTTATTTTTACTTATTTGAGAGCAACAGAGAGAGAGAGGAAGAGGCAGATAGAGAGAGAGAATGGTCACGCCAGGGCCTCCAGCCACTGTGAATTGAACTCCAGACGCGTGCACCCCCCTGTGCATCTGGCTAACATGGGTCCTGGAGAATCGAGCCTCAAACCGGGGTCCTCAGGCTTCACAGGCAAGTGCTTAACTGCTAAGCCATCTCTCCAGCCCTATCCTTATTTTTTTTGATGATTGATATCACTAAGATATATTGAATTTTGCCAGCTGCCTTTTATATAGATATCTGTGAAGATTTTGTGAATTCCATCCTTACTAGTACTGTAAGATTATAGGGCTAGACCCAGGTTCAATTCTCCAGTACCCACATAAACGAGATGAACAAGGTGGTACATGCATCTGGAGTTCTTTTGCAGTGGTTGGGGACCCTGGAGTGCCCTTTTTTTTGTTGTTTCTTTGTTTGCTTCTTTCCTTCTCCTTCCCACCTCTCTCTAATAAATAAAATGAAATATTAAAAAAAAAAACAGTTGTGGGCTGGAGAGATGGCTTAGTGATTAAGTACTTGCCTGTGAAGCCTAAGGACCCCGGTTCAAGGCTCGATTCCCCAGGACCCATGTTAGCCAGATGCACAAGGGGGCACACACATCCGGAGTTCGTTTGCAGTGACTAGAGGCCCTGGTACACCCATTCTCCCTCGCTCCCTCCCTTCCTCTCTCTCTCTCTCTTTCTCTCTCTCTCTGCCTTTTTCTCTGTGTCTGTCATAAATAAATAAATAAATGATGAACATTTTTTTTTTAAACCCAGTTGTAGCCAGGTATGGTTCTGCTTGCTTTTAATCCCAGCATTTAGGAGGCTGAGGTAGGAGGATTGCTGTGCGTTCAAGGCCACCCTGGGACTACATAGTCAATTCCAGGTCAGCCTGGGCTAAAGGAACATCCTACCTCAAAAAAAAAGAAGAATATTATACATATGGTATACTATATTTATTATAGTATATGTTGAAATGACCTTGTATGCATGGGATGTTGAAGCTCATTTGGTCATGATTCATGATCTTTGCATCTTGACTTCTGCTTGCAAATATTTTGTTGAGATTCTTTGCATCTATGTGCACCAGAGAAACTGATCTATAACTTTCTTTGATAGTTGTTCTGTTGTTGTAGCTGGTTTGGTATCTGGATAATAATGGCTTCATAGAATGAACTTGGTAGTGTTCCCAAACTTTCTGCTTTGTGGAACAGTTTGAGAAAGTGTTGGGGTCAGAACTTCTTTCAAAGTTTAACAGAACTCAGCTGTGACTACATCTTGTCATGGGCTTGTCTTTGTGGGGCGGATTTAATTATGGCTTCAGTCTTGTATGTAATGTGCATTTAATTTGTTTTATCATCTGGTTTTAATTTTGGTAGGTATTTCAGAATTTATCCCTATCTTCTAGGTTTTTTAGTTTTGGGGATATGAGTTTTCAAAGTATTCCCTAATGACCTTGCAAATTTTATTCAATTTTGTTGTACCTAATCTCTATTATTGTGCCATCTCTAATTTTATTAGTTTGTATCTACTTTTTGTTTGGCTAGAAGTTTGTCTATTTTATTAAATTTTTCAGAGAAGACACTTTTTGCTTGATTGATTCATTGTCTATATTGTTCTTTTAGATTTTTTATCTAATTAATTTTTTTCTATAATCTTTATTTTTCTTGTTATTGGCTGAATTTATGATTTGTGATTATCTTCTCTTAGCTTTTCAAAAGCTTTAAGGTGGGTCATTCAGCTATAAACTTTCCGCTTAGAGCTGCCTTTGCTGTCTCCCAGTGGACTTGGCAGGTTCTGCTATTTTCATTTTTTTCTAGGAAGTTTTTAAATATTCACCCTGATTTTTTCAGTGATTCATTCTTCATTTAAAATTGTTTTGGTCAAACTTCATGTATTTGTATAGTTTCTGAAGTTTCCCATTGTTGATTCCTACTTCTATCCCACTGTGGACTGATAGGATGAAGAATTATATCAGTTTATATATTTTTTTATTTGTAAGATTTTCATTGATTCTATGATGTGATGAATTCTGAAGAAGATTCCATTGAAAAGATGTTTATTCCTATTCTGCTGGGTAATATTCTCTATATATCTGTTAAATCAAGTTGATCTAGTATATATTTCAGGTCAGAAGTGTCTTCTATTTCCCCCTATGAATTCAAGAATTTCTTTATATTTAGATTTATAAAATTAATTGCTACTAAAATTTTACTTAATTTATACCTACCACCTTCCTTTGTCCCCTTCTCCTAAATCCCCTTCTGTTGAACCCTAACTTTTTTTCCTCCTATTCCCTCTTCTATATTGGTGCCTTTTTTTTTTTTTTTTTGTTCTTCTCAACCTTCATGACAACTTATCCATGTGCACATCATCTTAAGATAAGACTAGTCCCTGTGATGTCATGAAAACAATGACCATTTTTATGTCTGGAAGATAGCATTGCAAAGCACTTCTTCCCATCCCTTGGCACTTACACTCTTTCTGTGACCTCCTCCACTGGGGTCTCTGTAGAGTTCCTTTGCTGATTTCTAGTATGGAAGACATATATCTCTATGAGAATTATGTATTGAAAACTAATAAAAAAAACTGAAATAAATAAAAGAATAAATTAAAAAAAGAATTTGTATTGAGATATTCCATTATTATTGTGTCAGGGACCATGCCGTTTTTATCCTTGCCAGTATCTATTATGTGAAAATTAGGATCTTTGACATTTAATGCCTAAATGTGTAAAATTTTTAATCTTCTTTTGAATTATTTCCTTCTTAGAGACAATATATAGTCAATTCTTATTTTTTAAAACAGTCCTTTAGTTTTATTTATTTATTTATGATACAGAGAGAGAGAGAGAAAAAGAGGAAGATAGGAAGCATGGTGTGCCAGGGCCTCTACCCACTGCAAACAAACTTCAGATGTGTGTGTCACCTTGTGCATGTGGCTTTATGTAGAAACTGGGGAATTGAATCCATGTGCTTTACCTGCTAAGCTATCTCTCCAGCTTTTTTTTTTTTTTTTTTTTTTTTTTTTTTAAATGAGGTAAGGTTTCACTGTAGCCCAGGATGATCTGGAATTCACTATGTAGTCTCAAGGTGGACTGAAACTCCCAATTCTTCTAACTCTGTCTCCCAAGTACTGTGATTAAAGATGTACACCGACATTCCTGGCTACAAGTCTGCATATTTGTTTTTTTAATTTTTTTGTTTATTTTTATTTATTTATTTGAGAGTGACAGACAGAGAGAGGAAGAGGCAGAAAGAGAAGAGAAAATAGGCGTGCCAGGATCTCCAGCCACTGCAAACGAACTCCAGACATGTGCGCCCCCTTGTGCATCTGGTTAACATGGGTCCTGGGGTATCAAGCCTCAAACCGGGGTCCTTAGGCTTCACAGGCAAGCACGTAACCACTAAGTCATTTCTCCACCCCAAGTCTGCATGTTTTTTATTGGTGGGTCACAACTCCTTACACTTACATTTATTTTTGAAAGAATTTTCTGTTTCCTAAGATTTTGGAGGTGATGTTCTGGTTGTCTGGATTTTTGGCAGCTCTTTTTTTCTGCTGTGTTAGACAGGGGTAATTCTTCCCCAGGTTATCTTTGTTTATCTGTACTTCCAGGGAGTATGTTCATGAGGATGAGTTTGTCTCTCATCCTCCTCCCTCTATAGTATTTCTTTCAGAATTTTCTGTAGCTTAGCTGGTATGTACTACCTTAATTTCCTTTGTCCAGAAATATCCTTATTTCTCAATCAGTTTTGAAAGATAGTTTTTTAATGCATAGCATTCTTGTTTGATAGCTATTTGGTTTCTGAGCTTGGAATATTTTATTCCATCATTTTCTTGCTTTTAGGTTGCTAATGAAAGATCTGTCTTTATTTTGATATTTTAGCCTACAAGTAGTAATTATTTTTCTCTTTTCATTTTGGTATGTGGAGTAGTGATAGTAGCAGCGCATGGTGTGCACATGTGGTATACACTTGTGTGTGCAGATACGTATGTCCTGTACTCAAAGGTACAGAGGCTAGAAGAGGACACTGGCTCTCCTCCTATGTTGCTCATCTGCTCTATTTCCCTGAGGCATTCTCACAGTGAGCCTGGAACTCCCACTGAGTTTTGATTAGACTATTTGACCAGCAAGCCTCAGTTATCCTACTGCCTCTGTCCTCCTTAGCAATGTTCTAAAGAGCATGTATGCCAAGCACAGAGTTTTGAATATGTGTTGGTGATCAAACTCAGTTCCTCATGCTTGCACAGCAAGTGCTTTTACCTAATGAGCCATTTATCTAGCCTCCTTCATTGCAGTTTTTAGCATTGCTTCTTTACTTTGCTGGGTAGTAGAACTGCTCGGGCCTGAGAAGGAATCAGGTAGCTTTGTTAGGCAGTTAGGGTGACTGGGGCCCTAAAAGTAAGAAGTAAGTTATGTCTTTGGACCTATCCTTGTAGTCTCCACTTTGCTAGAGATCAAAGTATGATCTGACTTCTTATCTCTTCCCTATATCTGTTTTGTTCACAAACAATCTGGGCCCCTCCTGGGAAGGACGTCTTCTTTCCTAGGTTTTAAATCTAATTCTAATAATTGTGGTTGGTCAAGTTCAATCCCCAGAACTTGGCGTCATGGTTATCCTCTTTCTGAGACAGCTCCTATCCCAGAACAATCGCTGTCTCTCTGGTTCATCTGGGCAGGAAAGTAGGGCCAACAATTATAAGGCTATAAATAGATGCATGTGAGGGGACAAGTCTCTTTTTCTGGTAGCCCATTCATCACTTCTAGTGGGTTTCTTCTAGACTCGGCCTGGCCGGCTCGAGCCAGGGGGAGAACTCCCAATCCCTACTTTCCACATTGGTTCTTTATGCCCTCCTGCACTCACTCCACACTGCATGAGCTCTGGGTACTTTCTGTCCTAGCCTCTCTATGGTTCTTCTAGGCCCACCATGTGGGCTCTCAAACAATGTGGGTGTATTTGTTTTTTTCCCTTGGTTCTTCACTTCCTTAAATAAATATGATAATTTAATAATTATCTTCCTCAGGCTTATTTTATTCAATTTTTTGGTTAATAATAGACACAAACCTAGGGTTTGAGGTTTAAGGACTTCCTGAACCCTTAGCACCCTGTTACATATCCTGTATTTCAGTATCTATGTTCTTCCTGTCCCTAAACTAGGCTTCACCATCTCAGCTGGAAGACTACCTAACTGAATCTCATGATTGAAAAATATTGTTGGCAATGTTCCTGGACTTACAGCATATGTTGTAGTGCTTTTGTCTTTATAGAATGGGTACAAAAAGTGCTTTTAATGATTTTAATGATTTTCAGTTATCATATACATATCCATGTATTCCTACTCACCTATGAGAGTTGGTCACTTGCTGAGTTTGTTGGTCCTGATTGGGTATGGAGTGCTCCTAGCAGGTTCCTAAGAATTGAGAGTAGTAAACATTCAGGAGCAAGTCACCCACAGCACCTAGTGTAATAATAGTCCCTCACAGTTCCTGACCTGGGAATTGTGGGAGTGCTTCTCCTATTTTTCTTTTTGTTAATTAGCTGCTAATTAATTCAACATAGTGGATGTTGTTTGTGAGAACACTCAGATCTTTCTAAGACATGTCCTCCACTGAAAGCCAGGCATTCATTTCCCACTTCTTCATATTAAGGAAAGTACCTCCTGAAGTAAATAGCCATTCATTACTCTTATAATGCTCTCCTGCCATCCTGATCTCATTGTAAGTGTATACCAAAGTTTTGGCTTAAAGGCATTGAAAAATATTACATAGTACTGCTGAAATTATCACTGAGCTTTTGTCCAAACATCCTCCATTTTTTAATCTATGAAAAGGCCACTCATATAATCTTAAAATTGATATTAATTTCCATTTTTATATATGATTTCCATATTTTAGATTTAATCCAAAGAAATTTATTGTGAATTTATGTGATAAGTAAGATTCAAATGAATGTGTTTTTGTCAGAAAATCAGTAAATTTTTATAATTCTAATTATCAAATATTTCTTACTTGTCCATAAGTGTCTTTCTTAATTCTATACATCAAAAAATTTCACTGTTCTGTTATATATGTATGCCAAATGTATGTGTATGTATTTGTGTGTGTATACATTTATATAAATTCTGTATATATACATATGTATATATATATGTATATACATATGTATGTATGTGTATATATATATATATATATATATGCATATATATGTGTGTATACATTTATATAAATTCTGTAATATCAAATACTGCTGTATATTGCATATTATAGTATAATACTATATAATGTCAATTTATATACTTATAAATATATTTAGCTTAATATTATAAGAATAATTAGTAACAAATCTTTTGATTAATAGAAGTAGGATGCCATGCACTTATTGAGGATTACTGCCACCCTGAATGCCTCATATTGTCCCCAGGAAGCTTGCTGAGACATGTGGGGGGCGGCTGGAGAGCCAGATGGTGCCTGTGGCTGAAAGTTATGGCTCCTCCAGCAAGGGAAAGCAATTACTCAGTACCAGTCCCCTGGGATGCTGCCGACAAGACAAGCATGTTCCCTGCATTCATCTCTACAAGGTGTAATAATTAAGCCAACAGAATCATAGTGTCTGCCTGATGGGTGTACAAAGAATCAGTAGGGAATCTCTTGGCTTGTTCATCACCCCCATGTCACCTCAACAGACTACTAATTACTCAAGAAACTCATGGCATTTACATGTGACAACATTTTTTTTTTTTTTTTGCATTGGTGCCTCAGATCCCTTAAGGTCTAGTGGACAATGAAAACCCTGTTTATACCTATGATGCTTAAATGTTGGTGGTTTGCATACTTTTTATTGATATCATTCTTATGAGAGACGTCAGATGTCTTCTTTGGGCTGAGGATGAAGGTTCATGCAGGAATGTGTCTTCATGGGCTTGTCTTTGTTAGTAGCTTATGAAATGCTCTGTAACATGGATAACTTTTCTGTTGCTGTGTTTGAGGTTCCACTGTCTACTCTCCGTCTCCTACTGATTCAGGCTTGTTGCTAGATATTGGCAGTAAAATGTTCTTCCCAACAGTACATTGGGAATCTTGACAAATCTTAACATCTGTGTTTCAGAGCTACCCTTTCTATCCTTGCCTTACAACCCATAGGCAAATGCAAAATAGGTAGTGCCTTTTGTTATTAAGATTCTTCTTTTAAAAGAAAGTAGTCCATCTGTTTTCAGGTATTGGGGATTGAGCCAAGGACCTCCTACATGATAGACCATTGCTCTATTCAACTCCCCAGCCATAGCTTCATCTTCAGGAAGTCTGCAGAGAAATGACGAGGCTGTTCATCTTAAAATCTATAATGCTTGGTGTGGGATGCTTGTAGAAAAAGAAAATTCTGTCAAGAAGAGCAATGTTTCTGGCTATATCAGGTCCCCTAGAAGCATAGCTTGAGATAGCAATCCTCATGCAAGTGATTCATTGAGGATAGGTAATTGGGAGAAAGAGAGTGTGTAGGCAAAATAGGGTAGCACAAGAATCTGATAATTTAAGATGGCCCCACATGTCCCTCTGTTGTATGAACTGCAACTCATTATCACCCAGCAGAATAGAATGAGGAATGTGCCATGATGCTCCTCTTGCTGTCTCTGCCTATAGTCCTTTTCTATCCCCAACCCCAAGGTGTGTGTATAACATTTGAGAAATCTGCAGTCAGTGCAGTACTTCTCATGAACAATTTTCTAGAGAAGCATATAGGTGTGAGGTATTCATAAAAACTGTAGAAAGGCCGTACTAGCCCATGGATGTACCAGCCCAGGGATACTGACAACTGTAGTAACTTAGTTCACACTTATCCTCCTATCAAAGGCAATTTTAGTCTCTCACTCACTTTGTTTTATACTCACAGAGCTGTGGAAGTAACACACACACACACACACACACACACACACACACACACACACACACACACATATATGTTCCTAAGATTATCTATCTTTTCTGCAAAGTTCCAGTAGCTTCATCTTTTCACTCATGTTGTTTTTCCAGTTTCATTACCAATGCCTGGCAGAAACTGTGTATCCAGAAGCAAATTGTAAAATATGAGTCGAAATATGTAGAGGCTGAATAAGGTAGGATCAAGCATCCCTGCAATTTGTCCTCCTGCAGTGGATCATTATCTTCAAGTTCTTTGAATGATATTAAATGTTAGCTTTGGCTGTGGGTTCTTATTATCCAGCTCAATTAGCTTTACTTTTAACATTTAGTGTCTCATTTGTTTAGGTCAGTCTAAAACTAGAGATTTGCCTGTAATTGTAACTGGTTGGGCTTCTTTTACTTCTCTGTTTTTTTTTCACCCTCTTCTCTCCTCTTCTGGTCATTGTGTAAATAAACCAATTTCTCATGTCCTTGTATTCCATCATATGCTTTTTAGAAGTCAGATCTGTGATATTATGCAGTAAGGCCATGAGATGAGACATGAGTCAAGTCACTAAAAACCAAGTGATAGCCCGGTGTGGTGGTACATTCCTTTAATCCCAGCACCTGGGAGGCAGAGGTAGGAGGAATGCCATGAGTTCAAGGCCACCTTGAGACTCCATAATGAATTCCAGGTCAGCCACAGTGAGACCCTACCTCAGGAAAAAGAAAACAAAAACAAGAGAGGAAGTACTACAGAGCCTGTACCATGGAAAGAAGGTACAGTTTAGCATAGATGAGCTGAGCTGATTCTTAGCTATCACTAAAAAATGGTTCTTCAATGTCAAAAATGTCAAAGTGGACTGGAATCCTAAGCCTGTCTAGGTCCATCTAAGTACTTAGCACTTCTCAGGCTTTATTGTGCACTCACATCCCCTGCAGCTTTATTGAAATGGAAACTCTGTTTCAGTGGGTTTTGTGGGGGCATTGCCACCCAGGGGACCTGGAAAGCTGATATGTATATCTGCAGGCCACTCTAAGTAGCAGGGAATGCTCTCATGCATTGTAATCAACCCATCAGCTCTGTGAAGTAGAGTCGGTTATTGTTTCCTCTTGCAAATAGGGAAAATGAGGCACAGGGAGGCTTAGCAACTTATCAAAACTATAGAGCTCACAAAGGGTGGAATCAGGTTTAAACTGGCTCCTAAGTTTCATCAGACATTATTTTTATTTTAAAAATTTATTTATTTGAGAAAGAGGGAAGGGAGAGAGATAGAGATAGATAGATGAGAGAGAGAGAGAGAGAGAGAGAGAGAGAGAGAGAGAGAGAGAGAGAGAGAATTGGTGCATCAGGGCCTTCAGCTGCTGCAAATGAAGTCCAGATGCATGTGCCCCTTTGTGCATCTGGCTTATGTGGGTCCCAGGGAATCAAACCTGGGTCCTTTGGCTTTGCAAGCAAGTGCCTTAGCCACTATGCTATCTCTCCTGCCCTTGTCAGACATATTTTGCAGAATGGTTTCCCTTGACAGGTTTTCATGAGGTTGATCAAGCTAAGAAATGAAAGAAACGTTTTCCTGTGGTGGTTTCCAAAGTAAGTAAGGCCATGAATGAATGTGACTCAGAGAGATTGCTAGATTGTCAATTTTTATCTTGCTTCCTCTGACTCCAGACCATTAGGCTGTAGTTTGACAGTGTTCCCCAGTAGCATAAAAAGAACTAATTAGTGAGTGGCAGAGCCTCTGAGAGGTGAATGACAGCAGGTATAATTTCTCAAAGGTTATTTTATTTATCTTTTCTTGATAGCCCAACATGTAATGTAAAACAGCAGGCAACTGGAGATTTATAACCTGATTCACTCTAATTGATTTCTTGGCTTTCTTGGGTCTAATTAATTTTTACTGTGTACCCTAAAATAGTGCTGTAGGCTTCCTAAAAGCTGTGAGAACAGAGCTGCATTTCAGTATATGAAAAAAAAAATATTTTGTAAGCAAATAGAAGTCAATTTTTCTGTGGAGGTCCAGACAAAAAAGAGGAGAATTGGCTCCAGTGCTCCTCAGAAGACTCTGGACACTCTGCTGAGGTTTATTTTTCCCTGAGAGGAGATTCTAAGGCATAAATGTCTGTGCCTCAGGAACTTTCTTGGAATACAGTGCTAGAAATGTCTTTTGGGAATAGAGAAGAGAGGGAGGAAGAGGAAAAATTACTAG
This sequence comes from Jaculus jaculus, assembly GCF_020740685.1. Taxonomy (NCBI): domain Eukaryota; kingdom Metazoa; phylum Chordata; class Mammalia; order Rodentia; family Dipodidae; genus Jaculus; species Jaculus jaculus. The sequence goes on from NC_059109.1 coordinate 88,895,779, forward strand.
GGGTGTGCACTTTCAAGTAAACTATCACCCTGGGGACCTGGGCTCAGCCTCTTGAATTTTCTAGGAGCTAATGTCTGTCTTGGAAGCCAAAAGTGATATGCATTCTCCAGTTCCAATAGCCACAGGTTGAGGTACATCTTGATGTTTAACTTTCTAATACTTGGGTAATAAATCTGGCACACCTTGACAGACAAGAGTTTGAATCATCTTTACTTGACACTGTAGGATTGGGTATGCACAGGAATAGAAAAGGCCAAGGGGATGTGGACAGAGCACCTAAAAAATCTTATAATGCCTGAATGTAAACTGTGGTGTTCTGACTTTCTTCTGTGTCCCAGTAACCCTGTCCACCCTGCTCCCCAGTTCCCGGTCCTTTTATGCACACTCTGTACAGAGCTCAAAATGTAGGGGATCCTTTTTTGACTTGAAGACATGCACTAAGGCACTTGTCCACTGTACATTTTCCAACACTACTGCCTGTACACATTAAGAAGACTGTATATTAAATTATAGCTGTCAATTATGTGCATCATGGTTATAAATTATAACTGTTGACAAGATGAGGCAGGATCCAAAGGGATTTCATTCATTCATAGCTTTATTCAGACTTCCCTTCACAGTGATTTTCCTGTCTGTAACATTTTTTTTTTTTTGTTGGAAAGAAAACAAAATAAAAGAATGTCCAACCAAACTGAAAATCAACTAGAATCTTATTTGTGGCAGTCATTTTTCTTTCTTTTTTTAAAGTATTTACAAGACAGAGGGAGAAGAAGAAGAGAAAGAAAGAGACAGAGAAAGAGAGAGAATGGGCAGGCCAGGGCCTCTAGCCAGTGCAAACAAACTCCAGATGCATGCTCCCCTTTGTGTATCTGTCTTACGTGGGTCCTGGAGAGTCGAACCTGAGTCCTTAGGCTTCACAGGCAAGTGCCTTAACCACTCACCAGCCCAGCAGTCATTTTTAGTGGTCTTAAAAGTTAATCTTGAGACTGACACATTTGTGTTTAGCATTGTCAGGGGTAGTAGAAGAATAACAAAGTGTGCTCACAGCAACAGAAAGTAAATTTGGCTCCTGTGGAAGTCTACTGCCTACAGGGTATCATTCCTTACAATGCTGAATGGAACTTCTCATCAGTCCTGCTGTATCTCTGCTCCTGCTGCTACGACTCACCGTAATACTGCTCAAGGAAGCAGGAACAGAATGATTGACACCTGTGTGCTCATTGAGCCTGGACTCAGGGGTTAGGAAAGGCTTGAGGTCCTCTCCAATTCCACCATGCAGTTCTCACATGGGCTCTCAGGGGTAGCTACTTAACTGTTTCCTTAGAAAATATGTGAATTTATTGACATTGCAAACTGGGAGGATCAGAGTCTATACCTGGCTGACTCTGAAATTGAAGTGTGTGTTTGTATTAAGATTTCTGTTACTATATGCAAGGAGACAGGAAGGGCCTGGGGTCCCTGGTAATGATCAAGTTTCCTCCCATGGGTCATTGACAGGAGACAAACTTCTGAACGTAGGAGTTGGGGATTGGGGTAACGATGTAAGCGTCTGTGTGCTTTAGCATGTCACTTAGTGACATCATTTTGTCTTAGTTTCATTTTTGTTAACAAAGCATAGACAATTTTCTAGTTGGCAGATTATCCCCATCTAGCCACCATAGTTTTTCTATGAATAGGTACTGTCTTTACCTGTTTCATAGAAGGAGAGATGGAAGTCATAATGGTGGCAAGTAAGGAAAACACCACTAGATGGAAGAAATAGAATGATTACTTTTGACTCTTAGGTTTATCCTTTGGCCCTACCTACTCATATTGCAGGCTTTAGGAATATCTTTTAATATATATTAAAGGGTTGACTTGTACTTTTATGTCAGTATAAAAGAGAGAAAATGCCACTGAGCAAAAAACAGAATTGAAAATGGTTTGACACCTCCAGAGTTCTGCTCCATGATTTTGTGTGCATAACCTTCTGTGATGACTCTAAGGGTGCTGAAGTTAAGACAATACAGGCCAATTGAAGAAAGGCACTTCCTGGTCAGTCATCTTGTTGATAAGCATCACAACTCAGGACTGATGAGGAATGATTGAATTAATCAAAAGGTTCTACTTGCCTCCCATGTTGATTTCTTTCCATTTTCACATGGATCTTCTTTAATTTTAATGCCTGCCTTAAGGTTTAATTTTTACCTGGAGGGTGGCTATACAAATGCAGGTGTGATTTTCAAGGAAGTATGCTTAGTGACTATGATGAGAAGCAGAAGAGTCTGAGCTTGGATATTGACTGCTGAAGAGTAAAGTATTTGTAATTTTCTTACCTAAAAAATGTGTGCATAGGCAGTACCTCGGCTCACATGGTCAGGATGAGGATGAAGTCATGAGGAGATAAGATACAAATGTTTGGCACTACCCAAGTGTGCCCCAAGTGCCAGTTGCTCTTACTCTTCCAGAGTCTAACGCAGTATGGAGCACTGTAAGGCACAATACTATCATTGCAATTGGGAATAAGGGCCTGTGACCTCTACCAGCTTCCTCATCCTCTGCAACCTGTGTTAATATTGCATTTCTCACAACAATATTAAGAACATTTGATTAATTGCAGATGCATTTAAGATGTCTGTCCTAGAACCCAGCACATAATAGATGTTCAATAAGAATTTGTTTGACTGCTGGATGAACTGTCAGTAGCTGCAGTAGGGAACAACTTTCCACATTGAAGAATGTTGTGGAGAATTCTTTGGCTCCAGACATGCTGCCTGTGTGCCATAATATGGATCCGTGTCTCACGTGTCACGTTGTTACCCGTGTGTCATAATATGGATCCGTGTCTCACGTGTCACGTTGGTGCCCGTGTGCCATAATATGGATCCGTGTCTCACGTGTCACGTTGGTGCCCGTGTGTCATAATATGGATCCGTGTCTCACGTGTCACGTTGGTGCCCGTGTGTCATAATATGGATCCGTGTCTCACGTGTCACGTTGGTGCCCGTGTGTCATAATATGGATCCGTGTCTCACGTGTCACGTTGGTGCCCGTGTGTCATAATATGGATCCGTGTCTCACGTGTCACGTTGGTGCCCGTGTGTCATAATATGGATCCGTGTCTCACGTGTCACGTTGGTGCCCGTGTGTCATAATATGGATCCGTGTCTCACGTGTCACGTTGTTGCCCGTGTGTCATAATATGGATCCGTGTCTCACGTGTCACGTTGTTGCCCGTGTGTCATAATATGGATCCGTGTCTCACGTGTCACGTTGTTGCCCGTGTGTCATAATATGGATCCGTGTCTCACGTGTCACGTTGTTGCCCGTGTGTCATAATATGGATCCGTGTCTCACGTGTCACGTTGTTGCCCGTGTGCCATAATATGGATTAGTGTCTCATGTGGTTGCATTGCTATTTGTCTGCCATAATATGAACTCATGTCTTATGTGGTCATATCCATTACCGTCATCACTAATTCCACCAGAAACATCTGTAAGTATTAAGAAACTGTCAAGATGATAATGGTGGATTCAAGTTTACAAAAATCAGATTTATGATTAGAAGTTTCAGTTTTATCATTGGTGATAAATACTGTCAGCTATTACATTAAAGGGCTGAATTTTTCATTCTTTTTCAAGAAAATATCTGCCCATTAACCCAAGATTGAGTAAGCCTTGTTTTCATGTCAGTCATTCTTTCAAAGAAAGATATCCTTACATGGGAAGAATAACTAGACCAGTTCACACCTTTATCTCACAACTATTTCAGTGGATTGCAGAGGTCTTCCTTGCATGCTGCCCATTTTGTCACAAGAAATATGAATAAAGCATGTTATTAGCAGTCAAGACATAATAAAAGTGTTAATTTTATTAATACAAGAAGGATATTATCATGTGCATGTTTTTGTTTTGTTTATACATGTGTGTATGTGTCCCATGCAGTGACTCACATATGTCCATGTATGTATGGTAGGTCTGTGTTTCTGTGTATATATACTTGTGCTGAGGTCATAAGTTGACACCAGATGTCTTTAACAATTAATTTCCACGTCTATTTTTTTTTTCAAGGTAGGGTCTTGCTTTAGCCCAGACTGACCTGTAATTCACTATGTAGTCTCAGGCTGGCCTCGAACTCATGGTGATCCTCTAATCTCTGCCTCCTGAGTGTGGGTATTAAAGGTGTGCAACACCATACACAGCCCATTTTCTCTTTATTTGTTGAGACAGGTTCTCTTGCTGAACCCAGAGCTCAATTATGTGGTTAGTCTAGATAGCCAACATGACGGACCTTTGGAGTGCTGACATTCTAGGTATCACAAGGAAAATGTGATCTGAGAGAATGGACAGAGAAGTGGGAGTTGTGGTTGGCTCTTTCCTTCTGGATCAGCCTATCCTCATTGTCTTGTATTCCCTCTGTTGTCTGTTTTGTCAAGGGGCTGTGAATGTGCCCAGCAGTATAGGTCCCACTAACCCAACTGCACCATAAGGTGCCAAGACAGGCCTCTGGAAGAGTTCAGACCCTCCATAGAGAACACAGCAGCTGGAGAGAAAGCTTAAAGAAATGCATGAGACTTTCCCATGATGTAACTTTATCCAGACTTTTACATATATAGAGAAAAGCTATTTTTAAAAAAAATATGTGCACATGTGTGTGTTGGCGGGGGGCGGAGGGGGGATTACCAGGATCTCTTGCCACTGCAAATGAATGCTGGGGCCACTTTTTGCATATAGCTTACATGAATGGCTTGAGAATTGAACCATGGCCAGCAGGCTATACAAGAAAGCAGCTGTAACCATCTTCACAGGCCCCTTATGAGACAATATTATGTTGGAATTACTGCTAGTAAAGAAGATAAAGGAGTTCCAGAGGTTGATATTAATATAAAATAATTTCTGCTCAACAACCTATTCTTTAGTAGTATGGGATTTTTGGGGGGACAGTTACTTAGAAAAAAACTTGGGTAAGATTAAATATATGTTTTCCTATTTTATATATCTATCTGTTTTTATCTACACATACATACATGTCCACATGGATGCATGATATATCTACAAACACACACATATATGTATGTATGTATGTATGTATATGTATGTATATATATATATATATACATATATATATATATATATATATATATATATACACACACACACACACACACACACATTTGTATGCATATATTTTATGCCTGTGTGCTTATGCATCTATGTATAAAATTCAAGATAAAATGGCCCCATTATATAAATATATATATAAATTATAATATACACACATTATACACACACATCATATATATATATATTAAATGTACCACTTGAGACTCTTCTATTAAAAGTGATCAACCAGTCTCCCTCTCTCTGATGAAAAATGAGCTTATATTCTGAGAATGTGATTAGCTACATTAATAGTGAGATGATGAATACCTAGAGATTAGCTGTCCATTAATGTTGAAAACAGTCCATGCAAAAATAGTATGAGGAAAGCCACTAAATATCATGGCCTCTTGAATAGCTTATTGATAAAATTCTTGAAAGGGAAACTGGGGAAAATGGAGAGAAACAATTGAATATCAAGTAATAATAATTGTATCCATCAAGGGATGGCTGAGAGTGTGTAGTATTGATTGGGAAAAGAAAGCTTCCTTGGGACTATGAGGATGGTGGTATCTTTAATGCACAGCCTCTGTGAAGGATTTTAAAAGGCAAGAAGTAGACACCACTGTTAGAAATTGCAGCAAAACCTTTTTCAGGATGGTTCATGGTAGTCTGGTTGGTCAAAAGCTGTTAATTTTCAAGTGCGTTCTGTGTCTCAATCCTTGAAGTAAATACTCACTCATGCTTTGGCTAACTTAACTGCATGCTCTTTGGTTTGTTACTCCAAACTTCACTACCTGTTTTGCATACCACATGTTTCCTGCTCAGTTGAAATCACCCTACACAGAATACCTATCCTAACAAAATTAATCCAGAGCTTGAATTGAGGTCCTATATTTTAAAAACATAAAGAGTCTTTGATAGAATTTATATAGATTTTATGTGTACAGGTGGGTGATGGAAAATCCAACATATTTCAAATGCTAGTTCATAAAGCCATTTGTTATTTCTAAAAAAGTATCACCTTGGTTATATTTTTGATATTTATTTTATTGAAAAGACTTTTCAAAGAAAAAGAGTATTTTAAAGAAAAGACTTTATTCATGGAGTGAATTGTTTCATTTAGAATTATAAGACCAGGGTTCTTTTTTTTTTTTTTTTTCTTTCTTTCTTATCAGCACAGAATGAACCAGCATAGAATTCTGATTCTTTGTTCATTTAGGGATTTAACTATTATATTGTTTTTAGATTTTATATGTATATCATTTTTGGTGTTATTCAGAGGAAAAATAATTACCACTTGTCCTTTAATATCAGAAATACTTAGCATATTTTATCCAGAGTTCTAATGTTATTACATACCACATGAAAATTTAAGTGAAATTAAGAACCCAACATACAACCAAACAAGTGTGTGGTACATGTTATACCAGTGGAAAATGCTACAGCAAAGGCCATTTTGGCATTTTATTAAGATTACAGTGGTAAGATAGCATTATCTTGCTGGTAGCTAATAGATGGATGGATAGATGAATACCTTATTGATAAATAGGTAGTCTAAGTTCATTCACTCACTCACTCTCTAATTCTTTCATTCTTTTCTACTTAGAAAATAGCAAAACAGAGACAAGGGAATTTCCTAGACTAGAAGAGAAGCATCCTCATGAGAGCAGCTGTCCCTCACAAGGTCCACCATACTATCTCTGTGTTCTGGATCTCTTTCTTTCAGGAACATGTCCCTATCATTTCAGATGACAGAATACTTAGAGCCCTTACTGTTTCTCTCCACCCCTTACTCTGATCACCTAAACATCCTCACAGCTAAATACCCTAATTCTTATTTCTGCCTTAAAACACTATTTTGGGATTTTCTTCTTTTTGTTTTTGTTAAGGTCACAATCGAACCTACATCTAATGTGTTTAGCATATAAATAACCATAATAAACACAATGCTACTTTTGAGTTCATTGTCCCATTCTATTATCACTTAGCAGTCTTGCTGAAAGTCATCTCTTTGAATATATACCTGTTCTTCATTCCCAAATTCACACTACCCTACCTTCTTACCACCTCTTTTACATTCAAGATTTTGACATCCCCACTTATATATATCTTCCACAACCTTATCCTCAACTTAAATAAACTTTCAATTTTCACATCCTTCCCAAACTGTTTGATATATGGCCTTACATTTTTTCTTTCTTTTTAAAAATTAGTTTTGTATTTGGAGTATACAAACAAGTTGGTACTGTCACTAGCCTCCTCCCCTTTCTCTCCCCTCCTCGTTGGGGAATATGGGTCATGCATGCATTGTGGGGTTAGCCATAAGTTATAGGTAGGAGGAAATGTCTCTGTGTATCATGACCCAACTATGTATGTATTTGCCCAAAATGGTTGCCCGGTGTCGGTGTCATCTCTTAGTACTTCTTAGTCTTGTTTTCACTTTCTTTCAAAGTTTAAGGACTTCCCCTGGCTTTGCTAACTGACTATTCCTCAGTGCTCAGCTTTCATAACACCTTCAGTTGCAGTTAGCAGTTGTGACACTAATGCTGTGTAACAGCCAGCAAACCTTGCTGGCATACACTGCAACAATAAACACCTGTTGCTCATAGAAAGTGAGGGCTAGGGCTGCCTTTGGATGGCTAAGCTCAATCACAGGCATGGTGATTTGCAAGCTTGGATGTATTCTTTTGGGAAGACTGTCAGTTCTATTCCATGTGTCTCACCCACAACACACTTCCTCTAAAATATTGTCACAGACAAGGCAGTGAGCACAGAGGGGACACTACATATACTCTGAGTGTTTTGGCATATCTCAGCTCCTAATATCTCATTTGCTGAAACAAATCACATTCCTTAACTTGTAATCACAAAGTAGAGAAATGATTTTTTCTTTCTGTATGGACATCTGCTATTTTCATGGGGAGAGATGTAGGTACAGAGAAGACAATGAATTGGGACTATTAAAGCCACACTGGGTCAAAAGACCCTCCCCTCTAATCATAATTCCACTGGTTCACAGCACCCTATGTATGACTTCAGAGCTATTTGTTTGGGAGTGTTTCTTTTCAAGCAGTTGGCTTATTGATTTTCAAAGTCGACTACTGTGTCTGGTTCAGTGTCAGTGTTGACTAGATGTTGAATATACAATAAAGAACTGGTGTTACAGCCTTAAGGTGCAAGTCATGCATCTTTACCATGGCCCTAGGCAAGGATGATGCTATCTACTGCAGGAAGACATAAGGACCTTGGTCAGTAATTCTGTCCATCTCCCACAAGAGCACTCAGATCAGTGCACATCTGGAGAAATACTCTGCTCTCTGAGGCAGTGGCTGTGATGTACCTCTTATCTCGGACCAGAGTTGGGGACAGGAGTCTATACTAGAATATGTATCTATAGGATCATCCCTGCTTATGCGTAGCTCAGTCAGTAGAGCTAAAGAAACACTACTCCCTCCCTGGGAATGTAATTTACTTTCCAGGACCTTGAACTAAGTCATAGTATCCATTGCTGCCAGCACAATCGACATTATCATCTTCCCTGCAAGCCCAGCATTGTTGCTTGTAAACTTCCTTATAGGGCTGGAGAGATGACTAAGTAGTTAAAGGTTCTTATTTGCAAAGCCTGACAGCCTAGGTTCAATTCTCCAGTACCTATGTAAAGCCAGATTCACAATATGATGCATGCATATGGAGTTTATTTTCAGTGGCTAGAGGCCCTGGCACGCCCCTTCCATCCCTTTCATTCTCTTTTTGCATGCAAATAAATAAAAATATTTTAAAAATTAAAAAAAAAATACTTCTTTGTAGATCAAAGAAAACAGGTCTTTTCAAACAACTGAGGTCTGTGTTGCAGTCATTTTTTACCTATTGTAGAAGGCTTTCCAAGCATAATTCATTGACAATAAGGAAGCAGTGAAGAATCCATACTGTTTCCTTTTGGTACTAAATAGCAGATACAAGCATCTTTTGTGCAGTTTTATGCTATTGTGTGGATTCAGGATCAGGGGATATAAATCCCTTGAGATGAAAGGCCACCAGTATCCTGGTAGGAGTGACCCTACCCCCTGCTCTACCAAGCTCAGTCCTGATTTCCACACAGCAGACAAACTAAGCTCCCGCTGCTGCGGAATCCAGATCCCCATTGCCCTTCTGCTCATGCTGTTTCCCCATCTGGAGTCCTCTTACCTACCTTTCTTGATAGACCAGGTCTGCTCAACATCTAGTCACCATGTATACATGTAAAATTCACACTCACTTTGACCCAGTAAACTTGCTTTGAGTATTTCTTCTATGAAAACAATCAGAACTGTTTCTTGAGATGGTGCAGCAATATACCAGAGTATTCACGGTATCTATGTTCATCACCAGGACTTAAGATTTGATAAGAATACAGATTTAGCTATGAGGATGCCTAGATTCTAGTCGTGGCTCTATCATTTGCTAACTGCATGAGCTTGGCAAAACACTTCACTGCCTCCTTTGCTTTAATGTTAATGTTCAGAGTTAATATTAGAAGTTGTTTCCTAAAGCTATTAGGATGACGTTTAAAAAGTCAGGAAGTGTGCTATACTATGCAGTGGCTGGGGCCTAGTAAGAACTCAGCATTCATGCAAGTGCTTGCACTGCTTTCAAATGTGTTTGTGTTATTTTTTCTTTTCCTTAATTGAATCAATCAGTAGAATGGTTAGACCCTTCTTTTATGTCCTCTTAACATTGTAACTTAGTACTTTAGCTAGATGTAATAGAAAATGAACAATTGGTGATTTGTCCAGAAAAATAATGAAGATTCTTAAACTAATTTCTTTTACAGAGGAAAGCATGCCAATTCTCTAATTTAGAGATGTACTCCATTTCCCTGATATCATCTGCACAAAGTCGTGCTGGGTATTCAACACCCTGGCACTTGATAATGTGGGCCAAATATGTGAACAATTTTAGTCAGCTACAACTCAGATTCAAATAGGCTGATTGGGTAAAAATTAGCCTTTTAATTATACTTTATCAAATGTTAGGAGTCAGTGTTGTGCTTTAGCTATTTAAATCTCTGGTTTTCTTCTCATTGTGTGCTCAGAGTGTGAATATCCAGTCTCCCCCTTTGATCAAAGAGCACTCCCCACACTGCAGCTTGTGGAAATGATAAGTCACATGTTTTAATGCCCTTTCCATTTTTAACTTATTTTATTTTTTGACATGCCTTTATTTAATCATATACAAAGTGTGTAAAAAATTGGGTCCTTTTAGCTTCTAAGGAATAATTGTATCAGTTATTGTGCTGTTAATTATATAGTGTCTGGACATTACAGTGGAGCTTTGGGGATGGGAGAAGATAGTGTTTGTATAAGGAGATCAATGATGAAATAGAGAAATAAAATTGCAGCAGTTTACATGTGCTGTGCTTACTGCTCTGCTGTGAGGTAGGGATCAAATCAGAAGCTCAGTGCATTTGCAGATGGTCACCTCTACCAGAAGTACAAGAGAGATGAGGTATAGCCTTTCCTTGTAAAAGCAGAATTGCACTCATCTGAGATGTCCTGTGTGTGTGTCCCTGAAATAGATGGTCTGTTGTCAGGAGCAGCTCTTGAAAATATAAGGAGAGAATTAGGAATGAAAGCAAACTTCCTCTTCTTCCTTTGTTACTTTATCCTTTGTAGAGATCTGGGGTTACAAAGTAAAGGTCATGATTTTAGTTTCCCATTTGCCTTTCTGGCAAGAGTTGCTGCAAGTTATTGACACTATCAGAAGAGCTTATACTTGCCTTCCTGAGCAGATGGAAGCAATAAGAATGTCACAAGGGGGCTGGAGAGATGGCTTAGCAGTTAAGCGCTTGCCTAAGGACCCTGGTTCAAGGCTCGGTTCCCCAGATCCCACGTTAGCCAGATGCACAAGGGGGTGCACGCATCTGGAGTTCGTTTGCAGAGGCTGGAAGCCCTGGCACACCCATTATCTCTCTCTCTCTCTCTATCTGTCTTTCTCTCTGTGCCTGTCGCTCTGAAATAAATAAATAAATAAATAAATAAATAAATAAATAAATAAATGAATAAATAAATAAATACATAAAATAAAAATAAATAAAATAAAAATGTATAAATAAATAAATAATTTTTTAAAAAAAATTAAAAAAAGAATGTCACAAGGACACACGCACGCATGCACACACACACCTGTTTTGAAAGACGTGATCATGAGAAATAAGAGAAATCAGTGGATGATAAATCATGACCTCTGTTAAACAGAAAACCCCTTGTCTGGAATAATCTATCCTACTTAAGTGACTTGATCAAATTCCTCTTATACATATTGAACTACTTCTGTCTTAAAAAGACTAGAGAAGTTCAGTAATGAGGGAGATTTTAAAAATATTGAAACAATGGGCATAGTAATTCTTGCCTGTTCAAATTGGCCCTTTGTGTCCAGTCTTAGATATACTTCTTTACCCTGGTAAATCAGCTGGAACTTCCAGGTGGCTGCAGTCCACCCTGTGCATTATTGCTGAGAACATTTATAGCACATTGTTCAGAACAGAATAGCAGAGAGCGACAGGGGGCTCTTCAGATGTGCCTGGTGGAGCCCCAAATTGGAAATTTTTTTTTTTTTTCATTTCAAAGTTTCAGCAGTATGGTCTGGTATTCAAAGCAAAAAGGAGTTTCTACTGAACACAAGCCTTAATTAATTTCCAGCAGGAGATGAGCGATTGCCAATAAGCTATGAATTAAAATGGACCAGTGCACCAAAGGCCAGGTTCTCATGTCAAATGAATACCATTTCTTGCTGTTCTCTTGAAAGGTCATCTCAGACTGTGAGGTGAACCAGTTCCCATGACACCTCACTGTTTAGAATGGGGTAAACTACATGGCCATGTGCACAGCACTAAGTTGTGGCCCAATCAAAATGGAAATGAGTTCTGATGGACTCAGGGTTTTTATCAGTGTCCTATCATGTGGTAAAGGCGGGAGCATCTGCCTGTGGAGTATTACCTGACTTCCTTATTTTTCATACAATCATCAGTCCTCAGGCCTGGGAGAATCTTAAACCACCTGTGCCCGCCTTTTGAATCAGTGTCTGGGGAATTAGGGCTACTTCAGTCCAAGGTGTCTAGGTCTGCTTAGACTTCTCTTGTCACTACCCAGTCTCTCTTTCCAAAAGCAGCTTGCACCATCTCTGAACATTTTTATTTCTTTCCAAACCTCAGCAAAAGAGAAGCCTTGCTGCTTTGATCCATTGAGGCTGTTGTATCTCTCAGGCCAAATAGTGAATCAGAGGTTTTGTGCTTGATAGTTCTTTAATACATTTGAAAGCTAAGTCTATCACTATCTCTGAGCCTTTTAGCATTCTTTCTTGAGCACCACTTGTGTTTGTGTTTACAGTGAGTTTTGTGTGAAGGATGATTATTATTGTAGCGACAAGTAGCCAGCTATAATTGAGTGTTTAAAGTGGACCATTCTTCCAGTTTACCTACCTCACAAGGCTACCATCTATGGTGACTGAATAAGCTAAATTCTCTTAAAGCACTGTTACTGTCAACAACTATCACCCTCTAGTGGCAAGAGGTAAAGGTGAGGTAAGCTGCGGCTTGAGTTGAGGCCCTAAAAGGCCCCAAATCCACAATGTGCTCCTGTGTGTATACCATCCCCAAGTCTGAGGCCCTGAGCCCATATCAGCTGCAATATAGACTTAGCCTTAAGTGACTGTTTGAATTACCTTTGTAAATGCAAATGCTGATCTCTGTTCCAGTGCAGTAGATAGCTTGCATATTAGAGCTGCATATAAAGAAAATACACCCAAGATTAGAGAGTTTGACTGTGACTATTAAATTAAATTAGTAATTAACCCACCCTCTTGATAGGGCCCAGCAGTAGAGAAGATGCACTGGGATGCTCTCTAGTCAGTGCCTACAGCATGGTGGAGGTTTGTATTGTAGTTTTGGGGATGAGGCTTCCTACGCTGTCTAAGCTGGTCTTCAGTAACTATGATGACAGGCATGTGCCACCACAGCCAGCCTTAGCCTTATTTTGTACATCTCTTTTTGGTGGGAATTATAAGGATTTTGGGGGATTAATGTATACCTTGTTCAAATCTTAGATATCGTCAGATGTAAAGCCCATAGACCATTCCCTTTAAAGAATGGACTGTCTTATGGGGTTTTACTTTGCTGTGATTGACTGCAAGGAGTAAGTGGTATGTCGGAAAGAAGGGAACAAACAGAATTGATAGTTGAAAGGTTCAGGGTTTTACACAAACCTCCAACTCTTTCTTCTCTGTCTAAAATGAATTTATTATAACTTGGAGTTTCTGTTGGACTACTGGAGACCTTTAGAAAAAGTGCCCCAGAAATGTCATGTGCAGGAAACTGGTCATGTCAAACTGTGAAGTTTTCTGCACAAGTCAGATACTATGAATTTGTTCATTACTATGAGTAAACCTCAGTGTGTGTAGTCCTTAGTCATTTCATCTGTGATGGGAGGATAATACTTTTTGGAGTCTATGACCAATCTATTGCAGACCAAAGTAGATGCCTGATAAAATGGGATAATATTAAACTTAACATTGTTTTCATGGGAGGTTATAGATGTTTGAGGACAGTTTAATAAAGAGCTTGTCTTATACAATTTCCTCCTTGCTTTTGTAAGCGAAGAGTTTAAGAAATCATCTAACAGCATTAAAAATATACTTGGCTTGGAAGCAGTGAATCTAACCATAAAATTTGGCCATCAGTGAAGAATTGTTATTTCAATTTATAAGCATTACTAAATTCATGAGAATTAAACTAGAATTGAGGGCATTCTTAACAAGGCAGTTTGGAGTTTTCAAACACACATTTTTTTTTTTCTTCAGCTCATTTGCAAATACTTATCTCTCATTTAAATCATTCAAATGACTTCAGAAGCACAATGGAAGCAGAGCAGAACTAAGTGTTTCCAACTGTCAGGTCTGGTGAGGGATAAAGTAAAAGGGACATTTAGCTGACATTCCACATGGTCTCTAAATAGAATTAACAAAAGCTTCCACATTTCCATGGCTAAAGATAGTATTCATTGTAAAGGCTGCATGCCTGAGACCCAAGGGTGGGAGTGGGGCACATGGTGGGTGCAGGCGGAACATTCTAAGTAGTCAATTTAAAGTCCTTTAGTCTATGGATCCAACTGTAATTGGCTCTGCAGAAATGAACAAGAAATAGCCTTTCTTCCCTGTCTGCTCTCAGCTTCAAATGGGCCACAGACAGACTCTGCAGAGAGGTGAACCATGTTGGCTAATTGAGCAATCTTGATTTGCCACACAGCACAGTAGTAACCAGAATAATCTGTCATAAACCTGCCCATTCCTCTTCACTATTCAGATGACATTTCAGTACTAACAAGGTTTGGATTTTCTTTTTGTTTTGTTTTGTTTTGGTCTAGCTGTTTCTCAGTATTAATCATCATTTCCATTGTTAGTTAATAACAACACATGTGCTTGACTCTTCAGAGCTTGTTTTTTTTGTTGTTGTTGTTGTTTTTTTTTTTTTTTTTTTGAGGTAGGGTTTCACTCTAGCCCAGCTGACCTGGAATTCACTCTGTTGTCTCAGGGTGGCCTCAAATTCACGGTGATCCTCCTATCTCTACTTCTCAAGTGCTGGGATTAAAAGTGTGTGCCACTACGCCCAGCTCAGAGTTTAATTTTTTTTTTTTTTTTTTTTTGGTTTTTCTAGGTAGGGTCTCACTCTGGTCCAGGCGGATCTGGAACTAACTATGTAGTCTCAGGGTGACCTCAAATTCTCGGCAATCCTCCTACCTCTGCCTCCCAAGTGCTGAGATTAAAGGTGTGTGCCATCATGCCCGGCCAGAGTTTAATTTTTTAGAGTGATTTATTCTTTACGTTATAGAGGACTTTAAATATCAAAGTGGTTGACCCAGAAACTTTTAATTGGGTTGAACAAACAAAAATCTGTTACTAGCAGCACGGTGCCACATGCCTTTAATATCAGCACTCAGGAGGGAGAGGTAGAAGATTCACCCTTAATTAGAGGCCAGCCTAGGACTAGAGAGTGAGTTCCAGGTCACCCTGGGCTACAGTGAGACCCTACCTCGAAAGCAAAATATATTACTGCTTTAAGTGAAAGAAACTCTTTCACGGAAAGAATAATCTAACTCAAATTCTTTCTTGAGCAAAACACTTGTTCTTTATTGTTTAAAAAACACATGCGGGCTGGAGAGATGGCTTAGCGGTTAAGCGCTTGTCTGTGAAGCCTAAGGACCCCGGTTCAAGGCTCGGTTCCCCAGGTCCCACGTTAGCCAGATGCACAAGGGGGCGCACACATCTGGAGTTCATTTGCAGAGGCTGGAAGCCCTGGCACGCCCATTCTCTCTCTCCCTCTATCTGTCTTGCTCTCTGTGTCTGTCACTCTCAAAATAAATAATAGAAAAAAAAACACATGCATAGCCTTTATCATCAGCCAGATAATTTATGTTCTTGGCAAAACAGATCTTTTGTGCAGCTCAATGAATTATGACATAGATATGTGTCACCATCATCTAGACCCAAAGAACATTTTTATCAAGAGATCCTTTGTAGCCTATAGACAATCACATTGCTTTCTGTCATGATACACCTATGTTGAATTTCATAATTGCGTTAGGAAAGAATTTTTCTGTTCGCAAAACTCCAGACTTCACTAGACTACAAATGTAGTGCAGGGACCTAGAATAAAAGAATTCCTGTGTCTATATAATGGCAGATACACAGAAGCATGCATTTTGTTGCTTGAGTAGAAAAATGTACATTTTGAAAACATCTGCACATATATTTATTATAACTAAAAGCAGTAACTAAATGCTGCACTTGGGCTTCTGTGTTGTAAATAACAAACGGTTTTGTGAGTTGGCGCTACAAAGGAGGACCAGAAGCTTCACAATGATCTGGTTTATTGAAGTGTCAAGTTGAAGTCTCCTGGTTCAGAATTAAAGGACGCCTCCAAGTGAGAAGCAGTCTGTGTCCATAATCCTGTTGACAGCAGTTTTCTTCAGGCTTTGATTCATAGCTCATCTGTTCCTCACTGATCGCCCTGAGCACAGCAGTGCCACCCTGTTTCCACGGTGCTGATGTGCATAGCAATCCTAGACTTTTACTTTTGTGTTTGCCTCACACATTTCTAGTGCTAAGTGTTCTTTAAGAAAGGGATTAGCACCAGGCGTGGTGGCGCATACCTTTAGTCCCAGCACTTGGGAGACAGAGGTAGGAGGATCACTGTGAGTTTAAGACCACCCTGAGACTACAGAGTGAATTCCAGGTCAGCCTGGGCTAGAGTGAGACCCTACCTTGAAAAACCAAAAAAAAGGAAAAAGAAAGAAAGAAAGAAAGAAAGAAAGGAAGGAAGGAAGGAAGGAAGGAAGGAAGGAAGGAAGGAAGGAAGGAAGGAAGGAAGGGATTAGCATGCTAGCCAGTTAAGGGAGCTGGCCAGAAATAAAGCACCCAAAGAATCATTCTTCAGGTTTATATTCCTGTTTTGCTTAAGGACTGGCAACATGGTTTTTCTTAGGCCAGCAATGAGTCCTAAAGATAAAATGTCTACTATTAAATCTCTGTCAAGTTCTATTTTACTTTTTCTTTCTGTCTTTTGAATAGTCACCAGTCATTATGACAGACTTTATTTTTGAATTATTTGTTTAAATCTGTATTTTGAAGCAAAGATGGATTTCTTGGATTTTACCTTTGGAGATTATTATTTGTTTTATGACCACGGGTGTCTCTAGCGAATAAATAATTGTCCCATTATTTAGGAATATTTAATTTAAATGAATCATGTTTTCTAAAAAAGAAATCATGCATATTATCTAAATTAGTATTTTATATTCTATGTGTATGTGTGTGATGTATGTGTGTGTGTGATGTAGGTGTGTGATATGTGTGCTTGTGATATATGTACATGTGTGATGTACGTGTGTGGTGTACATGTGTGTGTGTGATGTAGGTGTGTATAAAATATGTGTGTGTGCAAGTGAAGGTGCATATATACCTACAAGTGTATGTGTGATCAGAAGACAACTTGAGGTGTTGGTCTCTTCTTTGAACTCATTTGAGGCATAGCATCTCATTGTTCATCATTGATTTAGTCAGGCTAGCTATAGCAGGAGCCTTTCCTACCTCTCCCTCCCTTCTTGCCACAGGTACACAGGGATTCCAGATGCTAAGTTTCTACATCTGGCTTTACTTGTGTTCTGAGGATCCAAACTCAGGTCTTCACAATGTGGGGCAAGAGTTTTATTTCCACTGAGCTCTCTCTCCAGCCCCAAATCAGCATCTTAATCACCTTCAACAATCAGGACAAAAGCTGGAATTTGTTGTTGTCTTTGTTCTGAATCTCCCTAATAAATACTACCTAACAACACAAATAAATGAAGTACTGATATTCATCAGCTGGGGATTAATATTTTAAAACTACAGTGAGTAAACTAAGTCTTTTACCTGTTATATTTAGATGTACAGTAAAAACAAGCAAAATGAACCTATGGTGTCAAAATAAGCCACGATTGCCTCTGGGTGGTGGAGACAGAGATTGTCCTAGAGAAGAACATGGCAGGGCATGATGTGGGTGGTTCAAATCATCCATGCTTTGATGGAAATTATGTTGGCATACTCATCAGAAATCATAAATATATACTTTAAATGTATATATTCCACTATATTTTTAAATTTTACCTTAAAAGTAAAACAACCTATAAAAATAAATCCTTCATGATGAGATCTAAAGTGACTGAATGGGATAGTGACCACTGTAAAAAAAATAAAGTTGGACTCATGGAAGTTCCATCAGCAATATTTGGAAATGATAAGTGGATATGTCTTCTAGAGCACCATTTATTTTTGTGTCTCTCCACACCCTTCTGAGACAATATCTGAACCAGAAAGAACTGTCTTCATTTATAGTTTTATATGGCCAGTAGGGGCTTGATTGATTTGAAAAGTATATCAATGGGATTTCACTATGATCCATCTTCCTTAGGCATGAGAGGAAAGCATGCTTGATTATATCCGTGTTGGGTAGCATTTGAAAACCTTAAGTAAGCTTAGGTTTTATCTCTACTACAAGCATCAGTTCTAAGATGCTGGCTGACCTAATCATTTTTGGAAGACCTTGGTGTAACACAGAAGTGCACCCAGAATTGTGTAGCCATTGTTTCCCATTAGCAGTGCCTTGGATTTTCTCAGTTTCCATTTAACCACTTCACTTAGTTAGGGAGCTAAAGAAGCGGCACTCTATTCCTATGGAAGGTGGCTGTTAATTGCTGTCCCAAAGATAAGTCTGGTCCACTTGACACACTTGGCAGAAACACATAGTTAAAGATGTGAGACTAGATTTCTAATAATAGAGAAGAAGACCCTAAGTAATGTCTCTGCAGGAGGAGAATGCGTCCTTGATCTCCACCTGCTTTGTGAGTTTTCTGCCCAGTTGATGTCTTCCCTAGCTCACCAGTGAACCTCTAAGGCCATGTTACTGACCATAACTGGGTACAGTGAGTTGTAAGAGATTGTGATTGGCTGGTCCAGATTCCCTTCACCTGTGCTGCTATGAGGATTCATTTTCAAGGGACAGCTGCCTCCTTTTCCAAGAATTACCTTTTGTTGGTGAAAGCTATCTAGGCAGAGAATTTACAGACCTGGTTCTGCCAAAAAGTCTATCCCATCTCCCAAAGTAAGGATGACTCTGGTATATTACAGTCTCCACAGCTCTCTGGAATCAGGCAACAAACTCATATTAAGTATATAACTTCCTACTTGCTTTCCTTATAAAGATGGGGCATACCCTCAAAGAGACTGCAGGGCCCATCTTCAGATGGGAGGGATGATTTCCACTAAGAAGAAAAAAAAAATGCATGTGGGTATTCAGGTGCCTGTGGTAAGGAAATGACTGTTGAAAGTAGCTGTATGTAATGCATGGGGGTACTATTCTAGAGTTGTCACCCTCTCACAAAGAGGAAAACCAGAAAAAGTCATGGGGTCGTTGGCATGGCCGTGTACTTGTTTACATTTATTTCCTGTTGTTTCTTGCTCCACTTAAAGGACATGATTTATACTCGTTCCATCTGTTGAACATCCACAAGCAAAGATACATAGAGAGGGATCTTAAAACTCTGACCTTGGATCATTAGAATATGCCAGAGATGTTCTGTTTCCTGGGATCCAAAAGCCTCCATGCTTTCTCTCTGGAAGGAGATGAAAGTGGCTGGCTTTCCTGTGTGTGAAAATGTCATCATTTAAAAAGTGACTCTTCTCTTCAAAAGAGCTGGGATTGTACAGTTATAGAAAAAGTATAAATCTACATATGTTGACAATGATTTCATGTATATTATAGTTAATGAAATGGGAAAGGAAAATGATTTCTTTCTCTTTAGGAAAAAAAAGAAGTCAGTGCACTTGAGAGCACTGTCCACAGCATGAATTTTAATTTGCCAGCATTTTTTTAAATAAGGGGATAAAACAGAAGAGAGAACTGTATCAATTATTTCTTTGAAAGATAATGTTATATAGCAGCATCCTCCAATTAATTAGTTCAGGAGTCTGTGGGTCACTTATGTATACAGGGCTCCAGTAGCTTTCTTCCAAAAGGTGCACTTACGTCTAGCCCTTGCTTCACTTCTGTCTTCCAACTCTCTGCAGGTCTCTTGTGGCTCCTCCTAATAGGAAGTTCTGAGAAATATCTTATAGCCTAATACTAAAGAGTTAACATACACATTTAAGACTGACCATGGGGTACAGCAGGAAGAAAATTTTTTATGCAAATCAAAACCTCCTTAACTAACCTTGAGTAAAGCCACTTCCCCTTTCTGGGTTTCAGATTTTACTTGTCATCTATCAAATAGGGCTATCTTGAAACTTCCTTCCAGTCTCAGTTTATAATTCTGTCCTCTTACTTCCTTCTCCATTAAATTTGTTCTGTCTCTCTGCCTTGCCTACATTCTGTGTCCTAAAGCAGCCAGCTTAGCCAGAATGAGCACCAGATAGGTTACAAGAGCCTGGGATGTTTGTCTATGCTCTCAGAGCTGTTGAAGTCAAATGCTAGGAGCAAAGGGCACCCATAAGTGATGGAACTAAATATTTACTGTGTTAACTATGACCACTCATGGGCTTCAGAGAAAGCTAGTCATATTGCCTGGAGTTTATACTCCAGCTTGCCTAATGATATGCATTCTTGACTAAATTTGTCAGCTCTCAGGCAGTTGAACACTATTCAGCAACATTAATTTCTTTGCCTACTTCCAGTTACAAGCAATTATAATCTTGGCAGTTTTACTTGCCTTGAATAAGCACATGTGCCCTTTATCGATATCTGGCAGAGAGCACTTTTTCCTGCAAAGACTTCCTTATGGTTTCTCCATTGCTAATTCTACAAAGTTCTCAAGCTGCAGATCAACTTCTATTGAATGTTTGTGAAGGTTTTATTACTGAATACCCTGGAATGGAAGATTCAAAAAAGACTCTAGGAGTCTGAGTGTTGTGTTTCTTCCCACATCTTTTTATTCACTCACCCCCATTGGCAAGTTAATCAGTATTGTAAGGTTCTAGGTACAGGTTCATAGTCTCATATTGTTAATCATCTCTCTAGGAACAAACTTTACTTGGAGAAAGCTGTTTTGTCTATTGCTGTCTCCTTGTTCTACAGCAGACACCTAATGTGTGCTGTCTCCAGCACGTGAAACCTAGGCCCTTGCTGAACAATCTGTAAGACCATCTCAACTCAAAGCTCCCGGAAAGTTGGCCGAGAACTCTTTAGCAACCATATTGCAGCCTAACATTTCATTTTGTTCCCCTCTCCTTTCTCTGCCATTTCTTCCTCTCTCCCCCATCCCTTCCATTCCCCTCCATTCCTTTCTCTTTCTTTTAAATTAATCTCACAACTATTCCTTAACGAATACCTATATACAGTTCTCTACATCACAAAATACTTTTCTAATGAATAAAATCTGTTAACTTCAGTGACATAAAGATACAAAAGTTTAGGGAGTTGGAAGACTTGGGTTGGAAGCTACCCGCTGAGCCTTAGATATAGGAAAATTGAAATTTGATTTTCATTCATGCAGTGGTCTTGTTGATATGATTCAAGCAGCTCATCTAGTGTAAATACCTCACACTTGTTGAGGACATAAGCATTCTCTTTTTTTACTTATTTATTTATTTATGAGAGAGAAAATTGTCATGCCAGGACCTTATCCACCGCAAACAAACTCCAGATGCTCGTGCCACCGAGTGGGCATGTTTGACGTGTTCTTCCCTCATCCTTGTCTATCGTATGTGGGATCTGGAAAGTTGAACATGGGTCTTTATGCTTCACAAGTAAGTGTCTTATCTGCTAAATCATCTCTCCTGCCCTTAGTATACTATTTTGGATAGTATGAAAATGAGAATAAAATCTTAAAAATAAGCTGTTTATGACCTGTTAAGTGTTCAGAGTAAGAGTGTATGTTCCTTTCTTATTTTTTAAATAAAATTATCAGCTTTGTTTGGTAAAGGTGATATATTTTGGGCTGAGGAGAAGGCACTTGCTGGGAAAGCCTGCTGGCCTGGGTTCAGTTTTCCAGCACTCATGTACTGCTCTTGCAGTGTCAAGAGACCTTAGGCTGGACACACACAATACATACATACACACACAAAATATGCAAATAAATAAGTAAATTCTTTTAAAGTGATATTTTTAGCAATTGCTCCCCACATTTAATGCCTTCCACTTAAAGTAACCTAGCTGTAAATATTTCACCTACTAAATGTAATTCTTGTAATGTGAATGTGTATCATCTAGGTACATATACACATCTTAATATGCAATGGCTGATAACTTACAAATTCAAAATCATGAATCTTGGATTCACTGACTCACCAGCCAAGCCTCCTTTTAAGCCTTACCTTCCTTATTATATTAGTATTCTATTGCCAAGTAGCATAACAAATTATCCTTGCACTGGCTTAAGACAGTAAGCGTTTGTTTAGTTCTCATATCTGTAAGTTTGGAGATCTAGAAAGAGTGTTTTTATCTGAATGCTGCAATTCTGGAGTAACTGGGTCATATGTCTTTCATCCTCCAGTAAGTTAGCCTGGCTTGTTTACCCATTGCTAAGCATGGCACCAGGAGAGAATAAAGCCATTGACTTCTTCATCCAAAATGACATACTATCACTTCTGGCCACAAAATATCTTAAAGTCATTCAAAATCAAATGGAAGGGAGTTAGATTTCACTTTTTTTCTTCTTTCTGAGATATGTCCTTGCAAGGCAGTCCACACTATTTTGGAATTCAGTTCTCATGTTTCAGCCTCCAAATTGCTGGCAGGCATTGTCACACCTGAGTTAGACTCTACATCTTGAAGGCAAAGTGTGCTGTTACCCAGGAGCTGCAACTTGTCCCTTTCTACTGCCCACCATCACTATTTCTAACCTGTCTCTGACCATTTGATTCAGCCCATGTATCTACATCCCTAAACCAGAAAGTACAGGTTACACTTGGCTCTTTCTTACTGTGATCCAAGGAGGAGTACATCTGTATTGGTAGCATAGTGGTGAGTATAGCTACCTTCAAAGGGGGAGTCCATTAATCTGCTGAAATAAAGATTCTTTGTGTATCCAGACCTGCATGAGAACCAGTATGCACACTGTCATTGTGCCATGGTATAACAAAACTAACAGTCTTGTTGAAAGTGGTAGAACCAGATTTTTAGTGAAGGAGATGAGATATATGCGGGGGTCCAGGGAGTGGCAGTTTAACTTTTCTTTACCCCAGATTTTGCACAACATGTGGGATTCTTTTGACAAGTACATCATGAATGAAGAAAAACATGTTACTGCGTTGTGACTAATAAAGTGTCTCTTTGACAGCAGGGCCTTCCAAAGGAGCATAGACGGATATAGGCTTATGAAGTTGAGGGCTGTGATTATCAACTGCAGTGCATCTGAGAGTACATATGACAGCAGTGAACACTGCTGAGCATTTGCTGCCCACCTGTGTTCTAGGGAGCCCTTCTATAAGACGCACTGTTTTTAAGAGGCGACGTTACATTATAAACATCCTCGTTTTGCAAATGAGGAAATTCTGCTTCACAGAACCCTGCTAGTTAGTGGAATGTCCTCAAATTCAGGCATTCATCCATGACAATGACAGTCTCCAGGCTCACAGCCACAAATCACCATTGTGTAACTGTAGCTTTAGTTAGGACTTCATGTGTGGTCACACTTGTAACTCTGGCTTCCTTCCTGTAAGTCACTTCTCAAGAAAACTAAACTGCCACTTGCATATCATTTTGTGACTGTTTTTCATCTAATTCTGTACTTGTCCTGACATCTACCTACTAAGTATCTAATAAGGCTTCCCTTTGCTCACCATTCACACATTGTTAAGGAGAATAAGACAGTTTTCATGAAAAAATGTTTTTCTATTTTCTAAATAAAATGTTGAAGCTTTTTCCATTATATATAGTCATTTTATATGGCACTGTGTTATATAGTGACATTTTCATACACATCTATATTTAATACCAACTGAAAAGAAAGATTGCAAGGACACAGGTATTTTAAAAAAGGAGGAAAAGAGGGAGGTAAAAAGAGAAAACAGTGATATAATGGTTGCAGGAGATGCTTTTCTTCAGTGTTTGGGACATCCATTCATGACCTCTCTGTGAAAATACGATTGAAATAAGTTGTTCAGGCAGTAAGCTACTTCTGCAGTATTAAAAATATATATATACTGCACAATACTACCAGCTCGCAAAGCTTTCCTCTTTGGTATATTCTATTTGGCTGGGTATTTACATGTTCCTTTTATTGTAGTGAAATGTAAACACAAGTGAGAAAAATTCTAATTCAATGCACATTTTAAGCCAGGAGACCCATTTTGCCCATACTTCCTTACTATTTATCAGATCCTTTATTGTTGGATTCCAAACACTTCATAGCTCTGCTTGCTCATATGAACTTCCGTGTTCTGTTGTTTATGTTTGGTATATGGTACAGAAAGTCATCTTTATAAATGAGCATATTGCTGAGAGACTTTGAAGAAATCAGAAGGGTGATATGGGTACTGGAATGGAAAAGTAATCTTCTGATAGCAAGACAAAGAGAGCTAAGGTATTTAAATATTTTATCAGGACAGTAGTTCTCCAGAGTCATTTATGAAAATTTTCTTTTTACTTATTTATTTATTTGAGTTTTATATTTAATTGACAATTCCACACATGTATATTTTGATCATTTTTAACCTCCATATCACTGCCATTGAATCTTTCTTCTTACCAAGTAATCCTCACAACCCTTTTACTTTCATGTCTCTTTATTTTATTTTTAGTGACCCAATGAGATTGATTAGTCAAGGGGTTATTGACTGGAGCATGGGCAATTTATCAGTGTCTAGGATCACTGAGGAAAATGGCTCTCCCTCACCCATCAGCCTTTAACTACAATTAAGTCCTCTGGGAATGGTGAGCCTCACGAGCCCCTCTCCCTGCTACAATAGAATGCTGACTGACAAGCCAAGTCTTGTGCAGGCCTTGTGTAGGTAGGGAAAGCTGTTATGAGTTCACGAGTGCAATGGTCATGTCATGTCCAGAGCACTGCGTTCTGTGGCAGTCCTCCTTTTCCTTTATCTTGAACATTCTTTCTGCCCCTCTTCCATCATGTTTTCTGAGACTCAAAAGTGGTGATAGAGATGTCCCATTTATGGCTAAACACAAAGCAGTCTAGTTCGTAGACTACTTAGGAGTCTCTGTAGCAACCACAACTGCAGGAAGAAGCTTTGCTGCCAAAGCTGACAGCAGCACTAATCTGAGGGCATAAACCTAAATATTTAGAAAGGAGTTTTTGGTGCACAGAATGTCAATTTAGTAAACAGCAGTAAAACCTTCACCACTAAGGTCTATGACCACCCCAGGCAAAGGCTTTGGACCAGGTTTATAGTATCAGACATGAATTCCTTCCTGTGGTGTGGACCTCAAATTTAATCATACAGTGGTTGGTTACTCCCATAACAATCATACCACTATGATACCAGTAGGCACAACTTCCTTGGCAAGATGATAATGTAACATTCAGGGTTCACAGCTGAGTAAGACTGCTGATGACTCCAACACCCTACAGCCTGCACAATACCTTCCTGCACTGTGATAGCTAGTGAGCAGATGGCCTAAGAGTTGTCTCAGTAATTGTGTGCTTCATGTGCAAGCATGAAGGCCCCTGAGGGCCTGAGACTACCTTAGTTTGAATCTCTCAGACACACATAAACAGGTGGGAATAGCTATGCATGCATGTAACCCCAGACCTGAAAGGGAGAATAATCTTGGGAGCAAAGACCTAGAAATTTCTAGAGCTCATGAAAAAACGGGCAAGTGAGAGATCAGTAACATGGGATCAGTAAGAGATTCTGGCTCAAACAAGAATAGGCAGAAGAGCACTGGAGGAAGTCAGCTGTTTTTCTACTCTGGCCACAACAGGCAAGCACACACCCCTGTGTTTGAGTGCATGAGGCATCACAAGGACACATACATGTGCATATACCACAAGAAAAAAAAATAATAATAGTAATAATAAGCTAGCCAGTGGAAGACTTCAACTAAATTTTAGCTTGATTTCTCTATGTCCTGCAACCCCAAGCCTGAATTATCTTCAGCAAAGGGTTCTACCATCTAGTCCTGGTTGGCAACCAGGAACAGTGGCCATAGTCCATATTGTTAAAGGGCTTTGAAGGCCTACCTGACCAACATCTTACAGGGCAGTATCCTGTCCCTGACACTGGAATTTTCACATAATTGTAGCTTCAGGGAAAAGCATTGTCTACACTTTTGGGTTGGTTCTCAGTATGAGGATGAATTCTCTCCTATTGAGCTGATTTAGTATCCATTCAGATCACCCCCATAGCTTATGGGGTACTATTGCACTGGTAGGTATATCTTGCCTGACTGGTTAAATTTTACAGCTTGCAGGATCCACTGTTTTTTTGTGTTTTTTTTTTTTCACATTGTTGGTGATTTTAATCCCCAAGCAGTGTTCTTAGTGCTTTCCAGAACTATGATAGCTAGCTGGCAGGGATTTGGCATCTATCTCAGCTCTAGCTTGACTTCTATTTCCTACAACAGAAGCCTGTGGCATCTTCAATAATAGGGTCTTACCATCTTGTTTTAGTAGATATCTGAATGATATGACAATGACCTGCATTGCTGGGGGGTACCTCATGTGCCTCTCTGAACAATAGCTAATTGTGAAGGGGTTACTCAGTTCTGCCACTGGGATTCACCTGCATCTGCCTATGGTTTAATTTAGTTTATAAAGTAGTAGGTTTCCATGGGGCCTTTTCATTTATGCTTAGTTATGATTGTCCCTTCCCCACATCTGTTCCCCTCTCCCATCTCAGTACCCATTATCCCCATTTGAACCTTTCCTCCCTCAGCATTCATCTTCTACTTTCATACATCTTTTCTATTTCTCCTTCCCAGTAAAGCCTCTTTTATTTCTTCTCTCATGGCCCTGATCCAGATTCCTGGCCTCTAACTTTACTCACTCCTACTTAAATACACATATCTAAAAATTTAAAGCTAAGATTTACATATGAGAGAACATATGGTGTTGGCCTTTCTGAGCCTGGGTTCCTCACTTAATATAATATTTTCTAGTGCAATTGCTATCCACTTTCCTGAAATTTTCATAATTTCATTTTCTCTTTATGAATTATTAAAACACCATTCTATTGTGCATACCACATTTTCATTATCCAGTCATCAATAGATGGACAGCTACTCAGATTCCATTTCCGAGCTATTGTGAGCAGAGCAACAGTGGACATGGATGTGTGAGCATCTCTGTGGTAACATCTAGATTCCACTCCTTGTTCCATTGTGTTTGTAATACTTTTACAAAGCTTTTTATTGAGCCTATCGTGCTTTTCATTTCCATTATTTCAGCTTGTTTTTTTTTTTCAGATCTTCTATTTATTTGCTAAATTAACTAACTGACAAACCAGGATAGAATGGCATATACTAGAATTTTACCCAGAAATGTTAAGAAATGAATGGGAAGGAAGTAGCGTGGGTGAGGAAAAGGATTGGGTCTCGATCAACTTTGAAAATGATTGAGGTGGCACAGGCATCTAGGAGGGGAAACTTTGGATTCTGCTAGGTGCCACAGATTATAAAGTGATGGCAGATGGGAGTTAATGATGTACGTAGAGAAGGGAAGTAAGCAGAGATAAGGAAGAAAAGAGTTAGAGTGTGAGGGAGTGTATGTGACTCATATGCACAAAGAGTAGTAGAGAGTGCCCAGTCATGGAATGGTTGGAGTAACAGAGTAATCTGAAAACCTAACTGAGCAATAGCAAAACAAAAGCAAAACCATTATGAGATATACGTGCAAGAGTAGACGTTATAGGTAATACAAGATAAAAGCAATAAATATGACATAAATAAATATGACATTGAATTAAAGAGAATTTCATAGGCTAGAGGGATGGCTTAGCAGTTAAGGTGTTTGCCTAAAAAGCCAAAGGACCCAGGTTCAATTCCCCAGGACCCATGTTAGTCAGATGCACAAAGTGGCACATACATCTGGAGGTTGTTTGCAGTGGCTGGAGGCCCTAGCGCACCCATTCTCTGTCTCTCCCCTCCCTCTTCTCCCTTTACCTTGTCAGATAAATAAATAAAAATAATATTTACAAAGAATTTCATCAGTCAGTATTTATTCTTATGTGGGGTTAAGTTTGAATTCTTTTCCTTCTTGTAATGTTTCATGTAGCAAACTGCACTAATTAGAGAATTTAGTAGTTCAAACCTATAGAGCCAAATTTGGAATATGTACTTCCTGGGTGGAATTTAGGTTTAGTTGCATTTTGCAATAAGTTTCTGGTCCAGCTGCACTGAGGCGAGGCGTTGTCTCCTTCCCATGCTTGTCTGGGCTCAGTGCTGTGTGAGGGAGGGGTGAGTTAGAGCTCGTCACTTTGGCATTAGTCTCACTGAACCTGTTTGGGGAAGGGAGGTTGAATCACCTTGTGGTTCTCAGGTACCCCGACCAGCCCCTACTCTCTGCTTCAACTTCTCCTGTTCCTATGAACCCAGCACTCTGTCTCCACTTGTCTCCAGCATGTTTTCTTTTGCCTCCTGATTTAGCAGAGCACACAAATTCAAGCTGCATCTAGACAGAGAGCTCACCAGACTTAATAAATTAGTAAACAGATCTTACCTCTTTAAGGAAAAGTGATTATTGTGTATTATCTTGACTATTTTCTCTCACTGGGATTCATTGGTGAGGCTTCTAATCCACCATTGGAAGGAAAAGTCAATTACATTGGTACATGATCACCAACCATGTTAGATAGATTTTGATAATAGTACATAGTATAAAACTTACTAGGTCATCAATTGATCCCATAATAGTACATATCCCAAGTTAAGATCACTTCCTTATGTTCTGTGTCCTGGGCATGGTATATGAGAGGACGCTGGACCCTGTGGTGGATGTGGCAGTGTCCTTCTGAGATCCCCTAGGCACCCAGAATCCATTGCTTGCTTCATGTTCCACGTACTCACCAGCCCTCTGATGGGTGGACAGGCTTTGCAGGTTAAAAATCCCCTGGGTATAGCCCTTCAGTAGTTACAGATAGAACTTGGTAGTAAAGAACCTAAAAATGCTTAAACTTTCATTCAGGTCAGATCTGAGGCATATTCTCAGTCTTTCAGAATTTCCCAAAAGGATTGAGCCCCCATAGACTCCCACAGTTATCTGTTTATTAACATACCCTTTCTGGGATTTTTCTCTCCCTTCCTTGTGTACCTACTCATGATCACTTCCTGGGATAACATTTCCCAAACGAAGTTCTTAGTCTCAAGCCTTTATTCTATGTGTTGTTCTGGGGTTATGGGGGCACAAGCCATCTACCATAATGGTCCCAAAATTATATTGCAGAAGCCATCCTTGTTATTTTATAACAGTGGTCTTATAGTATTTTCTTTGCTATCAGTCCTTCACTTTGCCCATTCCAAGATACCATTCATAAAATTCCATTCTTCAAGGTCAGGTTCTTTGCTCAGTATCTAATATGTAAAATTGGAAATATGTCAGTGGGTAAAATACATCACTGGAAAGCTGGTTGTGGATGGATGTTAAAGAATCATTCAATGAATTCTAAAATAGAAGATAGCTATAAAAGTAGAATAAAATTATAATAGATGTTATAGCAGACAGAAAGTAGAAAAACATCCAAATTAACAGCAAACATTTCACAGAAAGTAGAGTTCCCAGACTTATTGCCAAAGTTACCAATTAAAAATGTATATATTTGTAGTTTTCTCGCAGTGCTTTCATTCGGTAAAGGGGGCATCGAACTTGGTCTTTCAGGGAAAAGAAAGGACCAGATCTACTGAACTTTGTGGGCCATACTGCATGTTGAGGTATGCCAGAACTGACATAAATATGTACCTCACAGTGTGGTAGTCAAGAAAAGGAGCAGCTCTGTTCACAAGAAGAGAACTCTTCGAAGAGTGGCTGCTGTGTCAACCCGCCCTCTCTCAGAGGGAGAAGGGCTTCCATGACTACCAGTTGCTACAGTGCTGTGGAAGTGCAGCACCAGGAAGGCTGTGAAACAAGCATGTAGTGATATGTGCCTTTCAGAGTTTGAACCCTCTCTGCTTGGCATGGGCCTATTACTTCTATAATATCTTCATGGATATTTTATGTAATAAGTCTGTTGTAGAAAAATTATATTTACAATTTATACCATGGTTCAGTTATCAGTTGCTGTGTTAAGATGCCACCCCAAACATGGTGATATAAAACAGTAACCATCATTTGCTGTCATTTTCTCTTATGGTTCTGGAGGTCACCTCTGGCCAGTTAGGTAGTGACCACCAGAGAACTTTCAGGAATCTGTGCTGGGAGTGCACCTTGAACTACAATGAATCCTCCCTTCTGCAGGCAGTTGGTACTGGCTGTATAGAATCAAACATATGGGGTCTGGGAGTCTACTTCTGTCTCTCCATGAGGTAACTCCAGTAGGAGGGATTCAACATAGGAGGACTTCTCAGATGGTGGTTCAAGGCTTCAAAAATTAATTTCCTAAAAGCAGAAAAAAGGTAATGGACTGTTGCCTGCTGTTATCTCAGTTTCCATAAGTTAGAAGCAAGTTACTAGCTGAGCCCACACCCAAGGGAAGGACCTAGACTCTACATGACTCTTCATGGAAGAGTTATTGAGGAATTTGCAGGCTTCATTTTGAAACCACTGTCTTTAGAAGTGATATCCTAAAGATCATCATAGGGCCTTTGCAGTGTGTGTAAATCCATTAGATTTATCACACTAAATAGCATGCCTACTCATTGAGGAAGAAAGTATTTATCTAATTGACTGTCTCACCGATTATGACATAACAATACTTTTGCTAGTTTTAATATTCTATCCAACAATTTCCTAAAATATACTTATCTAGAGGAAGAATTAAGTGAGAGAACTGAGTATTAAGATGCTGACATCTAAATAAAAATAAATACATATTTTTTTCATAGAGCTCATTAATTAACTGTTACAATATTATAGTCTGCTGTGATGAATACAGCTAAAGGCAGGAGGTTTGAAAATTATGAATGGAAGTTAGTTCCAGTTCACAACCTCCAAAGAGGTGTGTGTGTGTGTGTGTGTGTGTGTGTATGTGTGTGTGTGTGCACGTGCACATGTGTGTGTGAAATGTATTAGCAAGTATTATACACACTTCAGAATAAATGCTATACTAATGACATAAAGAAATCAACTGTATCAAATAATAATCACTGGATTTATATTTTATATATCAGAAATGACATGAAAATATTTATTGAATGAATGAGACACTGTGAAGAATTATTGGGAAAAAATAAACAGAGGCCAAGTCTTCTTTGATATATGGACCCCAATGTCAGGAACCTAGGAACTGGGAACTTCCTGAATTATTTGAAGCATTAGCATTAGAGTTGTACTTGAATGAGAATAAAAACATTAACTTTCTGTAACTTTAATTTGTAGAAGTATAAGTTATGCAGAAATACTTTTTTATATTCATATATTATTTTTCATCTCATGAATTTGTAAACACTACCATCCTAAATTAATTCCAAAAAAAATACTTGTACTCAAATCCTTGTCATGGTATCTGCTTCTGGGAAAACATAAACTATGACAATGTGCCTGGGACTCTTACAGACGTTCTATGTGGGAAGACTTTCTAAATATTCTTCAAAGAACAAAAATATTAAAGTTTCTGATAGTACAGACATATTCTGTTTCTTTTTGGGGATCAATTTCAGGAATCTCTCAAATAACCAAATCCACGAATGTGCACATATTTGATATAAAATAATGTGTTTACATAAAACATGTGCACATTAGCCTGTACACCTTATCATTCCAAGACACCTTACAATAACTAAGGCCACAAAAATGCTGTGCAGATGGTTATTATACTATATTATTTAAAGACTAGTAACAAGAGAAAAAAGTTTGTCCACTTTTGCAATAGTTATAGGCCTGATGACATCTTCAGACTGTAGGTGGTTTAAGCTTTGGACAGTGAACCTGTGACATGGAGAGCTGACTATATTTGATTCTGACACAAGAGATACAAACAGGCGTCTAGGTACTTTTTTGGTAAAACTTTACATTAAAATGGAAAGTTTCTTGTTCTAATAAACATGATGCATACTGAAATTCTCACCTATTCACAGGAGTGGGTTTAATTGGGGCTAACAGGTTGAGACTAAAATTAAGGGGCATTTCACAGAATCTTATGATAAGTGACTTAAAACTGTAGAGTTAGCCTTCTAGATTAGTAAGTGAGGCACATTCTTAAAAACCATTGTTTCAGATTCCAGTGCCCATGTCTTCACAGAAGATTTTACCACTGTGAGCTGACTGATGTATTCTAGACCCATATTAGAGAATCTTCAGTAATAAACTCCAGAGACACTATCTTAAATTGTGATTATAGCAGCATTTCATTGAATTTATGTATTTTATCCTTTAAAAATTAACACTCACTCTAAAATACACATGAGCATTAAACATTGATTCTATACCATGAATCCATCTTTTTAAAAATTATTTTTGTTTATTTGGGAGAGACAGAGAGAGAGAGAGAGAGAGAGAGAGAGAGAGAGAGAAAGGAGAGAGAGAGAA
This sequence comes from Jaculus jaculus, assembly GCF_020740685.1. Lineage (NCBI taxonomy): Eukaryota > Metazoa > Chordata > Mammalia > Rodentia > Dipodidae > Jaculus > Jaculus jaculus. The sequence goes on from NC_059109.1 coordinate 88,927,995, forward strand.
AATGTGCACACCAGGGCTTCCAGCCATTGCAAATGAACTCCAGATGCATGTGCCCCCTTGTGCATCTGGCTTATGTGGGTCCTGGGGAATCAAGCCTCAAACTGGAGTCCTTAGGCTTCACAGGCAAGCGCTTAACCAATAATCCATCTCTCCAGCCCATGAATCCATCTTTTATGTCAAGAAGTTTTATCAGGTAGCTGTGGAGTCAGAAACTTGATTTGATATTATCCATGCAATGCTTCCTATTATAACCTCAGAGATGTGTCATGTATTAAGGCATGCAGTGCAGTCCTTGCAGCCATCACTGAACAATCTTACCTGTCTTAGAGATACAGCATGGGAAGGTAAAGTACCATTCCTGAGTCTCCATGAATGTGATTTGGGGCTTGGGGACTCTAGCCCTGTCTTTAGAGTCTGTGCTTCTGTATATAAGTGAGGCTCCATCCTCAGCTGTTATGAATGAGTTCCTAGGTCCAAAGAATAAAGAGAAGGCAAAGAAATAATGACTGGGCTAGAGGTCTGGCTGCATGTCCAGGAAGTGCCCAAGAGCTCAAAAGATGAAAGTCTTCACTTTGCCTGAGCGATTTGGAGGATTCTGGAGGTATGCTCCATGACTTCAGTGGGAAAAAGTATTGCCCATTGGAAACATTGTCTGTGGGGGAGAAAACATTTTAAAAACCTTTAAAACTCTGTATGAGTTCTACCCACTTCTCTAATCTATATAAGTGTAATTAAATGTTTATTCTTTCAAAAGAGATTTGCCCTTCAGGGTTGTCTAAGTAAATATTTTGCACTCTGTTAAGTGTTCCTACTTAGAAATGTAAATATGAGTTGATGTGTTCCCATTTGTCTTTGACTTCAAAAATCTTCCTCTTCCTAAATTCTTCATGCTAAATATGAATTACATAGGAAGTTATATAGTAAAACAAGGACTTTCATGGTGATATTTTTAATATGAAGTTACTTGTGTGGTTTTAATTTTGTTTTGCTGTTCATTTGCCTAATGTGTAAATATTTACCCATGCCCTGGTTATAAGATCCTGGCCGTGGAAGTTTTCCATTCCAGCTCAGCTCCTAGTTTGTGGGCCAAAGTAGGTGATTTCCAATTGTTCTCAAGCTTTCTAGGAATTATTAGTTTCTCTTGGCCTGTGATTTATCTCATCTTAAAAATTTCATTTTATTCTCATGACTTAAAAATATTGTTCTTGGTGTAAGTTATCTGCTTCTTTATAAAATCTGTTGATTATGTTGTTCATTATTGATGTATAGAATCTGTGAAGGGACAGTGTGCTTATCACTAGCCATACCTCTGACTGGGTAATTGCCAATGTCTTTTCCTTTTTTTAATTTTATTTTAACCATATAATGTGCTTTCTTTTAAATTAAGGCTAGATTGCATCTTTATTTTCATTTTCCTCTATAACCTTTCAGAAATTTTTATAAGTGTATACTTACTTAACAATTCTGAAATACAATACCAAAAAGAATGCTGGTATTTGCTACAATGTTGACATAGCTGCTTTGACAGGGCTAAATAAAAGTGACCTAAACAAGGAAGAAGGTTTCTTTCCCATGTTGAGGTCTGAGTCTGCTCTGTATAATTGTACAGGTTTGTTTAGTGGTGCTCCATGACTTGCTAGAGTAGTCACGTGGCTAAATATGGGTGGGTCACAGCACCCAACATGTTGTCAATCCTGTTGTGGGAAGGTGGAAAAAAACGCAGGGAAATCATTTCCTCTAACTACCATATCACTGGGGCTCATAGCCTATTGACCAGAACTGAGTCAGATGCTAGTACTTAGCTGCAAAGAAAAATGGGACATGTAGCTTAGTAGCCAGTAACTCAGAGGTGGTTCAAGGGAATATATAGTTATTAGAGAATAGTAAGCAGCTTGGCTATAGTAAGCTGTCCTTCATAGCTCAGGAAAGGATGTACCAAGTTCTTTCTAATTATAGCTTATGACAGTTACACTTGCCAATTTTTTAATTAACTTGTGATTCACTTTGACCCCTAGTATATTCTAGTTTTCTTTGGTTGGTCATTCAGTTTATGCATTGTGAATAATTATATTTTTCTGTGGGTTGTGACCATGTATTACTGATTACTTAGTTTATTTCATGAAATCAGATGTATATGTAATATACCTATATATTATCTAGACACACTCAGTGATATATACCTAGACAGAAGAACATGTACACATGCATACATATGAAGATGAATGAGGGCTGGAGAGGTTGCTCTGTGGTTAAGTGTGTTTCCTGTGCAAGTATGAAGGCCTAAGGGCGCTTGAGTCTGCCAAGTTTAAATTTCCTATGTAAAACAGCTGGGCATGTCCAAGCATGCCTATAACCCTAGTCCTGCAGAAGAGCAGAGAATCTTAAAAGCCCAGCATGCTCCAAAACAAGTAGAAGGATTCTCCGGCTCAAAAACAAGACCACACAGAAGAGCAATGAAGAGAGACACCTAATGTTCCAACTGGCACCACACGTGAGGACTCCTTGCCATAGGCAAGTGTATGGGACATTGTAAGGGCACACACATGTGCATACACCACACACACGCACACACACACCAATGTGTGTGTGTGTGTGTGTGTGTGTGTGTAAATGAAGGAAGGCTAGGGACATAGCTCATGTGTAAAGTGCTTGCTGCGAACATGAGGAAATGAGTTTGTATCCTCAATTACATAGTAGCATGTAGCTGCAATCCTAACACTGAGGAACTGTGAACAAGAGGATGTTTAGGGCTGCCTGGCTAGCTGGTCTAGCCAATTCAGTCAGTTAGGTTCAGTGTAGGAGCCTCTCTCAAAACATTAAGGTGGAGAGTGATTGTGAATGACATCTGGTGTTAACTTCTGGCCTCCATGTGCACACAAGAACATGTTGGATGTACACAAGAGCACACAGACAGACATGTGATATGCCATAAACACAGATTTGCCAAGAATGTGTCTAGGATAATTTTCCTTATGCTGTTCATCATCAGAGAGTGTTGTCTATAATCTGCCTTTTTTTGTAGCCTAAATTTTAATTCTGCTACTTGCACAGAGTGCTTAAAATTGAAAGCGGAGACAGATGCAGGAGTTGCTATCTGTGGACAGCTTCTCACGGGTTGGTGCTGGATTTCCTTAATCTTTAAACCTATGACTATTCTTTTGATTTTTTAGTGTGTGCATGTATGTTTTGTATATATATGCTATTTGATGATAAAATTGTATTTTAATTTTAGTTATCATTTATTATTTTTACTGGATGTATTATTTGTAATTTCTGTAACTCTAGATTAGAATAAATACAAATTTATGTATCATGATACATTTTACATATGTTTCACAAACTATACACACACACACACACACACACACACACACATATATATATATATATATATATATATATATATATGTATACATACAATACAGTAACTTACTGTTGCTCTAATATAATTCTTTGAGCATAACATCATTTTATATGCTCATATGTTAAGAGAAAAATGTCCAAAAATGCTTTTTTTACTGTTTTGAGACTTTTCATTGTATTCCTGGGGTGGAAGATTGTTCAGAGATGAAAATGGACATTAAACATAATTTGCTATAATCAACTAGTCATGGATATCAAATCAAGATACAAAACTGGACACAAAATTAAGAAAAACTATCAATTATGAGCAGTCCAGATACTTATACCTAGCACTGAAGTATCATTCCTAGTCCAATGAGAATGCAAAATGCAAATGATGACCCCATCCATTCCTGTTACCCAAGTGTCTAGTTTTGAATTAGAGGAAAAATAAACCATGGGGTCTTTCAATGAATACAAACAATGATGTTGAATGAATTAACAATATTTCATTTATTAATTGTTTATGTGTGAGACCTCATTATGAGCACTTTACAGTGTATTAAGTAAATCATAGAAAACACAGGGAGTAAGATGTGAGTGGTTTTCCTTTTTAAATGAGAAGTGAAACACAAAGAGGTTAATAATATGTAGTAAGTCTCACCTCTTTAGCTGGAAAAGCTGCTGTTTGAACCCAGAGAGTCTGGTTGCAGAACCATCATGCTTATCCATATTTATTAGGATATGGTTTAGACAGCAGTTGCATGTAAATGTTCAAAAAGCTACATTTTATAACCTTAAAAGAGTGATGATACACAAGTCTGCTCTGTAGAAGGTTCTCACATGTTACATTCGCTCTCTTAATTGACTCACGTGCCCTGTTTGCATCACTGAAGTTGCATTGCACCTTACTTTTTGGAGCTTTCCTGAGTCTGTAGGAGAGGCTGGTTTGCATTTTCTTGATATAATTGAAGGGTTCCTATTAAGTAAGCAGGGTGTTTGAGTAGCAACTCACTGGCATGTAACAGATTCTGAAAGGCAATGTCTTGACATTTTGATAGGATTTATCCCTGGTTTATTTGAGGAAATGTTATTGGCTAAAACAAAACAAACTGAAGGAGCGAGGTCAGAAGTATTATGTCATATTCTTTGGGAGCATCAGGCATGTTTTCAGTGAGTACTAGATATTTAATGCACACAGATCCTTCTGGTATGTTGAAGTATCAGTTTTGAAATACCATTTTTGTAGGTCAAATAGAGTGGACAAGTAGAAAATTTATCACTTATACATGCACACAGACTCAAACTAATGTGTACACACATGTACATATTTGTAAATTTCCACCTCAGTCAACAAAACAAATGGACAAAGGGCCATATTACCTACTGTAACTAAAATTGACCTCCAGAGGATATTAAAAATCTTCTATATAACTGAAATCAAGAGGCACCTGAGAGGACCCATCCTTAGGATTTTCTCAAAAATATTTCCTAGGACTAGAGAGATATCTTAGTGGTTAAGGCACTTGCTTGAAAAGCCAAGGATTGATTTCCCAGTATCCACGTAAGCTAGATGCACAAGATGGCACATGCATCTGGAGCTCATTTGCAGTGGCTAACAGTCCTGGCACTCCCATTCTCTCTCTCTCTGTCTCTATCTCTCTCAAGTCAATAAAGTAAATAAATACAAATTTTAATAGATATTTCCCAGGCAGATATCTGATATGGAATATTATGTCTCCCACCATATTCTCAAGGCAAAGTTTATCCTTTGAAAAAGTAAGGCTCAACATAATTTCTTTCTTCTGTGTTAGAATCTGGAGATGAGTACTATCCAAAGTTGCCATCAAGAAATGTGTTTTACAATGGAAGGAATGCTTAGCAGTTAAAGTGTTTGCCTGCAAAGCCAAAGGATCCAGGTTCGCTTCCCCGGGACCCACATTAGCCAGATGCACGAGATGGCACATGAACCTGAAGTTTGTTTGCAGTGGGTGGAGGCTCTGGTGTGCTCTTTCTCTCTCTCTCTCTCTCTCTCCCTTTCTCAGTCTAAAAATAAGTAAATCCCTAAAAAAGAAAAAGAAATGTGTTTTTTCTATTACCCTGCTGAGGTTGAAGCTTTTGGGAGGTTTTTCTTCTGAGGGTATGCTTGTGCCATAGTAGCAGTCTTTCATATATCATCTGTTTGATAGAAGTTGCTGAAGTGTAGTGTTTGAGTCACCACGCATCTCATCTTTGGTCATTACACACCTGATGAATAACTGACTCGGGGAATCTTTTGATCTTAAATCAAAGTTTGTTATCAAACAAAACAGGAGATGGCTTGTTTTGTTTTATCAAAGAGAGGATGCAAATGTGCATCAAAAGTGAAAACTCACCTTCTATTTTGGGGAAATATTTGTTAAATTTAAAGCAGTGTATAAGGGAAAGCTTATTAGAAGGCATACTTTGGAAATTTTAGAATATTATATTTATATTATGGAGAGATGAGGGAGGAAGAATGGGTGCACCAGGGCCTCCTGCTGCTGCAAATGAACTCTAGACACACAAATTACACTTATCATCTGGCTTTGTGTGGGCACAGGGGAATTGAACCTCAGGCTGGCAGTCTTTGCATACAAATGCCTTTAAACACTGAGGCTTCTCCCAGTACCTGTTTGGGATTTTTATTTATCTCATGTGGCTTGAATTTCATTTTACTCAATAGAGTTTTAAAATATGTAGCATTAGCCGGGCGTGGTGGCGCATGCCTTTAATCTCAACACTCGGAACACAGAGGTAGGATTGCCGTGAGTTTGAGGCCACCCTGACACTACAGAGTGAATTCTGGGTCAGCCTGGGCTAGAGTGAGACCCTACCTTGGGAAAAAAAAAAAAAAAAGCTGTAGTATACACACAAAAACAGCACAAGTGTGACACTTGGTCCAAACACTGGTAAATGTGGGTTTGGACTCATGCCTCACATCGAAAAACTGGCCTTTCTGCATCTTTGTCTCCTCATGTGTCAAACAAGGTGATTCAAGACTACGAACAGGAAAGTGAGGTTGGGTGCTGGGTTAGGTTATCTGGCCGCTGAATTGGCAGAAGTACACACAAGCATTTGACCTTGCTTCCATCTTTCAAATGCACCGTGCTGCCCTTGCTGTTTAGGGAACATGATTCTTCTGACTCACTATCAGTGGGGCTTGCCTTCTGGGCTGCTTTCCAGCCACAGGGATGGGTTTATATTGATTCATCGGCACTTGCTTCCCCAGACACTGTCTCTTACTGTTTCTACTGTACAAATGAGCAAATCTGGCAGGGTCACTGACAGAGTTTATATCTTTTATTTTGTAAACAGGCTAAAGTGGAAAAGTAAATAGACCCTAAAGAGTTGTATGTATGTATGTATGTATGTGTGTGTGTGTGTGTGTGTGTGTGTGTGTATACATACATACATACATATATATATATATATATACACCCTAAAGAGTTGTATGTATGTGTGTGTGTGTGGGTGTGTATATATACACACATACATATACATATATATATATGTATATATATATATATGTTGTATATGTATATGTCAGAAAACTATGAAAAGTATAGATCTTGCATTAGTTGTATCTTGTGATGAAATATCAACAACCAAAATTGATTATTAGACACTTGTTTCAATTGCAGATCCTGGGTGTGCTATTTAAGCCTCTCGATGACCCTATAGTTTAGTACCTGGGATTATCTCCAGGTAAGAATGAGAAAGCACTGGCAGGCTAAATCATTTTCTTAAGGTCACATGCAAACACTTGGTGGCAAAGCTGAGGTTTCAGCTGTTCAGATTGTAGTGGCTGTGCTTATAACAACTATACCATCCCTCCTTTGAGAAAATGCTTTTGACCACTGGCTCTAAATTTGGTTTATTTACATTGCCCTCATCCCCGCATGTGTATGTGCACACATGCACACATATATGTATGCGGGTGTGTGTGCATATGTGTACATGCCTGTGGAAGCTAGAGGGCAACCTCAGGTGTCATACTCAGAAACATCATCCTTTGAGATACAGACCATTGTCCTAAAGCTCACCAATTAGGCTCAACTGGCTAAAGAGCCAGGGAACTTTCTGCCTTCATATTGCTAATATTAGGACTATAGGTATGCAGCACCATGCCTGGCATTTTATGTATGTTCTGAGGAATCAAACTCAGTTTCTCATGCTTGCATGGTAAGTATTTTACCAACGGTGCCAGGTCCACAAAATCACATCTTTCAAGGCCCACCTGTCACATTATTGCATTGAGGTCTGACTTTGTAACACATGGAATTTGGAGGACCCACTGAAACTTTAGAAGTGACTGTCCTTTCTGCCCCCGTGAGTGGAGGGAATTCCATTTGTATGTGTTTAAAATAGCAGAGCCAGAAACATTGGAATCTAAGTGCCAGTATGGTCACCTCCACAGAAGCCATCTGACCAGGAATGCCCACGTTATCATAACAGGAGTAGGGAATAGACTTATAATGACTTAGGACACTAAGAGTATAAAGGTTATCTGTTATAGTGGCCAACATTACTTATCCAGGCTAATTCTGTGAACACAGTGCAAAGATATTGTTGCTTTAGTCTTGGTTCAGCGAAAACAACTGAATTCTATTACTGCCCAGCCTTTAAAATTATGAGCAGTTGGTTGAGTTTAGTTATGCCTTGCTCTTTTTCAGTAACATATTTTGCCAGTGGTTTCAGAGTAATGCTTACTAACTTTATACCCTTGGTAGTCACTAACCCATACCTATTTGCACCCCATGTATTTCCTCTCATCACTGTTTATGTCCTGTATCAAAGTGGAGGTACCATTGTAGAATAATCTCAGGTGCTCTTTACCAACTTTCCTACAATCACAGCTTTTTGTGCCAAATGGCATACAGAAGGGAATCTTTCCATTAATGCTTATACTTTAAATATTTTTTTTCCTTTTTATCCATGAGGAGTTTTCTTTGTTAAAATACAGTGACATGTGTTGACCCTGGAAGTTGGCAGAAGATTTATTTTTATACTAGTCCTTATAACAAATATAATGTGTATGTAGATGCTATAGTGCTGCAGGTGACCACCCAGAATCCTGATACTTCAAAGATTTCATTTAGCCATGCCAAATGGTCATTGTCTCACTAGACTTGTTCTACTAAATAACATGATGACTTGGAAAGCTCAGGTTCAGTCAGCCTAGATTCTAAATACAAGAAAATTCTTTCACACAATCCCACCCACTTCTAACCCTCAAATTTCTAAACAGTTCCCAATAGAATCTTGTCATTTATTATTTTTATTTTCTGAATTGGTATATCAATTGTTACCTCATGTTTTATAGCTCAATTTTGCAGCTCTTAGCTGCTGTTGGACATCTTTGTCTATGTATGAGCAGATCTGATCCCCTTGTGCTTGTCTGGGGAACTTTTTAGTGCTCCTGCATAGTTTTCCTTCATGTGTATATTATAATTATTCTCTTCTGCTTCAGGGTTGAATATTGAGTTCTGTGCAATTAATGTTATTACCGAGCAGACACGGGGACTTTTTCTGGCATTTCCAATGTATTTGGAAAATTGTAGAAGAAAAGAACTATTGTAATTCATGTGACTTAATTCCTCCTATGACTTTTAAAATGACGTTTTCAAATGAAGAAGTTATTAACCAAGAAGAAAGCACTCCTGGAGAATAGCTGATTGCTTATAATAATGCTGGTCAGGCAGAGCTGGATTCTGGCACTGCCTCTCAGGGGCTTGTTGGTGGCATGGAAGGGTAAGGGAGGCAAGGTGTGGTGAGTAGCAGGAACCAGTGGAAACAGCTGGAGGCCTTGGCCTAGAGAAAAGAAGTCCAAAGGAAGGCAGGAAGCTATTTTCTATGAAGAAAGAATTAATGAAGCTGATCTTGAATTTTCCATGAACTAAGACATACTAAGAGTAAAAAAAATGATAGTAATTGAAAGAAGTACTTATAGGCCCTTTGAAAATTCAATATTAGTGCAAGTTATTTTGCAGAATTTTTCTTTGTAAACCTAAGCCTATGTACCTGCATATATATACACATAGCTTATTTCATGTTTATATATTTATCCATATGTTTACAAAAATTGTATCACGGCTTATACATTTTTCTTACACTGTGGAAGACAAGTTTTAATTCTATATGGTAAAGATATTTAGGAACTAGGGCTATCTTGTAGTGGAACAAATGGCCTCATGAATTGTCAACTTGCAAGAGGTCAAGTAACTAGAACAACATTAAGTAGCAGGTCTCCAGAACTGATCATGCATGCTTCCTGAGGAGCTTGTTAAAATGTGGTTCTGATTCAGCTCTGTCTGTGGGATTATTCTTTTCTACCATAAAACAGGTAATGGTAGTCCCAGGACCACTCAGAAAAACAACTCTGAACATCTAGAAAGCTGCTTAGAAAGGATGCCTACAATGGAAATGGAATCCCTTTTAAGCATCCTGGCGACTTAAAGACTTTGTTTGTCTGAATTACATACACAGCTGTGGAAAAGAAGGTTGATTATACATAGTTCTTTTTATATGTTGTCTCACCAATAGTAACTAGTACTTTTGCTCTGTTTCCTAGTACTACTTACAATACCATGGTGATAACTATGAATATAACCTTTCTATTTCAACATTAAAAACAAACAATACATCATTAACTTCCACTGTTTCTGTGTATTTTTATTTCAAAACATGTATACATTTTCTATGGGTCTGATAGTTTCCATAGTAACATGCAATTATATGTAAGTTATGTTTCTCATAATTTGAAAGAGAGGAACTAGAATAAAAAATCATAAACAACAATGATGGCTAAGACTAATTAGTCATATTTGACATGCTAGTTAGTGCTTAAGAGTCTAATATGCATTGCATTATGAATTCTGAAATATAGACTTCTGAAATAGGCATTATTATTGACCAATATTATAAATAAAGCAAGTGGGGTACAGGGATATTAAGCAACTGTTCCAAAGTCAATCAGCTAGCTTATGATAAAATCATGATTTGATCCCATCTCCCTAATTGGGACTCTCAACTATTTATATCCCAATAGTTGTGTTGAGATAATGGACTGGATTTCATTGATTCAACATAAGATATTACATATTGGGGACATGGCTCAGAGGTAGAGTACTGAAGGCCCTGAATTCAAATCCCAGTCCTATCAAAAGAAAAAAATGAAATATTTTATAATACATTGACATAAAATTATGGCTTCTTCATTTTATTGCCACAAACAGTGAGAGGTGGCACAATTTTTTGTGTTGTTTTCTCATATACATCCTGTATACTTTGAGAACATCCAGGACATATCTGTGCTATATTTTGTAATGTGTAACATATTTGTGGAACTGCTGTAGACACATGAAATCTCCTGGGATAAATTTGGATTTACAGAAATGACACTTAAAATAGTACTGTAAGGTGCATATGAGATTTGTATAAACTCAGAACTTTTATTTGCTGATACTTGCTGTGGTGGTTTGATTCAAGAGTCCCTCATAATCTTTAGTTTTCTGAATGCTAGGTCTCTAGCTGGTGGCAATTTTGGAGCCTTTTGGGGGAAGGTGTACTGTTGGAGGTGGGCTCATGGGTGTGATAGTCAGCTTCCCTTGTCAGCATTTGGCACACTCTCCAGCTACTCTTGTCTACCTGATGTTGGCCAAGGGGTGATATCCACCCTCTGCTCATGCCACATTTTACCCTGCCATCATGAAGTCTCTCATTGAGTCTGTAAGCCAAAATAAACCCCTTCTTCCCATAAGCTGCTCTTGGTTGGGTGTTCCTGCCCGCAATGCAAACCTAACAATAAAAGTGAAACTGCTGGGGTTGTTGCTGCTAGTAACTTGAATGTGGCTTTTAGCCTTTTGAAACTGATTTGCAGAACAGTAGAAGGATTTGAAACCTTTTCCTAAGAGATTCTTTACAGCGCTGTATGTACACTTTGCTGGACCACTCAGATCAGAGTTGAAAGACCTGAATGCAGTAAGAACTGTGGACTGTGATGTTTGGGTAAGAAAGAACTTTGTCAGGACTGGTCTAGAAGCAGTTTGTGCAAGAGGTTTGTTGTGTTTTACCTGCTTGTGTCCTGAGAACTTGTGCAGGGTTGGACTAGTATGAATATAAGGATATGGCAGAGGAAAAAAAAAATGAAATCTTGGGCCGAAACTGCTGCTCATTCAGCTGCATTGTTTGACAGATTACAACCATTGAGATTGAGCCACCTGATCTGCATTGGGACTTCAGGATGAATGAGAATTCTTTTGAAGGGGATTGAATGATGAAGGAGTATCCTGTTCCTGTTCATCACAGTTTAATTTATCAGTTCCTGCATACAAATTGGTAGTCTACTTGGTATCATGGAGTATAGAAAAAGCAGGAAAAAGAGGGTCATTGAATTTGCAACATGGTTTTGGTTTATTGAAATGGCCATGGGCAGTGTGAAACAGGCTTGTTGAATTACCTGTGGGGAGACCAAATTTAGCCATGAGGATGAAGTGTGGGTTGCAATAGAGACACCAAGACTATGGGATGGCTGCCAGGGAGTGTTGATGGCACCAGATAAAGTTTTCCTGGACTGTGAGTAACCTAGCTGGAGGGGTGGAATTAGAACACTAGAGACTCACAAGAATTATTGGATTTAGAGACTTGTGACTAGTTGTAGGACTTGGAGCTGAAGAGTTTGATGTGTGTTATGTTTGTTTTAAATCTTGTATTGCTTCAATATTTCTTTGCTTTTTCCAATGGTGTCTTTTGCAGTGTGAGTGTTTATTCTATGCCATTATGGTTTGTTTTAGGGGGTGGGTATTAAGGCTCAATTAAAATACCTTGGATTATGGAGATGTTCAAACATCATTAGGATTGACAAAAACTATGAATGCTTTTAAAGTTTGACTGAATGCATTGCATTTTATGTCATGGGTGGTTATCAGTTTATGGGGCTAGGGCCGGAATGTGGTGGTTGGATTCAGGTGTTCCCATAAACTTATGAGTTCTGGATGCTAGGTGGCAATTTGGAAACTGGACCTACCTGGAGACAGTGTATTGTTGGGGGTAGGCTCATGGGTGTTATAGGCAGCTTCCCTTTTCCAGGGTTTGATACACTCTCCTGCTGTTGTTGTACACCTGATGTTGGTCAGGAGTTGGTGCCAAGCCTCTGTTCATGTTATATTTTCCCTTCCTCTCAAGTCTGTAAGCAAAAATAAACCCTTTCCTCCCACAAGCTGCTCTTGATTGGGTATCTTCTTCCAACAACATGATTTTGACTATAAATACTTGCTAAAACTAAAGGATGCCTCAATTTCAATACTGGCATGAGTAATTTAAAATTAATTTGTAAAGTTACTTAGTACACTATGTAGTCCACATTGTCATGGAGAGAAGTGAATAGAGATAAGAAATTTCTTTTGCAAGTAGCAGTGGAAATGCCATTTTTTGCTATAATAAAATAACAAACTGTAAATTAGTTGAACTAAATTAATTGAATAAGTGAGTTCTTGCATCTGAAGCTCATAGATCTGCCTTCTCAGTACATTGTGACTCTTGCTGGAAGGTAGAGATGAGGATGGCCAGAGGTCAGTTTCCAAGTAACAGGCTGGGGCTGGTGATGATGGTCAGTGCAGTGCACTGGAGAGGTAATGGATCCTTCTCCGAACAGCAGAACAAGTTCATTTACTTCTGAACTGCTCCTCAGCTGGCAACCACTGCCAACCTTCCATTAAGAGTTACACCATCTTCACTGGCTGCATTACAAAATTAATTTGGGGACTGGCATTCAGCCTGCCTGCACCTTGACCTCTTCGTCACTTGTTCTCTGTCCACACCCACACTACATCCCCACAGCTCCACAGAAACTCTCTTCTGCTGTTCTCATAATTTGCGAGGTTAATTCTTTCAGTTCTAAAGCTTTGAAGTCAAGAGTTCTCTCCTTAAACAGGTGCATAACATCGGGCTGGTGACAACTCCAAGCTGCTGTTTCTTTGTATGTAAAATGGCAGTGAGTTGCTGTGATAGTGTCATGATATGCAGACACATTTATCCTACCCATAACTGTGGGCTAACTCCACAATGCATGACCCATATACCTCAACAAGGAGGGGCTGAGGGGAGGGGGTAGATCACAGATGAGCCTAATAATTGTACCAAACTGACTGTATTTGCTGAATACAAAACTAATTAATAATTATTATTATTTTTTTTTTTTACAAAGGTCGGTGTCTCGTGCTCAGTAAATGCCAACTGTTCTTATTCTCAGCATGGTCTGCTCCGCCCTGCTTCTTACAAATGTTTTATTCCCTACCTTGTCCCCAGTAAAAGACTGTCCTGGGAATTACTACTTTACACAAAGGGCTAGGTGGGGATTAAGCAGGCCCTCTAACTCGTCTGTCAGGTGAGAGTGTACTAGTGTAGCGCTCACTCCGTGAAGAACACCTTCGCCATACTTTCTCAGATTAAATTTTAAGGTTTATAATAAGGCTAAAATAGATTTCTGTTACATATTTTTCTAGAACTTTTAACATATTGCTAGACTCTATTATTACTACATCAACTGTCTCCCCATTCAAAATGTATCTTGACATGTGCAAAGAAGTGGAACACTCTTCCACTTCTGATGTTCCTTTGACCTCAAACATGGCTAGGGTGCTTTTCCCGTTCACAACAGAGAGGTCTTTCTGTGCCCTAGAGAAAGAAAGGTTATGTTTTCGGTGTTAAAAGGCCATCTACTATATGTTCTCTCTCTTCCAATCCCTCCATTCTGTTGTTTTCTCACATAACATGATGTCCATTACCTTGTGCAGGTATTTTTGTTATTTTATTATTATTAATGTACACAATATGTATGCACCCATGTTGGAACCATCGTTAGCCTCCTCACTGTCCTCCCCCCTCTGCAGGGACCCTCTTCATTGGGGAATGTGGGTCGTGCAATGTGGGGTTAGCCTTCAGTTATGGGGAAGAGGCAATGTCTCTGTGCATAATAAGCAGCTTTTTGCACCTGTTCCTGCTGCTTGTCACTGTGGTGCAACAAGCCTGCAGACCCCCTTGCTTTGCCTGTCCTGCCAGCACTCACATCTCATAGCTTCTGTTCTTCATACCTTTCCTTATGGCACCTGCTCACCTTTGACCAGATCCACATCATTCTCTGCTACTGCATCTCTTATTTTGCTGCTGCTTATCACAGTAAAACTCTTCAGAGAGTGTTCTTCCTTCATACCTCTAACCTCCTCCTCTCCTGTTTTCACCTCAACAAATCCATTATGGATGCCAGACCAACTATTCTGTTCAGAGTGTAAGGGTGTCCATAGTGGCCACATGCATTTATGTCATCTGAACCCTTCGCACCTCTGAGCTGGCTCAGTGGGCTGCCACCTGCCGGGACTATGCTTGACTGCTGGCTCCTGGGGCACTGGGATTGCTGCCTTTTCTTCTGGTACTCTCTCCTGCCAGTTCTCTTTGGGGTTCTCTTTCTTATCATGAAGTGAAATTCCTTGTACAGGCCTTCCTAATCCTGATCCATCTTAACCAAAGAAATTTCCTTCTACTTTTGGCCTCAGTTTCTACCTGTTTTTAATGATTTTAGTACTTTCCACACCCAAGATTCTAACTTATGCAATATAGTTCAACATATGCTACCTTCCAATTGCACATTTGTCAATAATGGTTTCTGGCATTTATTGAACACCGGCTCTGTGGTAGTTACTTCCCCCAGCCTTTTGCATGCAGTAGCTCATTTCATATTCAAGGGAACCTGATCCAACCAGAATTATTAGTATCCTTTTATATATGTGGAAACTGAGGTAGAAAAGATGAGATAAGTTATCCTTAATGTCAAAACAAGTAGTGTAGTGAGAATTTAGTACTACCCAGTATGACAGCAAAATCTTTGAAAGAAGTAACTGAGAGCAAAACCATTGAGTTAGGCTGCTTCACCATATGTCATGAGAACATGAAGAGAGTTGAGGAGAGTATCATCAGTAAAACCAACCTAGTGGAAGTGGACATTGTTTCCTCAGGAACATTGTGAAGGTCATGGAGGAACTTTATGGTAGCTCAGCAGCAGTGACCGTGACACCATGAGGTTCTTGTTGAATGGGCATGGAGTGCTGTGGGTAGTCAATGAATGACACAGGAGTGTGTCTGATGTAAATCTTAAGACTATACATTTTTAAAACTGAGTTCACTCATTGACAAATCAGTCATCTGCCAAGAACTGGAACTAAGTGAAATCAAATAAGGAAAAAGTGCTTGTCCCTATATCCTTTCTTTTACTCTGCACTTCATCATTAATGCCAACAGCTGTCCCAGTCAATGAAAACAGAGTTGTGTGGCTAAGTGAGCAGGTGTTTTCCACCTGTTCACTTCTGTCTTGGGCTGAACTTTGCCTTCTTTTTGTGAATCCACAGCATACTCTCCCAGCTCATTAGCACTGCTGTCAACTGCAAATGTGTTGCTGGCAAAGGTGGTGAGGCCTGAGCAAAAGCCAGCCCCTTAGCCATCCCCATATTATAGAGAACCTATTCATAGCCTTTCTCAAGGTTCTGTTGTCTAGCTTTTGCACACACACACACACACACACACACACACACCTTTTCAGAAGTATAATATTAATGACTTCATGTATATCACTGGTCATAAATGATTGAACTATTTTTTGGATGAAGACAATTAGAAACACTGATGTGTACCCCCAGTGGATGAAAGTCTTTATTATTCAATACAGTAGATGTGCATCTGCTCTAATACCAACAGGACAGTAAGTTGATTCCATGTGAGCATCCAAAGTATACTTTTATAAATAATAAATGGATAATAAATCAAGTTTTAGAGGGGAAAGTTGTCCAATACTTGCCCCAAATAATTTCTTATTCTGTACTTTCTATTTCCACAGCTGCTTGTGACCACTAAAAACAGGGGGCTCTTGATAGCACAAATTCTGGCTCAGCAGGTATGGGGTGGGGCCTGAAATTGTGTACTTTTAACCAATTCTCAGCAGGTGCCCGTGGTGCTGGTCCATTGGTTCACATATTGCCAAGCAAAACCTTAGACCAGACCTTCTCAGACCAAAGCATGAATCAAAATCTCATTAAAGCAGATTTCTAAACTGGGATACATATAGTTCAATAATATAAAATATGCTTAACCTGTATAAGACCCTGGGATCAATCCATGCCACCAAAAACAACCCTCACACCCAACACATAAAATTTTAGCCCTCTTAGAAAGAGATTAAGATTCTGTGAATCTTGGCTAGGGACCAGTTCCACCAAGTTCCCATGGTAAACTATTGGTCTGAGTCCTTCACTTTGAGAAACACAGTTATGTATTTTTGTAGTGGCTTCTGATATAGCTCTGCTTACTTCTATTCATTGGTTTACTATTACCAAAGTTATACTCTAAGAATCTAAAAATGATGATTTGATATATTTTCCTATTTTGTTTATAAAACTGCTAATATTTCTTGGTGGACCATTTCACACAAATACGGGTGTCATATAACAACACACAGTTTAAAAAAAGCATCCCGAAGATAAAATTTTGGTGGGAGCTTGTCTTACTGATTATCTTAATGTTAACTACGAGATACATACTTCCTCTTCTCATTTCAGACATCAAGATTATCATTACCTTAAAAACACGGCTTCAGAGCTCTTTTACAGACTACAAGAACATTAAGACTGTAAAGAACATTGGGCATGCAGGCACACACCTTTAATCCCAGCACTCAGGAGGCTGGGGTAGGAGGATTGCTGTGAAATGAGGCCAGCCTAAGACTACATAGCAAATTCTAGGTCAGTCTGGCCTAGAATGATACTCTACCTCAAACAAATAAACAAAAAGAATGAAAAGAACAAAGCAATAATGTTTAAAATGCCCTCATAACCCATATCTAACACAATACCAACTACAGCGTCATTATACTGTATAGTAAGATTCAACAATCAATTCCCAACACTAAATCTTAAGAAACTGGCCAGTGTCACATAGAAGCTATTGTGTGCTACTCTGACCTACACTTTACTCTGCCCTAGTTTTCTGAATTCCCTTTTGTGAGACCTCATGCCATTTCTTCTCTAGGCTGTTAGATGCAAGGTTATTTGTTTCCTATGCTTGTTTTGTTTGGGGATCTTGATCCTAATGCTGTTCTTTCAATCCATAAATACTCCAAGTACAGTCCATAAAGAGGCCCGAGTTGCTGCCAGGATGGACTGCCAGATGCTCACTTCTAGCTTTGCTAACTAACCCAAGAGATGGATCTCGTGGGTTTGTTTGGTCTTCCTGCCTGTGCCAACTGGGCACTACATCCTTAGTCTACCTTATTTGTACACAGTACCAAAGGGAACATTTTCTTCTTCTTTGGGTGGGAACATTCACTCTTGATGGGGTCTGAGCTAAAATTTCATTTATCACATACATTGGCTTTTTCTGTTTCAGCTGTAGCCTTTATTACTTTGCTATTTCATACACAATTTCCTAGGCTTATAATGGTCCTGAGGTACTGGTCTTCCTTTCTGCTTTACTCACCAGCACTGTGGCACGGCTACTAGTCATACATACCCTGGTTAGGTCATAAGCCATTTCCCTTTTCCTTCCTCACTTAGTTCCCTTCTTGTGTTAGGGGTTTCCAGAGGGACAGTAACAATAGGGTACACATATCATTACAAGAGGGCTTATGTGATCAGAAGCTGAATAGTCCCTTGTTGTCTACCTTCAGGAAGTTGGAAGCCTCAGGTGAGCAATCAAATATGTAAAGATGTAACCCTGGTCTGAAGATGAAGGCATGGAAGTCCTTACAGGTCACAGCTGGAAATATGTTTCCAAACACTAAAGAAGCTGAGGGCTGAGGTCCTCAGATGATGGGGATAGTAACAATAACAAGTGCTCAAGAGGGGCAAGCATCAAGCTTCCCATTCTGCATTTTGTTCTATCACAACCCTAGACCAGAGGATGGTGCCACCCATGTTCTGGACAAGTCTTCCTCACTAACTGACTCAGATAGCAATTATCTCTAAAAAGACCTTACCTTCACAATACACTCAAAAGTGTCTTACCACTTTTCTGACTTTCTAAATCCAGTCATGTTGACAAGCGAGATTCACCATCACACTTCTGCCCAAAACATCCTCCATAGTGTATTCTTTCTGGGCACCTGTTTCCAATTGTGTTAAGACCACACATGCAGGCCTACCCAATTCTTAAATTAAATCTCCTTAAGCCCAATGAGAACCAGGTGTTATGTCCCTTAAAGGCAAATAATTGTAATGTTTCACTTTTTCTTTTAGATGACTTTCATAGGAATGCACATGCAAGCAAACAAGGAGGTATTTACTAGACAAAAGTTTGAATAAATCCTGACAAAGAGAAAGAAGGCACATAGTGCCTTATAAAATGGGACATGGTTGGCAGAGATTTGGGAAAATGAAAGAAATTTTACCTTTAATGGTCTTTGCTTTCTTTTTACAAGTATGATTTTAGGCAATTAGAAGTAGAAAGTTACTTTAATGAAATTGACAATTATTTTTTAGTATACTTGGTACACTGTATACTCGCTATATTTTTAGAGGTTTTGGAAAAGTAAAAACTGTCAAAATATGCTCTTTAGTTCATTGCAGTGCCTCACTAGGAAAAAGGAAAGATTTGAGTTGTTAGCTCCAGATTTTCTTATGTGTTAACATGGATGTGTTTGAAAGATTGGCAATGGGGTTTTTTCTACTCTATTTCCCTTCAGATTTTAATCCATGGTGCCCTTGACTTTATTGTATACTGTTCAGGTATGAGGGTATGGCTCAGTGATAGAGCACATGCTCAGTTTGCATATGGCCCTGAGTTCAATCCCTAGCAAATGCATACACACAGAGACACAGACACACACACACGCACCATGGTATATTGTGAATCAGGGAATAATACTGGGGTTTCAAACATAAATGTTCTTAGTAAACACTACTTAAATCACTTTGATCCTGAACCCTAGTTGCCTTTTTCAGGGCTATGAAATTGAAACCTTGGGTTGCAGACTACCAGTTATTGTGTGCTGTTCTCTGTTCTCTACCTGTTACAGGCACTGCCCCGTACCCACTAGGCACCTCACCTTCCATCCAGTAACAAGCAAACTCTCTCCAGACCTTGTCAAATGTTTGGGCCTTGGGAAAGGGTGAGATAGGAACAAGAATAGCAGAACTCCCCCACTTCTCACACTGTTTCAGTCCATTAGGTAACCTGAAAGTGTGCTCAGCAAAAGCTAGATCTCACCCTAAAACTTACCTAAGCACAAAAAACAGTAGAGCTGTTCTACAGAATTAAGATACTTTCTTGCCATGATAGCACCACTTTCCCACTGCTCCACTTTGGCCAATATTTTCCCAATGATATATTTCTTGATCATCTAAAATGGAAAAAGAGGAATGATATGATGATTTCTGTCTTGAAGAGTCCAGTGAGAGTTGATGTGATGCTTTTAATCTTGAAGTGTCCAGTGAGATTGGTAATAGTCCAGACCTAGAGGGAACTAAAACATTATCATTGGTTTCACATTTGATTGTAGAATGACACACAAAATTAATAGGTTAAAATGTCTCAGTCTTCTATCATTTATTTCTCCGGGCCTCACATGTGAGGCAAGTGATCTACCACTGAGCTACATCCCCAGCCTCTGTTCCCTTTTTGTTTCCTCCCTTGCTTGCTTATTATAAGACAAACTCTAATTTTGTAGCTTAATCTGGCTTTGAACTCACTGTGTGGTCCTAATTGGCTTCAAATTCACAATTCTCCTGACTCAGCTTCCCAAATGCTTGGATTATAGATCATCCCAGCTCCTATTACATGTTTTTAAAAGAAAACTTATTGAATATACTGATCTAACATTATATACATAGAAATAAGTCACTCACCACAAAAGCATGGTTCCAGCTAAGCAGTGTTACCCTTTTCCTGATAACAAATTGTACCCTGCCTTGATCTCACTCTCTCGGTACTACCTACCTATGCAATGTTATGCTTCACAGTTACTCATGATAGGATGCCCTACCCATGCTAAGGATAATTAGGCAAACCTGATTGTCAAGGCTTGAGTAGTTAATAGCTATGGTTTTGACATTCTAAGAATGCTATGTTGACTTTGTTCTTATTCTGCCATGAGAATTATGTGCAAGGGATTTGTGACAGCAAGGGCCTTGCTTAATAAAGATTTAAGTTTTACTGTTTCTTAGTACTCTTTTCTACTTAGTTGACATAGATCATATTGTACCTCTTCTCAAAATCATTAATTCTAATGGGAACTATTAAGCACACATGTTCTTAATTTTGTATTTTTTACATTAATTAAAGTAGCAACACACAAAATTCTGTCCCAGAATCACTCCACTATTGAAGAAAAGATTCACTTTTCAGTGAGCCATTAAATAAATCCACTGACAGATTTTAGTTGAAATGTCTTCCCTTGTCCTAACAGCTCAAACTGCATTCAGATACTTGCCACTGGGTTCCCCAAAGAGAGAGAGGGCAACAGCAGTTCTGTCTCTGGAAAACATTCTCCAATTCCATAAGGCACTTCCCCTCTTTTTTTTTATTTTTTTTTGTTCATTTTTATTTATTTATTTGAGAGTGACAGAGAGAGAGAAAGAGGTAGAGAGAGAGAGAGAGAGAGAATGGGCATGCCAGGGCCTCCAACCACTGCAAACGAACTCCAGATGTGTGCGCCCCCTTGTGCATCTGGCTAATGTGAGTCCTGGGGAATCGAGCCTCGAACCTGGGTCCTTAGGCTTCACAGGCAAGCGCTTAACCGCTAAGCAATCTCTCCAGCCCACTTCCCCTCTTTTTTGAGAAAGGTATCAGGGACAAGAACAACAGAACTCAAAAGGTAAATGCACAGTTTTGTCTCATGGGAACATAGTGCCTTGAAGTTCTGTGACATGGAGCTCCTTAGAGCTTGGTGAAAGCTGTGATATAGAGTCTGTAACATGGAGCTGTGTGACATGGGAACTCTGTGACATGAGAGCTCTGTGATGCAGAGCTTATAATATGGGGCTGTGAGATGTGGGAGCTCTGTGACGTTGAGCTCTGACATGGAGGATTCAGACTTTCTGGAGCAATGGGCATTTTACTACATTTGGAGGATGGATGAGAGGTAACTATAAACCAAGCCAAGTGCTAAATGTAGAAATTCTAGGAAGAAATGGCCACACTCACAGTGTAACTTTAGCTTTGATGTGAAGCAACCAAGCAGCATCAAGAGGATTCCTGTGTAAAGCTGTAAACAGGAAAGGCTTAAGAATATGCCAATTAAGAGAAACAAATGTGTTTTACCTCTAGGGTTTCTAATTTTAGAATAAATGACAAGAATGCCAGAACAAGAATTTTGTAATTAAAATTCTAAAATATGTTAGTAAGAAAACATAACTCAATGGCTTCAAATGTTACATATATATATATGTATATGGAGCTTTCAAAAGGTAGATACCATGGGTTATGGTAGCTGACATCTAAAATCCCAGCATCCAAAGACTGAAGCAAGAGAATCTTAATTCAGTTTAGGGTCAGCCTATGCTACATACTGAGACCTGTCTCAAAACGAATAAAATGAACAAAAACTAGATGATTTGCTTTGTAGTGGTAGCTAACCAGCCAAGAATCTATGAACTTGAACTGGGATGAACAAGGCTGAAACCAACCCAGAAGGCAGATAGAGAATGATCAAAGCATCTTGTCACAGCTGGATGTTGTCTCCATGTTTTTTTTTTATTTTTATTTTTATTTTATTTTTTTTCTAATTTTGCATTTCTTTGGATCAGTTTTTCAAGGGAAATTTCCATTGGTTTGGCTACTGGGTAAGAAATTGGCAGATGTCCTTAACTTATTTACTCTTATTTGAGAACGTGGCAACTACATTAGGGGAATTGCAGTCACCAGAAGAGTTATGTACGAGAGTATTGCTTTGCCTACTGTATATAAGGGTTACTTGTAGTTGTAGTTACAGGACTCACACCTTAAAATAAAATGAAACATATGGAGGGTGATTTTTAGATACATTTTATTTTATTATTATTTTTAAAAAAATATTTTTATTTATTTGAGAGTGATAGAGGGAGAAAGGAGGAAAGAGAGAGAGAGCATGTACATGCCAGGGCTTCCAGCCCCTGCAAATGAACTCCAAATGTATGTGGGTCCTGGGGGGAATTGAGCCTCGAACTGGAGTCCTTAGGCTTCATAGGCAAGCGATTAACCACTAAGCCATCTCTCCAACCCTTTAGATACACTTAAATTTCATTCTGTGAAGAAATTTAACGGTTGTTTTAGTTCAAGTTGATAGAAGACAAAAAGAACTTGTATCCTTAGGAAGCCAGAGAGTAAGATGGGAAATGATTTTGCAGGCAAAATGAGTGGGAGTGTGTTGGAAGGAGATGTAATTGTGGATATTTTGCTCACATTTCTGTTGGGAAAGGGTGTTTGTGAAGATGACATTCTAGACCTGAGAAATGGAAGAAGCACTCAATAGGAGAATCCCATAGAAACAAGGACTGCAGTCATTCTTGTTTGAACCCCATGAAAGATTCAGGTTATACTTATTCAGATGTTTGCAGAAAGAAATGTTCTTCTAATCATAAGAAGTCTGTTAACAACAGACCTGGTATCCAGGGCCCCCTTGTAGTTCCCAGCATCCGTTGTAGATAAGGTGCCTGTGAGAAGACTATGGCAATTTCAGCACCATCTGCTAGAGAGGGACATGTGCTTCTTTATCCTTCCTGTGAGCTTCAGGCCAAAATGGTGCTAGTATGAATACTTATCTCCACCCAAGGCAAAAAGAAAGAAAGAAAAAAAAAAAAACTAGAACCTCAATAACTATATGATGTAGACCTTGACTGACCAGGACTCCTATCTCCTTGCGGCTTTTATGTGGGAAAGAAGTAGGTCTCTAGCCTATCTATATATGTTGTTTTTGGTCTTTCTTTTTACTTAGTACTGAACTTAAAATTAATTGGAACACATTCACATGATTATATGCTGGATTAAATGATTTTAATTCACATTTTAGTTTGTTTTATTTTCTGTTAATGTTGAGCCAAGGGCTATATCATGAAAAGCAGAAATCAATCATTTATAACTGGTTGTGTATGGACTTCAAAGAAATATTAAGTGGAATTTTGGCCCTTAAACAACTTTACTCAAGGTAAAAAATAATCCTACTTTAACAATGTAAACAACTTAAATCAAACACAAAGATAAAAAAGTATGTGCATGCACATATTATCCATCTATCTATCATCTATCTATCTAATCTACCCACACATAAACTTTCAGAAAAACAGTATAAAACACTCCATCGTATAATAATTCAATACAATAAAACAAAGGATTACTACAGAAAATAATATTCCCAAGAGTTCAAAGGAAACAGCTGAAAAGGGAATTTGGGAGAGAGCATCCAGCTGTGAAGATTAGAAAGAAAGATTATACAGGTGGTAATAAGGAGAGATATGGGATGGTGAATAGATCATCAATGAAATTTATGTTAATATATTAATGTTCATAGTCAGTACTTGCTCAAGTATCTAAGGCTGAGCTCATGACTTGCAGTTGCTCATGGTTACAAGGTAAACACTACAGTTGCTCAGGGATCAGTTTCAGATACAGGGTACGAGTAGCGTCTGAATTTTTTTCTATGGAGAATATTCACTGTGAATATTCAACTTACACTTCTGTGTTTGAAGATAAGTGAACAGACAGGTAATATGTTTATGGCTGACCCATTGCTAGTTTAGGCTGTTAAGTGATAGCATCGAAAACTGAGAGTTGTAGTTGCTTAAATATGAGCTATGGGGCTGGAGGGCTGGCTTAGTGGTTAAAGTGTTTGCCACCAAAGCCAAAGGACCCAAGTTCGATTCTCCAGTACCCACATTAGCCAGATGCACAAGGGGTCATATTTGTCTTGAGTTCGTTTAAAGTGGCTAGAGGCCCTGGCACACCCATTCATTCTCTCTCTCTTCTCACTCTCTCTCTCTCTCCCTTCCTCTTTCCCTCCCTCTTTTTCTATCATATAAATAAATTAAAGTAAAATATTTTCAAAATGAGCTATGTAAGATGGGAAAGTGTGTCCAGGTGGTTTTATAGGTCTAGGTAGACAACACATCTTAGAAGGAGAAATAGGGGGTCAGATGGGTTGTGGCAAAAGTATGATGGTCTAGTTGAAAAGGAACAAAAAATCAATGCATGAAAAAGACCTTAATGAAATTTAGAAATAAAATTGCTTTCATGTGCAGATGACATGATTACCTATGTAGGAAAATCCAGAGTCTAGTTTTAGCAAACTTTCAGAAAAAGTGGGTTCGTCAGAATTGTAGGGGTCATGATGGATGTGCACGTCATGCTAGTCTGTACAGCAGGAAGAAGCAGCTAGAGCTAGCAAGTTAGACTGCATGCTCTTTGTCAATGAAAACAATATCTTGAGGACAGATCTAACAAGATTAGTGAGTGGTATGTGGATAATACTACAACGTGCGAGAAAAAGAAATCTCAGGAAAAGCTGAAGAACCTGGGAGTGACTTCATGTTTAAGGGTAGAAAGATTTAACATTGCAAAGACATTAGTTCATCCAAAACTCTGTAAAAACTTTAGTTTCAATGCAATCTAATCACAATCCCAGACTTTATTTTGAGTGTTGGCACACTGGTTTTAAAAATTTACATAGTAATGCCAGGAACTTAGAATAGTTAACACATCATTACAATGTAAAATTATAGCTAGAGAAATCTTATTATCAGGGTGAATACAGAAAGCATGATATTGAAAAAAAGCCTAAACATAGAAATAAATGTAATGAAACATCAATCTCCAAAATTGGCCCATTTAAGTTAGTCAATAGAGACGTAAAAGTTGTAAGCACATCTCAGTGGTTAAAAATACAGTCTTTTCAGCAAATAGTCCTTACAAAATGGACATCATATACAAAAAAATTTAAATTTATATATACTTGAATCCAAATAGTAACTCCAAAAGCTGGAGTGAAAGCTCAGCAGTTTAAGGCACTTGCCTATGAAGCCTAATAGCCCAGGTTTGCTTCACCAGTACACACATAAAGCCAAATGCCCAAAGTGGTGCATGCATTTGGCATTCATTTGCAGCACTGGCCCTAGTTCAACAATTCATATTCTCTCTCTTTCTACTTTCAAATAAATAAATTTAAAAATATATTTAAAAAATTAAAATTGAAACTTAAAAAGAGTCAAAGTCATGAATGCAAAATTTTAACCAATAAAACTTCTACTAAGAATGAAAAAGAGGGCTGGAGAGGTGGCTTAGCAGTTAAGCACTTGCTTGTGAGGTCTAAGGACCTGGTTCAAGGCTCATTTTTCCAGGACCCATGTTAGCCAGATGCACAAAGGGGCACATGCATCTAGAGTTCGTTTACAGTGGCTGGTGGCCCTGGTGTGCCCATTCTATCCCTCCCTCTCACTCTCTCTCTTTCTTTCTTTCTCTCTCTCTCTCTCTCTCTCTCTCTCTGTCTGTTGCTCTCAAATAAATAAATAAAAATAAACAGCAACTTTTTTTAAAAAAGAATGAAAAAGAAATTTTGAGTGACTTTGGATTTGTAGGTAGAGAAAATGTCAAGGGCTAGAGAGATGGCATAATGTTAAGGTGCTTGCCTAAGGACCCAGGTTCAATTTTCCCAGAACCGTGTAAGCCAGATAGATGTACATGGTAGCACATGTATCTGGAGTTCATTTGCAGTGGCTAGAACCTCTGGCACACCTTCTCTCTCTCCCTAGCTTGTTCTATCTCTCTATCCCATACATAAGTACAAATAAATTATTTTAAAATTACAAAAATGTCTCTTAAAGAATAATTTGAAAATTGGACTTCACTTAAAGTAAAACTTTGTGTGTGTGTGTGTGTGTGTGAGAGAGAGAGAGAGGGGGGGGGTGAGAGAGAGAGAGAGAGAGAGAGAGAGAGAGATCCTTGACAGTATGAAAGGAAAAGACCGAATTTTGTAGAAAATTTGACAAATTTGTATTTGGCATATACAGAGAACATTTAAATCCAAACAATAGGAAATAATCATAAATTTATATAAGTACAAAGGTGCCAAATACACATATTGAAATGCTCAGAATTATTTTTTAAGGGAAATACAAATGAAAACACTAGTAAAATATTATTGCACTGTCAAAATGGCAATATAGAAAGACAATACCAATTTATGCCCCTGGTGGCACAACAGCAGTGTCTCATGCTTTATGTAAAATGCACGATGGTAGAGTAACTATGGAAGACAATTTGGCTATTGATTATAAAGTTAAACATATGTCTCTCCTATCACATGATCTAACAATTGTGTTCCTAGTATAAAATTGATAATGTGTATCAAAAAATCTGTGTACAGATGCTTATAGAAGCTTCATTCATTAGAATACCAAACTGGAAGCAGCCCAGATGTCTTTCAGTAGATTAGAGGATAATCAAGCTGATATATTCAATGAATAGTCTTCATTGATAAAAGGGAACTAATCATTAAAGCAGGTAAACACCTGGATGATCCTCACATATATGTTGACAAGTAAATAAGTCAGTCTATATCTTGGAGGAGTCCATTTGTATGACATTCCAAAAAGGCAAAATCATCATATATATGAGAAATTGGTCAGTAGTTGCTAAGAGGTGGAGGTGGGGAATGAAAAGCTGAAGCACAGTGAATATTTTCAGAATATAGTAAAAATGTGAATCAAAACTTGGCATATTCAGACTTTATCAAATCGTGAAGAGGAGATAAGGAGATGGCTCACTGGATAAAGTATTTACCACACAAATGTATCTGAGTTCAGACTCACAGCTCTCATATAAATGCCAGGTGGATGTGGCTGCTTGCCTGTTATCCCAGTGCTTTGGAGAAGGAGACAGTGGATCCTCAGGGAAAATTGGCAGCTAGATTCTGGAATAAACCAAGAGGCAATGCCTCCAGAAATGATATGGAGAGCAATCAAAGACATTGATCTCAACCTCTTTTCTCTACATTTATGTACATACATATGCACACCCACCCACACAGTGCATCCCTACACTCATCCAAACACCCAGCCACATATGCTCACACACCACACATCAAAAACATGTAAGGGCTGGAGAGATGGCTTAGCGGTTAAGCACTTGCCTGTGAAGCCTAAGGACCCTGGTTTGAGGCTCGGTTCCCCAGGTCCCACGTTAGCCAGATGCACAAGCGGGCGCACGCGTCTGGAGTTCGTTTGCAGAGGCTGGAAGCCCTGGCACGCCCATTCTCTCTCTCTCCCTCTATCTGTCTTTCTCTCTGTGTCTGTTGCTCTCAAATAAATAAATAAATAATTTAAAAAAACATGTAAAATCAATTTATGTTATTGAGCATATCCCTGGTTAATCAAATTGTTTCCCATAGAGGCATGTGTTAGCAATTCTAAGACTATTCTACATATATGCTGAGATTGAAAAATTAGGTGGATAGCAGATTATGGAATCAAGTAGCTATCATGGAAGAAAAGAGTGCTAGTATGACCTGTGTGTTCAGAGACTCTGGCTGTAGATATCATTGTGAATTCATGCTCATTTTAACAGAGATGTAGATGACAGATAGGTGAATATGGAAATGATTGTTTGTGTGTAGGTTCATATGGACATTTCCATACTCTGTTCACTGAGACCCAAAAGCTGACACCAGAGTATAAATGAGCATGACCAGACTCATGATGGCGTCAAGTATCATTTTCCAAGAGAAATAACTGTCTGTAGCACTGAGGAAGGACATATGCAAGACAATCCTGGAGCAGCTAACAGTGTCAGGAAGTATGTACCCAAATAATAAATACATACATAAATAATAAAACACTGCAGGTATGATGAAGGACACATGTATCTGATAAATATTACTCAAGACTTTCAATGTCACCAAAAATAAACAAAAAATCCCAAGAAACACTAGAACTTAAGAAGAAGATATGAGAACTAAATGTAATGTGACAATCCTTAATGGGATCATATTGCAGAAAAGAAGAGTAGATCCAAGTAAGGAGATATTAATAAAGAATGGACTTTGATTAAAATATCAATATTGGTTTAGTAATTGTACCTAATGTATCATACTAATATATGATATTAACCATAAAGGCAGTTGAGTTTGACAAATGTAAATCCTCTGTGCATCTATTTGTAATGTTGCAACTTTCAGAATGAAAGATTTTTTTTTTTATTTAAGTGGACCAAGATTGAAAGTAGGATGGTGAATTGCAAGGGCTAGGATGGAGAGCAGATAATGAAAGTTTCTTGCTTTATATGGACAGAATTTCAATTTGAGAAGGAAAAGAAATGCACAGTAGCCTGAATGCTCTTAATATCACTTGTTTGTAAACTTAAAAATTATTAAAATTGTAAACTTTAGTTAAGTGTATTTTATCACAATAAAAAGCTTAAAACTCCTTCAAAGACTTATACAAATACAGAAGAGGTTTGAAGTAAGGGAATTGAAAGGATTGCTGAAGAGAGCCACAAAGGAAATAGAACATTCAGAAAAGAGAACAGATGGTATGGAAACACAAAGAATCAAGTAATTCCCGAGGTTTTACACTAAGCTTTCTTCTGTTTTTGAATATTACACACTCTCTCCACAAAATCCCATATAAAGAAAAACAAAACAGTTTTTATAAGGAAATTAAATATGATATTCAATGTGAACAGACAGAACAAAATGTTGAAGTCCTGGTCTGATCCACTCTACACTGTTAGGAGAGGGAGGGGAACCAGCTATGGTACTATGTCTGTCTAATACATCGTTGTTTATATTTACAACAGCATTAGATGCCAGTATTATTATTTCCCACCACTGACTGGCACTTGAGATCATTGCTTCCTGTCACTAGCTCAAATTAATTAGCTTCCCTTAAATTTTCTGTAGATATAAGAATATAGTAGAATTATCCAGGGAAACTAGCAGTGAAGCAAATTTATCTGATTCTATTTATGTTAGGGAAGGCTTGCTATAAATTTCATGGGTCTTAGTCTATCTACCAAGTCAGGGAGATGAGTTAGCCATGCATGTTGAAAGTTCTGGATATTAGTGTTTGCAGTCATAAAATGGAACATGAGTTGTACAGATCACTGGCTGTGGATCCCAAAACATAGTCTATAGGGGGATTGATAAAAAAAGTGAGATAAAAATTGATTATGTCTGTAAAGTATCTTTCCATTTCCTCAACTCCCATAAAATAATGGTTTTCTTATAACATGAGATTATGGCATGTGACCTTAGAACAAGGATCATATAAGCCCTGTATTAATTGAAGCATTTTAATTACTATAAAAACAAACTTTGTTCAATGGTTTAACATAAACAGATTTGGATTTCTTCTAGTGACTCCTGTAGATTCTCTCCAGTCTAGCAGATCTAATATCCCTAAAGGTATCTTTGACTTCTGTATAAGGAAAGAGGAAAAAATAAGACCACAAATGACTCTCAATTTTTCTACTCAGGTTCTATTTGTGAAAACTATTTATAAGTCCTCCGTAAAGGCCTGGGGTGCTGTGAAATATGGGCCATAGTAGAGAAGGGATTTTCCTACTTTTCTCTACACAGTGGAAGGCAAATACATATTTTGATGGCCAGTAAGCATCCTGTTTGTCAAGTTGTGAACAGGCCCATGAAGGCTTCACTGTGTAAACCTACTCCCCTGTGTGGGGGAAGAGTGGGGGCATTAGAATAAGGCCTTGTGCAGTGCCACCCATGTACCAGGGACAGTTTACCCCTTAGTTTTCATATCTTCTCACTAGTTTAGTAAGAATTCTATCAGAATGCATTTTAATACACTCATATATGACTAAAATAGTATTAATGAAATTGTTGCTATTCCAACAGTGATGGCCTTTAATAAAACAAGAAACTCTTCTTGCTCTATTGTCCTACTTAAGTTGAAAATTAGACATGAAGAATGGATATGTGAAGACTTTGTTGTATTTGGAATTACCTTTTCTTTGTATTTGCCCTGATACCTTCTTTCTCATATCAATATTCAGTTAGATATTTTGTTTAGAAATGTTGTCTGATTATCACTTGGATGGCAGACTTTTACTAAGTGCCTTTGAGTAAATCAGCATTTATACATAAGGAGATTGTTAATACCCAGGAGGGTTGGGCTAGAGAGATGGCTTAGTGGTTAAGCACTTGCCTGTGAAGCCTAAGGACCCTGGTTCAATGCTCGATTCCCTAGGACCCACGTTAGCCAGATACACAAGGGGGCGCACATGTCTGGAGTTTGTTTGCAGTGGCTTGAAGCCCTGGAGCACCCGTTCTCCCTCTCTCTCTCTCTCTCTCTCTCTGTCTGTCACTCTCAAATAAAAAATAAATAAACAAAAAAATTTAAAACCCAGGAGGCCCAGTATACACATAATTACCAATCAATAATTTACCACCAGGAGATTATCAAATTTAAGAGTATATAAAAATTAATTGTAAGGCTTGTTTGATAACATATGCTGTTGGATCCCACAGACTGGAGTTTTAAATTCAGGAGACGTGGGTTTGGGACCAGAAATTTTGGTTTCTAGTGAGTTCCCAGATGATGCCAGAGTAGCACATTCAGTCTGGTCTTTAAGACCCCTGTCCTTCCCATCAAATGACACCAGAGAAATGAGGGCAAGAGTCATGAAATCTATGCACTTTCTGTAGTCAGACTATTTTCTTCTATGATTCTACTCTCTCAAAAAAAATAATAATGCTGAAAGACAAACAGTGTTTAAGACTCAGGTTATTTTAATTCCATAATCATGAGACAGAGTTGTACCAATTTTGGCAGTGTAGACTTCTGTACTTAATTTTGAGTGACCCACATACAGCAAATGTGATTTGTCTGACTTAAGACTGGAAGTCCGAATAACCCTGAGTTGTAAAACACATTAGGTTTTTTACATTGAAAGCTAAATGGAGACAAATGGCCCATTACAGGGATAAAAGTGACTGGCTCAAAGCTATCTGGGCAATAAGTTTCTCATATATTAAAGAACAAATAAAATTTTGAAAGGAAGAAACATGGAATATTTTTACTAAATAGTATATTCCAGCAGTTGAGCTAAAGCCAAATAACATTTAATTTTTTCTCTGGATGTTTATTCACAACCCCCGACCCTGATGCTACAAATTGAATTAGGGCCTTGTACATGACAGATAGTTTCTTTAATCCTGAGTCATATCCCTAGCCCTTATGTTTACCTTTTATTTAATAGAGGGGAAGAGTAAGGGAAATTTATGACTAGTTTTTACTTTCATCTAAGCAATATGAAATATATTGCACAATAATAAAAAAGTGATCTGTCCTCTTGGGAACTTGGAGCTTACGTTGAGGATGCATGAATTATTTATGTGGAAAAATTATACAGTCAAGGACAATAACACTGAATAGGTTATAAAATTTAGTTGTTCAAAACCCTACAGGATAAAAATATTTTATCATAACATTACGAATTGTGAAATGAACAAATTTAAAATCATAGTAAGTTCTTAAAAAAAAAAAAAAAACAACTAAGGCTGCCTGGAATCAGTATGTAGGACTTACTTCAAAAGGTAAACAATAGTATATGACGTGCTTCTTTAAGGTCATCAGACATTTCATTGACCAGAAACATCATGGTCAGCCACTAAAGGTACCAGTGTCTCTCTTTTTCTACTTTTTTGCCCTTCATGAAAAAAATGTCTAATACAGGTATTATTTTTTTCCTAGCTATATTTACAAAGGAAATCTTTTGATTGATAAAATTATAAAGCATTTTCAGAGACACTATTTGTTTTGTATTATCACCTAATAAGAAGACCATTAAGCCGGGCATGGTGGCACATGCTTTTAATCCCAGCACTAGGAGGATTACCAAGAGTTTTATTTAAAAGGAGAAAATGTAAGGTAATTTTTGTAGTTTGCCATGGGGAATTTTGTTTGAGAACAGTGTCATTATCAAATGCTTCTTAGTTTATTGTCTAATTCAATATTTTGTAAAGGTCAACCACAGACAACTTCCACCCATTTTATTTGTTTGTTTATTTATTTATTTACTTATTGCTTACAATCATCTTTGTGGCACCCCTCAATGACTTCTCTGCTCTCAGCATGTTGTCAACTGTGACAAGGTGATGCTCACGAGTTAGCAAGAGCAGAAACCCAAGGTGAATGGCCACAGGCAGTTCCCTCCTGTGTTTTCAGGGTATTGTGCTACCACAATTGTCATAACTATCATTAGTAAGCTTTCATGATAGACTACTTAGAAATGCATCCTTGAAGTCTACCTTCTTCTTTTCCTTTTCCTGAGGTATACTACCTTATGTTTTTCTTACTTCCTACCTTCTTCAGGAAAGTGTAACCATGGGTTGTTCCTTTGTGTTTGCTTGTCTTGTGCCACCACGAAAGCAGTAATCACAGCAACTCCCCAGCTAATTTCTCTTTTTAAGCTGAAGTCAAAATGTGCTAGAAAAAGAGAAACGATTTCATTAATTGTCGTTGTTTTGTTTGGACTTACTGTTCTGGATCAGTAATTAGAACAAATATTAGATCTTTTAAAAGTTTTGAAACCACCTTATTTCCTTTTTCATCGTGGGGAGTAGAAAAAGAAGTCCAAAAAGTCCAACATGATATTGACTTTCTTTTCCTAAGAACTAACCCATCATCTACTTTCCAAATATGTTTATATCACACTCTGAAAATTAAGTTCCTATACTGTATTTAAAACATATATTTTAAATTAACTTGGAGAAAAGTCTCAAATATTCCTCCCTGTCTTGATTAGCTATTGAAGTCTTGCTTCTTTAGAATATTGAAGTTCTTATTCTGTATCTTCACCCTCTGTGAGTTCTCCCAAGATTCCTGGTGGCTAACTTTTTTGTACACACTTGCTTTGCCCTTAAAGTCCATTCTAAGTTACTACTGAGCTGCTTGGTCCTTTTATGATTATATACTTCACCTTTCAAAAGCTGTGACTATTATTTATAATTGATAAATTTTACATATATATATATATGTGCGTGTGTGTGCATATATATATATATAATGTGATACTATATGTATATACTGAGGAAGAATAAAAAGCTAATGACTGGATCTAGTACCTATTGTCTGTTTGTACCTATAGCATTCAAAATTCTGTAGCTTTAATAATTTTGCAAGTTGCAGTAGCTCCAATTCTACAGCTGTCCTGTGTCACCTTCCCAGTCTTTCTTCATCCAATTCAAAGTCAAGATCAATTTTCATGGTCTTTTTTTTTTTTTTTTTTTTTTTTGGTTTTTTGAGGTAGGGTCTCACTCTGGTCCAGGCTGACCTGGAATTAACTACATAGTCTAAGGGGCCTTGAACTCTTGGTGATCCTCCTAGTGCTGGGATTAAAAGCATGTGCCACCATGCCCGGCTTAATGGTCTTCTTATTAGGTGATAATACAAAACAAATAGTGTCTCTGAAAATGCTTTATAATTTTATTTGTAAAGTTTTAAAAATCACTTGCATTTTTAATGTTTTGATTTTAATGGTGAATCATTTTTATTCTACTTTGAAATAAAATTTTATAGGTTCTATTATGTACAATGTTTTAAGGAAGAGAAGTTAAAAAAAAGTAGGCAGCAAAAAATAAATTTTAATAAAAAGGAAGTAAAAACAATGGACATGGCAGATATTAAGTCTGACATGGGGACTGAGTAAATGGATGCTTTTTATAGCTTTTTGCTTTATTTTAGTAGGAAAAATTCCCTCCACTAAAATCCAGCATTCCCTGAATAGTGCTATGGCAATTTGTTAGAGGAAATTGTACATCAGAGTGGATGGCTGATCCCTGTGTGTTTCCCAGGAGTGGTCAAACAATTGGTCATCTGTCTAAAGATAATAGAATGTAACATACAGAGAGAACTGTGACTGATAATTCTGTCCCAAAGAATGCTCAGTTGATGAGAATATAACAATGATTGTTTAAAACTCCAAAACCATACAGAAATATAGTAAAACCCAAAGAAAATGGTTAATAAAATAATAAATGTATGTGATTCCTAATAATTTCAAGTTTAACATTATCTTCTAAGTTAATTATTTACAAATGATAAAGGTTGTATTATCCAGAGAACTACCCTCCACCCTCCATGCAAGGAATTATGTAGAAAGGACCTAAGAAGGGCTCTCAAGAGCCAAGAGGAAGTGGAGAAAGTAAGACAGCAGAGTGAGATAGCCAGACAAGGATTAGCTTTAATCCAGAGTGGCAGACTTAACCTGTTGCTGACAGCTCTAGTACGTAAGTTATACTTAGGACTTTGTTCTGACCCATAGACAGGTGGTTGGGCCTTCCGGCTCCTGTACCTGTCAGAGGTGAGAGCCTGCTCCTGGAGATGCAGCCTTCCTGGAATTTGCTGGTGTCTCCACATCTGGGTAGTTTGTCCAGGATGCCAAATGTAGTCAAAGGCCACAGTACCTGTCAGGAGTAGAGCAAGCAGGGAGTAGGGGATGGTAGTGAGAACAAAAGGAGTTTGGCAGTGAGAATGGTGAGCATCAACAGAGTCCTCTTTAGGATCTGTCAGAAAATTTTCTGAATAAATTAAAAAAAAAAACACTGCCATGTACCAGTTAAATTTTTCCATTCATAATCTTTTATTTTTAATTATTTAGTTGGGGGTGGTGGAGAATGAGTATACCAGGGCCTCCAGCTGCTGCAAGCAAACTCCATACCCATGAACCACCCTGTGCATCTGGCTTACTTGGGTTCTGGGGAATCAAACATGGGTTCTTTGGCTTTGCAGGCAAGTTCCTTAACCACTAAGCCCTCTCTCCAGCCCCTAGTTAACTTATTTTAAGTACTTACAGTGCTTAACATAAACAGCTAGGCTTGTTTGTGTACTTACATTAGCACTGAGGCTGGTCAGCAGTTGAGTCCGATAAGTTCAGAGCACTACAGGAGAACTTGGGGCCAGTATATTGATTGAGTGTGAATGTTCTCCTCAGGGAAAATTCATTAAGCCCACTCCTCCCCATTAGACACCCAACTCCATATGGCACAAATTAGCACTGGAAGTGACTCAATTGGATCACTCTGTTTTTCCAGAAAACCGAAAGTGATTTTAGGAAGCAAGTCTTGTTTACAAAGAAGGCAAAGCACATATTGTTATATATGTGTCAACTTAGAATGTCTCATTTGGGGAAATAAATTAACTCCTCACATATTCAGAATATCAATAAAAAGTTTCGAATTCCAGGTTTGTAAGCTTAATAGGATAAAATGTAAACTGTTGAACTGAAAAAAAATTTAAGTATATTTTAAATAAATTATAAATGAAAAATTAAGATAATCTAGTTAGATTTTATAAAGTGATTAATATGGTAAGGTGCAAGAGTGGATGCCACTTATAAATAATTCAGATAATTCAGCCATGCCTCAATTATGTGTATAAGGAGAGAAGGAAGTACATTGGTAGCAAATATAGAAGGACAATGCACAAGACTACATCTGAATAGCCGAAAATACAACAGCCATGCTTCCAGTGGCTCTGACTCTGCCTGGCATCCATAGTAAAATGTGAAAATAGCCCCTGTAGTGTATGGTGATATTCTGTTGCAGATAAACCCAGTGGCCTATAGAAAACTTTGTTAAACTGTTTGATTTAGCAGTGGTCTCTTTTCCACTAGGTCTCTGATACAGTTATTTGTTTTTATTTTTAAATTTAATTTATTAGTTTTCTTTTCAGCAAATACAGGCAGTTTGGTACCATTGTTTAGGCTCATACATGATCTACCCCTTCCCACTGGACTCTCCTTGTTGATGTAAATGGGCCGTGCATTGTGGAGTTAGCCCATAGTTATTGGTACGATAAATGTCTGCATATCATGACCCAACATGTGACTCTGATTCTTTCTGCCCCCTCTTCCACAAAATCTCCCTGAGCCATGTTGGGTTCATTTTTGGTCTGCTTCAGTGCTGAGGTGTTGGGGGCCTCTGAGGCTCTGGCTCTCTGATTTGGTAGGAGTTGATTTTTCTCTGTGTTGGTCTCCTTCCTCTTTGTGCTGGTATCCGGTTCATCAGGAAAACATCACCCTTGCTTGTTTCGCCAATTGTCCTTAGTTTCAGTCAGGCCCCTTTTGAGGTATGTTGGGGCAGCTCTCTCCTTAGGATCTGCATCTATCTGGAAAAGAGAAGCAGATTCTCCAACGGAGAGTAAGTTAGCACCTGGAAAATAGAGATAACAATTACTTTTTTGATAGAGAGTTTGATAGGTATAGGCCCTCTTGTAGCCCATGATTGATGGTAGCTTGATATTGGAGAGTGGGCTTATGTTTGGGTATGGTTCTGACTTGTTTCCCAGCTCCAGCTATGGGTGTCGTACCACTGAGGGGATCAGTTAGCCAAATCAAGAGCAGTTGGTTCCCCACCATGGCTGTGTGCCACTATTGCACTTGTGTGGGCATCACATCAGGTTATTTGTGTCTAATTAGGTTATACAATGAGTTGCTTGGACAGATATTGGTCATTTCCCCCAGTCGCCCATGTAGCACCTTCTGGCACTAGACACACTGACTGTCTGGGGACTGACTCTCTCCTGGCTTCCATCCATGCCATTCCAATTATGTGTCAGCTGCATATGGAGTCTTCAGCAATAGCATCTTACCACTGGCCTTTGGTGGGTCACCAAGTACTCTGACAGAAGTCTGTTATTGTTTTGGGAAATCTTGTAGGTTTCTCTGATCAAAAGCTCATTGTGGACGGAAGCCCCAAGCTGGTAGTGGGGGTTACAGGTCAGTGCCCACTAAGAAATTGAGGAAAAACATAACTAATATACAAGAGTTAGAGAGGAGAGAGAGAGGGAGAGAGGGAGGGAGGTAAGATGTAGAAGATTTAGGTTAGACTTGATCCTACCCTCTCCAGTGTCTTGTGGTTTAGGTGTTTCCTGTAAGGGTCTAGTGAAGGTTCAGCCATTTGGTCTGTCTTTTAGGAAGTAGAATTTTATGGTACCATTGCCATTTGGGTCCAGATTACTGTTTTCCATCCTTCAATGCCCTCCCCGCCCTCCCCTTCCATCCTATTGTCTAGTCCATGAGGTGCTTGCTGGCTATGTAAGGTATCTTGAGTAGATTCAGGTTAGGTGTTGTAGATGAGTAATATTATGTGTCGATATTTTTTCTGTGATTGGGTAAATTCACTGAGAATGATCTGTTCCAGGTTCAACCATTTTTCCTCAAATTTCTTTGTGTCATTTTTTCTTACTGATGTATAGAATTCCATTGTGTAGATATACCACATCTTCATTATCCATTCTTCTAATGATGGACATCTGGGTTGATTCCAGTTTTTAGCTATTACAAATTGAGCTGCTACAAACTAGTTTGAGCAAATCTCTCTGGCCTGTGGTTTGAAGGTTTTAAGGTAGATGCCCAGTAAGGGTATAACTGGGTCTGTTGGTATTTCTATAGTCAGCTTTTTCAGGAGTCTCCATATTGCTTTCCAAAGTGGTTGTGCCATCCTACATTCCCACCAACATTGAATGAGTGTTCCTGCTTCTCCACATCCTCACCAGCATGTATTTTCATTTGATATTTTGATGTTGGCCATCCTTATTGGGGTCAGGTAGAATCTTATAGTTGTTTTAATTTGCATTTCTCTGATGATTAGGGATGATGAACGTTTTCTTTT
Organism: Jaculus jaculus; assembly: GCF_020740685.1. Lineage (NCBI taxonomy): Eukaryota > Metazoa > Chordata > Mammalia > Rodentia > Dipodidae > Jaculus > Jaculus jaculus. Next base: position 88,965,994 of record NC_059109.1, read on the forward strand.
TTAATTTTATTTATTTATTTATTTATTTATTTATTTATTTATTTATTTGAGAGTGACAGACAAAGAGAGAAAGACAGATAGAGGGAGAGAGAGAGAATGGGCCCGCCAGGGCTTCCAGCCTCTGCAAACGAACTCCAGACGTGTGCGCCCTTTGTGCATCTGGCTAACGTGGGACCCAGGGAACCGAGCCTCGAACCAGGGTCCTTAGGCTTCACAGGCAAGCGCTTAACCACTAAACCATCTCTCCAGCCCTGATGAACATTTTCTTAAGTGTGTGTTTGCCATTTGTATATCTTCCTCTGTGAATTGCCTGTTCAACTCTGTGCCCCATTTTGTGAGTAGGGTATTTGTCTTCTTATTGTTTAGATTTTTGAGTTCTTTGTAGATTCTAGAGATTAGGCCTCTATCAGTTGGATAACCCGCAAATATTTTCTCCCATTCTGTGGGTATTCTATTGGCTTTGCTTATTATATGCTTGTCTATAAAGAAACTCTTCAGCTTCATATGATCCCATTGGTTGAATGACTGTTTAAGAACTTGAGCCACTGCGGTTTTGTTCAGGAAGTCTTTTTCCATTCCTATATCATTGAAATACTTCCTAAATTTTCTTCCAGTAGTATTTAAGTTTCTGATCTTATGTTGAGGTCTTTGATCCATTTGGATTTGAGTGTAGTGATGCAGTTATTTTATATGTGGATGGAGGCAGCCTCTCCAGGTGTCCCAGTGCCCTACCTATTCCTGCTTAATTAGTCAGCCTTTGGCTCCATATAACATGTAGGGTAGAGGTTTTCAAAACTTTGATTGCTTCTGTATCATCCTGAGGCTTATTAACAAAGATTGCTGGATTCTACCCCCAAGTTCTGGCATAGGAAGTTATAGAAAAGAACAAACAATTTGTGTTTTTCACATGTTTTTAAGTCATACTGATATCCTTGGTAAGGACACCACTGATCTACAGCAATGAAGGAATTTAAGTCATATCTATAGATAAATAGGATATTCATTTATATGCAGTTAAGGCTGTGGAACAGACAGCTTTGTGTCCAGATAAAAATGCTTGCTGGCTGCTCAGCCACAATAAGATAGGTGGAGTCCACAGATAACAGATTAGATGACTCAAAAAACAATCTAACTTTAGATCATTAGATCATGTGGACTTTTCAAGTGAAAGCAGCTTGTCTCTCTGATGAATCTATACCATCACCATATTTCTTTCAAAAGACCTTTTATGGAAATTAGTTTCTTTGCTCACCTAAAACATTCATGGAGATAGTTTCCAGTACTTATGAAACTATTTACAAAGTGATGGATGTTATATCTCCTTAATGTGATTAGCATGGGATGAGGACATTTTCTTAGCCCAAGAAGTGAAGGTTGTAAGAGCATTCTCTGTCATCATGGATTGTGTTTCATAGCTCTGAATCCTTAACAAATGCAGACTAATTCAACCTCCCCACAAACGTGGCAAGTCCCCCCATAGATACCTGGTAATTAATAGAGTTAGTAAAATAAGATGTGATGTTCCTAACATCTAACATATTCCTGATATTATGGATATTTAGGATTGATGTAGATGTTATACAGTGATAGTCGTCCTTTTTTTAGTTGTTTTATAATGCCAGCCACATAATGTTAAAATGAAATCAGGTACTGTCATGAAGCAACATTATTAATTTTATAATATATATATATAATATAGATAAACCACTTTATAATATAGATTAAAGGGGTTTTTTTGGTAATGTAATACATTCTGGAGCTATGTAGCAGGTATGACAGGTTTCTTTTTTTTTTTTTTTCCCAAATGTGTGCAGCTATGCCAGACTACAGAATTTTTACAATAATATTTTATCTTTATTTTTTTAACCTTTTTATTCATTTGAAAGAGAGACTCTTGCCACTGCAAATGGACATGTCTGGCTTTATGTGGTTACTGGGAAATCAAACCTGTGTTGGTAGACTTTGTAAAAACAATTATAACTACCTTAAACTGCTGAGCCATCTCTTCAGCCCACAATAGTATTTTATTATTTTTATGTCAATAAAGTTCTCATTCTTAGATTATAGTTTTATATTTAACTGCTTTTAAATTTATACTTAGATATTTTATTCCTAACTTTTTAATGTTTTTAAACAAAGATACATAAGGCAAAGCAATGACTATTGCAATTATCTCACTAATGATTTACAAAGACAAAATGAACTAGCTATCACTCAATATATTTCAAATTAACTTGTACAGATGTAGTTTCTGAAAGAAAACTAGTGATGCATTCTTGTATTAACCTGTGTAATAATGATCTGTAATTGTTACATAATTATGCTTCTCTTCTATGTGAACAAAGATTTACCTGTGTTTTGTCCATATCAATTACTCAATACTCCTGGCACTATGCCAATATTGTGAAGTAATGTAGGGGAATAAATAAGTCTGGGGATATATGGATTATTTTTCAATAAGCACACAGTCTGTGTGATTTGGGGTAATTGATGTATTGGCTTTGGGACAGAGTTTCTTCCTCTACTTTTCTCTACTTTCAAAGGTCTGCAGTAAAGTGATTGCTGGGCATGCTCACTGAGAGTGATGACAAGACATTTGTCTTTGTATGGGTTAAGGTGTCAAGGCATAGCAATTCATCTAGATGCCTTTCTGAGTTAAGTGCATTATAATTTATAAACTATGGGAGAATCATATTAGTTATCTACTTCTTCATAACAAATTTACACAAACTTAGTTCTTTAAAACATTTATGATAGTTTCACTGGGCCAGAGTTACATGTTATATGCAAATACTATACCAATTATATAAAGGACATATGGGAATCTGCAGAAGTTGGTAGCCATGGAGGTTCTGGAACAAATTTGCCATAGATACCAGAAACTATGTATATTTTCAGGCCAAAATGATCTATCTATTCCTATGAAGATCTGGTCATGTCAATCTCTTGTTCAAAACATTGCAAAGGCTTTTAATTAGGGCAGAAGTTCTTATACTTGTTATACCCGTCTACTTCAGAGTACTTCCGCTTCTATCTTTTATGCATTATGTTCCTTCCTCAGGGCTGTCATCTCTTGGGTGTCCTTGTCCACTTGTGTCCTCTTTGTTCCTTTCAGGCATCAACTCTGTCATAAGTTTCTCAGAGAACCCTCTGTCTTGGGCAATTCTCTAGGGCCCTCGCTCAAGCCACATCCAGATTAAAAGCTTTCTACCAAGTTAGTGCTTCATTGAGTTTTCTCCTGTTCAAAATTATGGCCTCAGTATTTACTAAAGGTGGACTACATTGTACATGCTCAGTAAAAATTTAAAAAATGAAAGGATGAGATAATAAATTTTCCAGACCCCAAGTTTTACACAAGCCACATCTAAGCTACGGATGATGTAGAGTGAGTTGTCACTCTAGATGTCTTCTGTTTTTGTAGGCTTTACCTTCATTCTTCTCTTTCTGTTTTCTACCCAGTCAAGTCATACAGAATTTATACTTTATTTATGAATTTATGCTGGAGAGATTGCTTAGTGGTTGAGTGCTTGCCTGTGATGCCTCAGGACCTCAGTTCAAGGCTTGGCTCCCCAGGACCCATGTTAGCCAGATGCACAAGGGGACGCATACATTTGAAGTTTGTTTGCAGTGGCTGGAGGCCCTGACACACCTATTCTCTCTCTCTCTCTGTCACACTCAAATAAATAAATAAAAATAAACAAAAAATAGAATTTATACTTTTCTGAGCAGTCTTTTGGGATTAAACATTATTGTTGCCTGGCTGGTTGATGTGGAATATTCATCATGTATGTATATATACATACATACATATATATATATATATATATATATATATATATATATATATTCGCTCTTAAAAGAATTTATTATCTTCAGACATTGGTGGATACCTTATTCTTTGAAGAAGAGTTAATGGGGTAAGAAAGGAAAAAAGAAGTAAAGAAGATATAAATAAAACTACTCCGCAGGTTATCTGCCACATTACCTATATGCCTGCCCATTTCATTAGGGGAATAGTTTGGAAAGGAAATTATTTGTACTTAAGAATAGAATAGCTGACACTGAAAACATTGGGTGTCCTTCATAGTTTGCTTTTTTATATTTATTTATTGTATTGCATTTGAGAGAACATGAAAACATGATAGGTAGTCCACAGTACTTACTAGCCAGTATTTTACAGCCTTTGGTTATCTGAAACAGCTGGGCACATGGCTGGACTTTTGAATAAAGCTGATATTTATTGATACTTTATACAATGTGTTCTTTTTAGAACCCAAGCTTGACAGTACTTACTATCTTCACGCAGTGTGTATTTCTTTCCATAAACCACAAAGAATGTAGCTCCTGCTCTGAACTTTAGTAAGCACTGTATAACTGGAGATGAAACAGCAAGTTCTCTTTGTTAAGAGATTCATAGCCAATCCAGGAACTTCATGTTAATAGTTACAACCTGTAACACAAGAACAGTCTCATGTTGCACTTTTTACATTGCAAATGCTCATCTTACTTTGCATATAATTTTGACACATAAAAGTGAAATCAGTTTCCTCTAGAAATTGATGCTCTTGCTTAGGCTTCAGATTTCATTAAATATAATTAATTTACAAGGCTTCCATATTTTTCCACATATTATTTACTGGATGCTTTTGTCCATCAACATCTGTTGTTTTTTACAAGGATCTTTCCCCTTTCACTTGGGATATGAATTATTGTAGGATAAGGGTTAATATTCATGTATTGTCCCCACTTGCTGAATTGAGATCTCAGTTTAATATCTCAGTTGATTAAACAGTAGTCCAATAAGCAAGATATTGCTGGCACCTGCATGTGTTCGTCTCATAAGAGCACCCCTACACACACACAAGCATCTGCAATAATTTGCTTAATTTAGCATTGATAACAAGTGTTAGTTCCAAGACAGAATGTACATTTTCTAATTTTTAGCTTTATGAAGCTTGCTGATATTAAACCTAAGTGTGTTTAAATAAGGAAAATCAAATGATTGCCTTTGCTCTTTCTTGTAGTTGTTTGGAGCTGTGGTGCAGCTCATTTTGACTGGTGTTTCTTTCACTGATTCTCCATTGCAGGTTGAGGTTGGAAAGAAAAAAAAAAAAGCAAACACAAAAGTCACACCAAGGGAACAAAGCAAACTAGAGACAGTGCAAATGCAGAGAATTATTTTTTGGAGGGCTACATTGTCAAAATTCTGTACAATACTCAGAAACAGAATAAAGTTAAGAAACAAAGAGTAGAGTCTATGTCCGTTCTCTTTACTTTAAAATCACCTCATTATAGCGCTTTAAAAACCATTTGATAAATTGTTCATTTTAAGAATGCTTGGTAGTCAAGATACATGAATGTGTTCTACTTTTGATAAATCGGGATTGAACAACTTAATGAATGCACCACATGTGGAGGTATGCATAATTATACCACACACACCCAACCATTAATATCTTCTCTGTGAAATGTTTGGGACTGTAATCACAGCTCTGATTATATATTATGTGAATTTGAAGAACACTATTATATTGGGTGACTAGTGGAATTTGGTAACAATGCATAAAAATTGGTATTCTGGAAAGGGTTGCATTTTAAATTGTATTCTTTCTTGAGTCTGCAGTGGATTTCATGGCTCATCTAGCTCACGGTAGGTTTGTGGCTGATAGATTGAAACCTTTCTGCTGAACAGTCAGCATCAGGTACCATCTGTCTCCCCTTGGCTTGGAGGTCTTGCTTTTCTCATCATTCATTCAAAACAAAAGTCTAAAAGAAAATTCCCTCTAACATTTGCTGCTAATTCACTGTTCCATACTTAGAGGGCAAAGCACACTTTAGTACGTTTAGTAGGGGCCCTAAGGATGTGTTCTGTAATAGGCAGTTTTCATTTCTGGTCCTCAAGTGAAGAGGTCTGTTACCACATTTTTCTCTACTTACATACATTTTGGAAACCCCAGTTTCTTTACATTGTGAGATGACCTTAGAAGTTATGGAGAATAAATTTCCTTTTTTGATTTTTCTAAAGACATCTCTAGTGTTACAAACTGTGATACAGATATTAAATGGTGGAGCAATTTCAGCCCACAAAAAAATGTTGTCAGTAATTGTTTACATTTCTGAACTCAACAATACTTACTTGCATGTGGTAATTTTTTTAAATTATTTCAGTTATTTATTTGCAAGAGAGGAGAGAGAGAGAGAGAGAGAGAGAGAGAGAGAGAGAGAGAGAGAGAGGGAGAGAATGGGCATGCCAGGTCCTCTAGCCTCTGCAAACAAACTCCAGGTGCATGCACCACTTTGTGCATCTCGCTTTACTTGGTACCGGGGAATCCAACCCAGACTGTCAGGCTTTGAAAGAAAGTGTCTTTAACCATTGACCCATTCCTCCAGCCTGGGTATAGTAAAATTTAATATAAAAGAACTTTTCAAAACAGGATGGGATGATATTTTTCTTCAGTTAACTCCAATTTAAGCCAAGATCATTCACCATTAGCCACATTTTACAGTTTTTTTGCATTCACTAGGGATATTTTTGACATTACCCAATAGAAAAACAACTTGAATGTTCTTTATATAACTCGAACAGCTTTTATTAATCATGATAGTGTGTTTATTGGCACTCAGGCACTCATCAAAGTACTGGTACTTGGACCAGCAACAGCCACATCCCTTGGCATTTGTTAGAAACGTAGTTCTTAGGCCTGCTCCAGAGTGATGGAACTCAGAACTCACAAGGTGTCCAGCCAATGGACAGACTTGATGTCTTTAAGCCTTCCAGGTAACTCTCATGCAGGCCGCATTCTGAGAGCCATTGTATCAGAGATCTTATCACCTTAATTTGCTAGATGACACAATTGATGTTCAGTGAATTCCGTAAAGCTGGAAGGCAGTAACTCTTCAGTGAGTTGCAATGGGGGACATTTCACTGTTCACAATAAAGAGAATGGGTTGTCAAACTGTTAATGCAGGAAAATTAACCTAGAAGTATTAATGACATAAGTAACATTTTTGTGGTCCTGTGCCTTGGGGTTCTCATTTTGTCCATCATTTTCTTCATTGTAGAGGAGAAAGGGACGCAGCTAATTCAGGGGATGGCTTTTCCATGCAAATAGAAGCAGGAGTCCTTGTGTTAATTATCACTTTCCAGCAGAAAGAGCTCATGAACATCACTCGCACCTGGGTCTTTCCGTGGCACATTACCCACTTCAGTATCACCCTGGGTGTTTTCCTTGCAAAAACAATTTTACACACGATTAAGAGGAGTTGCATAGTTCCATGGTATCAGAATGAATCCCTAAGGTATCTGGCATTAACTATCCCTCCATGACTTGGGCAATGAGCGCTTCCTCCAGCTGAAAGTAGAAAAGTGTTCATTATCTGTAATATAAAAGTCTATGTAATGATGCTTGCTACAATGTAGGTTCTTTGTGAAAGCAATTTGGGCTTTGTGTATAATCAGGCAAGTAACATTTCAGTCTATTGTTTGTTCAACTGGGAGGAGTAACTTTGAATAGCAAGTGTTGCTATAATTTCAGGTAAACATACGATGTGCATGTAGAGATCTTATTCTATGTCCACGTTAGCCACCATGCAATTGTAAGGAAAAGTACATCAAGCATGAATGTCAGTGCTTTATGAGTAAGGACACAGAGTGGACTCAGGTACTGACCCTAGATCTGAAGGTGATGACTGCTACTTGGTGCTGCTGCACCACCCCAAGGCTCCTGTGGTTTTCTTTTTTTTAATTTTTTTTCATTTATGTTTACTTATTTGAGAGCAACAGACAGTGAGAGAAAGAAGCAGATAGAGAGAGAGAGAATGGGTGCGGCAGGATCTCCAGCCATTGCAAATGAACTCCAGATGTGTGCGCCCCCTTGTGCATCTGGCTAAAGTGGGTCTTGGGGAACCCAGCCTCGAACCTGGATCCTTAGGCTTCACAGGCAAGTGCTTAACCACTAAGCCCTCCCTCCAGCCCCTCCTGTGGTTTTCTGAACACCGTTTCTGCTTCTGTATATTTTGACCTGACCCTTATTCCCTCTAAAACCACTTCTCTTCACCCACTAGAGAGTTCTTTTTCATCTTAATGGATTGGATAAAAAGATACCATGTTCTTCCAAAGCCAGTGTACACCTTGCCAGTATCCAATAAGGAATGAATGAATGAATTAGCGAATAGAATCTGTACTTGATCAAATTTCTTAAACCACCATCTCCAAAATGCACCCGAATTTCCAAGTCCCAGTGAGGAAGAAGAAATCTCAGCACTTCCATTCTGTCTCTGTTTATGTCTTTTCCTATAACAGACTTTCACTCTGTCTTCTGTCTTCCAAATCTCCACTTGGTTTCCATCTCCCAAGTTAAACTTCATTGAGCCAGGTGTTTTGTGTTACTGTGGAGGTGAAGAAACTTCCAAAAGTGTGGTTTCCGCTTCCCTTTGGACAGTTCTACAGAGAAGACATTGAATCCCAGGTTGACACTAGATACCTTCAGTATCTTCATTATGTGGTACCTCTGGGAGAAGGGACAAAATGCTCAAATGTCACTGGTCCATTACCTAGGAATCAAAGTTAGTTATGTGGAGGCACTTGAAGACAATATTTTCTCATTGGACCACAAGGCAATGCTTCTGGTGACAGAGTCCACTTTATAACTTGATAGCATGTAGGCCCCAAGCTTCATGCTCACTGTCTTGGGCGGGGGGGGGTTGATTTTCAGGATGTCAATTCCCTGGTGGTATTGTCTCTCATGTCTTCTCTTCACACTCTCTACACTCAGCCCAAATGTGACACTGAATCCCTCCCATGTGGATCCCTAATGACATTGTCAGCATACCTGAAGGTTTTCTATGTCTTTCTCCTGATGGCATTTTAATCCTCCCTTTCTCAGCTCCTTTCTTCCCGCACTGTTCTCTGTCTTGAAGTGTCTATGACCATGAATACTTAGGAAAAACCCAAGTTTCTGGGCCATTCTTTAAATTATTTCTCCAACTAAAATGAACCAGCTTTATCCCTATTTCTCCTCAAAGTTTAATGGTTCCTCCATAGTTCAATCAGGAGAAAACTCTATTTGCTAACATCTCATAGCAGTTAGCTTTAATTTGACATGCTTGTCCTTATCATGAGCACATATATTTCTTCATACCTCCCCACTTGATAGAAATCTGGAAAAGTGATCATATCTGTGTGTCTTGTGTTCTAGGATAGTGTGCATATTATAGGTGTCGATAATGTATAATGAAGTGTGAGGATGGTGGCATGAGGTTGCTGGGTATAACAGGTTGGTTGTGGGGTTGCAAATACAGACCAATGCATGAGTGAGCTAATGGAAGTCATTTCTCCTTCCTTTTTATCTGCATTGTCCTCCATCTCTTTGACTTCCTTTCTGCCCACCTACAGTCAGGATTACTATTCAACAGTAGAACAAACAAGCTTGATTCCTTCTGATTTCGGAATGGCTTGGAGGATAACTGTACTATATTCTTTCAAAATGTTTTAGAAAATATATCAGAACATATATTAAGCTGAACAGTTAACAGCTAGTAAGTAATCTGTTGGTTTTCATCCCAATTCAATAAGTTGCAAACTGGGTGGCAAGGAGGGGACAGCTCAAGCGCAAAGAAGTCCTCAAGCAAGTCTCAAGATGATATTATTTTTTTAAAAGCAATGTCAATAACATGAAGCAAAGTAAAAAGATCTGTGCAGTTGCTTAACAGTTTCACAATTTTTTGCCTTCCAGGAGACGGAGCTGTTAGATCTCAGCCTTGTCAAAGATGCCAGGTGTGGGAAGCATGCCAAAGCTCCCAAGGTAAGAAACAGAGCCGGTTCCCATACCAGCTGCTGCCTTGGTTCTTTATCTGTGTCATGATGTCAATTAATTGCCCCAATTAAAAGTTTCTCTGTTGTGGATGTTGTAAAACATAACAGCCAGAATGCCACAGACACTTACACTTTTATTAAAAAATGGGAACAATGAGAGACCATATGGATAAAATGTAGGGGACTGCTTTTTGCTCTTGATACTTTTATCTGAGGAGAAAAAAATAATGCCACATAGTTACAGGTTGAACATTCCTACTTAGAAAATCCAAACTGAAATTTTCTGAGTGTTCAAAATTCCACAAGGAGAAAATTCTACACTGACCTCTCACTTTATGGATTGCAGTCACTAAAAATATTGTATTAAATTACCTTCAGGGTATATGTGTGGGGTGTATATGAAATGAGATTGAATCTATATTTAGGCTTGTGTCTCTTTCCAAGACATTATTTATTATATATATATATACAAATATTTTAAAACTCAAAAATTTCTGCAATTCAAAATTCTTTGTATCCAAGTGTGTTGGATGACATACTCAAACTGGATTTGTTAGTTCAAAATTGCTAAGGTACCCTTGACATTACTTGGACAATATCATTGAACATCACAAGTATTTGTGAAGCAGTTTTATTTATTTACATTTACTATCACCTGTGTACTTCAAATGTTCTACAGTACCATCAATGAAGCCAAAAGGTATGTCTTAACACATATTGGTAGTGACGACCAGAGTATTTCAGGATCCGTTATGTAAAATGTCATTGGTTTTGTTTTGAAACCTTTGTTTAAGAAATGTGCAGATACAGTTTATTTTTAAAGGTTATATTAAAGAATGGGATGAAGGAAATGCTTATTTTTAAAACTTATATTATCCATTGGGATATGTTGACTTGCCATCAAAGTGGTAAATGTTTTAGGGTTTAAATTTTCTCACTTTAGTTCATTTTGAGCTGAGAGCATTCTGACAAATCAAAAGGAGAAGTATAGTTACTATTTGGAAGCTCAAACTAGCAATTTTCTTTGAGTGTCTTCCTATAACTTTTGATTTTTCCTCTAAAAGTCACAATAGTTTCATTGCCATCCAGAATGATCCATTGCTTTGGAAATACAGAAAATGTCAGCTAGAACAATTTTTCTTCAGAGACGTAGCAGGGCAGAGCGTAGGTGCTGAAAGGGTCTGGCAAAGAGCAAGCACACAGAATCTGGAAGCATGGCTAAGAGGGTTAAAGTGATTGCCAGCAAGCATGAAAAGTGAAAATGTTTTCAAAGAATAATCAGGAATGTTTGCAAGAAAGCTTCTAACGGTGTTTCATGTGAAGCTACTTAGTGATTTACATTTATCTCCTTGTAGCAGGGAATTTAACGTCATAGCAAGCATCTCGTAATAAATGTTTATTGATGGTGATTCAAAAGTGTTCACAGTTTTTGGTTTAGGAAAGGATCTTTTCTTTTCCTCTTTCCCAATAATGTTTCAGCCAAATTTTATGTAAGCCTGTTGTTAGTGCCAAGATCTATAGTATGTCAATAAGTTAGCTATGAAGCTTATCTTTTAATCCAAGCTTTATTGGTATGATTTAATATCAATACTGGCTGAGGACACTGGTGTGCAATACATCAGACCTGGCTGCATCTCAGGCATCAGACTCAGTCAATTCCTGCCACATGGAGAGTTGCAGGCAGAGAGTTGGTCCTTTTATTACAGCTCACAGCCAGCTTATTAGAGAAGGGCTTTGTCTGTGGTTGCAGTTTGATAAATGTCTATTGAATATGGATGAATGAAGTGATGTAGCATCTGTACTCTGCTCAGCTGATAATTCTGATTATACTCAAAATTGCTTTTCCTCAGGATGCACCTTTATGACTCACACTTGGTTGTTTCCACTAACACTTTCTCTGAGGGACACATGGCTTCTTCTGTGTGATGTTGTTTTTCACGCTTTCTTCCTCTCCTCTTCCTACTGCTCTCTCTGAGTCTCATGTTATCTTAATATTTCCAAAGCTTGCTTTTTTTTTTTTTCCTAATACCTGCTTGAGCCTGTTTAGCCTGACTTCATTCTCCTGGGCACATGAGTGACAATAGGTGCTGCATAGAAATGCTATAAGGAGGCAATGAAAACAAAAAAATACCAAACTTTGAGCACAGGAGTTCTCAAATTGTACTATTCTTAAAATTACCTGGGAGGGTATTGGGGATATGGCTAAGCAGTTAAGATATTTGCCTGCAAAGCCAAAGGACCCAGGTTCACTTCCCCAGCACCCACGTAAGCCAGAGTACAAGATGTCACATGCATCTGGAGTTCATTTACAGTGGCTGAATGCCCTCATGCTCCCATTCTCTCTCTCTTTCTCTCTCCCCCTTCTAAAATAAATAAAATAAAATTTTAAAAATTACCTAGGAGACTTTTTATAATGGCTGATGGCTATTTCTCACATCCAAGGGGTCTGGTGTGACATTAGGGTTTGGAATGACAAATTGTCATCAGAGTTTGAACATTACTAATTTAATGTAGGCAGTACTCAGTAAACATACATTGGACATTATTGTTGCTATTACCATCTTTTTAAAATTTTACTTATGGTGCTAAAGATAGAACCAAAGGCCGCATACATGCTTCCCAAACACGCTACCACTGAGTAATACCTCCAGGCTCCTGTCCTCATGATTTTTGTTATTATTGAAAAATTTTCAGGACTGGTCTAGAATATGGATTATTTGATAAAGTGTTTTTCTGTGCAAGCCTGAAGACCAAGACCTGAATTTCAATCTTTAGAACACATATAAAAAGCTAGATGCTGTAATGGCCAACTGTAATCTATATGCCTAGGACAAGAGTGGAGGAACAGACAGGAGAATCCACCTGAAGCTCACATGCCAGGTAGCTTGACAAACAGACCAGTGAGCAGAAGATCCTTCCTCTAAGGATGTAGACAGTGAGGACTGGACTGAGGGCCCACATCTAACTATTGAAGTTGTCATCTGATCTCCATATGCATGCTGTGGCATGCTCATGCCTGCACTTATACACATATAAACACACACAGACACACACAGACACACACACACACACACACACACACACACACACACACTATTAGGTTGGAGAAGTTCATGTTCTCAAGAGGGATGAGAGTATAGGCCTTTCCAGAAAGGGCTTTATAGATCCCTAGGCAATAAAGATGTTGATATAAGTGACAGTGTAACAATTATTTTTTTGATTTGACAGGAATGATGTTACCCTGAATAAGCATAAACATAACTCATATCAAATGTCTGAGGGGGTGGCACAGCAAGTAAGAGTGCTTGCCACACAAGCAAATATGAGGGTCTCATTAACCCTGTGTTCAATACTCTGCACTCATGCAAAAAGCTAGGCAGGGTCATGCATGCTGGTGATCCCAGTCTTGTGTTAGAGGAAGGGACTTGAGAATTGCTTGGGCTCAATGGTCAGCAAGTCTGGCCCCTCTCCACAAAATGGCAGCTATGTGTTTAGTGAGATCTCAAATAAATAATGTGGAAGAACAAAAGAGGAGGACACCCAATGTTCTCCTCTAGTGTCCACATGTGTGGTGTGCACACATCTGCAAACGCATGTGCCTTCAACCCCTCCCCCCACAGTATTTGGCAGGAGTTCAGAGCTGGAAGATAGCTCATCCATTATTGTACTTGATTTCACAAGAATGAAGACACCACTATCTTTTCTAAAATGCCAGGAATAGTGGTGAACACTTATAATCTAAGCACTTGGGGAGGTGGAGGCAAAAGGATTACTGAGGTTCCTGCCAGCTAATCTTGCTTAATTGGACCCAGGGATAAACCCTGTCTTACAAAACAAAATAAAAAGAACACAAAAAATACAGTATGACATTCCTGAGGAATGAGGTTCTCTTTTCTCCACATGCATGTGTACACACCAGAATACACACATGCATGCATTAAAACACAAAATGTTTGCAATGTATTCAAAACTGCGATAACGTAACTCTGTGCAGTTAAGCCTTATTCTGGTGACAAACCAATAACTAGGCTTCTCTTTTTCTTGCCAGCCTCGATTTCATTTGTCTTTTCCATCCTCTGGTTTCCCACAGTGACTGTCCTCTGCAAGGCACTCTTATCAGTGACTGCCTTCCCTTCCTGACAAGAAGTTGAGAGGGTGTAGACTGAGGATCTGTCCAGTAGGGCTCTCCAGAAAGATGCCAGTAGAGTAACTGCTACACAAGGCATATGGCCTAGATGAGGGCGATTCAATCAGAGACCATGAAGAAACTGAAGAGAACACCACAGAACATAAAGCTGAGCCAAGAGAATCAGAAACTTTAGATCATCCTGGTCTGCATAACAAGACCCTGTGTCAAAAGAAAAGTAGATAATCAAAGAAGGAAGAAAGGAAAGAGAGAAAAAGAAGAAAGAAAATTGAGACAAAATGAAAAAAAGACTTGCCAATTCAGGACAAAAAGACATTATACCAAGAGGACAGACTGACTGTAAGACTTTCTGCACAAGCCATAGACTACAAAGGAAGGCAAAACATTTGTGGAACTGATATATATCAAAATGCTCAGGCCCCCTACAAATATTTATCCATGTATTCATATTATTTTTGTTTCTCACAGCATCTTGTTACATAAAAATTCAGCATCTAGTCGAAAATGAACTGTTTTCTATGCCTGCTGTGATTTGAAATAACATTTATAGAAAATGGACAAGGCATCTTGTACTGCCCTATTAATGAGTTTAAATGTTGAATCCTAACATAGTGCAAGCAATCCTAATCTTCTTTACTGCATACTGCCCTTCATCAAGTTACCACTTTACAATTTTCTCTTTGGAGAGATTTTGAGAGGCTGTTTTATTTAAATGTGCACTGGAGAAGAAAAAAAATTTATCATTTTAAATCTAAAATTTATTTTTCTTTCCATCCTCCATGTTACGCATGTTTACATATGAGGTGCTGTGGTACATAATTGAGATTCTGCTGCACACCTGTATATGATTTCAGAGGGATCTGTTTGCAGAAAGAGTGTTTGTCTCAGTAGCTCTGGACTTATTAGTAACTCCTGACCCATCAGATTAATTCACTAGCTTGTGTTCAGCATTAGTAAAGGAAAATAAATTTGAGTAGATTTAAAATATCCATCTTATGCAGAGTGACTTGTTTCATGAACATTCTCATGTACATTATATGTTCTCAGCTATATGTTCTAAGTGACCACACACAATAAATTTTTTGTGATATGCCATATGAGAATGGTTTTGCAGATGCTACTACAAAAAGATAACTCTGTCCTCATGATGGTTAGGTTATAATGAGTCCTGTGGTATACTGAAAAGTACATCAGGTGGGCAAGTGGAGCTGTCAGCTTGGTTGACGGTTGTGTCATAAATGAGCTGAAAGAGGTATGTTTTATGCTGGAGCCTCCCTTTCCTAATCAGTAACATGGGAGTGAATGGTGGATGCCTGGTTTCAGGTGTATTTTCTATTATCCTTTGAGTCCAGTTTTAAATGAGGAAGTTAACCAAGCCAAGACACTCTATCTTCCAGATTTGAAAAATGATGTCATTAGCAATAGGGTCTTACCATCTAATCCTGGTGGGAAACCAAGAGCCTTGGAAATAGCCTATAATGTTTTGAGGGCATGAGGGACCTCCTGGCCAGCAACTCACTGGAAGGTATCCCATCCCTGGCACTGAAATTTTTTTAATAACAATCTGTGGCTTCTAGGTGCTCCATTTTCCAAAAAAGTAGGTTTCCATATGACTTATTCATACCCTCTTAGATTTTGATTAGCACTCTCCCCACCTTTCCTTTACTCAGTCTCTTCCCCTGATCTCACTTAGGCCCTATTAATCTATTCTTCTACTTACATATATACTATACCACCCTATTAAGTCCCCACTCCCTTCCTTTCTGTTTCCTTTATATTCCCTTTCTGGGCTGCAAGGTCACTGAGAAATCCTGCTGAAGCTGAGCTGAAAACATTCTCCATGTAGACCAGCCAACAGAAATCTAGAGAAAGTTATGCTGCATGCAGTTCAGTGGGAGAGAGAGAAATAACCATTGGAGATACTCAACAGAGGACACTGCAAGCCTTAAATTTGGCCAGCCAGACCAAATGAGCAAAGGGTGCAATAGGGGCATGCCCGTTGTGGGAGAGACCAACTGCACTCTAATTATAATTGAGGGTCACTCCATGTTAATGAATACATGCCTGATACTGAAAACCTATGAAAGGGGTAGTCATGAGCCCTAGGGATATAACATATGCTGGTGTCTGGCTAAATGTATATACTACACTCATCAAACTAGCCAGTAAGCACTGCTCTTAATGTTCATAACCCATATATTAATGATACTTTCACGTTTGGTTAGAGAAGCTTCTTTTTTTAGATGACAGTGACCTTGGAATGACTCAGAAGTCACCATAGTGCTGAGAAGAAGTGATGGAGGAGTGCTGAGCACTGAAATATCTCTATCACACCTTCCAAGACTCAGAGTCCATTATAGAAGAGGTGGTGGAAAGAATGAAAGAGCCAAAGGAAGGGTAGGATTCCTTACAATGTGCTCCTCCAGACACTAAATAGCCTGGTTATCCATGACTTCACACTGCCTGACACTACCTACACAAGACCATCATAACAAGAGGAAATGATGATGACAATAAAATAAAATAAAATAAAATAAATAAAATAAAATAAATAGAGGTTGATTGTGAGGTTATGATGGAGAGTGGAGTTGCAAAGGGGAGAGTGGTGGAGGAAGGGAATTACCATGGGCTGTTGTCCTTAATTGTGGCAGTTGTCAATAAAAAATAAATAAAAAGAGGGTTTTGGGAGGGGATTATCATCATGGCAGTTTTTAATATTTATGACAGGTTCCGATAAAAACGTTTTTATTAAAAAATAATGTTGGGCTGGAGAGATGGTTTAGCTGTTAAGTGCTTGCCTGTGAAGCCTAAGGACCCTGGTTCGAAGCTCAATTACCCAGGACCCATGTTAGCCAGATGCACAAGGGGCGCATGCATCTGGAGTTCATTTGCAGTGGCTGGAAGCCTTGGTGCACCCATTCTCTCTATATCTCCCTCTTTCTCTCTGTCTGTTGCTCCCAAATAAATAAAAATAAACATTTTTTTAAAAAAAATAATGTAAAGCAAGTTGACTTTATGTAAAACTCCTTGTCATAGATATGGCCAAACAGGTGAACTTTCAAAAGAAAAACAGGGCATAGGCTCAACATTAATATGCTATGTAAACCAAAAGAAAACAGGACTGCTATCAAACACTGCATATGTCTTTTTGAATGCTATTCTCAACTGGACCAGCATGGTCGTGGATATCTCCCAACTTTGCTATGTGAAGTCCTCCTACTGACAATAGTCAGCATTCAGGAGTGCATATGGCCGAATCCTGGAAAATTTATCTACAGTTTGACAAACATACAAAGCGAGATGTTTCACATGCCCTAAAGCCAGTTCATTCTTTTGGTAAAAGACAGTTAGTTTATTACAGATATGTAATATTAATTTCAACATGGATTCCTTTGTAATTATCTAGGCACCAATTAAATTCTAGATGGAAGACAGTATGGGCCAAAATCACATGAGGCAAGTTAGTGTTAAATCAGTATTTAAAAAGTGATTAGGCTTTGCTTTTCTCTATGTAATCACTGTGTAGAAAATCATGACTCATTTTTCATTTTTTAATGATCTGACAAGGTGTCACTTAATGAGGATTTCTGCCTGGCACTCTAGGGCTATGGGAAAAACCACAGTGAACAAAATGGGCCGGCAGCTTGGTTCCCTGTATAACTTCTATTTTGGAGTAGTAGTGCTGGTAAACTTGGTCTTAAAAATAAATAGAACTCCCTGACTTTCTTTGCTTGCTGTCTTTTTGTGGGAACCGGTTAAGTTCTGTGCTGCCTGCCTGAAGTCACTGAGTGAAGAACTATGAAAACCATAGAGCATGTCATGGCCTCTGGCTTACAGGTAGGACCCAGCATGTCAGAGTGTGGGGAGGACAACAGAGAAAAACAAGGCAGAATAGGTAGGAGACTGCAAGTAATGATGGATGGAAATGCTTCCTGTTATACACAGCTTTTGAGTAAGTTCTATTAATAATGAGATGCATCCCAATGAGTAGAATTGGAAATTAGTGAGGAGTAGAAGTAGCTTGACCGCAGGAAGCATCCAGGCAAAGGGGCAGCCAGAGCAAGGGAAAACATGTTAGAGGAACAGTGAGAGGTCAATGCAACAACAGTTTTGCTCAGATATAAGAGACCATACCAGTGGCTTGGGCTGTAAAAGTAATAAGGTATCACAAAATTCTTAGCACAGAAACAAAATCTGAAGCACTGGAGAGTAAGTGGCTGGCTACTGGAAACACCTTGGACCATGGTGATGGTGAATTGTGACCCAGATGGTAGCTGTAGATGAAAGAAAAATATCACAACATCTAAATATGCACTGAAAATGGAATGAAAGAGTTATTAATGTGCTGGATATGAAGTATGAGATAAAGTGTTCAAGAACAGCCATCAAGTATCTTGACTTGATAAATTAGAAGTGAGTTGCTATGTCCCAAGAAGGAAAGGAATAAAAGAACACATTTTAGAATGGAAAAGTCCACAGTTTGGCTTTTGAATACTAAAGGCGGAGATTTATATCAAAAGGATATCACACCTGGAGTTGGGTGCGGGGGGATACTGGCTTTGGAGATAGAACTTTGTGTGTTTAAATATGAAGGCTTGGGTGAGGTGTCCTAAGGAATATTTGTATGAAAGGAGACTAAACCCTGATCTCTCTAGTTTGTACACTGAAGAGTTTTGGAGGATCCAACAAAAGTGTAAGAATGGAACAGACACAAAAGAATGAAAGAAGAACTCAAGAAGATACCTACCCATCATTGCCATCCGTGGATGAGTACATATAATAAACACAGCATCTGCTTCAGATGGAATAGTAATCTTACAAAGGGCTGAAACTCTGAGCATGGTGGCGCATGTCTTTAATCCCAGCACTCTGCAGGCAGAGGTAGGAGGATTGCCGTGAGTTCAAGGCAACTCTAAGACTACATAGGGAATCCCAGGTCAGCCTGGACTAAAGTGAAACCCTATCTCGGCCGGGGGGGGGGGTGCCTGAAACTATAATATTTGCTATAGTATGAATGACCTTGATGATATCACTTCAGGTGAAATAAGTCAGGCACAGAAAGACAAACATGACCCGATTTCCCTTATATGCATATAGATTCAGATTCATAAAGCTACAAAGGTGGCTGCCAGCTATGGAAGGGCAGAATGAATTGTTGTGGCTTAATGTGTGTGGAGCTGTTTGAAAAAAATGGAAAAGGTCTACAGGTGGATGGTGATGATGGTCGAATAACAGTGTGACATTCTTAATGCCACTTAACTGTATTTAAAATGGTGAGTCATGCCTTGTATACTTTGTCACAGTACAAAGAAATGTCCAGTGAGGACACAGAAGACCAAAGAAAAGCACATCACAGCTATAAGGACATGTGCTTTGAAAAACGGACACCAACAGTGTATTTGTGTCAAATGCTAAACTTCCTTCAGGCCTATTTTTTGTTTGTTTGTTTCTATTGAAACGTCACTTTTGCACACTTATAGTTTTACTGAAGATGTCATTTCATAAATTCTTTCAAAATGTCCCACAAGGATGAGCTATCCCTGCTTATATTCAAAATGGGCTGTTTACCTAAGGATTGTCACATCTTAAATAGCTCATCCTGGAATATGAATGCCAATAGAAACATTCCATAATGAGCTGCTATTTGAATGCCATACAACAGTGGTTTCAGTGAATCACCTATGAGGCATGGAGTTTGAAGGAGAGCTTTACTTATTACCTCTTCTCACTGATTGCAAGCTAATTCCCTGGCTTTGTTCTGGTTTACCATTGCGTGAAACCCAGACATAAAGTTTGATGTAGATGTTTGAGAATTAGAAAAGAAGAGTCCTCCATGCCAAAATCCAAGGTCCCTTCCTATTTCACTAGACTGCTAACAGGCCAACCTTTGGCCCTCATTCTCAGCTACAACTGTTTCTTAATGTACCTCACATGTTGCAAAACCGTTTTCAGTTTGTTTCTGTCATTCTGCTTCCATCGATGTGTTTATTTACTTCTTTACTAAAGGGGAGCAAAGTAGGGCTAAAATTTTACAGAATTGTCCTAAGTGTGTATGTGTGTGCGTGTTTGATAGCTATTTAAGATTACCTTCAAATGTAAAATATAAGGCATACTTCCTTTACATGTTCATTAAATTCCATAGATGTCAGTGGTTTCCTTGGAAACAAAAACCTTTATATAACTTTCCTAACAGAAATAATCAGGATGCTGGGGGTGTGGTTGGCAAATATTTGTACTTAAAGCTCTGACAGCTTTTTTACCTGCACATTACCTTCAAGGACACTGAGGAGTGAACAAGAGAAGGTTCTAAAAGTGATTACTGCAGTATAGGAAATCTCTAATAATCAAAAGCTTTTTGCTTGTTTTTAAAGCAATTTTTACATATGTTGACTTTTATGAGATATTAAATTCCCTTCCTTGAGGAGATGTTGGTATGCCTCTTAACAACTACATCCGAGAAACCGAGCAGTGGCTACATTATTCAGTGCATATGTGTGCCAACTGTAACATATAATGAGCTTAAACTATGTGTGTCTAAATAAAGATTCAAAAAAATTATGACAAGTACTTATCATTGTACCCTCCTGTCTAACAGCTCCAAAGACCCTTGAAGAGTTGAAGAGGAGTGAGGGAGAAGCTACAGTTCTGCCAAGAAGTCAGAATAAATAAAGGTCATGGCCCCCTAGGATATGTATCTCCTGGTCCAGGGCGGACCCTGGTATTGAGGGTTGGATTAGTAGCATGAATTTAACTAAAGTCTAGGTGTTGTGTGAAGGTTTTAGTTTATGTTATCATTGCTTCTATCTCATGTGAATTCAAATTAAATCTGATTTGTTCTATCTACAAAGATGCAGTATTGTTTTGGAAACATTTCTCCATTCTAATTCTTTCAAATGCAAAATTACGCCATCTTGTGGACGTCTCTGATAATAATCTCAAATTAACTATGTGTCCTTGTCTCTAAATGAGAGGTCTCTTTCTTTCTTTTCTCTGTTTTTTCTTAGTTTATCGCTCTCTTTCTTCCTTTCTTAGGTTAAGAGAGACGTTATTAGATTAAGAGGAGGAAAGAGAAGGAAGTACAGAGAGCTGCTGCCATGTGGAAGGCAGGAGAGTGTAGGGAGGGTGTATGGGAGGAGGGGTGTCAACCTCTCCTGCACTTGGACTGAGATGAGGGGGCTTACCAAAGTAGAGACATGAAAGCTCAAGAGAGGCTAAAAGCCAAGAAAGTGGACAGGTGTAGCCCAGGCTGGCCTCAAACTCCTGATCCTCCAGCCTCCACCACAACCACCCAGGACTTTCAAACTTGGGTTTTAGTATAAACGTATGAGAAGCACTTGGGGAGCTTTTTAAAATCCTTGTGTCTAGTACATACCTAGATCAACTAAACTGAAATGTCTGGTGTAGCACTCAGGCACCATATTTTCTTTAAAGCTCCCTGAAGGCACTGGTGCTCAGCCAAGTTGGATAACCATCACTGTAAGCGAAAAGAATACCAGCTTGGAAAGAGTTTCTTTTTAAAAAATAGTGATTCTGAAAGTATGATCCAGAAAGGCCCTAGGAATTTTCCTAGAATTTTTATTCTAGTCCTCTTGAAACTTAACTACTCTACTCAATAGAGAGCAGTGTGTCCTGAGGCTCAGCCTCTTCTCTTCTGTCATCTTTGAATTAGGACTTCCACACATGAAGTTTTAGGGGTGTAATTCAGCCAATAATAGTATTTCCTCACAAAATTAGACACCCAAATTTATGACTTGCTCAATTTAAAGCATTTATATTTGTTTTCTTTTTTTTTTTTATTTGAGAGAGAGGGGAAAAAAGACAGAATATGAGAAAAGGGCACACCATGACATCTAGCCACTGTACAAGAACTCCAAACACATGTGCCATCTGTGCATCTGGCTTACATGGATACTGGGAAATCAAACCTTAGTTCTTAGGCTTTGCAGGCAAGCTCCTTAACTGCTTAGCCATCTCTCCAGCTCTACTTACTTCGTTATAAGGAGGGTCACTCTAATTAAGATAAGTGATTTTTTTCTTCCTTTATAATGACTATGTTTTCAAAGTAGATAAATCTCCATAGTCACAGCCATTTCAGAAATCCACATTAATGCCTTGCTGGTGTGGCTTGACTACCAAAACTTTTTTTTTTTTTTATTGTGAGCACTCATTTCTGGTTTTCTGCAACATGTGTGCCTGTACACCTAAGCATATAGCAGAAGGTAATGGCAGACTTGAGTCAGAGAGCAGTACCTCAAAGCCAGTATCAGGTGGTATAACCCAGCAAGGTGTTACCCTTCTCTGAGACTTAGTTCCTTCATCTGAAATTTAAGAATAATCTCTGTTTATCTCATCTAGTTGTTCTAAGAATCGAAGAATAAAATGCATGGAAAGGGCTCAAGAAAATTGTCATTTTGCTGTACATGCTAAACACATTTTAGCTCTTATTGTCAATGTGTTTTACCTACTGTATAAAATTTATAACTAAGGTTCATATTGTATCAGAGTAGAAAAAAGAAAGTGTTGTGTCATTTACTTGTGTATAGTAGAATTCCATGTACTACTGTGGATTGCTTCACACTGAGAAATTTATACTTTTCAAGCTCTAGTATTTTAACCTACCTACACAAATCTACTTGTAATATATTAACTATAAAAACAATGAACTTGAAGCAAGCCTACTTATCTTTTAAGCCAAACACCTAACCCCAGAGAACTATTATAACAACCCTGTTATACTAAGACTTACAGTTCTTATTTTGAAAACTGTCTAGATTTGCCAACAGGTAAATAGATTTTCTAAACAATCAAAATAATTTTAGAGCAATTTTCTTCCAGTTAAGAACATGTTGGTATCTTTTTTCGGTACTTTGAAACTACTGAAAGAAAAATATAAAGCACTGTTTGGAAATAAAATAGCAAGGCTTGAGGTCCAAGAGCCCCAAATTCAAACCCCAGAGCACATATTAGTTGAGAGTTCCTAGGATTGTCCTTAGTGTTTCTGGAATGATACTCTCTGCTGGATAGGGTTGCCAGATGCATTGGAATAGTGTTTGACTTTAGGTGTGTCTCACTGCCACTTACCTCTCTCCTTGTTTTAAGGTCATTTTTTGATGTATTTTTTCCCAGCACTCAGTACAACATGTAGATAACTGTGCATATATATTCTGTGTTCTACCTCCATTTTGGGAGATTAAGTTTGAAAGTAGTTTGGCAAGTAATTCAATACCTAGTCCAACATGGAAAAACTGGAATTTGAAGTGGAACATGATCTACGAGAAGAGATTAAACAGTGAATACTCTCTGAGATACAGGGTCTGACATCCTACCTCCCATACAGCATTCGTACCCACAGCAGACTGAGCACAGTGCTACTTTGCAAGGGACATGGGTGCTATGATTTGAATTTTGTGTCCCCTCCAAATTTTATGTTGAAACTTAGCTTCCTATGCAGTGGCATTAAAAAGAGATGAGGTCATGAGTTCTGTTCACTCATGAATGAGATGTAGCTGTTTAGAAAGCGAACTTCACAAAGAGTTCTTTCTTTTTGTCCTCAGTCACTCAGAGAGCAGACCTTATGAGGCACTGAACTGGCTAATTCTAGGTTTCCGCCTTCTACAACAATAGCAAAGATGTGTCTACTCTTAAAGTGTTCACTCTCAGGTATTTTGTTACAGCTGCATGGGATTATGAAGACACTGGATTTTCATTTGTGATTTTCAACTGGTGGAACCACTTTGAAGGAGTCATGTTATCTTTTAAGGACCACAGTTTCCTCATTATACAATGAAGTATGGCAAGATAATCTCTAGTGGCTGACAGATTTTTTTTTTTTAACCATAGACTGTGAGAATTAATTAATACAGGTACCTCATATTATTTTGCAAGCTACATTATGTGATATAGCAATATTTGTGAGGTATCATGGTAGAAGAAAGAATTGAATGGAATATATAGGTCTACATTCAATTCTTAAACTTCCAAAATTTCTTCCATTTTTCATCATTATGTTTGTATATGGATGGTTTTCACAAAAGACTCAGGTTTTGAAGGCTCAGATTATGTCCAGAGGTGGGCTTTTGGGAAATGATCAGATCATGATGTCTCTGAATTAATCAATGGATTAATCCACTGATGGAGCAATAATTTGATGCCATTGATACAAATTTTTTCAAGTGTGATGTAGTGGAAAGATGTCACTGGGAAACTGTCCCTGGTGTCATTATCTTTTTCTGGGATCTTCTCTGTCTGGCTTTCAGCTTCCAGGTAACACAAAAAGAGACAAGCAGCTCTTCTACATCCTTCTGACACCAGGATAGTCTGCTTTGCTTCAGAATCCAAAGCAATGTATCTAGCAGACCATATACTAAAAATACAGAAGGTATAACTCTATATCAGTAAGTCTTCTCTTGGAGTGATTTTTCTTAGTTATTGGTCACAGTGATGAAAAGTCTAATGTGGCCATAAAAATTCTGTCACATGGAGCACATTTTCTCTGTGACTTCTGATACTCTGGCTCCTTTACTTGTAAATCTGTACCAAGCATTACCTATTTCAGGTAAGAATAGGAATATTAATGAATTTCCTCATCACCTTTACTATAAATGGCCATAATTGAATGAAAGGTTTCTGTGTTTGTTTTCCCTACTCAGCTTGTTGTTGTTGTTGTTGTTTTGGTTTTCAAGGTAGGGTCTCACTCTGGTCCAGGCTGACCGGGAATTAACTCTGTAGTCTCAGAGTAGCCTTGAACTCACGGTGATCCTCCCACCTCTGCCTCCCGAGTGCTGGGATTAAAGGTGTACACCACCACTCCCGGCCCTACTCAGCTTTTTAAGTGGATTCTAGGGAGTTGAACTTGGTGGTCTCTGGCCTGGAAGACCCTAGTGCTTTAGTGACAAGCATTACTAATTCCTGAGTCATCTTCCCATCCTGAGATCTGTATTTTGTGAATTCACATCTTATGTAAAACTCATAGCAATTTTCCATGAACTGTGAGGGCTTCTCAGGAGAACTTTAGCTAAAAGTAAAACTTGACTTGAGATTTATTTAAAAGTTACTTGGTGAGCCATAACTTTTAAAAGCTAGAAATTCTTCTTGGTTTTGTGTGTGTGTGTGTGTGTGTGTGTGTGTGTGTGTGTTTCTGTTTATAGGGGTGGGAGAAGAGAAGGAAGAGATATGTTTTGTGATCCTCTTATTTCATGTGAGTTAATTTCAGTGTCCCCAGTGTGCAACTTCTTTGTTTCCCATACTGGGGGAGCGGTAGAGTTTAAGAGCCCACACCAGTGCTACCCATGCAGTTGCATCAGGTCATATGACATTTTAATGTGTTGCTTCTTCAACCCTAAATTGAAGCTCAGTGAACTACTTAGGAGTTTCTTGAGGATTATAGAGCAGAAAACATGTTTCAAACAAGGGGCCTTCAAAAGTGATAGCACGGTTATTCAACAACCATAGCACATTAGTGCCAATGCCTAGGAGGTGTGAGAGTGCTGAGACTGGGCACTTCGGACCCTGCTGTCTGTCAGGCTTTCACACTCCTTCCTCCACATATTTGCATTTCCCGTCCATGTTATACGGGAATCTTTCTCTTTGGGGAAGTTTTCACTTTTAATGATATCTTTAACCACATTTTAAAAAGATATGCTCATGTTTCATGTTAGTGAAAATGCTAAGAAAATGTTTGCATTTTTACATTAAACATTTCCCTGCTTGAATATTTCAAGATTTGCAATATCTGGTTAAAAATGTTTGCTAAGCAGAACTTTGCTTTTTACAAATGTTAATTGAAATTAACTTCACTGTCTTTAGTTGAAATGAAATAAGTAAGCCATTTTGCATCTGATATGACTTAAATTCATCTTTATAGTAACTTACTGGAAATTTAATAAGATTTTGTTTAAGTTTCATGTTTTAGAATATATATAAATGTCCAGAAAATTTAAAAAAAAATGTATTAATTATTTTTGCTCTAGCACTCATGCCTAAAAGGGGAATTAGTGGGAGAGATTGCCTTTTAGGGTCGTTGAAATGTGTATCTTGATGAATCATTTCTTTCCAATATTTCTTGAACATCAAAGATTGTTTAGAAGGAGTTCTGTACATATTTTACTGACAAATAGGTATACCACATGAAAATCTAAATAAATTAATTTAATATCACTGATTTTCATCCCACACATATATCCACAATGTGGAATGGCTGAGTAAGGAAAACTAAAATTTATGTTTGGATAGTCTTAAGGTCATAATGCTTTGGCATAAACTCTCCATACAGACTATTGAAAAAGAATATCATACTAAATAAAAGTAGATGGTTGTGTAGGATATTGCCTGTGACTGAATGGTTGGTAGAACTTTAGGAAAGTTTGTTAAAGAATAAATTGTATAATAGCAAACTAGAATTGATATTTAATTTTATGGTTATTTGATCAATATTTCATGGTTTGTGCTAATAGTTCTTCAGTCAAATAAGCTATTTGAAGGATGCCATAGAGCATTTGGAATACTGTAGAAGTGACAAACCCTATTTTTCTATTTTAAAAAGAAAAAAAATAGTAAGTTGTTCACCTATTGTAAAATATAGAAAATAATAACACATTGATTCTTTGTTATTCATGTTTTCCTCAGACATGTCACTGTGCTAAAGTTAGATATAAAAAAACTTTCAAGCAAATACTTAAAAATATTTCAAATATCTTGAAACTCAAGATTCTTTTAATCATGTCACTTAAATATTCTTATTTACATTTACAAGTATTCATGCTCTATTCAAGATTATGAATTGCAAACTACAAAGCCATAAGAGAAAAAAAATACATTGAGCTGAGCCAGGCCTTGCCCTTTAAACTTGGGCTTGTTTCTCAGGCAACAAGATGTTAGACAATAAATCATGTATTTGTAGTATAAAGCTCCAGAGGAATTGGGGGTGGGAGGGCAGGCAGATCAGAGGTGTCCTTTCACTATAGAGAGTATGCTCCAGTTAATCAGGTGATATTGTTGATTCTAGGGCAAAAAGTCAGGCTCTGATGAATTCAAGTTGATTCAAAATATTTATTTTAATCCTAACAAAGCATGTACCTTTAAGAGCATTAATTGGTATTAGTTGCATGTGACTAAAGTTTCATGCACTATTAATTTTATCTCCACACTGAAACAACACCAGAATTATTATTAACTCCTTCTGGCTAGTGTGACCAAGGAAATGAAAACTAATTATTTCCGTGGCCAATTCTGACTTATTGCCTTAGTCTTCAAAACTTATCCAAAGGACATTTTAAATGCAAGTTAGGAAGAGTGACAGGAGGGGATTCTGTCTTTAATTTAGTCTGTGTCTGAAGTAACTTTCCTCTTCACCCAGGCAGGCAAGCATAGGGAAGAGTTCAGCCACCTGGGGCGCTGCTTGGCTTGAGCTCAACCATACCCTTCTCCTAAATTATGCCCCCAGCATGTGATCTATCTGTCCCTTAAAACTGGCCATAAAGAGTTGCCCCAGACCACTGACTGGAGTTACAAGATGCCCTTGAGTACCCTCTGCTGGAGTGACCCACTGTCCCATTGGCAGTGCATTCAAACATGTATTGTCACATAGCTGTTAATGAAGCGTCTTTCTGCATAACGTCTTTTGTGTGCCTTTCTTCAATTCTTTCATTAAGATTCCAACAACCTGGAAACACCCAGATATTGCAGCTGACATTTTTTTATTACTTATGTACACAGTGTGTATATGTTGTTACCATCGTTAGGCTCCTTCCTATCCTCTCCCCTCCACAGGAACCCTCTTCATTGGGGAATGTGGGTCGTGCATTGTGGCATTAGCCATCAGTTATGGGTAAGAGGCAATGTCTCTGTGCATAATGTTCCAACACGTGGCTCTAATATTCTTTCAAATCCCTCTTCTGCAAATTTCTCTGAGCCATGATGGACTTGTTTTAGGTCTACTTTAGTATTGAGGTCTTGGGAACCTTTGTGTCTCTGGATATTTGGTTTGGTAGGAGTCGAGTGTTCTCTGTGTCTGTCTCCTTCACCCTGGTGTTGGTAACAGGTTCACCAAGAATTTAGCACTCTTGCTCATTTCCCCAATTACTCTTGGTTTCATTTGGGGCTCTGGTGAGGTATGATGGGCTGATTCTCTCCTCAGGATCTGCCTCTACCTGGAAAACAAAAGCAAATTCTTCAATAGAGAGTGAAGTCAGCACCAGACAAATGGGATAACCATTATTATTTTAGAGAGAATTTAATAGGTGTAGGCCCTCTTGTAGCCCACAATTGGTGGGAGCTTGATAATGGAGAGCAGGCTCATTTTTTGGATATGGTTCTGACTTGTTTCCCAGTTCCAGCAGAAAAAGATTAAATCAATTATCTTAGAATTTGACTAATTCCAGAAGCACCAAGTCATTTATTCGTCTCCTAGAAGATCAAATGATGTTCAATGATGTATTAATACATGTCATGTTAAAGCTCTTTCACTTAAAGATGTAGCAGGCATGCTCATGATTCTACATATGTTTATATTAATCAGCTTCATGGCTCAATAATGATCTATTGATCTGAAAGTAGCATAGAAATATGATGTCACTAATAACAAACATTTTTCAGAAAATTTAGCACTTCTTTGCAGATCTCCTTAGAAAGTATCTCACTAAGCATATATATTTCAATGTTGTTAACATTCTTTTTTGAAGAGTTATATTATGAAGTATCATGTAGTTAGGCTCACATTTTTATAGTTATACTGGACTTGGGATATTATAATTCATTTCATTAATTTTATATATTTCAAATTAACATATTCACATGATTCGAAAATTTTTTCACATACATATTCTTTTCCTTCCATTCCTGTCCAGCTTCTGGCTTTCCTTCACCATGTCTCCTCTGCAGGAACAAAGAGTAGCATATGTAAACATGCACCCAGCTGCCCAGTTCTCTCATAGAAGTTAATAAACACCCACCCACCTGCCCAATCCTCTCATTGCAGTTAATAAAATGTCTGTTTTTGCCAAGTGATCTTAGATGCCAGGTTTTCTTTTTCAAAACTTGGCAAATATGTACAAAATGTCTCTCTTTTTGCACAAATGTAGTTTTCTGTCTATATGTTGTTACAGCTTACTTAATGTAATATAACCTCAAGACTATTCTAAATAGATCATGGTGCTCCTCTTGATTCTTGTGTACAACTATGTACTAGTCTGCAGAGCTGTATCCTAAGTTTTCCCATCAGTCTCTTGTGGATAAGCATTCCAGTTCCTTCATCTATATTTTATGATGAATAAAGCTACAACTTAAAAGGAAGATATGCCTTCCTTTCTATATAGGCAGCAGTCCAATTTCAGGATAAATTCCTAGAATTGTTTGTTCTGATAAGACCTCCTTCACAGAACTTTATTGCTATATTTTCTTCATGTGTTTTATTCTTTGTTTTCTAAATTCCTTTTTAATTTTCAATGACAATATTCATACTAAATGACCTTAAATTTATTTCCAGTCCAGAAGTGCAGTTTTTGCTGTAACAAACTTTGAGACTCCCAAGCCAAAAATGGACTTAGGGCTGGAGAGATGGCTTAGCAGTTAAATGCTTGCCTGTGAAGCCTAAGGACCCCGGTTCAAGGCTCGATTCCCCAGGACCCATGTTAGCCAGATGCACAAGGGGGCCACACACATTTGGAATTTGTCTGCAGTGGATGGAAACCCTGGCATGCTCATTCTCTCTCTCTCTCTCTCTGTGCCTCTTTCTCTGTCTGTCACTCTCAAATAAATAAATAAAAATAAACCAAAAAAAATTTTTAAAGAGATGGACTTAGTAGACAGCCTTTCCAGAATCAACCTGGCTCTGCTATCCCCTGCATTTTTGTTAATAAGGTATTTGTGGTAGTGGAGGTAGGAATTCTTTTCTTGAATTGTTAATTGTCTCTTTGCATAGTTCTGCACCCCCATCACAAATATATACTTGTTTCAAACTGTGTAGCATATTTCAATGCAACTCCCAAACAAATATTCAAAATTTACTACATTTAAAAGGCCATTCTTTAATGAATCCTTCAGTAGAACTGATTGATTATATGTAAAGGTAAACATATAATATTAGCCATATTAGGCAGGTTAAGGGTCATACTAAAAAAGTTGTTTTGAAATTTACCTGGCCATCTTGCATCTTTATCTGGTAATACACTCTGAAAGAAGACTCATCTATGTTTGACAGCAATACAGCGACCACTTCCTGCAATGCATGGAAACAAAGTTACATTCCAACTCAAGGAGGGTGGAGCAATTTGCCCTGAACTAAAGGGTTTTTGTTGGCAAATGGTTACAGAATCTTGAAATGACTGTATGGCTAATGCAAAGAGAGGCTACTTTTCAAGTGATTCTGTGAAGGTTTGGTCCAAGTTTTCTGTAAGATGGGCTCCTGGTTTTATAAAACCCAGAGTGTAAAGAGAAAGTATGTTTGCCCTAGCATATGGGGAGAGGCAAATGAGCAGCATAGCAAATAATAGTATATCCATAACACATTGAAAATGAGTGAGATGACCTGGGCCTGGTGAAACATGTCAGTAATGCCCTCAAGAGGCTGACAGTTCAAGGCTGTCTTGGATTATATAGTATGATCCTGTTTGGAAAAAAATAGTGAAAAGATAATATCATTTGCTTTTCTCAAGTCTAGCCTAGGCAATGATGTTCAAGCTACCTTTACATGTAATCTTGGCTCTCCAAAATCATAACTACATTAAAATGAAGCTTTTCACTTGGTTGTACACATGTATATAAACATTTCTGAAAGGAAGGGCAGTAGCATCAAATTTGGGAATCTTGGAGGTGCTGTAGATAACACCTGGTTTTCTCCAGTGACCAGTTGTGAGATATCAGCACCTAGAAGCTTGGACTTTTATTATATGGGAGGGGATATTCCAGTCCTGGATTGTCTGGGGAGGCGGTATTTAGCTTTGGATTGTATGGGAAAGGGATATCTAGACCAAATCAGAGTTTTTCACATTCTGAAAATAATGGCAGTAAAACATGGCATTCCTGGATTTAAAAAAGAAACAGAAATGGACAAAAGAGATGGCTTAGCAATTATGGCATCTGCCTGTGAAGCCTAAGAACCCAGGTTTGATTCGACAGTACCCCGGTAAAGCCAGATGCACATGGTACAGCATGTGTCTGGAATTCATTTGCAGTGGCTAGAAGCCCTCACCTTCCATTCTCTCTCTCTCGTAAAAAATAAATAAAAGCACTGTGTGTGTCTGTCTGTCTCTCTCTCTCTCTCTCTCTCTGTGTGTGTGTGTGTGTGTGTGTGTGTGTGTGAAAGAAAGAGAGGATCATGATTAAAAGGAAACTTACAGAATTCTACTAATTACAAGATTTTCTGATTGGCATAACTGGTGGAACTTTAGAGTGTCAGAGTTTGGAAGAGGAGGATGGCCTACAGGAGCCTTGTAACTGAGGACCATTTGACCTTGCCTTACCATAAACTTGGATAGCTAATACTTTGTCGTTGTGTTCATAAATGCATAAAGTTAAAATCTGTGCTTGTATCAGGCATCCATCTTCCTCCTTTTATGACCTGAGGAGTCCTGACTCTTCCTGATTTCCATACACTTCTGGATGCAGAGGTGGGTAAGGTCTGTCACTCTTTGCCTGGCCCCAGATAAAGGACTAGGGTTTCCAACCTAATGGAACTCCCTGCTAGTAGCGAGGGACCAGCCCACCACCAGCTCAAAACAACTCCCAACAGAGCTCTCAGCACCTGTGCCCGTGGCCCAGCCATCTCGCCACAAACCTCTGGCCTTCCTACATTTTTGTTTTTGCTGTTCTCTACAACATACCCTTGCCCCCAATCTCATCACAAAGTATGTAATCAAGGGTTTCTTTTTATTTTTCATCACTTTGCTGAAAATATTACTACTATACATTTATTAATATGAATGTTACTAGCACCTCTTAATATATGTGAAAGTTCGTATGCTCAATAGCCATATACTGTGTACAGTTCTGACATCAGAGAAACTCAAGATCAAGGTGCTGGCAGATCCGGTGTCTGGAAGGGCCTACTTCCTGACTGGCAGATGGAGGCCATTTCACTGTATCCTTCTCAGGGTAGAGAGCAGACAATGCAAGAATAGCTCTCTGGTCTCTTCTAAGAGGATTGACCTCCATTTATGTATGCCATTTCCCTTCCCCAGTACACAATGGACTCATATTCACATATCATAATGAAGATTAAGTTTCCATATATGAATATGTGGATGCAATCTATAGCAGAATGTTTATTTTTGCATTTTACATATCTTCCATACATTGTTTGTTTCCTCTTCATTTAAAAATTATATAAAGGAAACCACTTCTCTATTCATCATAGATGAACAAAAATGTTCTCTCTGAATGTTTTTAATTCTTTGATGTTATATGTGTAATTTCTGCTATGTAATTTTGTTTGTATTTTTACATTGTGGATTTACCAATATTTTATGCTTTGGATTATGGGGCACCCGTAGTTCATCCTTTTTTTCTTCTGCTTTTTTCTCTTTGTTTTTGACTTTTTAGACATATGTTTGCTACAGCCCAGGCTGGGATAACACACTCCCAGCCCCACAGAGTGCTGGGGTAACACACTGCCAGCCCCGCAGAGTGCTGGGGTAACAGGCTTTCTGGTCATCTGTCTTTTGTGTATATATCTTAGATCATCTTGATTTTTCTGCCATTTATTATGAGGTATGAATCTAGTTTAACTTTTCTAATTTCATATTCTTTTGCCCAAAATCATATTTTAAGAAGTGTGTCTTAGGCATTGCCTACTTAATCATTTGTCATTTGGCCTGTAAGTTGAGTCCCACATTTTTCATGTACTGTTTCCTAGGTCTCTGGTTCTGCTTCTCAGCTATTTTATGTCACTGATCAGTGTGTCTGTCAATGTTTAATATAACACTTTAAATTCAGGTTCTCTGAAGAATTAATTATTATTCAGGAATGACGAACCTCAGAAGTTACTATATTTTTATCTACCCATTCCTGTGAAATTGTACTTTCAGTACTAGTCTCCTGTTCTCTCTTTTCAGTATCTATTCTTCTAAGGAAAAGTGTTTTTCTCCTAGAAAACTTTTATGTGTTTTATATTTTAACATAGCCAAAGAATGTTATTTACTGGTTTTAAATTTTTAATTTTGTTGTTTTCAGTTTCTTAGGAAATGAAAAACAAAATTATTATTACTAAAGCAATTAATGTTTTCTTGTAAATTTAACCACAAAGCCCAGGAAATTAAAAACTTGTGGTTAGTCTTTCTTAGAATTAGTCTTGAGAAACCTGTGTCATTGTTGAGCTGCTCATTCTATAATTCAAAGTGTATTCTATATAAAAATAACTCCTGTGCATTATTCATGTTGACAGGCTCTTTAAATAGCAATAAAGTATGTGGGAACAGATTCAGGCTGCATCTGCCCCATGCTTTTTAAGTCTATCAATTTTATGAGATTGAAGTTTTGCATAATGTCAGAAGTTTTCTTACATTCTCAACTACTTGGAGTGGCACAGGGAAGTGCCTTAACTGCAATATGTGGGTGAAAATGGCACATTTCTTGATCAAATTTTCATCTGAGAAGGGTGCTGACAGTTTCACCTTTTGAATATTAAAAATGTTCTAAATTGAGTAAATTTTCCTTTAAATGAGTATCAGGGTAATTTTGTGTTTGACGTCTTCTTGAGAGTGGACATCAGATGCATAGCCACTCCCTATTGGTTTATATGACATTTTGAGAATATAAAAATTGAAATATAAACTGACATATATTAGCTCTTTGGGATAGAAGTCTGGTATAAGTATCATTTTACATTTGATATTTTGGTATTATTTGGGATTATACGCAGAGCTTTCCATGTTAGGCAAGACTCTACAGATGGGCTACATCCTCAGCCCATTTGTTTAATCCTCCAATTTTGAGAAGGGACTTGAGAAATTACCCAGATTGGCCTTCACTTTTCTATGTACTGTAGGCAGGTTTGAAACACACAGTTGTCCTGCCTCAACCTCTCCAGCAGCTGGGATTGTAGGCATGTGCCACCAGTAGCTTTTATTCATACATTTAAATTTTTCATATGAATTTCAGATTTAGTTTATACAGTTCTAGTGTTCTTCTAAAAACCATTTTACATTTTTAAATGTATGAATTTAAAAGTTTAGAGTAATGTAGTAAAACTTTGTGTTTTAAGCATATTAAATATAATATTTCTATTCAGATAGTAGGTATTTATTTTCACTCAGATTGTCTTTGATATTATTCGTGAGTGTGTATGTGTATGTGTGTGTGTGTTTTGAGGTACCATTTCACTCTACCCCAGGCTGAATCCACTATGGAGTCTCAAGGTGGCCTTGAACTCTCAGTGATCCTCCTACCTCTGCCTCTCAAGTGCTGAGATTAAAGGTGTGCGCCACCACTCCTGCCATCTTTGATATCTTTCATAAATGTTTTAAACCTTCATCATGTGAAGTATTTTCCTGAATATTCCACTACTTTGATACAGTTATAGACAGTTTCTATCTATACTTTACTGACCAGTAGTTAATCATGTTGGTGAGTGTGTTGCCAGGCACTTCCCTGTATCTTTGTCCAGAATTTAAGTAGATTTTCTTCATTCTAATGATAACACAACCAAGTGCTGTGATCAGTAATGTCTTTATCTCCCCATATTTCCAAACCTGATATCTATATTGTTTTTCATTGTTATTTGGTTCTGTTTCTCTTTTCTTTTGTTGTTTTAAGCCACGGTCTCACACTGCAGCCCAGGCTTGCTTCAAGCTTACTGTGGTTCTCTAGCCTCAGCCTCCAGGGTCCTGGACTGTAGGCATGAACCCCTGTGAGGATCTAGATTTTCTTTATTTTTGAATTTAGATAAATTTCTTTTTTTCTCAAGTTTTATTAACATCTTCCATAATTATAAAAAAATATCCCATGGTAATACCCTCCCTCCCCCCACTTACTCCTTTGAAATTCCATTCTCCATCATATACCCTCCCCATCTCAATCAGTCTGTCTTTATTTGAGGTCAGTTTCTTTTGAAAATTTGGGAAATTCTCATCCATTTGTGTTTGGCAAAATTTAATCAATATAGCATATAGTTTTGATAACTACTTAATTCAATTGTGATATCTCCTCCATTCAATAACCCATTAGAAAATCCATGGGCTGGAGAGATTGCTCAGTTGTGAAGGTGCTTGCCTGCAAAGCCTAAGGACCCATGTTTGCTCTCCCAGTAAACATGTAAGCCAAATATTCAAGGTGGCCCATGCATCTGAAATTCATCTGCAGTGGCTAGATGCCCTATAGCGCCCATTCTCTCTTTATTTCACTCTAATAAATAAATGAAAGAAAATCCCTACATTACATTTCAAATAAAGTTAAAGGAGAAATAGAACTGAATTCTGATCTTTATGGTTCTCAGATATGAAGTAGGAGAGCAAAATGAAATACAAAAACCAATATAATTCAAAGCCCAATGTGGTAAATGGCATAAATGGGAAACACAAGAGAAGTGTTTGGGGACAAGATTTTAATGTTGCCAGGTGGAATGGTCATTAGGTTGGCTAGAATGGGAGATGTTCAAAGTTTCTCCAAGAGACAGAATTTGCATTTCTCATAAACAAGCCTGGATATTAACTGCAGTATGACCACTAAACCATCATGAGAAAAAGTAGATTCATATGTAAAGTTTAATTTTATTCAATGTCCATAATAGCATCCAATATCTTTTGAGGGCTATCAATAATTGAGAATAATTCACTAGTAGCATGTCTTACTTTGAAATGTGAATATCCATCTTTTGAAAATCAAGATAGTTCTTGCTTTAACATTGAGGAAGAGGAATTACATGTAATTCCATTGTTTGATTAGAATATAACCTAGATTTTGAGTTCAAGCAGGCCTTTGGTAGCTCATAAGTATGCAGGGACAAAAATACTTTATTTTTTTAAGGTTTTACAAGTGGAAGTATGACTAATTTTGTTTTCTCTCCAGGTAAGTTTTAATAACAGGAATATTGAGAGCCAACTATTGGTGAAAGAAATGACTGTATCAGTTTCTTGGAATGAACCTTTATATATATATCTCCCAATTTTGGACAACATTTCTGCATATTTGTGTCACAAAACCAGTGTTTCTAAATTCCTAAGTTTTCCACTATGAGAACCAAGATATAGGATCATAGAATTCCCAGATTATCTGCATTCTGAATTTTTAATTTTTTAATTTAATTTTTGCATGTCAAATGATTTACAACATTTATTAGAGGGAGGGAAAGAGAGAGAGGAAGAAGGGGGTGGGGAGACAGAGAGAGAAAGAGAGAGAGAGAGAGAGAGAATGGGTATGGCAGAGCCTCTTGCCACTGCAAAATAAATAAATAAAAGTTAAAAAAAAAACTCCATATGCATGTACCACCTTTTACACCTGACTTATGTGGGTACTCGGGAATTGAATTGTATCCTACATAAAAGTTGTGGAAGTAGTAATGGTACAAATTGGCTAAACATGCATTTTTAAATAAGGAAATAATGTCAGAGTTACATGTTGGGTGATGATTTTCAGAGACATTTATCATACTAATAACTGGGGGCTAACTCCACAATGCACGACCCATTTTCAATAACAAGGAGGGTCTAATGGGAGGGGGTAGATCACAGATGAGCCTAAATAATGGTACCAAACTGCCTGTATTTACTGAAAAGAAAACTAATAAATTAAATTTAAAAAAATTAAAAAA
The DNA here is from genome assembly GCF_020740685.1 of Jaculus jaculus. Classification (NCBI taxonomy): domain Eukaryota; kingdom Metazoa; phylum Chordata; class Mammalia; order Rodentia; family Dipodidae; genus Jaculus; species Jaculus jaculus. The sequence continues at coordinate 89,002,693 of NC_059109.1, forward strand.
AAAATAAAAATAAAAAAATAAATAAATAAATAAATAAAAGGGAAGAAAACAAAAGCGAAAAATGTACATGGAAAAAAAAATAAGTAAGGAATATGATATCAACAGCTTCTCTCTTTCTCTAGTAAATTGTAGTGCTTATGAGAAAAATATAAGTTTATTCACCTTAATAGTATCTATGAAGAAATTTAGCATTAAGGAACATGGAGAGTGTTGCAGTCGGGTTCGCATTGCTGGTAGAAATCACCCAACCAAGAGCAGCTTCTGGGAAAAAGAGGTTTATTTGGCTTACAGGCTCGAGGGGAAGCTCCACGATGGCAGGGGAAAACGATGGGATGAGCAGAGGGTGGACATCACCCCCTGGCCAATATAAGATGGACCACAGCAACAGGAGGGTGTGCCAAACACTGGCATGGGGAAACTGGCTATAAAGCCCATAAGCCCGCCCCCAACAATACACTCCCTCCAGGAGGCATTAATTCCCAAGTCTCCATCAGCTGGGAACCTAGCATTCAGAACACCTAGGTTTATGGGGGACACCTGAATCAAACCACCACATTCCGCCCCTGGCCCCCATAAACTGATATCCATGCATGATGTAAAATACAATGCATTCAGTCTGACTTTAAAAGTCCCCATAGTTTTTATCAATCTCAATGATGTTCATACATCCCCATAGTTCAAGATCTTTTAACTGAGCCATAATACCAAAATATAACCTCAAAAAACCCAGAATGGCACAGAATAAATATTCACACTGCAAAAGATGGCATTGGGCATAGCAAAGAAACATTCAACCAATACGAGATTTAAAATAACCAGGGCAAACATCAAACTCTATAGCTTCAAGTCCAGCAACTCTAGCCAGTGACAAATCTTCAAGTCCGATAATTCTAACCAGCAACAAGTCTCTGGCATTCCAATTCCGCCCCTCCAGCTAGGCTACTCACAGTCCTGGAAAACTTCATGGGGACCGGCAGCTCCTCGGCAGCCATCTCATGGTCCCAGCATCTCCACTGGGTCTCCACTGCAAGCCACGGTTCATCCTCATGGCCCCATGGGGTCTCTATGCAGGCAACCAGCAAACCCGCTTCACACTGCCCATGGCCATTTTCAAAACACAAGACCGTGTTGCAAACTCAATGGCCCTCTTTCCAGCATTTCTTATACTCCAGGATACCAGGTAGGGTGCCAATTTGTTAATCCAGGGGGGAATAAAGCAGACTTTGAAGAACAGGACACTCCTTGAGCACTCAGGCTCCTTCAAAAGAGTCTACATTCTTCTTGTTGCCCCAGTGCAGGTCAGCTAGCCCAGCCTCAAAGGTTGTAATTTATCAGTTGCAGCTGAATGAGCAGCAGTTCACCCAAAGATTTTCCTTTCTGTGCCATATCCCTCTGCACACACCAGTTCATTTCTACGCAAAGCAACCCTGCACAACTTCTCAGGACACAGGCACAAGAGCAAGCTTCTCACACAAACTGCTAGCCCAGTCCAGGCACAGCTCTTTCTCACCCTCATAAGCCAAACCTCACAGTGCATAGTTCTTACTGCATTCAGGTCTTGGAGCTCAGACCAGAATAGTCCATTAAGCTGTACTTACAGCACTGCAAGGCATCTCTTAGGCCAAGGTTTCAAATCCTCCCACATTCCTCTTGAAAATCAGCTCCAAAAGGCAAAGCCACACAGTCGGGTGTCTAGCAGCAATCCCACTCCTCGGTACCACTTTACTGTTGCAGTCGGGTTCGCATTGCTGGTAGAAATCACCCAACCAAGAGCAGCTTCTGGGAAAAAGAGGTTTATTTGGCTTACAGGCTCGAGGGGAAGCTCCACGATGGCAGGGGAAAACGATGGGATGAGCAGAGGGTGGACATCACCCCCTGGCCAATATAAGATGGACCACAGCAACAGGAGGGTGTGCCAAACACTGGCATGGGGAAACTGGCTATAAAGCCCATAAGCCCGCCCCCAACAATACACTCCCTCCAGGAGGCATTAATTCCCAAATCTCCATCAGCTGGGAACCTAGCATTCAGAACACCTAGGTTTATGGGGGACACCTGAATCAAACCACCACAGAGAGGAAACACAGATAATGCTTAAGGGAATAGCCACTGTTTTATGTGTTCAGAAAAAAGTCCCAAGCATCTTTAGCACTGTCATTCCTGATGAAAACAATTTTGTCTTGAAAAGAAAATGCAAATAAGGTACACTCTGGTCTCCATCCATGCTAATGGGGACTCAGTGTCCTTATTTTTCTGAGTCAGATAATTTTCATTTCACCTTCTAGTATTCCAAAGCAGCAAATGGTTATTCCATTTACAAAGGCTTGTGTAACACAGACTGCTCTTTGAAGAAAAGAGCTCAATGATGAAACCATAGCAGGGGGCTGGAGAGATGGCTGAGCACTTAAGGTGCTTGCTTGCAAAACCTAATGATCGGTTCAATTCCCAATACTCACATAAAGGCAGATGCACACAGTGGCACATGCATTCGGGGTTAATTTTCAGTGGCTAGAGTCCCCTTTTCTCTTTCTTCATCTCTTCTTTCAAATAACTAAATAAATTAAAGAAAATTAAACCATTGCAAAGGGTAGAAGACTGTTCAAATCTTAAGCTGTGGTCCTACTACCATCACAATGAACTATTGGAATAAGCAAGATTGCCAGTCATTATGAGAGAGATCACCTTGTTTGGGCTGTCCTTTTCATTTGAAACCCATTTATTAGGAGCATTTTGATTAATTGTTTGAATGTGGTCATGTCTAATGGGAATTTAGATAAATATTTTGGATGGGATATTTGTAAGTGGGAAATTCTAGACTGGTAACTAAAGAAGCAACATGCTAATTCCAAGCACCTGTCAACCCCAAGGATATTGTCCTCTTAACTTTCAGTGAGATTAGGGAGTGGTATCACTTATTTACTATCTCAGCATTCAGGAGGCTGAGGCAGGAAAGCCAGCCTGAGCTACATAGTAAGACCCTGTCACAAAAAGTTTTAACTTTCAATGTAAATTAGTGTGAATTCAAGGCTAATAGAGTCCATTGTCTTCCAATACTTTTGTCATTATGGGAAATCCAGATGGTATGCTAAATGAACTTGTGATCCTAGCATAAAACATCACTAAGAGTCCATGTTTAGATACTAAGAGGTTGACATAAAAACAGTTATAGATGTGTGTGTATTTCATCAGATTAGCATACACATATTTATTTATTTCTCAAGTTCTAATTGCTAAGGATTTAGAATTAATAATATCTAAGAAGCTATGAGCATATCCAGACCCAGATTTGGCTTCTAATGCTATTCTATAAGACCAGGAGTCCTAGCAGAAATGGATTGTTCTAGGAATGTGCAGGAATTTATATAACAAAGGGACAAAGGTTGAGTAAAAGTATTCCAGTGTGGATATTGGAATTCTATGAGCAAGTAAATGATGCAATATTGAATTATAAACCAAAACTAAACCACAAAATAAATATTTTGGAATGATACTCAAATATTTTAATTATTGAATACGATTTAAAAATGGGAGAGAATAGAGAAATCTTTCATGATTATGTAGATAATTTCCCTTCAGTAGAGTAGAATGTAACTCCCTACCCCTTAAGTCTGACTACATCCCGAAGAATGCAATATACAAAGAATGGGAAAAGAATAACCAATCTTAGGGAAAGGGAACCTGTCAAACACCACCTCTGCCATGTCACCAATGTTAATGTCCTCAGTGATACATGAAGTCATTGATGTGGTTTGGCAGTATGTACTTGTAACATGATGTGATGTCATGAGTCTTAAATTGTTTCCCCTTTAAACTGATATTTCCATGAAATACCATGAAAAAATTTACACAGACTTAAATTTATGGATGTTTTACAAAATACCTGCACAGAAGAGTTCTCCTCAAAATCAACAATCATTAAAAACAAAGAGAGTCTGAAAATCACATTATAGAGAGATGTCCCTAAGGAGTTGTGATGGCTAAATGAGATATGGCTTCCTGAATGGGACTCTGGACAGGAAAAGGACATTGGGTCATAAGTAGAGAAATATGAGTACAAATGGACTTTAGTTAAACAATATATCAGCTTTGGTTTATTGGTTGTGGAAAAGTAAGATATTAATAACAGGAAAATGATGCAGTGTGTCGTCTAGTTCAGTAAATATGAATACTGAAGTCTGAAATGGTTACCCTAAGCTATTCAAGATTCCAAGTTAATTAAAAATATTATAATGACAAAAACATTAGACTTTTTAAAACAAATTTTCTTACATTACAAATCAGATGTTTCATTTTTAAAGTGAAGTCCATATACCATAAATACATGGGTAGTTGAATACACACACTCAAAGTAAAATTACTCTTAACTCTGGGCAGTTTTACACCACTGAGCACATTACCATTTTGTCTAAGTAGCCAAGATCACACTGTTAAGATTCAACTGTGTTAGTTTGTTTCCAGCTGTGTCACTACCCAGCTGCGCATCTCACACAAATTACCTCACTCCCATTCTTCAGCCTTTTTGTTTTTGCCAAACATATATTGAGAGTCATGGATATCTACTAATAGTACTTGTTGATAATTTTTCTATTGCTAAAACCCATCAAATTCTATTACTAATTTTAGTCATGTTCTACTTCAATCAAGCTTCTGAGTCCAAAATATGTTTGACTTGCTATCAAAAAAGCAAATATTTAATATTGTTTCTATAGTATAGAGAATTGAAGTATTTTTAGAACCATCAGTATTTTAGTGAGGCATAGAGATGAATAGTGAACATACCCACATCCACTTGCCATATATTCTCAAGGATGCCCATGGGATTTGATGTCTGAATTGTGTGAGGCAGAACATGCAAGGCTTGTCCCTGCTAGGGAAAGGACTGTTTATTCTCTCTTGAAGCTGTGTGTGACAATCTTTCCATGAAAATGGCTTCACAAATTTAAAGAGGCCAACCAGAGATTTATGGGCTTTAGGGGTTTTTATGGCATATATCCCAGTCCAGACAAACTGAACATTAGCATCATGGTGAGCTCTAAATGTTTCATGCATAAACCAAATTTGACATCTGCCAGTTCAAAGAAACCATGGAGACCTGGATTGAAAATCTGAGCCCGACTCAGCCAAATTCAGCCAACTCAGAATAATTCCATACAGCATAGCTGATATAATAACAGTCTTTGACCAAGAATGTATACTTCTAGTGATGTGAATAACTGAGGCTGTTGTTCCTGTAGCAATGCCAAGAAACCCATCACGCCTCACCAGGACCCCAGCTGAAACTAAAAGTAATCAGGGAAATGAGCAAGAGTGCTATTTTCTTGGTGAACCTGGTACCAGCACAAGTGTGAAGGAGACAGACACAGAAAAAAACTCAACTGCTACCAAACCAGGTATCCAGAGACTCAGAAGCTCCCAAGACCTCATCACTGAAGCAGACCTAAAGTGAACCCAACATGGCTCAGGGAAATTTGCAAAAGAGGGGACAGAAAGAATGTTAGAGCCACATGTTGGGACATTATGCACAGAGTCCTTGCCTCTTACCCATTACTGCTGGCTAACCCCACAATGCACGACCCATATTCCCCAAAGAGGAGGGTCCCTGCGAAGGGGAGAGGGCAGGGAGGAGGCTAACGATAGTACCAACATGGTTGTATACACACTGTGTACATAACTAATAAAAAAGATAAAGAACAAAATTATCCTTCCTATTAAGCCCTGCATCACATTAAGAACTCTTTTTCCACCATATGGTATAGTCCCAATATAGTCATGTCGGCAAACCCTATCTTATTGGGACTGGGATTCATACAGCATCTGCATGGCCCCATGGTACAGTACCAAAGTTAGGAAGTGAAGAACTGAGACTAATAATCTCATCTACTATGCAACAAAAGTCTGTTTTTGTCTTCTGACTAGATTTCATTTCAATCACAGGTCAGCATTAGTTGGCTGATCAAATTATACAGTAGGAGAGTGGGAAGTTAGATATGGGCAAGCATCCAGGATTTTATGGGATTTTAAAATTATTTTATTTGTTTTCATTTTTTTTATTTATTTGACAGAGAAAGAGGAAGAGAGAGAGGATGGGTGTGCCAGGGCCTCCAGCCACTGCAAATGGACTCCAGATGCATGCGCCCCTTTGTGCATCTGGCTAACATGGGTCCTGGGGAATGGAACCTGGGTCCTTTGGCTTTGCAGGGAAATGCTTTAACTGCTGCACCATTCCTCCAGCCCACCTTAAAGGATTTTAAAGTCTAATTGGTAACCAGTTCTGCTGTGTATCTCCTGTGCCTCCTTGGCGGTTAAGGGGAAATAATAGCTTTGCCAGGGGTTTGTGAGTATCATGAAGATTCCTGAGGTAATATGCTTAAAACATGATCCATAATAAATACATGTTTGAAGCCAGGCGTGGTGGCTCATGCCTTTAATCCCAGCACTCAGTAGGCAAAGGTAGGAGGATCAATGTAAGTTTGAGGCCACCCTGAGAATCTGTAGTGAATTCCAGGTCAGCCTGGGCTAGAGTGAGACCCTACCTCGAAAAACAAACAAACAAACAAACAAAAAGAATATATGTTTGAATAGATGAGAGCTATTGTTTGTACCTGCACTTTGGCCTTGGTTTATTTGTTTATGTTTTTATTTTTTGAGAGAGAGGGAGAGAGAATTGGTATGCCAGGGCCTTAGCCACTGAATTCGAACTCCAGAGGTTTGTACCACCCAGTGTGCATGTGCATCCTTGTGCTGACATCACCTTTGTGTGTCTGGCTTATGTGGGATCTGGAGAGAGATTGAACATGGGTTCTTAGGCTTTGCAGGCAAGCACAGTAAGTACTAAGCCATCTCTCCAGGCCTTGATCTTACTTAAAAAATAATATACCTTTTTGATGTATTTTTTAAACAAAAACATCATGGAGGGAACACAAGAATGTGTCAACACTGCCTGTATTTGAGTTTTGGCATAATGAAAGATTGTTTTTCTTGTGAATTTCAATACTCTCTAAATTTCTAATTTATTGGAAATTTAAAAAACCTACTATACATTTTAGAAAATAATTTACACAGTGAATTGGATCATGTTAAAGAAATTCAACTCCAGTGTTAATTTTGTTTGCTAAGACCTTATCCACATTCTGAAGTAACTACTCGTATATTAAAATCTATTTTGTCATCATAGATACCTGACACTTTTTTAATATTAATACATATTTGCAAATTTGCATTCATAATTTACCCAACTTTTATATTAGTATTATGTATGTTTAAATTCTGTAAACAATAGTCAACAATTCCTTCCATTTTTTTTCTTGCCTTACCATATTGTTATTTAAAATTAGCATCTTACTTCATTTCCTTACATTGACAGGAATAGGGTTTGTTACCACAATAAACCCTCCTGACATAGAGGATCTTTTGGGTTTATTTGAATTGTTAAAATGTTTCTTAACAACATGAACACAGAACATTAAGCAGTTAATTATTTCTTTCAAGTTATTACTGTAGATAAATAAACATTTTAAAATCTGAGTATCACAATTTGTGCTCATATGCCTAAGTTTCTTTAGACTTCTCTACATATTTTGGAGTCACCACTTTCAGAGTGGATTTCAAGGCTACTTTTGTCAAAAACAAAAGTCTAAAAGGCTTCTACCACCAGTGTCTGATTGCTATGATAATTCCTGATAGAACAGTTCTAGAGCCTTGTTCATTTGCAATACCAGAAATTTTTGGACACAGTTTCAAATTTATGTGTTTCCCCCCCAATTTTCCCTGTTTTAGATTAGATTTTTAAGCTCAGGACAAGAATGATTCAATCAGCAACATCCTGTCACCTTCCCCACACAAACACACACAAAATATTGACTTCTACGTATTCTATCACGAACTGTAATTTTCTAAACTGAATTGCTTTAATTACAATCAAACAATGTATGTTATGTTTGTTCTTTGGGCAGATATTTATTTTCCACAAAGATTCTTATACTAAAACCAATCCTAACCATTGTACTTTTAAGGCATTTTCAGCTGTTGGGATGATAAATAACTATGAGTTAAATAAAAGGTATCTTTTTCAGGAAAAGCAAATTGGGGGAAATGAGCCAAAACATACAATCTGTTTTTCATTAGAGGAGTCTTTTGTCTCAGTCTTGATATTAAGAGATAAATGTGTACATATTATTATTTTGGTTACTAAAATCAAAGATAACTCCTGTGGCTAGTTTACTCAGTCAAAGAGAACATTTCAGCTGTACCAGATTTGATGTATTTTCACAACTCTATAAGAATTAATATCTATATTTTATCAAAGCTAGAAAAATAACTAGAAATTGGAGTAGTTATGAAAAGCACATATTCTTAATAGCCTATGAACTATAACCCAGCCATTTGAGAAGCATTATATACACAGGATGTCTTCAATCATTCCCCTGTTCCCACTTCAGAATCCTGTATAAAGGTGTATAAGAAGGAAAATGCTGGCTGCAGTGTGAGATTTTGGAAGGATATGGAGAATGGAAAGCATAATAAAGAAAAATTTAGGGATGGAGTAGTGGGTTAGTAGTTAAGGCACTTAACTGCAAATCCAAAGCACCCAGGTTCGATTCCCCAGTAACCATGCACAGCCAGATGCACAGGGTGGCACATGTGTCTGGAGTTTGCAGTGGCCAGAGGCCCTGCTATGCCCATTCTCTCTCTCTCTCTTTGTCTCTTGCTCTCTCTCTCTCTCTCTCCTCCTCTCTCAAATAAATAAACAGATTTAAAAGAAAACACTTAAGAAAAGAAAACTCTAAATTAAAAATAAAAGTATATTTTTATCTGAGAACATTTTTCCAGCATTTAAAACTATGCACTACTGGAAATGTGTCCATGTGGTCCAGTATGATAGCTACTAGCCACAAGTGGCTACTGAACACTGGAGACATGACGAGTGTGGACAAGGACTCACACTTCTGCTTTTACACATGGATGTGTCTGCCTTAGGGAAAAGCATGTGTTTTCAACTTTAACTTTCAAAGTTTATCCTTGCACAGGCAGTATCTGCATCATTGAGAGTTTATTCAAAATGTACAACCTTGGCTCTTGCCCAAACATAATGACTCAGAATATGCATTTAAAAAAATTCTTCAGGTAAGTGGTATGCTCCTGAATGTTGGAGAGGCACTACCCTAAAGTAGTTTTCAGTGCTAATTAATCATCCATGCAGAAACACTGGCAATTTTCTGTTTTTATCATGGGCACGTGGATATTAGCAACTTGCCCACTTTAGCCACTGAAGAGTATTTTCTAAAGTAGAAGTAAGTTGGGCTGGAGAGATGGGTTAGCAGTTAAGCGCTTGCCTGTGAAGCCTAAGGACCCCGGTTCGAGGCTCAGTTCCCCAAGTCCTACGTTAGCCAGATGCACAAGGGGGCGCACACGTCTGGAGTTCGTTTGAGGCTGGAAGCCCTGGCGTGCCCATTCTCTCTCTCCCTCTATCTGTCTTTCTGTGTCTGTCGCTCTCAAATTAAAAAAAAAAAAAAAAAAATGAAAATCCCAGCACTTGGGAGGCAGAGGTAGGAGGATCACCATGAGTTCAAGGCCACCCTGAGACTACAGAGTTAATTCCAGGTCAGCCTGTGCTAGAGGAAGTTCCTCCCTCAGGAAAAAAAAAAAAAAAAAAAAAAAAAAAAAAAGAAGAAGTAAGTAGTAGAGTATTTTCATGCACACTTTAAATCAGTTTTGAATGTGATCCTAACATACCTTGTAAAATAGCTTATTGATGCCTTTATTGTGAACCAAATACAGAGTCCCTGTATGGCAAGTGTGGGTGTCTGAGGTTTATGGGATATATCAAGGCAAATTCACATACATGCTTCATTTCTCTCTAATGAATAAAAAAGGAAGAAAATGATAGATTCCTGGGTTCGTGCCTGAGACAAGGCTTTTCTGAAAAGTCACAATAGATTTTAGAAGCAAGATAATGTTCTGAAAGCCAGAACCAGCAAAATGACATTATAGAATGGTAGATTGCTTTTGACCTTTTATACTATGTTCTTAATTTGGAGTCTTGTGAAAGCTAATTCTGAGATAGAGTTCAATATGAATGTGTTATCTGGAAGTGATCCCAGGGATGAGAGTAAGTAGGGAGAATGATGCAAAGAAATAAAGATGATCAATAAAAGTTGTGTTAGTGAATGAACCAACATAATGGACCATTGCCATTTATTTTTTCTTGGGGATACCAGGAGTCTAAAGAGATAGAATAAGCATATATGGAAACTGTCCTCCAAAACTTCAGCTTCAGGTATCCTCCAATAGGATGAAGAGGCAATGGGGCAACAACTGGGTTTTCTCATGGTCTTAAGTTCATCATTGAAATTGCTTATGTAATGGGATACTACCCATAATGTGTGTCAGAAAGATACCAAAGGTCCATGGAAGAGTAAGAGCCAGGAACCAGACATCAGGATTCTGGTCAGAATTTCTTGTTAGTTATTTAGCCTAGGAAGATAGTTCTAGAAAAAGGGAGCAGCAGAGGCACAGGATTCTTAATTACAAAGGTTACTGTCTGCTCCATTAAGAGCAATTCTCTGCATACTTGTTCAGTCATACCTTATCTTGATTTCATCTTTTTTGAAATTATTCTTTCTGTGTTTTGCCTCTAGGTTATACTAAAAATATTTGGTATGTTAAGGAATCTCCAAAGCCTGATTTGTTTCCAATTCCATTTGACTCACATTATAAATAGCATCTTCTAAATTCACAGTATTGTGGATAATTGACTTTTTAGAATGAAAGTAATGAGGATATGTTATCTAGTAAAGAAGTATTTTTGCTCTTTTTTTAAATTTTAATTTATTAGTTTTCTTTTCAGCAAATACAGGCAGTTTGGTACCATTATTTAGGCTCATCCATGTTCTACCCCCTCCCATTGGACCCTCCTTGTTGATGTAAATGGGTCGTGCTTGTGGAGTTAGCCCACAGTTATTGGTATGATGAATGTCTCTGCATATCATGACCCAACATGTGACTTTGACATTCTTTCCGCCCCCTCTTCCACAAAATCTCCCTGAGCCATATTGGGTTCATTTTTGGTCTGCTTCAGTGCTGAGGTGTTTGGGGCCTCTGAGGCTCTGGCTCTCTGATTTGGTAGGAGTTGATATTTCTCTGTGTTGGTCTCCTTCCCCTTTGTGCTGGTATCCAGTTCATTAGGAAAACATCACCCTTGCTTGTTTCACCAATTGTCCTTAGTTTCAGTCAGGCCCCTTTTGAGGTATGTTGGGGCAGCTCTCTCCTTAGGATCTGCATCTATCTGAAAAAGAGAAGCAGATTCTCCAACGGAGAGTAAGTTAGCACCTGGAAAATAGAGATAACAAGTACTTTTTTGATAGAGAGTTTGGTAGGTGTAGGCCCTCTTGTACCCCATGATTGATGGTAGCTTGATATTGGAGAGTGGGCTTATGTTTGGGTATGGTTCTGACTTGTTTCCCAGCTCCAGCTATGGGTGTCTTACCACTGAGGGGATCAGTTAGCCAAATCAAGAGCAGTTGGTTCCCTACCATGGCTGTGTGCTACTATTGTACTTGTGTGGGCATCACATCAGGTTATTTGTGGCTAATTAGGTTAGACAATGAGTTGCTTGGACAGATATTGGTCATTTCCCCCAGTCGCCCATGTAGCACCTTCTGGCACTAGACACGTTGACTGTCTGGGGACTGACTCTCTCCTGGTTTCCAGCCATGCCGTGCAATTTTACGTGTCAGGTGCATATGGAGTTTTCAGCAATAGGGTCTTACTACTGGCCTTTGGTGGGTCACCAAGTACTCTGACAGAAGTCTGTCATTGTTTTGGGAAACCTTGTAGGTTACTCTGAGCAATAGCTCATTTTGGATGGTAGCCCCAAGCTGGAAGTGGGGGTTACAGGTCAGTGCCCACTAAGAAATTGAGGAAAAACATAACTAATATACAAGAGTTAGGGAGGAAGGAGAGGGGGGCGGAGGGGGAGAGGGAGGGAGGGAGGATGTAGAAGATTTAGGTTAGTCTTGATCCTACCCTCTCCAGTGTCTTGTGGTTCAGGTGTTCCCCGTAAGGATCTAGTGAAGGTTCAGCCATTTGGTCTATCTTTTAGGAGGTAGAATTTTATGGTACCATTGCTGTTAGGGTCTAGATTACTGTTTTCCACCCTTCAATGCCCTCCCCGCCCTCCCCATCCATCCTATTGTCTAGTCCATGATGTGTTTTCTGGGTAAGTAAGGTATCTTGGGTAGATTCAGGTTAGGTGCTGTAGATGAGTGAGACTATGTGTCGATTTGTTTTCTGTGATTGGGTAAGTTCACTGAGAATGATCTGTTCCAGGTTCAACCATTTTTCCTCAAATTTCTTTGTGTCATTTTTTCTTACTGCTGTATAGAATTCCATTGTGTAGATATACCACATCTTTGTTATCCATTCTTCTAATGATGGACATCTGGGTTGATTCCAGCTTTTAGCTATTACAAATTGAGCCACTACAAACATGGTTGAGCAAATCTCTCTGGCCTGTGGTTTGAAGGTTTTAAGGTAGATGCTCAGTAAGGGTATAACTGGGTCTGTTGGTATTTCTATAGTCAGCTTTTTCAGGAGTCTCCATATTGCTTTCCAAAGTGGTTGTACCATCCTGCATTCCCAGCAACAATAATGAATGTTCCTGCTTCTCCACATCCTTGCCAGCATTTATTTTCATTTGATTTTTGTTGGCTATCCTTATAGGGGTAAGGTGGAATCTCATAGTTGTTTTAATTTGCATTTCCCTGATGATTAGGGATGATGAACATTTTCTTAAGTGTGTTTGCCATTTGTATATCTTCCTCTGTGAATTCCCTGTTCAACTCTGTGCCCCATTTTGTGAGTGGGGTATTTGTCTTCTTATTGTTTAGACTTTTGAGTTCTTTGTAGATTCTAGAGATTAGGCCTCTGTCAGTTGGATAACCTGCAAATATTTTCTCCTATTCTGTGGGTATTGTATTGGCTTTGCTTATTATATGCTTGTCTGTAAAGAAACTCTTCAGCTTCATATGATCCCATTGGTTTAGTGACTGTTTAAGAACTTGACTACACTCAAATCCAAATGGATCAAAGACCTCAACATAAGACCAGAAACTCGAATCCTACTGGAAGAAAATTTAGGGAGTACTTTCCATGATATAGGAATATAAAAAACTTCCTGAACAAAACCCCAGTATTTTTGCTCTTAAATACATTCATTTATGTTTATCTCAGACATGATTGCAAACAACCTATAAACAATTTAAGTACCATGTTCTCCAGTCTACAATTTGTTTATAGAAAAAGTGTTTTAGATGTTAATATGCTATATTGTGTTTAGTTATAGATTCTCATATTGTCTTTCTTATGAAAACAAAATTTGAAAAGGTCTACCAAAAAATTCAATACATATGATCATGCAAACCTTGGAGGGTACAAAACTAAGCTCACTAGTTTTAAAAACCTAGTGTCCCTTTGGGAAGAATATATACATTTCCCAAAATACATAAAAGAAAATTAAGAGGGAGACAGATTACTGAGGCCTTTATGGAGATTCTGCAAACATTCAGCAGTATATATGAATGAGACCTAATATGATTATCCATGATTTACTTGGAAATGACCAATTTGACCAAATTTTGAAGCATCCATTCTATGTATGGAAACCTTCGGAGGAATTATACAAACAGTGCTGGTATGAAAATGTTTGGCTTAGGGGCTGGAGAGATGGCTTAGCAGTTAAGCGCTTGCCTGTGAAGCCTAAAGACCCTGGTTTGAGGCTTGATTCTCCAAGACCCCTGTTAGTCAGATGCACAAGGGACGCACACGTATGGAGTTTGTTTGCAGTGGCTGGAGGCCCTGGTGCACCCATTCTCTCTCCCTCTCTCTCTATCTGCCTCTTCCTGTCCCTCTCTGTCTCTCTCAAATAAATAAATAAAAGCAACTTAAAAATTATATTAAAAAAAAGAAAATGTTTGGTTTAGGGTACCACATAAAAGTAGCCTGATTGAAGATTGTCTTACAAATAAGAGAAGATAGAGTTACAAATACCAGGGGAAAATATGAATGCTAGACTTATGTCTTGAGGGGAAATAGTTCTTGGTGGTGTGTCTTAGAGATGAACACACATACCATTTAATGATATGGATTATTAGGAAATTCCATAGAGTGTGTTGCACAAACCAAGATATATAGGTCAATTTCTGGGAGTATCTTCTTGATATAACCCAGAGATTTCATAAATGCAAAGCATTTGAGGTTGCTGCCAGCATAACATGGCATATTGCTGTACAGTAAACTCTGTTGTTATAAATGGAGGTAATGTACTCTAAAGTAACCATGACTAGTATAACAAATGCATACATGGACAGGATTGTACATTTCTTAGTATTACACACTGTACATGGTAGGCAGTGCTATACTTGTACACACATGGCAGGACAATAGTAGGTTTGTTTTACATCAGCATCACCACAAGTATGTGAGCAATGTACTGCGACATTATGAAACCTGCAATCCCACTTGTATATTGAACTTTCTCAACTCCATTATAATCCACTGCCCTATAGGTCATTGACCACTGACCCAAGCATTACATAGAACATGATTGTATAAAGAACTGATCACTAGGACACTATTGCCCCAAATAACTTATTTCAGTACCATATGAAATCAGTGTGATTAATTCTTCTAGTGGTTCCATTTGTTTATTTGCCTTTTTTGATCATCTTGTGTGAGAACTACATCAGGATTCCTGCTTTAGAGAAGCCAACCCTGAAGGTAAACAAGTTGATTCACTTCAGTGCAATAAGTCATAATGTCAGTGCCTATGAAATTATATACAATCTAATTCTAATTATATTATTCAATTAATTTGTGATTTAATCCCTATCCACTATTCTTAATGGAGTCCCATATACCTTGGTGTGGAAACAGAATGTTGGAGCAGAAAATCTTAGGGGAGAAAAATTCACTGGGCCAAGTTCTGGAAGCCTATCTTGAATTTATAATAGTTATTCAATATAGTGGAATGTATAGATGCAGACTGAATGGATCTACTGAATTGCCTCTAAGAAAACTACTTTTCAGGCATTACACATAGGATACTGCTGATGCAGTTTACCTCGCTGGCTCCTGGCAGCCATCTACAGTCCTGTAGCTCTGACTGGACCTTCATCCTATAGCCTGGAGAAGTTTAAGACCTGACATGTGTCATTTCCCAGTGAAGGACACCTGCATCTTCCTCTAGTCAAGTATAGCTAATGTTGGAGATGGTGAGAGTCAGACTCAGGGTTCAACTTGTCCTCCTCTCATTCTTTGCATCCTGATGTTGTCCTTACTTTCTGATCCTGACCCGAAGTTAACTGAATCCTACCAGTAGGTATTATGGTAACTATCTTTCAGAGAAATCCTTACCATCTCCTACAGGTATTTATTATTATTATTGACAACTTCTATACTTACGGACAATAAAACATGTAATTCCCTCCACTCCCCCATTTTCCCCTTCACAACTCCACTCTCTATCATATCCTCTCCCTCTCTCCATTAGTCTCTCTTTTATTTTGATGTTGTTACCATCTTTTTCTCCTTTTATAAGGGTCTTGTGAAGGCATTGCTAGGCACTGTGAGGTCATGCATATCAAGTCCAATTTCTTTCTGGACAGTTACTTTGTAAGGAGTGGTACCCATCCTTTGTCTCTTACATTCTTTCTGGCACCTCTTCTGCAAGGACCCTGAGTCTTGGAGGGTATGATAGAGATGCTTCAATACTAAACACACCTCTGTCACTTCTCAGCACTATGTTCTCTTTTGGGTCATTCCAGTGGTCACTACCATCTGAAAATAGAAGCTTCTCTAACCTATATGAAAGTAGCAATAACATGTGAATATGAATATTAAGTGTAGTGTTTCAGGGAACTTTGGTGAAAGTAATGTATGCATTTAGCCAGACAAGAGCAGGCTTTATACCCATAAGGTTCATGACCTCCCCTGTAGTTGGTTTTTGATTAGGTTTTCAGTACCAGACATGTATTCCCTTCCATAGAGCAGGCCTCCAATTGAAATGGAGAGCAGTTGGTTTCCCCTAGAGCAAACATTGCCCTATTTCACCAGTTCAGTCATTTAGTTTTCACCACCGATGACTTCTGTCTCCCAGAGTGGTGCATGCAGAGCAACTTTTTCCAGCTTTCAGTTGGCTGGTCTACATGGAGAAGGTCTTCAGCTCAGAACCACCTTGATTTCTCAGTGACCTTGCTGCCCAGGTATGTGAAGTCTTCAGCAATAGGGTCTTAATATCTGTTACTCATGGGAAATCCAGGTCCTTGGCAATAGCCTATAATGTTTTAGAGGGAACAGGGACCTCTCTTGCAAACTCACTGGAGGGTATCCCATTTTCCTGGCACTGCAAACTTTCTAGTAGCAATCTATGGCTTCTGGATGTGCCATTATCCAAAAACATTGGCTTTTATATGTCTTATTTAGAATATCTGAAATTTTGATTGATTCTCCCTCACTCTCCCCTTACTCAATCTCTTCCCCTGACCTCACTTAGGCTATTCTGTAATCTGTTCTTCTCCTTACATATATACAATACCCTCACCTTAAGTCCTTCCCTCTCCTCCCTCCTTTACAGCCTTTTTGTAGCTTACTGGCCTCTGCTACCAATTTTAAGTTCCAGTTCACACATAATACTAAACATTTGTAGCTAGGATCCATGTGCAATGTTTGCCTTTCTGGGTCCAAGTTACCTCACTAAAAATAATCCTTTGCATATCCATCCATTTCCTACAAATTTCATAATTTCATTTTTCTTTGCCACTTAATAGAACTCTGTTGTATAAATGTACCACAGCTTTATTATCCATTCATCTGTTGAGGACATCTTGGATGGTTCTATTTCCTACCTATTGTGAATAGAGTAGAAATAAACATGACTGTGCAAATATCTCTAAGGTAGTAAGAAGAGTCATTAGCATATATGGACAGAGTGCTATAGCTGGATCATATGGTAAATCAATTTTTATCTGTCTCAAGAACCTCCACACTGATTTCCACAATGGCTGTACCAGACTACATTCCCAATAGTATAGAACGGTTCGCCGTTTTCTGCATCCTTGCCAACATTTATTGCCATTTGTTTTCTTGATGGTCGCCATTCTGACAGGAGTGAGATGAAATCTCAAAGTAGTTTTAATTTGCATTTCCCTGATGTCTGAGAATGTAGAACACTTTTTTCAGATGTTTATATGCCATCTGTATTTCTTTCTTTGAGAAGACTCTATTTAGTTCCATTCCATAGTCCTTTGATTTCTTAGTGTTTTGCATTCTGAGTTCTTCATATATTCTGGACATTAATCCTCTTTCAGATGTATAGCTGCATCCTTTTCTGTACAAAAGCTTTGTAATTTCATGAGATCCCAGTGGCTGATTAGTGGTTTTATTTCCTGAAAAATTGAGGCTATATTCAAAAAGCCATTACCTACACCAATATGTTGAAGGGTTTCCCCTACCTTTTCCTCTAGCAGTTTTAGAATTTCAGGACTTTTCATTCTCTTCAGCATGAAGGATTGCTTCAAGTATTTTCTGCATAGCTGGTTTAGTTGTCATAAATTCCTTTAGCCAGTTTTTACTGTGGAATGTCCTTACTTCTCCATCAATTTGGTAGATAGCTTTGCAGGATAAAGTATTCTTGGTTGGCTTCTGAAGTTTATGTTGATTAGTCTGCTATTATCCTGATGGGCTTGCCTTTATAGGTGACATACCTTTTCTCTCAAACTACTTTAAGTATATTTTCTTGGGTTTACATGTTTTGTTCTTTAATTATAACATGATGAGGAGAGGTTCTTTCCAGGTTTTGTCTCTTTGGTGTTCTAAAAGCTTCTTATATCTATATTGGCATTTCTTTACCAATTTGGGGAAATTTTTCTTCTATGATTATGTTGAAAACACCTACTATGCCTCTGCATTGAAATTATTCTTCTACTACTATAACCTAAGTTCCTATGTTTGATCTTTTCATAGTGTCCTGTATATCTTGAAATTCCCATTCATATCTTCATATTAGCTTATCTTTCTCTTTGTTGGACTGTATTAGATCTGCCACCTGCTCTTCTAGTTTAGGTATTCTTTTCTCTGATTCATCCATTCTCCTGTTGAGACTTTACAGAGTTTTTCTATTTGGCTGTGCTTTCCACTGCTAGAATGTCTGCCTGGTTTTTCATTAGTATTTTTATTTCCTTCCTCATGTCTTATAGTGACCTCCTTATTTAATTAAGCTGGTTTCCTGTGTTCTCTTGGAATTCCTTCAGGCTTTTGTTTTCTTCTTTAACTCCTTTGCCGCCGCCGCCGCAGCAGCCGCCGCCGCCGCCTCCTCCTCCTCCTCCTTCTCCTCCTCCTCCTTCTTCTTCCATTTTAACTGCTCACTGAAAAGTCTGTGAGATTTTTAAAAAATATTATTTATTTATTTATTTATTCATTTATTCTAGAGAAAGGGAGAGAGAATTTGCATGCCAGGGCCTACAGCCACTGCAAATGAATGCCAAATGGAAGCACCCTCTTGTGCATCTGGCTTACATGTGTCCTGGAGAATCAAACTGGGATCCTCTAGCTTTGCAGGCAAATTCCTTAACTGCTAAGCCTTTTCTCCAGCCTCTTTGTTTTCCTTTTTGATTCCTCTGATTTTTCCTTTGATTATAGATAAAATCTTTTTTTTTTTAAATCTTTTTCAGGGATTTCATCTAACACAGTCTCATTTGGGGCCATTTCTGATAGATTTATAATTTTTTGTGGGGTTGTATTGTATGGATTCTTTGTGTTTCTTGTATTTTAATGTATTAATTTTTGCGTCCTGAGTTGAATTGATGCTTGAGTTTTCTAATAAAATCCAGCTTTATGTGCCTCCAGAGTGGGAGTTTAAGGTGCCAGGTGCAGCTCTTGTGCTCTAGTCCATCCGCAGAAGTGATCTTAGGTATTGAGTCTGCCTGCTATTCAAGTATTCTCTGGGCTGGGTAGAGCCATTTACTGACAAATTCTCAAATTCAATGAGCAATAACATGTTCAATAAAAACCAACACAGAGTATGCAAGTTTGGAGATTAAAACAAACAGATAATCTTATAAAGCAAAAATCCCTAAGGGTGTGTTGCTTTACACCCTTAATCCTATCAACTGGGAGGTTGAGATTTCTGTTCTGAATTGGGTTCCAGGTTAGCCTGGTCTGAATCAGACCCTGCCCCCAATAATGACAGAAGAAGACAAAGGCCCTGTGAATCTGAAAGCATCAAAGGCAACAATAGTCAATCCCCAAATACAGCTTAATTGAGAATGGTAAAGCCAATCAAGAACATGTAACCCATAACCTTCCCTGATATTAGCTCTTCCAGTGTGGGCCTATGTATCTGCCTTTTTCTTTTTCTTTTTCTTTTCTTTTTTTTTTTTTTTTTTTTTCAGTCAGTCAGTCTCGTTATCTTTTTGGGTTGCTTCAGATCTCTCCAATGCTGAGTGCTCACCTCGATCCCTCTGTGTTGTGCTGTGAATCTGGTGTTCTAATCAGCTGTGCTGGATACCCTGCCACCGGGGCTGAATCCATTCTCTGGAGGGTCTCAGTGCTGATGGTTGGGGGATGAGAGAGTGCAGGAAGCCTGGAGTTGCACTGGAACTGCTCAGCTGGTCCTGCCTCTGTCCCTTTTAGCAGCTCCTCAGCTAATCTCTGCTGTCTCCCCTTCCAGTTTCTTGACTTTGCAAGGAGGCTAATGAGATTGAAAATTGTCCTTGTTTGGTTTCTGCTCCTTCAGCTGGCACTGGGTGGGCACATGAATTCGCGTGGTTTGGGTCCGCAAGCACCTCCACCGGATTCTGGCAGATTTTCACCTTTGTGGTAGATCTTAGTCTCTCCTGCGTCTCTGCTGTGTCTGATAAAAACCTATATACCTTCTGATTTTCGATGAAGAGTATGTTTTGCTGTGGTTTTGCTTAAATCCTCCTTGGGTTGGATTGGCATGATTCCTATGCAACCATTTTACCTGGAAGTCTACAGTGTTGTTTTTTAATGTAATAACAGATTCCATGTCCTTCAGAATGACTCTGCTTTCCTGACCATATGCCAGAGCATTCCATACCTTCAGACCATCTTCTCACATCAGTCAGTTTAATCATGTCCAGCCATGTTTGTCCATCTTTATAATGTCCAGATCTGCTCGAAATCGATCTCAGAAATGAACATGGAATTGACTTAGTCTCTTTTTCTGTTACTAAGTACATGAGAGCAGGTACTTTTGTAATTTTTTTTTTTTATTTGAAAGAGAGAGAGAAAAAAAAAGAGGCAGGTAGAGAAAGAGAATGGGCTGACAAGGGCCTCCAGCTATTGCAATAAACTTCAGATGGCTGTGCCACCTTGAGCATTTGACTTATGTGGGTCTTTGGGAATCAAACCTGGCTCCTTTAGCTTTGCAGGCAAGCACCTTAACGCTAAGCCATTTCTGTAGCCCCATGAGACAGCTGGACCCTTTATCTATTAGTGGAGAACTTTCCAAAAAGTTTTCCTAGTTCTTTAATTCTTTTTAATTATTGATTATAAATATTTCTATTTCCTTGGTAATTTTAAATTGGGAGTTTGCTGTGGTGATAACTCCATGGCTAAAGTGCTTGCCATGCATGTAAGGACCTGAGTTCAAATCTTTACCACCTATGTAAACATGCCCGGGCATGATGGTGCATTCAACTTTGCTTGTAAGCTCAATGCTTAGGAGACAGAGACAGGGTATCCCTGGGATTCATTTGATAGCTAGTCTAGCCAAACCAGTGATGTCTAGGTTCAGCAAAATATCCTGTCTCAAAAAATTATGGTAGAAAGTGACCAAAAAAAAAATCCTATATCTATCTCTAGTTTCTGTATATACATGCTCACATAGAGTCAATCCCATGTACACACACTATACACATACACAGGCAAAAAAAAAAATTTGGATTTTGAAAAGTGACTTACAATGAAAATGATCAAACTTTTGCATTGTTGTAATGGGAAAGCAATTCTCTGTGTGAATTTTTGTATAATGATAGTTCTGATTTTTATACAACATTGAGCATTCTAGCGACCTAGGTTGGCTTTAAATACACTGATGGTGGTTTGATCCCATCATCCTGCAAACACAGTGGTCCCTCTATATGAAATGCTACCCCTTCTCCAAGGTGCCCAGTTCTATGTTTCATCATCTTCCAACACAGAAGAGAGGGGCAATGGCTGAGATTTCTTAATATCCTACAAGAACCATTTTTAAAACTCATTCACAGAAAATATTTTGTATGCTCTCACCACAGCTCATTAATGTAATTTTCACATAATCATTACAGCTAATTATTATGCAAGTATCCTTGATCATGTGGAAAATGAATGATGTTAAGCTAAAATACAGCTTAGTCTTTTAAAAGTTGAAGCTAAGTGGTCTTTGGTGTATAAAATTAAACATGTAACCTTTAGAACTTCATTCAGTTCTTAGCTGCTTTAATACATTTGTGACATCTATCTTTGGGAATGGCCTGTTTTAATTTAACTTAGTCTACTTTTATGTTTAGAAATGTGTCTCAGGCTTAGGACATTGTTTAATCAATAAAAATTTTCTGAAAATATTCACAACAATTATGGTGATTTCATATGGAAATAATGGTATAAAATGGGACCAATTTTTCTCACAAAGTGTATTTAAATATGGATGCACCTAATCTGCCTATAACTCTTGAAATTTCGAGGTATCTAATTTTGATATCTTAATCCTGAGGTAGTATTGTACTGTTCTTTATTTGTAGGCCTCATAAATCTTTAGGAGCAACCTTTTGTATGAATTTATTGTAAAGGCATCTGTATGTTAGAAATATTCCTGTCAGTGTTATATTATTAAGTAAGATCACAATAGTGAGTCTGATTTCTGTTTCTTTTTTTTTTTTTTCCTTCAGCCAAATTCTAGCAAACCTTTATTGAAGAACTGAAACTGATTTTTCTCAAAGTATTTCATGAAATTGGAGAACAAGGAATGCTCCCCTACTCCTTTTATGAAGCAAGCATCATCCTTATACAAAAATCAGACAGATATACAACAGGAAGAGAAAACCATAGGCCTATATCTCTAAACTTTTTTTTTAAATTTAATTTATTAGTTTTCTTTTCAGTAAATACAGGCAGTTTGGTACCATTATTTAGGCTCATCTGTGATCTACCCCCTCCCATTAGACCCTCCTTGTTAATGAAAATGGGTCGTGCATTGTGGAGTTAGCCCCCAGTTATTGGTGTGATTTCTGTTTCTTGGCAGCTCCAAAGATGCTTCTAAGACAGACTGTTATGTATTTTTATAATAGAGCAATCCCCTAATTTTCTAACTCATAACAGGAGTGATCATTCCTGTGTTAAGGATGGTTGTGAAAAATGAAAAACTTCTCAATTATCTATGAGAGAGCAGCCAGCTAGTGCTGAGAGGTCCCCAGTTACCTTTGTTGGTCTAAGGTGCCTGATCCTGCCCTCCATATGCAAAAGACCAAGCTTAAGTTTCTAATTTTATTTGTTTATTTATTTGAGAAAGAGAAAGAGGCAGCTAAAGACAAAGAGAGAATGGTCATGCCATAGTCTCCAGCTACTGCAAACAAACTCTAGACGCATGCACGCCCTTGTGCATCTAGCTGGTGTGGGTCCTGGGGAATTGAACTGGAGTCCTTAGGCTTCTCAGGTAAATGCCTTAACCACTAAGCCATTTTTAAAGCTCAAGTTTCTAATTTTTAAATGTTGTAGGAACCACCAGGCTTATTCTTGATTGAGTAGAAGTATAAAAATTTCATATAAGATTAATGAGGGTTTACTGAATAGCTATCATGGTATTTTGTTAGTGTTATCTTTTTTAGTAAATTAAATTTTCAAAGGTTTGGGGCCTGTTCTTTAAATCAATGTATTTAAGTAACTAAACCAGAATATCATAGCATGATGCAAGGCCAAACTCAAGTGTATCGGGAAGAGTGTGGCTCATATTAGAAAGTAAAAAAATACCATTGATTTTCAGAATATTTTAGGCTTCCTAGAAGTGCCTAGTTTTAAAGTCTAGTTCTGTTTTAGATATTCAGATGGAAAAGACCAGGTTGACAGACTGGAAAGAAAATTTAAAACTCATCTGTCAGATAAATATAGCATCCCTAAGAAGAGGCCTAGTGAGAGAAGGATAAAGCTATGAGAAGACACAGGGCCAGTTTTCCCAAGCAGCCAGCAAGAAGAGTGAATGCCCTGCTCTTAGGCAGAAACAAGGAATAACTGGCCCTGTAGTGATTTCTGAAGCTCTCTGGTGTAGTGAATATGTTCACATGAGTTATGTGTTATCAGCTTTGCTATGTACCCGTGTCTGCTTGTCTCAGAGAATTCATTGAGAACAGTTTACAAACTCAGTCATCCTGTTCCAAAAGTGTGTAGAACTTGTCATTTCAGAAGAAGGGAAGAAAATGAAGCAAACATGAATAAAAAACAGGGACTTATTTTTCTTTCACAGTGCTAGAAATTAAGCTATTTTATGCATAGGCTAGGGTCTATGGTACCCTCTAATGCTTGCTTTCTTTTGTTTTAAAGATACACTTTAGGGGGGATCTCTTTGTGAATTTTAGAAATTTAGGATGGAAAAACACTTCTGAGCTCCCATCATCCTATTGTGGGAGTATGCAATCCTTCAACTACTCTGTAAAAAAAAATCCAAGGTTTAATATAAATTTAGGAATCCTAATATACCGTGATGCATTCTGGGAAAATGGCTGTTCACATTAATATGTTAAGGACTCTAACAAGTCCAACATTAAACAAATCATTTTAAGTTTACTACACTGACTAAAAATTTTTACTTGAAATTCCATTTATGATCTAATACCTTTATGTTGTCATGATGGTTAATTTCAGTCATCAACATGATTGGATTAGTGAGGCACAACTTTGGGTATATCTGTGAAGATTGATGTGGATGGCACAATCCCAGGGGCTTAGGTCCTGACTGGATAAGGAGGGACAAAAGGAAAATACCAGCTGAGTACTAGCAGCTCTCCCTTTTTCTACTTTCTGTTCTACAGAGATGCAAACAAATAGCTTCATGTTTTTTCCACCACAGTGAGAGTCACTCTGGCCACCATACATTCCCTACTATGATGGACTCGGTCTCTTAAATCATGAGCCAAAATAAACTCTCCATCCTATATAGTTTCTTGTAAGGTATTTAGTCTCAGCAAAGAGAAAAAGAATATAATTCTTGTAAATGTTTATTTACTCCAGATGTGAATTTGCCCCTAGTACCTTCCTGCTCAAGCAACATCAACATTATCTAGGGCTTCACAGAACCATGTCTCAGGCCCAACCCCAAGACCCATCAAATAAGAATACACATTTTAACAAGATTCTCAGAGAATTTATATTCATGTTAAAGTTTGAGCATCATGGGTCAAGAATATGTTCTGGTTTCACATCTTCATCTCCATAAAGTTAAGGTTAAGGTTCTCCCAAGGAATGGTTGATGCACAGCATTTAGTGAGAATGGCAGGCAAATTGCACCTGCAAGTCATATCTGTGTGTTCTGCCTGTCTAGTGAAGATGATGATGGGCATGTCTTTGGGAGGTTAGGCAAATGCATCTACTCCATTTGTTTAGTGACTGGTAAGTGATGATACTATATATTATAAATCACAGACAAGCAAATGAGCCTGCACCTTTCCTCAGGCACCCTGTCAGCTATGATGTGTGTAGAACTATAATATGTAGTGAAATTAGGGCATGGCTGACAGACACTTGAAGAAGATTTGCATAGACAAAAAGAGGACAAAGAAGTCCAGAATTGCAGCTCGCTGTTGAAAATGTGATGGATATTACATTCAAATGTGATTATTGGTGTGCTTTGACAATGGAAAGATTTCTGAGAAATCAAAACATTACCCATTATTCAAAATGCATGCAGAAATATCAGATAGAAGCCAATATAATGTGTATAACTGGGCAAGAAATGGTATAAGTGAACTACCCTCACGTATTATAAAAGATCTATGTTTTGATAGGGTAGACATGTATATATTCTTTATCAAATTCAATTATTTATTCACTTAATATCTGTATAGCCTATTGTATGCTAATGATAAATCAATAAAAAGAGAAATATCTGGTGAAATTTGAGTATAGCTGATATCAATGCAACAGTATGAGGCAGCAAGGATGCTGTTGCAATCAGATTCACTTTGCTGGCAGAAAACACCCTACCAAGAGCAGCTTGTGGGGAAAAATGCTTATTTGGGCTTACAGACTCAAGGGATAATGGCAGGGGAAAATTATGGCATGAACAGAGGGTGGACATCACCTCCTGGGCAACATCAGATGAACAACAGCAACAGGAGAGTGTGCCAAACACTGCCAAAAAGACCTGATAACTACACATGTTGTAGAATGCAATGCATTCATCAACTTTAAAAGGCCCCATAATTTTTATTCAATCCCAATAATGGTCAAACATCCTCATAGTCCAAGGTCTTTTAACTGATAATACCAAAACAAAAAATCAACCCCAAAACCCCATAATGGCACAGAATAAACACTCACACTGCAAAAGATAACATTAGGCATAGCAAAGAAATATTCAAACAATACAACATTTAAACAGGGCAAACATCACCAGACAAATGGGATAACCATTATTCTTTTATAGAGAATTTAGTAGGTGTAGGCCCTCTTGTAGCCCATGATTGGTGATAGCTTGATGATGGAGAGGAGGCTCATTTTTTGGATATGGTTCTAGATTGTTTCCCAGCTCCAGCTATGGGTTTAGGGCATTATCTACAAAGACATTGCCTTTTACCCATAACTGATAGCTAACCCCATGTGGTAGTTTGAATAGATGTCCCCCAATATAATCAGTATTTTTATTGTTTGTAGTTTGCATCTGTAGCCACCTGGCTGGAGGCAGTGCCACTGGGTGGATCATAAGGTATTGTGGTGGGTTTTAGATTTCAATCTAAAGATATGCAAAGTGTGTCTAGCTGGAGCTCCTGAAGTGTGCTATGTGGCTTTTGTCTTTTAGACTTGTGCTTCTCGCTCTCTCTGTGTTTTGTCCTGTGAAGGCAGGCCAGCTTCTTCTGCCATTTATAGAACTTCCCCTGGAGCTGTAAGCTTCAATAAATATACCTTCCTCCATAACTGTGCCTGGTCTGGAAGTTCATCTCAGTGAACATGAAGCTATCTACCACACCCCACAATGCATAACCCACATTCCCCAATGAGGTAGGACCCTATGGAGGGCAGAGGACACAGAGGAGGCTAACAATGGTACCAACATGGCTGTATACACACTGTGCACATAACTAATAAAAATAATAATAATAAACATGGCAAACATCAAGCTCTGTAACTCCAAGTCCTACAACTCCAGTCAGTGACAAATTTCCAAGTCTGATAATTCTAACCAGCAACAAGTCTCTGAGGTTCCAATTCTGTCCCTCCAGCTAGGCTATTCATAGTCCTAGAAAACTTCATTGAGGGCCAGGAGCTCTCCTTAAAAGCTTTCTAATGGTTCCACCATCTTTATTGGTCTCCATTGCCACCCACAGTCCATCTATTGAGTCTCCATGTAGGCAATCTAGCAAACATGCTTCACACTGCCCATGGCTGTTTCCAAAACACAAGACTGTACTACAAATTCAATGACCTCTTTACTTTATTTCTCCACAAGAGCAGATGGAGTGGCAGTTTGTTAATTCAGTAAGGAATAAAGCAGACTTTGAAGAACAGGACATTCCTTCAGTATTCAGTCCACTTTAATAGACTCTGCATTCTTTATTTTGTTCCAATGCAGGTCATCTGGCCCAAAGTCAATGGTTGTAATCTCTCAAACAACTACAGCTGGACAGGCAGAAACTTCAGCCCAAAGATTTCATTCTATACCATATCCTTCTGCCCAAACCAGTCCATTTCTATGCAATGCAACCCTATACAAGTGCTCAGGACATGGGAATAACAGCAAACCTCTCACACAGACTGCTTCTAGCCCAGCCTAGGCAAAGATTGTTCTCGCACTCACAAGCCAAACCTCACAGTCCATAGTTCTTACAGTCAGGTGTTTCAACTGTGAAAAGAATAATTGATCAAGATGTACTTATAGCACTGAAAAGCAACTCTTAGGCCAAAGTTTCAAATTCATCCACATTTCTCCTGAAAAGCAGCTCAAAAAGGCAGAAGCCACATAGTCAGGATTATAGCAGCAATGACACCCCTTCTCAGTACCAACTTTACTGTTGTAGTCAGGTTCACTTTTCTGGCAGAAGACACCTAACACAGAGCAGCTTGTGGAGGAAAAAAAAAAGGGGGTGTATTTGGGCTTACAGACTCAAGGGGAAGCTCCATGATGGCAGGGGAAAATGATAGCATAAGCAGAGTTTGGACATTACCTCCTGGGCAACATCAGATAGACAGCAGCAACAGGATACTGTGCCAAACACTGGCAAGAGTGACTATAACAGCCATAAGCCTGTTCCCAATAGTACACTGCCTCCAGGAGGCTTTAATTCCCAATTGCCATCAGCTGGACACCTAGCATTCAGAACCTCTAAGTTTATGGGGACATCCAAATCAAACCATCCCAGATGCTTTGACAAATCATGCATTTGGAATTATCCTTCGCTTAGTAATGGAAAGGTTTTGTCAGCCATGATATGGGAAGAATACATAAATATCATGGGCATCAGGATCAGCAGTGCCAGCTCTTAATAGCAGTCCTATTGCAGCATACCTAGGGTATGGGAGAATAAGTTCTGCATATATATTTTCTATGTTCAAACCTGGTACTGGTCACCAGTGATCCAGGGCATGGGAAGTACCCTTCATTTTCATTCTCTTTTTTAAACTTTTTATTGGCAGCTTCCATAAGTATTGACAATGAACCATGATAATTTCCTCCCACCAATTCCATTCTCCCCCTCCAAAATCCACCCTCCCTTGAATCCCTTCTTCTTTTCAAATTAGTGTCTGTTTAATTTTGATGTCATCAGTTTTCCCTCCTATTATCAAAGTCATATGTAGGTAGGGCCAGGCATGTGAGATCATAAAGTCAAAAACACTTTGTGGGGCTGAAGGGATGGCTTAGCTTAAGGCACTTGCCTATAAAGCCAAGGGACCCAGGTTCGATTCCCTAGGACCCATGTAAGACAGATGCATAAGGTAGTGCATGTGTCTGAAGTTTGTTTGCAGCAGCCGAAGGCCCTGGCACATCCACTGTCTCTTTCTCTCTCTATTTGCCTCTCTCTCTTTCTCTCTGACAAATAAAATACTTTTTAAAAATATGTGTCTGGAATATTGAATTGCAACCAGTACTGCCCTTTCTTTGACATTTAAATTCTTTCTACCACCTCTTCTGCAATGGTCTCTGAGCCTTGGAGGATATGATAGAGATGTCTCACTTAGTAGTGAACAATCCACTGACACTTTTTAGAACTATGGTGAGTTTTGTGTCACTCTAGTCATTACCACCATCTGAAAAGGGAAGCTTCTCTGACCAAAAGTGATAGTAACATTAATATATGGACATAAACATATATAAAAGGCCACTTTGGTGAGACAACAGTAGTTTTTAGTTTCCTAGGGCTCATGACATCCCCAGACATAGACTTTTAATGAGGTTTTCAGTACCAGGCATGTCTTCCCTCCAGTGGAGCCGATGTGGGAGTTTGTATTTATGTTCCCCAATAGGCTCAAATGTTTCATTAAAGCTGTATCTTGGATTTACAGCTGCATGGCTGGAGGAGTTGTCACTGTGGGTGGATCTCAGGGTCTAGCCCTAAGGTATGTCACTGGAGGCATAACTGAATTCTAGCCTAAAGTATGCGGAGTGAGTTCTGCCC